>NC_143396.1:259312785-259918142 GCF_052110815.1 Crocodylus siamensis
GGTGTACAACCTTTAATATATCCCACACCCACAGAGAGCTAGTGTCAAAGACCTCTACTCAGCTACATCTTCTCTTTATCTCATCACTTTTCTGCCCTGACAGACAGTGGGACATCTGATAGTTAGTTTTCCTTCTGGAAAACACTTGCACTAATAAGACTCTTCTTTTGACAGGGGAATTCTCTACAGGGTCAGACTGTGACTCCATTGTGCTGAATGACTGATGAAAAGGGGAGCTAAGGTAGTAAAAAATCTGGCACATAGGGTTGATACAGAAAAGGGACTTTGCAATACTGGAGACCAAATTAAGATGGAGACAAAAGAAAAATGGTAAAGGATTATTAAAGCACATTGTAATTTTGTGTATTAGGGACGAGGTAAAAAATAAAACTTCACATTGAAATACTATTCATCTGTGCATCTCCTGCTGTTCCTAGTCTTTGCAGTAAAGCAGAAAATTTCTGCCTTCCTTCCTTTCTTTTTTTCCCTTTGCTATAAAATTACATACTACTCTGCTCCTGTAGAATAGCACTGCTTTTAATAGTATTCTACACAGAACCTGCCACAGTCCCCTTGCACTCTTTATCCCTCTTTCCTTGCTAAGAGGTGCATGTGCACTAGGCTGATCTGTGAGTTACCAATAACAGGCAATAATAATGAGATAAATTGGATGTGCCTTCACAGTTATTAGAGACATTACAAGCTGTCCCTTTCCAAGTACTTTGTATATACTAAAAATTAATATGTTGGCATTAATACAGATTTATAATGCCAGTAGTTGCTCTGCTTAACAAACATACAGCACCAGATAGGTTATCATGGTCTGATTATCCTTGGAAAATCAACTAAAGATAGATGATCAAAATAAAATATGGTAAAAACTCAAATGAACAGTCTACTCCAAAGATATCTCTACTGAAGTCAAATAGTTATCTACTGTAGCTCATGCATCTGCAGTGTTTTGTTTCTTTTGATTTAGTTTTAAATTCTGCAAAAGACTCAGTCCTATATACTTGGGAATTCTCCCTTGTTGGCTGCTTTTCTGGGATCTGGGCCTGAGATCAGAATCACCCCTGAGCAAAGACTCTGACCTATGTCTGCTACAGCCTCAAGCATAACCACTAGCACCTTCATTGTTATCATCCTAAATAGCCTCCATTTGTGTCAGAATTGTGGTAGTAATGAGAATATTTATTACTTAATGGGACTTTCATTCAATGATCTCAAAATATGTCACAAGCATAAATTAAAACTTGCAGGCTCTTGCTTGGAGCAGTTCAGGGGCTATTTTACATATGGTTACATGGGATGTCTGACATATCATGGAATGATGGGTAAAATATTATTCTGACTTTAGAAAAGAAAGAAGCTCTTGTATTTGAAGATTAATATTGTGACTTCAGAGATCCAGGTTACTGTTCTGGAAATGCCATAGGCCTCCTGGGATAACTACCCCTTGCCTTAGTTTCCTCATATGAGTTTGAGGAATTAGGATGGTATGAGGCTAATTCATTAGTGCTCCAAGCAATTTTTCTCTTTGGACATTTATATTACACTCATGACCTTTGTATAAACATTGCAAAAGATGTTTAAAGGCACTTAGAGATTTTCAAAAGGAAGTTGTGGTAACAATGCAAAATGTTATTTGATATGCTTCCATTTAGTATAGTATTTAAAAGAGCCTGGCAATTTTGAATGCAGGAAGCATAGCAGTGCACTGGGAATTTCCCAGTCAAGAATTTGCAGTGCACGGGGTATTTCCCAGCTGAGAAACAGTCCAGTCATACCAGATGCAAATGTCAGCCTGGAAACTTTGAACTGTTTGAGTGCAGTTGTTATTTCCTTTTGCTGTAATTGTCCCCCTGAAAGTCAGGCAGGGATTGAAATGAGGCTGATAGCATGAACTTTCTTCTATAGCAACTAAAGCATTTTTTAAATGGATTAGCTCATGATTTCTGCCTTTTTGATGTGAATGAATGAATCTTATAGGCACTGTACAGACCTCAGGTAGTTAACATGTTCTACTGGTGCTAGGCAAATATTGTAATTAACACATGCCCATTGAAAAACATCATGGTTATCATCTAGCTGCATTCAGCTTCATGATGGCAGCAGGGATAGAACTTGAACTCTCTTTTCCAGGAGCTTAGTCTCTATGAACTAAAGGAGAAATCAGCACAGGCAAACAGAACCGAACACAGTATTCCAAAAAAGGCCTTAAGAGTGCTGTATGGAATAGCATTTATATTTCCCAATGTCTGATAGTAATTCAATTTAGCACTTCTTATACCATCCAGAAGACAACAGTGGAGAACATGCACTAGCTATATAAATATAATGTAAACCTCTAGGTTTTTCACTGCAGATAAAGCCTGTATCTTCAATGCAAGGTCTGTAGCTTCATACATTTTTGTAGAAAGATTAGTAGAATGGGGGCTGATCTTGATGACTGGAGCTTCTGGAAGCAACAAAGTACCTTGATCATTCTTCAGTTAGGGTTGGAGCAGCTGAAATAACACTTTGGCTACTCTCTGACACTTTAGATAATGGATGGTCACTTATTGAACACAAAGGCTAAGTACAGACAGACAAAAAATCCAAGGCTGAATCGATTCAATCTTTGCAGGTGGTCTAAAATTCATAGATTAAACTGATAAGCAAGTAAACAGACATTCACTTTGATTCCAGAAATGCAACCACATGCCTGCAGTAGCTAAGCCAGAAGCTGGGGGCACTAGAACATGCTTCCCTGTTCATCTGGAGCTGACAGCTTAGACCAAGGCTTCTCCGGCTGCCACCCCCACCCCTTGCCTCCCAGGAAGGGGGATTTATGGGTGAAGTACAAAGCACCCTGGGTTGTGGGGTGAAGGGGAGATGAGGGCTATGAGTTAACTTAAATCTGGAGAGAATCTTGTACAGAAGTTCAATAAACTGATTTAACCTGAATCAGTTAAATCTGATACTATATCCATCCAGGTTTATCTTAAATTGATTTTGGCTATTTTGAAAGCAGTTTATGTGCACTGAACTTCTGTTGTGTTACAGATTTGAACTGGTTTCTGATCACTTATACTGGTTTACATGTAACTTCTATCCCTAGCTACAAGATTGTACGTCCTCTCTCTGGGACTTACATGCTGACAACTCTCACAGTTCAAGAGCAGCAGTGCTCAGACCAAATGCCGAAGTACAACCACTCTGCTGGTGGCTACTACCCATTGTTATTCAAAATAAGCAGGGAAACAGTAGTCTTCTCCCTGCTGCTATAGCTGGGCAAAGAAAATATAGGAGAGGGTCAAAAAAGGAAGGGTGGGCTTCCCTGTATGCAGTCCTGGCCAGTTATACCTCTAGATTGCAACATACAAAAAAACCACTGCTGCTGTTTTAACCATTGTATCACTTTCCTATTCCTATTATCCAGTAGCTGTGTGGAAAGTGGAAACATGGATGTTAAACCAAACAAATATTATTTTGCATATTGAAGCAAACTGAACTTCTGATCCATTTAATTTTTGTCTCTTGTCACGTGAAAGCTTGGCTATTTTTTGGTTTAAAGGCATTTTAATGATGTCATGAACCTTTAATTATAATGAGAAAATAAGTGTTCGTTGTGACAGATCCTGTAATGATCAGTGTTTGTCAGACTGTTACAGGTACTTTGACTGTACACATGTACAGTGACTTCCCAGGCAGGATCTCAACACGTATCCTACCACTGGTCTCACTGAGCACAGGGAGGGACAGCAGGGTACCAGGCCCACCACTCTCATTGCTGTTTACAGTCAGAGAAATAGGCAGCGATGGTGGGGAAAGTAGGGAGTCTGTCTAGCAAGATGCTATAAAGGAGTAATCATTGTGTGTGGAGGTGGTCCTCTAGGACAGCAAGACTATCCATAGGGAGAGCAGCTTTTAATTCAGTCAAGACATAGGTGACTGGTGCCACCTTAGTAGAGGGGCACATGCCCTTCCCACGACCAATCTCACCCATTGTGGGGGTGGGAGGAGTACCCCCGCAGTCAATCACGAAGCAGCCATGGTGCTCCCAATCCCTGGCCGGCACTTTTGGGAGGGGCCCAAACACATACAACCCCATACACCTCCTACACATTGCCACCGAGTCAAGAGGTGTAAAGCAAAGCCGAGTGCCAGCAAAAAGAGAGAGTGTCCTCCTTCCTGGGAGTGGAGGAGGAAGTAAGATTATAGGTGCACATATGCATCTGTAGAATATTTATCACAAATGAGTCACAATACTAAAAATGGAAACCCTGTCATCTCAAAAGTATAGAAACAAGTAGCATGAGATTTAATAATAATAATAGCAGCAACAATAAAATAATTAATAATCATGAAACCACCCTGATGATTGCGAATGAGTCTGTGCTGTTGTCAGGAGAGTACTTTGTCTCTGTTCCTAGAAACATATTACAAGTTTTAATTAATTAAGAAATGGTCTGGTAGCAGAAATTTTAACTGAAGTAATAATCCAAAATAAAGACCTTCACGGGTGGAAAGGTAGCAGAACCTTCCCCAGAGAAGGTTGGACATAAAGACTGCATATAGGGAAGCACGGTGGGTTTTATATCCAGCACAGCAGCATGAATAAAGGATTTTTCCTGATGTCTTTATCATTTTGCTCCAAAACTCCCGTATAATCCTTGCCCTGTTATTCTCATTCTTGTTTCCCCATAGGCTTTTGAGAAAGTCTGTGGAACAATACTGTTTTCTACCAAAGTTGAGTGGTTACTACAAGGGACTAGGCAATCTATTATTTCCAGCTCTATCACTGACCCATTTGGTGACCTTGGCCAAGTCAGTCATCCTAGCTGTGCATCAGTTTCCATACTTGCTAAAGAAATAATCATAATTACCTCTTGGGAATGTGATGATACTTCACAAGTAAATACTTGTAAAGAACATTGTGATCCACAGAAGAAAAGCACTCTAGCGCTGAGGTATCTTGGTGACTGACACATTAGAAATATTTGGATGGGTTTATTTGTGAATTCAAGGTAGAGCTAGTTGAAACCCTTTTAATTAAAATGTTTCCATTTGTGGTGTTAACAACTTGATTCCCATAAATTAGAGGTAAATCCATAGCTACACCTCCCACATAACTTTTTAAAAATTTACTGGTAGGTCTCGATATCCTGGAAATTCAACATGAACCTGCTATGGATTTTTTTATCAGAGGTATCTGGTAATGTTATATGGGCTTTCTCCTACAGGTGACTGTGTCAGATCTGACAGTGAGAGTGACAGAAGCCAGATGGCCTATATAAAATGGGGTAGTGGGCTTAGTCTGGTACCTAGTGAAGGAAGAGACACATCAGTACATTCACATCACATTAGCTCTGCTTGTGGTCTCTACCCTTTATTAGCTCTGCACCTCTGATGGCAGTTTCATTAGGGGTAAATTCAAGAGAGGGCCAGGTAAAGATTAAGGCAAATGGTTTGGTGTAGCTACTCTCTGAGTAAAGACAGAACCTCTGCCTACCATAAGTGAAATACTTTCAGTCTTATCCCTACCTGCTCTGAAGTTTTGGAGTCATCATTCAAAGGTTTCCTTGAAAAGCATACTTGGAAAACATACTCAGAACGCACACTGCTTTAAGTACCATGAATGCCTTTGTGTGCCCTCCAAACTCATCACTTGCAATGTGTTCTCTCTCAACATTGACAACTCATTTCAGTAGCATGAGATGAATGAACATTACAGCTCTTTTCCCCATGGAAGATTTCTCCTATTCTCATCATCTCTTTGTGGAATAGATGGAACCAGCTGTTGAAGAATGATGTTACTCCCTGACATCATTGCCATGTAGCAAAGTCAGGACAGCGATTGAAGGTCACCTATTTCATTTTATTTGAAACCCAGAGATACAAAAGAATATTGCACCTGCTTCTGGTCTGGAGATGTGCGTATACTGAAATATATACTAGTGCATAACCTAATTTTTTTTCTGTACTCATCCATATTTAGAAGTGGCTTTCCTTTCTCTCTGAGTACCAATGGAAATTTTTTAACACTTGCTAAATAAAGCTGTACTTGCCCAAATACAAAAGCTGTTTTTGCAATGATAAAAAAAAATTGCAATTAAAGGCACACACTTTCTCCACAAATACCATGGGCTTCTTCAGGTACATAATATTGATAATGGTGTTGAAGTATTTGTTTATTTTAAGAAGGTCAAAATGTACATGTATTGAAACGATGCAGCTATTAAACATTAATTTCACTATGGCTTAATCAATGATGAGGAAATAAGTAAGACTCTTCTTTTTAGCCAGTGAAAAATTGTTGGCTTGATCTACAGCTCAGTCAATAATGTTGAAATTGTGAATAATAAAGGAACATGTTGAGAAGTAACCTCCTGATATCAGCTTGACTGTAATAACTGCATAAAAAACCCAAAGCTAATATTGCTATCAATATCACCCCTTGTAGAAGGTGATTAGGTTTGATTGTATTACTCTCAGTTTTACAGAGAACAAAAAGAGAACATGCTGTATTCAAATTACAAACGATCCATTAAAAAAAATTAAATTATATGGGACTTTATATTGTACTGAGTAAGGAGATACTAAAGAATGTGGCTGAATCACCTCATGATTGTTTATCGCAAATTTTATAAAGCATTAAATAGTCAAACTCTAACTTCAAGCATCACCCAATGAAATTACTCAGTATTTTAAGCAAACTGGAACTACTTGCCTGGGTAAGAACTGTTATGGTCAGCTACCCAACACCTGCAAACAGAGGTGTAACAGCTGGGTGCCTGGGACAGCTGCAACACACCAACTAGTATAATCATGTGGCTGCAACAGCAGCCATTTTTTTCTGCTTCGCCAACCCCCAATCAGCACAGGGGGGCAGCTGCCCTGGTTGCCTGGCCTTGGTTACACTTGGTTACAACTGCCCAGAAAACCTGGAGCATTCCTCTTAGAGCATGCTGAGCACATATTTTAACAGACAGCAGATGTAAGTGTAAAAGAAGGTCAAAGTCCAACCAAGCTTTTATCCAGCAGCCTTATGGGTATGACACTTGCACAGAAAGTGGGAACCCCGGGAACCCCACTCAGCTAGAGCAGGTTTGAATCTTAATTTACCATTACTTAATAAAAAGCTTTAACCATTGGACTATAAGCTAGAGGCCTCTTCTGTTGAAGACACATCACTGGGTGCATCCACATGAGCGTGCACTTGCCTCTTGCCCCACCACAAACCCCCTTGAGGTGGGGCAACAGGCACATGTGGGAATGAAAAAAAGTGAAGTATAAAAAAGCAGGGCAGTGTATAGTCCCTGACCATGCCCTGAGGCAACCAGAGGCTGGGTCCTCCATAGAAATGCTCTGGCTGCCAAAGCATCTCTATGGTTGTCCTCTAGCCCTGGTGCTGAAACAGGCAGCCGGCCAGACCACTTTCAGCACCAGGGCTCTGGTGCCAGTGAGTAAGGGGTCCAGGGGCTGGAGGAAGGGGAAGGGGACTGTGGGGGGACCTCTGCCAGCCCTGCCCACTCCCCCAGCCCCCACAGGCCCCCAACCACTGATGTGGCTGGCCCGTCTCCCTGCCAGCCCCCCAGAGGCCCCCAAACCCTGCTGGGGCCAGCCCTCCCCACCAGCCCCCACAAAGCCTCTGACTCCTGCCGGGGCCAGCCCCTCCCCCTGCCAGCCCCCTGAGGCCCTTGACCCCTGCCCTGGCTGGCCCCATGCCCCCATGCCCCCCCCCGATCCCTGCCACCCACCCCATAGTTTAAAAAAACAAACAGAAGAAACCCCAGCGCTTACTGGCAGCTCAGACTGTGTGGCTGACTGGGGCCCCACCCGCACAGTGCAGGGCAGGGAGACAGCCCCAATGGCCCCAGCCTGGGCCCTCCTTCCCCTGTGCTGTCCTGTGCTGCCTGGAGGACTCTGCCAGGAATCCCTGGAGCTCCCCCACCCCTGCTTCTAGGGTAAGCAGAGGCTTTTTTCCCCCATTTTTTTCCTGTTCTTTTTCTGGATTTTTTTTTTAAGTCATGGTGTCTGGGGTTGTGAGGGGAAGCTTTGGGGGCCTGGGGGTGGAAGTTGGGGGGTGGGGAGGGGTGGGGAACCCATCACAGGGTCTTGGGGAGTGGGGGATGGGGCCAGGTGGGGCATCAATTGGGGGGATGGGGTGAGGCATGTGGGCCTTGCAGGGGCCATTTTGATGGTAGCCCCTGCAGGGGCCATTTTGCCCCTGTTGGGAGGGCTGTACCCCTTGTGTGGGGATGAACCCCCTGTTGGGGGTGTAGCCCTTGTGTGGGGGCTGAACGCTTTGTGTGGAGCCGTTCGGAGGCCATAGCCATTGTGTGAGGGACCAACCCCTTGTGTGGGGGCCATCACCCTGTGGGAGGGCAACAAAATATGTATTCATGAATTCCATGCATGTAACCTGTATTTAGAGTTCACTTTATTATTATGATAAGAGACTTGCTTTAACACTGTAGCTATATCACTAAAACATTGTCCAACTGATCGCTGTCTCTGTCTCACTCTCTCTCTCTGTCTCTACTGGCTCAGCAGTCATCATCCGAGTCTGGCAGGTGCACAGCTGGTCACAGCCAGGCAGCAGCCCCCACTGCCAGACTGCTACAGGTAAAGGGTGCAGGGAACTCTCAGGGCTGCTTCAGCAGTCCAGCTGGCACAAGGGGTAGTGTTCCCAGGTACCAATTGGCTGGGCTCCAGAAGTTCCTGAGAGATAGAAGCCCTGAGCTACTTGCCAGGGCAGCTTTTTATACTGCTGGGGCTAGGTCAGGGCAGCTTTTTATACTTCTGGGGACAGCACAGGTGCTAGCCTTGGGCTGTGGTTCCCCCTGGCTGAAGATCCAGGAGGAGCCAGGCAGGGTTATTTTGCCCCAAGTGGCACAATTTGCTCCACAACAAAGTGCGTGTCTGAGCATGTGTGCTGAAGCAAAAAGCCCCAGCTCAAATTTGCACAGCTTCTGTTTGAGCTGCTGCAAGTGCATGTGCTTGCATGTGTAGACATGTCCACTAGGTGCAAAGGATTCAGGAACTTTTGGAGTCAGAAGGAGAGCAATATAAATGTAGCCTGCCTCTGTAGCCCAGTGGCTAGCTTCTGGGAAGGGAGAGCACCTTGGGTTTTGAGTCCAGTGTGTTTTATATGTTTTACATGTAATAGTTAAGAACAAGGAATAAATGGCACTGGAAACAAGGGATAGAATTCAGGACTCTTCTCACTCAGTAGTGAGTGCATTTACACTTAAAGCGAAGGATTTTAATGGGTGCCACATTCCGGCTTTTTCTAGGTTTGATAGCTTGTGCCCAATCTGTTTTTAACCACATTTCTAGTGACTTCCTGTAGATAGGTAGAGGTAGCATGGTTGGGTGATGGTTAGGTAGAAGGAAGGAATAAAAACACAGCCCCATTGCATCAGCAGTGGGGCACATTATTCCTGTAATTAAAATTTCAAATTGTTCTACCTTTGTATCCAATAGAGCACACTTTGGACACGCAGGTCATGTTTCCCAGAGCAACTCATAGCAAATTTCTTCAAGAGGCACTTCATAATACACCATAATACACACAGACACACCGATATTTATACCCGTGTGTACATGTGTATGCAGTGACCTCTGAGAAAACTGTACCAGGGTGCTTTAGGGAGCTGTAAAAGGAATTGAGAGAGAGAGAATTACACTGTTCTTTCTGCAAAAGGACCACTGGGCAGTAGAGATGGAGGATAGATACTTGTTGATACCTCATAGAAAGGGTAGTTATTTCACATCTTGGATTTCAAATTAAGGGAAAGGTGATGGAAATTGTAACCTGTTAGGGCTAGATTTAGTACAGGATGCTGACACCTAAAGAAAGATTTGGATGGAATTTAGGTGCCTAATCCAATATTGTAAACCTGAAGACTGCCCTCAACTGCCACCAGAACATCTTAAACTCCATAGGTGTCTCAGTGTTTGACCTTAAAGTTTCTCTGGGTGCCTAGAGTTGTGTTATATACAGTCTGAACAGAGAGGAGCAGCTGGGTGCTTAGTTCATGGCTGAGCCTAACTGGGGTCCAAATAGGAAGTATTCTGCTATTGAACTCACCTCATCTTGTCTGATGGCGTGCTCTGAGAACACCTGAACCAAATCCGCAGGATTAGACTCCACACAAAATGAAGACTTCTTCCAGCCACCACTTTCTTTTAAAGAGCGGGGTTGTGCTATGCTGGTACCTCCCCTCTTGATACAATAGCATCATTCAAGAAGTGTGAGACCTGGGTTCAAATTCATCTTCCTAGGAGAATATCTGAGTATGTCTGGCTAGAGCAGATTGAATCCTCACAGGCAAGACAGCAGCACAGGAGTTAATGAAGTCATTGCTCACTGCCCCAGCAGGGCTCCCTTGCTTGGAATTTGGCAGCAGGCCCTGCCCTTTCTCACCCTGCTCCCAATTTCCCAGCCCCTTTAGGAGACCCTGGGTCAGGTGAAATGACTCTTTGATACCCCAAGAGGCTATGCTATGTGTGACAGGTATACCATCTACCCCGACTGTTGAAGGTGTGCCACTGTGAATTGTGTAAATTAAGGACTCAGTGGTGCAAGAAGAGAGAGCGTAAGCATTATTGTCCAATCTGCTAGTTAAGGTAGTCAAGGGAAGAGAGGATTCTGGATTCCAGTAAGGTGCTCTGAGCACTATTTTTGCAATTTACCTTAAACAGTACTGGATAAAATGCATAAGTAGTCCCTGGAGCAGGGACCAGAACCCAGGACTTCCCCTCTTACGTATGTGCTTAACCTTTAAGATACAGTTTTGTCTTCACTGTGGGACAGTGCGAAGTGTGAGATATAGCTTGAGCCTTGGGGAGATGGGAAACTGATATCAGTTCTGGCAGGTCGAGGCTGAAGAATGAATTGATGCTGGTGTACATTACAGCAGTCCCTAGTATTCTTTTAACTAACCCACAGCCAGTGCTAATGTCTGTTAGTCCAGACCTGGGAACCTTTGCTTTTCGCTTTCCTAGTCTGTGTGGCTGAGAGGCTCAGCACAAAATCTGGCCTAAGATTTGCTCTTGAAACAGAAAGCACAGACTTATCCACTATAGAGGACAACTATCCTCCTGCCCCTGATCTCTCTGGGTCTTATTTTTAGCCTTACTTATGCCTCCTTTTTTAATATTGTCATTTCAGACATCCAAATTAGTTTGCAGTCTCTCTGAGGCCCAGCCCATGCCTCTCTCACTGAGTACCTGGGTTATAAACATTCTTATTATGAACCTCTTGGACAGGCCATTTTGTGCCAAACCCATTAGGAATCCTCACTAAGTACATAGGGTACTCTGGCATAAAAGGTGGTCAAAGTTTCTGTGGGGATCCTGGTGTAGATCAGGTGTGAGCCACAAGCTGACCTGGTCAGCTCTGATGGGAACAAGGCGTTTCTGGTCTTGCCCAAAGGAGTCACTTCAGATGCTTTGAAAACTTTAATGTCAACATCTTGGGTGTTTTTTTAATGGATATTTTTGGTCAAATTTGGGATTTAGAAAGTTGAGTGCCCTGTGGAAGTAGTCTTAAGTGACATCACAAAGGTCACAGAGGACGTATGGCAAAGTAGCAAATTGAACTAAGTTCCTTAGCTACCCTGAACACTGGACTACCCTCCCTCCTAGAGGAGGCTAATCCATGGTTTAAAATTTTTTTTCAGATCTGGCTATAGCTCACCAGTATGTTCCCTCAAATAAAAACACCATTACAATGTGGTCCCATTTGCTGCCAATGCCAGTAAACAAACAAAGAACTGAATGAGCCATGAAAGTTGAACTCCTGTCTTGAATAATTAAAATGCTGAAACATTATCCCAATAGTATAGGATTACAATACCATTAGAAGAATGACTACTGAATATTGGAACACTTTAAAGAATGAAAATATGCAGCATTCACACATGTGGATATTGTGGAACCATTCTGGGGTCTTTTTTATATAGTTTCTTATATCTGATGGGAAGTGGGTTGGCAAGGAACCAGTCAAACCATTTCACAATGTCATTTTCATAGCTGAACAAATTTTCCCAACAAACATAGATACAGCCTCATCTAGATTATTAAATTACTCTCCCCTAAAGGATCAATAAAAAGAAATATAAGTGCATAATTATAATTTACAGAATTTATAATCCTGTTAACTGCAATAATCACCTTTTAGAAGCTCTAGCTATTCAAAACTGCAGTGAAAGTAGACCAGCTATGGAGCACCTGTATGTACAAGGGCATTAAGTTGTTTTCTGGAATACATGACCGGAATTGCAGAATCGGATACTGATTCAGAAAGGTAGATTTCTTCAGGGATTAAAACTGGAAAAACTATCGGCCTTTTAACTAGTTATCTAAATTAGGTATCTAGATACTTGGTAGTTAGGGACTTAAGTACTTACCCCTCCCCCACAAATAATATTGTCTCACTGCTTCACAATGTTCAAGGTACTTATCACAACAGCTCTACAGTATAATTATCCCCATTTTACTGAGACCATTGAGCTGAAGGCCTAGATAACAAAGGCAATTAAGTTGCAGTTAGTTGTCCAAATGCCATGTTAGTTACTAAACACCAACATTTTGATCCTTAAAATGTCTGGTCAGTGGTCTCCTAATCCAGAAGGTGCTTAAAACCTAAAGCTTTCAAAATAACTGACATTGATGTTCTCAAGATGCTTACAGTTTTGTTCTTGGACATGTTCACAAGTACCCCCATCTTGATAGGGCTGAACAGCATCTTAACAGCCATAATAGGGTAAACCTGGTTAGGATTCACAAACCAAATGTTCCTGTATCCGGCTCACCAGTGATATTTTTTAAAAACTGGTCCCACCGGTTGCTCCTCTCAGCATGGATTCTAAGGACTGAGTGAACCAAATGTGCAAAACTCTTATCTCTAAAGGAGTCCACTCCAGTCATTTGATGGGGAAGTGAGAGAAAAAAAGATTGCATTACATTTGATTTGTGGAGATGAAATCTATCCTATATGTGATCCTAGGAATGGCATAAACTAAACCTTGAGGAAGAGTACACTTTTGTTGCTCATCTAAAACCACTGAAGCCACTGTTAAAAAAAAACAACAAAATTTTCCTTTAATGCCAATGAGAAGTGCCAATATTTTCAAATCCTAGAGATTTTCTTAATTTTTTTAATCCACACAATAGTTACAATGTATGCTCTGACAGAGAAAGATTCTCCCAATGCACAGATTTAGAGACCTCTGAGATACAGGGATTGTGGGAAAATGTTATTTCCATGCCCATTGACTTCTTCATGGCTTCCTGCTGAGGATGTCAGTGGTGCCATTTGTAACTTTGTAATATGTATACCTATCTACTGAGAAATAAAATAGAAGTAAAAGGGTTTTGCAGACTAAAATACACAACACAACTACTCTGTATATATAAACCAGCAGCACTGATCGAGGGGCACTTGTCATTAAAATTGCTTCAGTGACTAATAATGACACAAGAAAGTATCTAAAATTACCAACCCTTGTTACTATACCAGCAAAAGCATAACAGGTAATAAATGAAAATTGTTCAAAAAATATTGAGAATTGCAGTATATGGGCTATGGTGTTTCTCTAGGAAGGAGATGCCCTAAACCAGTGATTTCACAGTTCTGGAGAACTAGTATTCTGAGTCCAGAAAAAGGAAATAGGAAAAGCTCCTGAACTCCACTCTGGTCTCAGGTCTTATTGCTCTATAAACAAGAAAATAAAAAGATCAGCTTCCTATTGTGGTCACACCCTGGCAGAAAACTGCTCCCCTTTTACAGATGCATTCTGCAGCCTGAGCATGATCTCCTCTTCACTTGTAGAAGCTGGTTGCTAGAATTGGGTTTCCTCCACTGGGCATGTGTATACTGAAAATGGGTGCCAGCTGTCACAATTCCCTGACTGAGCATGTTCAAGAGGGTCTCACTGACCTTAATATGGATGCAGTATCCACCCATCATCCCATTAGGCATGCTCAGGTTTCATTTCCAAAAGTTCCTTCCTACTGCACAGGGTGGGGTACAGAAGGAGCAAGCCCATTTTGCATAGGGTATCACTCAGCCACCAGATGCTAAAAATGTTACTTATTACTGACCTGACTTAACCTGAAATGGTGACTTAAAAGAAAAACCACCATACTCTATTGCTAGGTACCAGAACTATTACCCTCTCAATTCACTAACTAGTAGGTTAATTTAGGATGCCAGGAAATTGAAGCACCCAAAATGTATTATAATACAATCTAGTAGTCAGCCCAGACCTGATATGGTGAATAAGATTGTACATTTGACTACACTCAGAGATTCAGATAATATATTATTAATAATATGTTCACAACTTAGCTGCTGCATGTTCCAAGCTCATGAGAAGAGATTCAGGCGATCCTTTTGGGCCTGTGAAGGCACATGGCTCTTTATTGTCTTAATAGTTTCATAGTTTCATAGCAGCTAGGGGCAGGAGAGACCTGAACAGATCATCTAGCCTGACCTCCTGCCACAGGCAGGAATGAATGCTGGGTTCACAAGACCCCAGACAGGTGATCATCTAACCTCTTTTTGAATTTACCCAAGGTAGGGGTGAGGACCACTTCCCTGGGAAGTTGGTTCCAGATTCTAGGGAAGTGGTTCTCGCCTCTACCTTGGGTAAATTCAGAAAGAGGTTACATGATCACCTGTCTGGGGTCTTGTGAACCCAGCATTCATTCCTGCCTGTGGCAGGGGGTCAGGCTAGATGATCTGTTCAGGTCTCTCCTGACCCTAGCTGCTATGAAACTATGAAAATAGCATGGCTGAACACTCCTTTCTGCTAAAGGTACCTTTCTTCTGTTATCTTGATCCTGCTAATTAAGAAGGAGACATCTTCTTGGGATTTGGAATCTGAGTGCAAAGACATCTGTGTAGCAGACACCAGCATTGACTTCAGCATGCAATAAACTCACAGTTCTCTTCCTCATAATAGCCTTGTCATGACAGCAATTAGGCAGGACATGAAAGACCTGGGTTCTAGGCCCCACTCGACCCCAGCCCCATTTTCTATATCCCAGAAAACTTTACTAACCACTAGGGTAGATGAAGAATATTCTTCCCATTGGTCAACCAAAAGGGGAAAGATCCATAGGACTAGAAGGAGAGTACAACTTTATATCCAGGGAAGTCAGGACTGGCCTGGAAGTTTGAAAGCCTAGGGTTCTTGCTTATACATTTTAGCCAATGATTATTTAATACAAAATGCATCCCTTACACTTAAGTAAGTCTGGAACAATGGATATGGTGGTATACCCTGTAGACAACAGCGAGACAATAAGAAATTATTCTAATAAAAAAAAATTCCAGGAAGAAAAAAGCAAACATTCTGGTGATGTGTAATTTGTTGTTAAAAGATTTTCATTAAACCAGCTATTCAGCAGTTAACCATACATATATTCTGTTCAATAGAAATTATCAGGCTACCTATGACAATGCTAAGTTCTGATTTTCAAGAAGTTTACCATTAAGATACACTTGAAAACTGTTCTAAATAAATGTCTTCAGACTATTGTTTTCAAACAAACTGTTTTATTCCAATATCAATTTAATAGCAAGCATTAATAGATTCAGTATTCAGTGTAGCTAACATAGTTATTACAAGTTTCTATTACTTTGTGGGGTGGGAGGTTGCAAATGCAGTCGGGAAAACTTAGAAGTGCAGTTACTGTAAAGTCCTGATGAGTAAAGCTGTTCAGTGGTCAAAAAATACAGCATCTGGAGTCATAATCTGAAGTAACTGGATTTATTTCCTGTGATTGGATCAAGTATCTTCAGTTACATTGATACATTTCACTATTTTCCTTCTGTCTTAGATATCATCTCTCTGTTAATTGTTTCCTTAGAGAAGAGTGAGAGTTATAGTGTTCTTTTATTATAGATGAACTTGCTGACCTGTTTATCCTTAAGCTTGTCCATAGCTGTAGCTAGCTGGATGACATTTGGCTTTAAATTGTTAATCTAAAGAAAGCAAAAAGCAAAGGCGAAGTGAAGGATAACTTAGTTTCAGATCAGATGATTCCATGCCCATTCTCTTCCTGCAGCCTGTTTTCACCTGTGACTAAATGTCATTAGTATTGAATGTTTGTTGTCTGATTTTTATCAGCTGTTAGCCTCCTATTTATCCAGTGCACTTAAAAACTGAAGATTAGTCATGGAAGGTGATTTTGAGTTTCCCTCAGACAAAGAGGGAATTGAACATAGATCTTCTACTTCCTGGGTGACTGCTCTGATCAATTAACTGCACTAGGTGGCCCTACCTGCTGTACCTTTGTGAAGAGATAGGGGAAGAACTTGGTTTTTGAAAGAAAAGACTTGGGCATTTTCTTTCAGAAGAGACTTCTAAGATCTGGAAACCAAGTGGGGAAAATACCTCTTATAATGTTGAGTAAGGCCCCTGTGTGCAAGAGTGGAACAGGATTTAACATACTTCTTGGGATATTACTATGGCAAAGTAATGGCAAAGTTATTTATAACAACATAGAAAATGAGAAATATTTAATAAATATTTTTGTTCTTTATGTAGCACACATCTGAGTCACGTATTCATGGCTCATATAATGAAATGGTTGCTATTCTAGATTTAACAAAGGAGGATGTTAAACATTACTTAGAAAATCTAAATCTTTTAAAATAATCACATTCTGATAACTCAAAACTATAACTTTTCAAAATCTTGGCAGAGGATTTTTCAAGATCACTTTATCAAGATCATCTATATTGATTTTTAATAAATCTTGGAAAACTTGAGAAGTTCCAGAACACTGGAAGAAAGCCCATACTTAGTCATAATTTTAAAAGAGTGAATGAGATGACCAAACTCATCATAATTTGATTAGCCTGAACTTGATCCAGGGTAAAATAATGAGTAGGTTGGCACAGAACTTTATCAATAAAGATTTAAGTTGTAAAAATATGAATAATGCCTATCACCTCCGTTTTATGAAATATCAATCTTCTCAGACACCTGATATAATTTTTTTGAAATTAAATGGTTGTTTGATAAAAGTAACTGTGTAGTTGTAATATAGTGAGATTTCTGTAAGGAGACTGACTTAGTAATGCAAGACAACCTGATTAAAAAAATACGGTAGTATTACAGTGTGTCAGTATAGTACAGACTAAATGGAATCAAATTGGAAGATTGTAGTTGTTATGTGTACTCATCATAGTATAACTGTGAAAGGAATAATCTAACACTGTACAATATCTTTAAGAACATTTTGTATGTAAATATAAAATCACTTTTGACATTTGCGGATGACACGGACTCTGAAAAAGTGATTAGTAGATTCACCCTAGAAGGTACAACTGTGATAATTTAGGGTACGTGCAGACTTTACACTTAGATCAACATAACTAGAGTTAGATTGAACTAAGCGCCAAACTGTACATGTGGTCAGGGAGTTTCAATTGGGTAAAAATGACTGGCCCAATATAACTTGGTTCACCTGAGGATGTGGAGTAAGTAGATTAGGCTAACCCATGCCTGATGTAACTGAACATATGTATACATTTGGAATGGAGCTCTATTCTTCTCACACTGACTGGCCTTTTTTAGCCCTCCAACACCTCCTGCCCTTGGATGGATCTCCCACCCCATGGTGGAGGTGGATGGGTGGTAAGGCAAGTTGCAAGATGGGTCCCAAGACCCTCTTCCAGAAGGGTCATCTTCCCCCCTGAAATTTGCCCTGATTAAATCATCCCTACTCATAGGGAAGTCATGGTGACCAGGGACCAGGGGTGGCATGTGACCTCTCTAAAAACTGCCCCTGGTGCCCAACAAGTCTGTGTGGGTTTCAGGGTTGTAGGACTTCCTATGAGACGGGCTAATCTAATCAGGGCAAATTTCAAGAGGAAGATGGCCCTTCTGGAAGAGGGTCTTGGGACCCATCTTGCAACTTGCCCTACCATCATAGTTTCATAGTTTCTAGGGTCGGAAGGGACCTGAGCAGATCATCTAGTCCGACCCCCTGCTATGGCAGGAAAGAGTACTGGGGTCAAACGACCCCAGCAAGGTGTTCATCTAACCTCCTCTTAAATACCCCCAGGGTAGGAGCCTGCACCACATCCCTTGGAAGTTGGTTCCAGGCCCTAGCCGCCCTGACTGAAATAGCGCCTCCTGATGTCTAACCTAAACCTACCCTCTGCCAGCTTGTGACTGTTATTCCTGGTCACTCCTGGCAGTGCTAGGGGGATCAGTGACTGCCCCAATGCCTGCTGATGCCCCCTGACAAGTTTATAACAGGCCACAAGATCCCCCCCTCAGCCTTCTCTTTTGGAGGCTGAACAGGTTCAGGCACGTAGCCTCTCCTCATAGGGCCTGCGCTGCTGTCCCCTGACCATGCGAGTGGTCCTCCTCTGGACCCTCTCCATGCTGTCCACATCCCTCTTGAAGTGCAGCGCCCAGAACTGGACGCAGTACTCCAACTGCAGCCTGACCAGTGCCGCACAGAGGGGGAGGATCACCTCTTTTGACCTGCTTGAAATGCATCTGTGGATGCATGCCAAGGTGCAGTTGGCCTTCCTAACTGCCTCCCCACACTGCCGACCCATGTTCATCTTGGAGTCAATGATGACTCCAAGATCCTTTTCTGCCTCCGTGCTGACAAGAGGGGAGTTCCCCAACCTGTAGGTATGCTGCTGGTTCTTCCCCCCCCAGGTGCATCATCTTGCACTTGTCTGTGTTGAAACCCATCCTAGTCTCATCTGCCCACCCTTGTAACCTGTCTAGGTCTGATTGTATCCTGTTGCTTCCTTCTAGTGTGCCCACGTCCCCCCACATCTTAGTGTCATCAGCAAATTTGAACAGGGTGCTTTTTACCCCCTTGTCCAAATCACTGATGAAGATGTTGAACAGTGCGGGCCGAGGACCGAGCCCTGCGGAATCCCACTGCCCACGTCCTTCCAGGTTGAGAAGAACCCATCCACTACCACCCTCTGGGTGCGGCCCTCCAGCCAGTTGGTGACCCATTTGACTGTGTGGGTGTCTACACCACAGCCCTCCAGTTTCTTAATGAGAACGGGGTGAGAGACAGTGTCAAAAGCCTTCTGGAAGTCCAGGAAGACTATGTCCACTGCTACCCCTGCATCTAATGATCTGGTGATCTGATCGTAAAAGGCCACCAGGTTGTTCTGACAGGACCTGCCACTGATGAACCCGTGTTGGTTGTCCCTAAGCACGCAGTCCCCTGCTGGCCCCTCCTGGATGTGTGCCAGAATAATTTTCTCGAACAGCTTGCCTAGGATCAAGGAAAGACTAACTGGCCTATAGTTTCCCGGGTCATCCCTCCTCCCTTTTTGGAAGATGGGAACCGCGTTGGCCCTCTTCCAGTCCTCCGGTACCACTCCAGAGCACCATGAGTGCTCATAAAGCTGTGCCAGGGGACTTGCAATGACCTGGGCCAGTTCCTTTAGAACTCTAGGGTGGAGATCATCTGGACCGGCTGCCTTGAAAACGTCCAGCCTCTCCAGAAGCTCCCTAACTAAATCCTCGCTAACCCTTGGCCTAGGTGTGCCTCCCCCGGTGCTCGAGGGAGGTCCAGGAGGGAGGTGGCTGTCCTGGTCCCTACTTAGGAAGACGGAGGCAAAGAAATCGTTAAACATATTAGCTTTGTCATCTGGTGTGACAACCAAGTTTCCCAACACGTCCTGCAAGGGCCCCACATTACCCGGGACCTTCTTTTTACCTCCTATGTATTTAAAAAAGGACTTCTTATTGTCCTTAATCTGGGAATCTGGTCCCAGTTCCATCTCCGCCTTGGTCTTCCTAACTACCCCCCTACATCCCCGAGCAACTGCAGAATAGTTCTCCCTGGAGATGACGCCTTCTTTCCATTGGGTGTAAGCCTCCTTTTTAGGAAGGAGACATTCCTGGATGCTTTTGGTGAGCCATGGAGGCTTGTGTGCTCTCCTGCTCCCTTTGATCCTCGCCAGGATTACCTTCCTTTGGGCTTGGAGGATCGTCTCCTTAAGGAGCGACCACGCATCTTGGACACCTGGCTCCCCTCCCCTCTGGGATCTCAGCGCTTCTACAACTATCCTCCTTAGCTCTTTGAAGTTTGCCCTCTTAAAGTCTAGGGCCACTGCCTTACTGCTTGCCTTTGCCATCTTGTGCTGGATGGTGAATTCCAGCAGGTGATGATCGCTGTCACCCAGGTGGTCAAGCACCCGCAGCCCTCTTGTGAGGGGGCCGGGACCCTGAGGGGCCCGGCCCGAGTGGGGAACCCCGGAGTTCCGCCCCGCTTCTGGGTCCGGACCCGGAAGCCCGGCCGGGAACTTAAGGTTTCCCGGAACTTGAACCCCGCCGACGCGGGACCGGCGCGGGAAGATAAAAAGGAACCACCTACCCCGAGCAGAGGAGGACGGAGGCTCCAGTGGGAGCCTGCCCCTGGAGCTGCGGAGCCGGGAGCTGCGAGGCCGGGAGCCGCGGAGCCGGGAGCGGCGAGGCCGGGAGTTGCGGAGCCTGGAGCGGCGGAGCCGGGAGCTGCGAGCCCGAGAGCGGCGGAGACAGGTACAGCCGCGCCGGGTGCCATGCGGCAGGAGCCGGCAGCGGCGAGGCCAGGAGCCGGGGATCCGGCGGCGGCGAAGCCGGGAGCCGGAGGTCCAGAGGCCTCTGGGCTGGGCGCGGCAAAGCCGGGAGCCGGGCGGCAGGGACCGGCGGCAGTGAGGCCGGCCGCCGCGAAGCCAGGAGCGGCGCAGCACCAGCCTGCAAGGCCGGAGGTGGTGGAGCCAGGGGGCGCAGCAGGCCCCGAAGGGACAAAGGTACAAAAGGGACCGGTGGCCATCGCACCGGAGGAAGCCGGGAAGGGAGGCTCGGTCGGAGGGACCCTCCTCCGGCGGCTGCGGGCCGCTTGGCCGCAGGGAAGACCCGCGGGCAGGGGGGCAGAGCTTGTAGCCCCCCCCGGGTCTAGAGAGTGAGGCACCAGAGGTAGAGACACCTCAGGACTAGTGGAGCGATCAGCACCAGGGAGACTAGGTGCTGATAGGACTCCTGGTGAAGGCCCGGCAGTGTGGGGTATCCCCCCCCACTGCGGAGCTAGTACGAAGACAAGGGAGCCCTAACGGAGGCTCCCCACCCCGGAGGACCGGGCGAGGGTGTAGGGGAGGAGGAGCCCTCAGGACCCCTGGACCTTGGAGGTAGTGTACCCCAAGTGGACCGCCAGCTTCCCGGCACGGGTGAACCCCATATTTCCATCAAGTCGTGGCAGGCGAGAGCGGCGAAGCGGGACGGTCCAACGCGTACCCCCTCCTCTCCAGGGGACATCCGGGGATCGGGGTCTCACGGTAAGTGACGCACCCCCATCCCCTTACAACTGGTGCATTGGCCGGGAACGAGCCCGGCCTAGCTCGGAGAGCACTACAGCACCATGGAGCTCCCTACGAGCGTGGATGTGATGCAGCAGACGCTGCATCTGATGGCCCAGCTGCTACAGCAGCACCAGCAGACTGCCTTAAGGCAAGCGAGTGTGCAGGAGCATTTGCTCCAACAGCAGCAGACAAGGGCTGGCCCGTATAGCGGGGAAATGAACATGCCCCGCATGAATCGGGAAGACGACGTGGAGGCCTTCATAGAAACCTTTGAGAGAGCGGCCCTCGCCGCAGGCATAGACCGGACGAAATGGGCCAGTAGGCTGGGAGTCCTGTTAACCGGCCCGGCCCAGGCAGCCTACCGAGCCCTGACCCGCGCCGAGGCCAGTGACTACGAGCGGGTGAAGGCCGAGATTCTACAACGCCTAGACCTCACCCCGGAAAAGCACTGACAGGCGTTCTGAGGAAACAAGACCAAGGGCGAGAAAAGCCCCAAGATGTTGTGGCACAGCCTTAGAGATGAAATGATGAATTGGCTGAGGCCGACGGAGACCACAAAAGAAGAAATATGCGATCAGGTTCTGCTAGAGCAGTTCCTGACGGACCTGGAGGACGACACCCAGCAGTGGGTAAGGTGTCACGGCCCCACAACTTCCCTACAGGCTCTCCAGCTGGCAGAGCAATATACAGCAGCCCAGGTAGGGCGGCGTCCGGGTCAGGGGAAACCGAGGGCAGAAGGCTCCCCCTGAAAGGGCAGGGGAAGTAAGGCTGAGAAGATCCCAGGGAACTCGGGTGTTAGTTGCTTCCGGTGCGGCGGCAGGGGACACCTGGCCCGGTCCTGCCCGACCGAAGCCGAGTACCCCCCCCGGTAAGGGGACCCCGCCCCCCCAGAGGTAGCAGCAGAGCAGGAGAATACACCCGGGAGGAACCTATGGACTGTGGGGTCGGCGGCAGGGAAGATGCCTTCCCCAGGCCCCTGCCGCGAGTAAAGGCCTGGGTGGGACAGCGACCACTCATGGCCGTTATTGACACCGGATGCGCACAGACCCTAGTTAGACCATCGCTGGTAGAATGGAGGCGCGCCCCGTATTGCACAGGGATCCACTTAGTCTGCCTGCACAATCAGAGGACGTACTTCGAGCGGCGGATCCTAGAGGTCCGGCTGCAGGGAGTTTCGAGACGCCTGCCCGTGGGGTTGAAGGAAGATATTTTGCACCCCATGATCGTGGGGAGGGACTGGCCGGAGATATACGAGGTGCTGGCCGCCCTCCAGCCTCGGAAGGAACCCCCACAAGGCTTAGCCGGGGAAGAACCCGAACCGCCTTGGCCGGGCGAGCTGGACGGCCTGGCGAGCAGTTACCAGTTCCGGGAGGCACAGGAGGAGGACGCGGAGCTGAAACCCTTCCGTGAAGAGGCACTCCAGCGGGAGCGGCAATCGGTAAGCCCCACGGCGGATCGGGGACAGGGCCCCCGGGTCGAGTTAAGACAGGGTCTGCTATATCGGATTAAGCCCGACCCACAGACAGTGCGGGAGGGAAGTCAACTTTTAATTCCCTGCCGCTATCGCACACCCTTATTACAATTAGCCCATGGGAACCCAATGTGAGGCCATTTGGGAAAAAGGAAAACAGAGGCCAGGCTGATACGCTGGTGCTTCTGGCCTCACCTATATGAGGACGTGGAGAGGTTTTGTAAAGAATGTCATCACTGCCAGTTAGTGAACCCCCACAAACCCCCGCGCGCTCCCCTTCAGGTGATGCCCATTATACGGGAGCCATTCACCAGGGTGGCGCTTGATGTGGTGGGGCCTTTACCACGAAGCACCGCCGGCCACCGGTTCTTACTGGTGCTTATTGATTACGCCACCCGGTTTCCGGAGGCGATTCCCTTACGGACGGTGACGGGCTCCAAGGTGGCCGAGGAGCTTATGAAGTGGGTTGCCCGGTTCGGGATCCCGCAAGAAATCGTGACTGACCAGGTAAAGAACTTTATGTCGGCTGTAATGACAGCCATGTGCAAGGTGCTCCATGTCACCCACCTAAAAACGTCAATTTATCATCCCCAAATGAATGGGCTGGTCGAGCGTTTCAACGCGACATTGAAGGGGATGCTCCGGCGCTGCACACAGGAAGATCCATCCAGGTGGGACTTGTTGGTACCACCCTTGCTGTTCGCAGTACGGGATGCCCCACAGGCCTCCACGGGCTACTCCCCTTTCAGCTTGGTCTTTGGGCACCAACCCCGAAGTTTGTTAGACGTCCTAAGGGAGAGCTGGGAAAGCGGCACGCGAGGTGGTCGCCAGGTGGCTGAATACGCCCAGGAACTACAGGACAGACTCCACAAGGCCCAGAGAGCAGCCCAGGACAACCTCAAGCAGGCCCAGAGACAACAAAAGGGGCGATACGACCAGGGAGCCCGGGAGAGAGAGTTACAGCCCGGACAGAAGGTGTTGGTGATGCTGCCCAGCTCTCATAGTAAGTTCGAGATGCGGTGGCAGGGGCCGGCACGGGTCATCAGACGAACCGGCCCGGTCAATTATGAGGTCCGAAGGGAGGGCCATCCGAGGGCGTCCCAGGTCTTGCACATCAACCTATTGAAGGAGTGGCAGGAGCCGCATGGGCTCCTTCTAGAAATGGACCGAGAGCCGGTAGATGGGGAGTGTCAAGAGGGGGAGACTGGGCCGAAGACCCGGGAAGGGGGACCACTCGGGGAAGGGACGTCCCTGTCCCCAGACCAACAGAAAGAGTTACGACAGCTAGTCGTAGAGTTTGGGGATGTGTTTTCAGAGACCCCGGGGAAGGCTAGAGGCGTGGAGCATAAGATCCTGATGCCACCAGGCCAGATTGCCAGGGAAAAGTGGCGACGCATTCCTTTTTTCCGGCGCCAACCGATTAGAGAGGAGCTTAATGGCATGCTGGCCCAAGGCATCATCACGCCTTCCCGCAGTCCCTGGCGGAGTCCGTTGGTGGCTGTGATGAAGTCGAACGGCAGCTTAAGGCTGTGCGTTGATTTCCAGAAAGTGAACGCCATCACCCAGTTTGACGCTTTCCCCATGCCTCAGATAAGTGAACTGGTGGAGCGTATCGGGCAGGCCAATTACATCTCCACCCTGGATTTAGCAAAGGGGTATTGGCAGATTCCCCTGCGAAGGGAGGATCAGCCTAAGACCGCCTTTGGGACCCCCTGGGGCCTCTATGAATTCAAACGGATGCCGTTCGGGTTGAATGGGGCCGCCGCGACCTTCCAAAGGTTAATCGATTGGATACTGGCACCCCACCAGGAATATGCCACCGCCTACCTCGACGACATCGTGATCTTCACCAAGACATGGGAGCAACACCTCTGGGCCCTGAGACAGGTCTTGCAAGAGTTACGAGGTAAGGGCCTGATGGCCAACCCAAAGAAATGTGCCCTGGGAAGATCAGAGACTAAATATCTCGGCTTCCAAGTAGGCAAAGGGCTGGTAAGACCTTTACGGGATAAGGTGGCGGCACTTCGGGACTACGAGGCGCCGGCAACCAAGCGGCAGATGCGGGCCTTTTTGGGGCTCGCCAGCTATTACCGGCGGTTCATTCCCCGGTTTGCGGAACTGGCGAATCCCCTGGTAGACACCACCAAGGGGAAGGAACCACCACGTGTTAACTGGACCCCAGAGAGGCGCAAGGCGTTCAACGAGATCCGACAAGCCTTGTGCCGAGGAGCGGTACTACATACCCCTAACTTTAACGCCCCCTTTATCCTACAGACGGATGCCTCAGCGTACGTCCTGGGAGCGGTCCTCTCGCAGGAGGTGGAGGGAGTTGAACGCCCCGTGGCATTCACCAGTCGCCGTTTGAACGAACACGAACAGAGGTACTCTACAATTGAAAGGGAGTGTCTTGCTATCCGTTGGGGTATAGACTATTTTCGGTACTACTTATTGGGCCGAGAATTTCGTTTAATAACTGATCACGCCCCTCTACGGTGGCTCAACTCGGCCAAAACCGAAAATGCCCGGATAATGAGGCACTCCAGCCCTATCAGTTTAAAATCGGGTATAAACCCGGTCGCAGCAACACCGTGGCAGACTTTTTGTCTCGGTGGGGAGAGATAGAGAATCCCCGCGAGCCCTCGGTACCGCCCCGTGCGGATGGGGAGAAGCCCTCGGGGGGCGAGTATCGCACAGCAAAGGGAACGCCTAGCAGCGTCTCGAGGGGTGGGGTGTGTGAGGGGGCCGGGACCCTGAGGGGCCCAGCCCTAGCAGGGAACCCCGGAGTTCCGCCCCGCTTCCGGGTCCGGACCCGGAAGCCCGGCCGGGAACTTAAGGTTTCCCGGAACTTGAACCCCGCCGACGCGGGACCGGCGCGGGAAGATAAAAAGGAACCACCTACCCCGAGCAGAGGAGGACGGAGGCTCCAGCAGGAGCCTGCCCCTGGAGCTGCGGAGCCGGGAGCTGCGAGGCCGGGAGCCGCGGAGCCGGGAGCGGCGAGGCCGGGAGTTGCGGAGCCTGGAGCGGCGGAGCCGGGAGCTGCGAGCCCGAGAGCGGCGGAGACAGGTACAGCCGCGCCGGGTGCCACGCGGCAGGAGCCGGCAGCGGCGAGGCCAGGAGCCGGGGAGCCGGCGGCAGCGAAGCCGGGAGCCGGAGGTCCAGAGGCCGCTGGGCCGGGCGCGGCAAAGCCGGGAGCCGGGTGGCAGGGACTGGCGGCAGTGAGGCCGGCCGCCGCGAAGCCAGGAGCGGCGCAGCACCAGCCTGCAAGGCCGGAGGTGGTGGAGCCAGGGGGCGCAGCAGGCCCCGAAGGGACGAAGGTACAAAAGGGACTGGTGGCCATCGCACCGGAGGAAGCCAGAAAGGGAGGCTCGGTCGGAGGGACCCTCCTCCGGCGGCTGTGGGCCGCTTGGCCGCAGGGAAGACCCGCGGGCAGGGGGGCAGAGCTTGTAGCCCCCCCCGGGTCTAGAGAGTGAGGCACCAGAGGTAGAGACACCTCAAGACTAGTGGAGCGATCAGCACCAGGGAGACTAGGTGCTGATAGGACTCCTGGTGAAGGCCCAGCAGTGTGGGGTATCCCCCCCCACTGCGGAGCTAGTACGAAGACAAGGGAGCCCTAACGGAGGCTCCCCACCCCGGAGGACCGGGCGAGGGTGTAGGGGAGGAGGAGCCCTCAGGACCCCTGGACCTTGGAGGTACTGTACCCCAAGTGGACCGCCAGCTTCCCGGCACGGGTGAACCCCATATTTCCATCAAGTCATGGCAGGCGAGAGCGGCGAAGTGGGACAGTCCAACGCGTACCCCCTCCTCTCCAGGGGACATCCGGGGATCGGGGTCTCATGGTAAGTGACGCACTCCCATCCCCTTACACCTCTCACCAGGTCATCAACCGTGGCCAGCACTAGGTCCAACAAGACATCCCCCCTGGTGGGGCTATGCACCTCCTGGGTTAGATGGAGGGCCTGCACTCTGTCTAAGAACTTACCTGAATGATCTAACCTGGCTGACTGCTCTTCCCAGCAGATGTCCAGGAAGTTCAGGTCCCCCATGACTACCACATCCTTAGCCTTCACTACCTCTGTGAGCTGACCCAAGAATTCCTGGTCAAGATCCTCTCCCTGGTTGGGAGGTCTGTAGTAGACTCCCACCGTTAAGTCTCTTTCCCCTCAACTGCCTTGTACCCTAACCCAAAGCACTTCAGAGTGCCCCTCCCCTGACTCCTTACTAATTGACGAGGATGTGTATTCCTCCTTAATATAGAGAGCCACGCCCCCACCTCTTTTTCCTATCCTGTCCCTCCTGTACAGCCTATGGCCCTTGACATTCACCGCCCAATCATGCGTTGAGTCCCACCATGTTCCTGTAATCCCCACTATGTCTGGGCTTGTTTCAGCCAGCAGGAGGGTGAGTTCCTCCTGCTTGTTGCCCATACTATGAGCGTTTGTGTAGAGGCATTTGAGGCCTCCTGTAGATGTGTGTACTGACCCCCTAGTCCCAGCGTTACCCTGGCCCCTATCTCTTACCTGTTTATTTGCTTCACTTGGTGGTCTGGGCTGGGCTGTAGTTGTGGGTGCTGTTTGGTGTGGCAGTCTGATGTTTTCTCCACCCTCATCTACCCCTTCCCCCGATGAGCCTAGTTTAAAGCCCACCGGAGTAGGTCCGCCAGCCTAGAAGAGAACACACGCTTACCTTTAGGGAAAAGGTGGAGCCCGTCCCATCCCAGCATGTCTTTCATTATTATGTGCCGGTCATGGCTGAGGAAGCCAAAGTCCGCCTCAAAGCACCGTTCCTGTAGCTGCCAGTTGGTCTCCACGATGCACGTTTCATGCCATCTGCCTTGTCCACTCACTGGCAGGATAGAAGAGAAAACCACCTGTGCACCCATCTCCTTCAGCACACACCCCAGAGTGTGGTAGTCCTCCATCAGGCGATCAGGGCTCCTCCTGGCCGCATCGTTAGTGCCCACATGGACTAGGACCATGGGATAATAATTGGTGGGCCGGATTACGGTTTGGAGCATCCCTGTCACATCCTGAATCCTTGCTTCAGGCAGGCAGTAGACCTTGCATGCCGAGGGGTCCCAGTGACAGATGGGGCCCTCCATCCTCTCAGGATGGAGTCACCAATGATGATCACGCGACACTTCCTCCTCCTGGCCTTCTTGCCTCCTTCAGCTTGCGCGGAACGTGGTGAGCATGGAGTTGCCTCCTCCCCACTTTCGTCCTCTACTTCCTCCTCCTCCTGGGCTGCCAGGGCTTCGTACCTGTTCTCCAGCCGGACTAGAGGAACTGGTGCTGCCATGTTTCGAGCAGCCCTGGCACGAGAGATGACCGTCTGCCACTTAGCAGTGGAGGGCTCTTCTTGAGGTGCATCCTCCTTGGTCACACAACCCTGCAGGGAAAGAAAATACCTGTCAATTTCCTTCTCTGCCTCTTGGATTCTGCTCAGCCTGCTAATCTCCTCTTGGAGTTCCCTCACCTGCGCCTCCAGGGCCCTAAGGCGGGTGCCTGCAGGATAGGTGTGGGGGTCCCCAGTCCCTGCCCCCCCAGGCCTTGCTGGGCAGCTCCTGCAGGCCAGGGGGTTGGGGGATGCCATCCCCCCCGTGGGCTTCATCTGGGGGGAGGCCTCAGACAAGCCCCGGGAAGGTCGTGCCCCCCCCGGGCAGGGGCCCTGGCAGCACTCTGTATCAACACCATTGTAGGAGTTGCTGAGTTTCTAGCTGAGTTCAGGTCCTCTGCCCTGAGCTAGCAGGAGTCAGCGTCTGGGCCCCTCCTGCTCACCCTCTGGCGCAAACACCAGCACAAACACCGGTGCGCTCTTACAGACCGCGTCTGTTTGCGCGCTCTGTTCGCGCGGCTCCCTACTGCCTCAGCTAAGAGGGATCTGGGGGGCTTTCCCTCCGGATCTGGCTCAGCTGCGTCGGTCCCTCCTCCCCACTTACCTTAGGGGGATCAGCTGCTGCTGCCCTGCTGCTGTTCTGTTCGCCTCTGCTGCTCTCGCCTCTGCTCTGGGTCCTTCCTCTCCCCGCTGCTCCTAGCTCCATCAACCCCCTTGCAGACTCACCACCCCTGCCAATCTTGCCCTGCTCCTGGACCCAACAAAATCCTCCAAAGACCCAATATCCTCTCCCCCCAATGTAGATCACATTCCTAGTGTGGCTTCTAATAAACATTCACAAGTGGGAACCCAATGTACAAGCACATGGCTTAAGGTAAGTGACATGATTATAGATTAGATCTGTACAAGTCCAGGAACATTTGTACAAAGTTTAACCACTTTCATAATACAAGACATAGAATTTGACAAATTGTACCCTAGAGTACTCAAACAGCTGGCAGGCATCATAGCCCAACCATTGGCAAAAGTATTTGAAAACTTATGGCTCTCTGGTGGTGTACCTGATGACTGGAAGAAGGCCAATGTGGTACCCAACTTCAAGAAAGGGCAGAAAGTAGATCCCAAGAATTACAGGTCAATCAGCTTGACCTCAATTTCTGGAGAAAATTATCAAAGAGACCCTTCTGGATAAGCTTGCTGATGGCAACATCCATAGGGACAGCCAGCATGGGTTTCTTGTGGATAGGTCTTGCCTGATCAATCTCATCACCTTCTATGACCAGGTTACATATCACCTGGGCAAGGGAGAATAGACTGACATCATCTATCTGGACTTTAAAAAGGCCTTTGATCTGGTCTCCTCATGGAAAAATTGGCCAACTGTGACCTTGGCTACACCACAGTCAGATGGCTGGGAAATTGGCTCTGAGGTCAGACCCAGAGAATCACTAGTACCATAGCTGAAAGAGATTTGAGGGTCATGATTGACCACAAGATGAACATGAGCCACCAATGTGATGTCACAGCTGGTAAAGCAAACAAAACTCTGGCTCGTATCCATAGATGCTTCTCAAGTAAATCTCAGGATGTTACCTTCCTGCTGTACTCAGCCTTGGTGAGGCCACAGCTGGAGTACTACATTCAATTCTGGGCTCCACAATTCAAGAAAAATGTTGAGAAGCTTGAGAGAGTCCAGGGGAGAGCCATGTACATAATCAGAGGGCACTGGGACTCTTCAGCCTGGAAAAGTTCAGGGTCAGGGGTGACCTGGTGGCTGCCTATCAGTATGTAAGAGGTGTGCATCAGATGTGCATCAGTATGTAAGAGGTGTGCATCTGGGCAAGCATCTGTTCACCAGAGCACTCCAAGGGATAACAAGGACCAACGGACATAAACTCCTCCATGACCATTTTAGGCTGGACATAAGGAAAAACTTCTTTACTGTCTGAGCCTCCAAGACCTGGAATAGACTCCCTCCAGAAGTGGTGCAGGCACCTACTCTGGACTCATTCAAGAAAATTTTGGATGCTTCTCTTGCTGGGATCCTTTGACCCTAGCTGACTTCCTGCCCCTAGGGCAGGGGGCTGAACTTGATTATCTTCAAGGTCCCTTCCAGCCCTAATGTCTATGAAAACTATGAAATCTATGACTTCATTAATTCATTCACATTTATGAGAAGTACTCAAAACTCATTGTGCTGGAACCATGCAAGCACATAGGCTATGCCCCAATGAGCTTTCAATCTAAATAGTGACAAAGCACAAACATTAAAATATGCTAGTTTCTTTCTTTATTTTTCTAATCTAGAAGGTTCTCAAACTCCATGGTGATGGGTGAACCTGAATCTCATAGAAAAATATCATTCCTGGAAGAGGAAATTAAACATTATCCAGTGAATAAGTGAACAACATCAAAATCAGGGAAATCACTAATCTTCAGTTCCAAGGCAAATTTTTACTAGGGGGCTCTCTGAAGCCATCTAGACAGTCCTGTGTATATGACAACTGGAACTGAGGTTGGTGCTAACTTGCTCCTGGGAGTTGGTACTTTGATGGCTGTTGACCATCATCTCTGTAGCACTCAGTGTTTTGGAACCTTAACACAAAGCTTAGACATGTATTTAATAAAATCCTTTTTTTAAATACAAGTGCAAAAATGGTTTGCTTGTTTATGCAACAATGACAGTGAAAAGATGTAGTTGACTCAAGTGCCTCATAGTGGCCCTCCCCAGAACCTCCAATTCATTTTCAGCCTCATCCAAACTGTTCATTTGCTCTACTCTTACCCATTTTTTATTTCTAGAAGGCTTGCATTTATAACAGAAAATCAGATCCATGCCTTAAACAGGGAGAGCTTTGTTTCAAGATGTCATTGAAACAGACCCAGCAACAACTCAATGTGCACACATGCATAGCAAGCAAGCACTTAAAAATTATGCAGCAACTTTAGAAAGCCACTTCAACTATAAAATGGATAGTCATCACAAATGTCAATACACAACTTTCAGACTTAAGACATTTTGCATGTGCTTGTATCCATATATATGAAAACATATTAATAACCAGGAAACATATATTAATAATCCTTAGCCCCCTACCAAATATCAACCTGTGGGATTAGAGATAGCAGTGATTCAATGTGCGTGGTAGCAGTGGTTTCATGTGGAATATGAATAAAAATATTGAACAGAACTGAAATTACAGAAAGAAAGCAAGCAAGTCAAATTGGAAGGTGGTTAAGATTTTAAGGCTAAAAGGGCTTCTGAAGTAAATGTTTTTTTTTTTTTAATAATCTCATTGACTTGGTGGTGTAAGGGGAATAAGGGAAGCAAATTCAACACACATAGTCCCCAGTATAGCACAAAGTTTAGACACGTGATTATCTTTAAGCATGTGAGTCCCTTTCACTTCAATGCACTTAAAGTTGAGCATATGCTTATGTTTTGCCTGGTCAGGCCTACAGAACGTGTATCACTGGGTCCCAACTGAGGAAGTTCTCTACCATTGTGTTGTGAGGAAAAGGTGTAATGTAGTCAGATTCAGTACTATTGCCCACAAACAGGAAAATAACTTATCTTACTCTAGCTACTAGGTACAGGAGTTCTATTTCAGCTGAGGAGTAATTGAAGAACTAAACTTCTTGTTCTGCTGTCCTTCAGTCTGTGATTTACCTAATACTTATGTCTCTTTGCAGAATGTAATAATTGCAACAGAAACATAGGAATGGTCCTTTCCTACTCTTAGAACAATTTCCCACTTTTCCTGGAACCCCTCAATACCCATTCTTAATCTCTAGAAAGGGACACAACAAGATCTTTGAGAACCTCATGACATATATCTTATCAAGCTTAAATTAGCCTGAAACATCCTAGTGGAGAGCACCATTCATGCTTACGGTACATTGTTCATAGTGATGATGATGATGATGATGATGATAATAATAATAAATTAACAAGAATTGACCACCCAACCAAGAGGGAGAGCTAGACCAGGAATTTTTAAGTCAGCTCATGGAGGTAGTGAAGTCAAAGGATGTGGTCATCATGGGGGACCTGAACTTTCCAGACATCTGCTGGGAAGAGCAGTCAGCCAAGTCTGACCACTCATGTAAGTTCCTAGCCAGAATGCAGGACCTCCATCTAACCCAGGAGATGCACAGCCCCACCAGGGGAGATACCTTGTTGGACCTGGTGCTGGCCACGGGCGATGACCTGGTGAGGGGGCTGCGGGTGCTCGACCACCTGGGCGACAGCGAACGTTGCCTGCTGGAATTCACCATCAAGTGCAAGGTGGCAAAGGCCTACAGCAAGGCAGCAGCCCTAGACTTCAGGAGGGTGGACTTCAATGAGCTAAGGAGAATAGTCAGGGAAGCACTGAGGTCCCAGAGGGGAGGGGAGCCAGGTGTCCAAGAAGAATGGTCGCTCCTTAAGGAGACGATCCTCCAAGCCCAAAGAGAGGTAATCTCAATATAGATCAAGAGGGCCCAAAAGCCCCCAAAAGCATCCGAGAATGCCTCCTAGCTAAAAGGGAGGTGTACACCCAATGGAAGGGAGGGCCATCACCAAGGAGGACTATAGTGCGGTTGCTCGGGGATGCAGGTCGGCAGTCAGGAAGGCGGAGATGGAACTGGGACTAGCTACCCAGATCAAGGACAACAAGAAGTTCTTTTTTAAATACATGTGGGGCAAAAAGAAGGTACCAGGTAACATGGGGCCCCTGCAAGACAAGCTAGGAAATTTGGTTGTCACACCAGACAACAAAGCTAACCTATTTAATGATTTCTTTGCCTCCATTTTTCTGAGCAGGGACCCCCCCCACTGGGCCCCTCTCAAGCTCCAGGGGAGGCACACCCAGGCCAAAGGTCAGTGAGGACCTAGTCAGGGAACTTCTGGAGGGACTGGATGTATTTAAATCAGCTGGTCCGGACAATCTCCACCCCAGAGTGCTGAGGGAATTATCTGAGGTCATTGAGGGACTCCTGGCACAGATTTACAAGCACTCATGGTGCTCTGATGTGGTGCCAGAGGACTGGAAGAGGGCAAACGTGGTTCTCATCTTCAAAAAAGGGAGGAAGGAGTACCCAGGAAACTATAGGTCAGATAGTCTTACCTCGATCCTGGGTAAGCTTTTTGAGAGGGTCACTCGCATGATCAGGGGGCAGCAGGGCAGGCCCTACAAGGAGAGGCTATGGGACCTGAGCCTGTTCAGCCTCCACAAGAGAAAGCTGAGGGGGGATCTAGTGGCTTGTTACAAACTAGTCGGAGGGGACCAGCAGACACTGAGGGAGTCCCTGTTCCCCTGAGCACTACCAGGAGTGACTAGAAATAACGGTCACAAGCTGGCACAGGATAAATTCAGTTTAGACATCAGGAGGCGCTACTTCTCTGTCAGGGCGGCTAGGATCTAGAACCAACTTCCAAGCAAAGTGGTGCTGGTCCTTACCTTGGGAGTCTTTAAGATAAGGCTAGACAATCACCTTGCCGGGGTCATTTGCCTCCAGTACTCTTTCCTGCCATGGCCAGGGGTCAGACTTGATGATCTGCTCAGGTCCCTTCCAACCCTATAAACTATGAAACTATGAGACAAGATCTTCCCTTTGATTCAGCAGAGGTGCATTTTCAGGATTCAGGATACAAACAAGAAGAGGCATTCTGGTTGAGCAGGTGTAACAAAATACACAAATCCAAGCAGTCTACAGTGATTATATTGTTTCTTGCCTGACAAGTTTTTCTCCATTCCCCGGCTTTGAATGGTCAGATGATTAAAAGATACACTTTTAATGATGGCTTCTTTGAACCATGTTTTTTAATTTAAATTTATATTTTTAATATCAATCACCACCTTTCCTAATTTCAAATTAAAATTATTATTCATGCTGAAACATTATTCAGATTTCTGACATTAAAAATATCAATTACAGTTGTATTAAAAATTTACTTTTTGGGGGGAAACCACCGCAAATTATAATTTATGTGCTACTTGCTGGTGAGAGACAGCCTGTAATCACAGAACTTAAAAAACCAGAAGAGGTTCAATGCAATATTAGAGACCCACATTTCTTTTGAATAACTATGTTATTTTAAACAGCTAATGTGCCAAATTATAGACTGGAAAACGTTACACTTCCAGACCTCTGCTGATGTTAGATGCCTGGAACTCTAATGAATGCATCAAGATAAAAGCTGCTTTTGTATCAAAAGGCTATTTCTGACACACATTCAAAGAACTGTAAGAATTCCAGTTGTGGTAGGCCATAGTTAGGTTAAGCTGTAGTAAGCTATAGTACCAAAAAACAGTATGGGAGAAAGGGGCCTTATGACACAGGATGACCCAGTAAGAAAGAAAAAAATAAAATGCAGTAATGAGTAAGAAGACACTGAAGGAAGTGCATAAACAGCAGCTACAAATGTAAAAGTTAGATTTTACTAATGAAAGTGCAAGTGCATGAACTTGGCAAACAAAACAAAGATGAACATCTCCACAGAAAAAAAGATAAGAGTGGGCATGAGATGGGGAGGTATACAAGTGTAAATACAGGGATGGGGAGACTTGTCTCTCATAGAGGCTTAGAGAAGTGTGAATAATGTATGGTGTCTCTCCTGGGCAAGAACAAGCTTCACCAAGTTGGACTGACCATTAATCAGACCAAGTGGTGTACTGTCTGATGACAATAAACTTTTCTAAGCGTTTGCAGCCAAACAGATATCCAAATTGTGTTCTTTATTCCCTGTGGGATCAGGAAGACAGTTTGCTAGCGTAGGCCTTCCGGAACATACAGACTCCAGCAGTCTGTGTATCAAAAGCGATAGCAACCAAATACTACCCAAGGAAACTCTCCATATGTCTCAAAACAACAGTGTCCAAAATAACGCACCAGTAATGAGCTTTGCACCAAAAGAAGTAGCACTGATGAATTAACAAAGGCTCAGAAAACAGCACAATACAGATAGTAAGAGCATCAGGGTGGGGATTTCATAATTTTAAAGTCATATTAGTGGGCAGACTGGTTCCATGAAGGGCTCTGCACAAGGAATAAGGGAAGCTCCCTGATACCCTTCTTGGGATTAATCTACCCTTCTTTTCCCTTCTTCAGTGTTTGGTGTGCAGCTATGGCCAGGTAATTTAGATGGGGAGGGCAGGCCATGTGAGTTTACCTGCAGCCATCCCTTGAGGTTGCACAGGTGTAAGTGGAAACCAAATTCTGTCTTTAGATATCCAGTCAGTAGACTGCAATCTGGCTATTAAACTGTGACATTTTAACAAAATAAAAAGCCTTTAACTAGGCTTTAGGTTTCATGGTGCTTGTTTTATATGTCCTGCTGCTAAGCTGTAATTGAATTCACCCATGACTGTAAAGTTACAGAACGGCTGTACCTGGGACACAGAACATCCCAGTTAGCCGAGCCTTTTGGATCACTCACATTCCTATCCATTTGACAGAACAACACCTCTGTACAGTTGGTGTCAGGGTTCTTGCCCAGAAAGAGCCTCCTTTATTAACTGCACACAGTTCCTGCTCACAGTAATGTCTATTTGATGTAGGATCTTCCTGCAAAGTGAATTTACCTGGAGAAATCTAATAGAGTCCCAATGACCACTGTCTGTGAAATTGACATTGGAGAGATTAACGGGATAATTCTTAGACATCATTACTGACAGGAACATGGTATTAGGCAAATTAAAATGAAACCCCTGGTGTTTAAGGTTCCAGGAAGCACAGATGTACAGAGAGGATTTCTTGTACTAGGGCAGCTTAAATGTCTCAATTATGATCATGTTTCTATTACAGCAACTCTCTGCCAAAAATAATTCCCAGACATTTGCCCACACTTATGAGGACATCTTTATCTTGGCAGCTAGAAAACCATTTGAAATGTCCGTTTTGACATGCAGAGTAGAGACACATTTCTAATGGGCTGCAACATTCTCATTCCACATGAACAGAAAAGAACTCTGGAGAGGTCTGATGTGATTTTTTAAAATTAATATTAATGGTGAGGGAGAATAGAAATACAAAGGAGTTTTTATTTTACATTAATCTAGATCTTCTGAAAGCATTTGACACGAGTCTGGAAGCATTTTTGGAATGTTTCACAAAATGTCCTGTAATTTCCAAGGCCACAATTTACCCAGATGAGTAAATAATGTGTGTTCTTTCCACTTACTTTCAACGTACATTTACATTTCAGACTCCTGCCCCTCCCTTGACTCCCTTGACTGTGCAGATTTGCCACGGCATCTATTCATTTTCTCTTTTCACTTTTCTGTTTCTTCTTTTTATTTGTCTTTATCAGGGCTATAGCTATAGATTTGCACCTATTTTCATAAAGCCTGAATTTGTCCCTGTCTTTTGCTTGCTTCTATCTATGCCTGTCTGGCTTGTCTGTTCTCTGTTTTCCATTTTTTTCCAGTCTATCTGTTGGCTTCCTAATGGACCCTGTAGCTTAGCACTAGTGTGTGAGCTAGTACCCAGTCATCTCTCTCACTGTGTAACGTGGTAACTGTTGTAGTCAGCAAAGATGCTCACACTCAGAAAAAAAAAAAAGAGGAGAATTTGTACTGGATAACTGAAAAAGTATGTCACTAATTGTTCTGCCTCCCTCATAGAGCCTAAACAGGGCTGTCCAACTGATGTCACACCAGGGCTTAAGCTGTGGACTTTGCATCCCCTATCACTATGTCTGTAACAGCACCTCATGCAGTGGGGGAGTGTAGACAATAGAGAGGAGAGCTGAGGGTAAGTACAGGGCCAAATACAGGAGGGGTGCTGGGAGTAGGGCCGTAGGTAGGGAATTGTGTCTATGTGGTACAATGCCAGAGGGTGGAGCTTTCTGCATGCACCAGCGAGGGGGTGTAAGGGATGCCCATGAGGGCATGCACTGTAGTGGAGGGGGGTTCAATCACACTGACCCCTCATCTTGCAGGTGTGGGGGGAAGGGAATTACACTTGCATGGTGCAGCTGGGGGCAGGATACCCAGTGCAGTGGTGGAAGGAAGATGGGGGATACATGGACATGCTATACAATGAGGGAGTGTCTGTGTGGCTTGGTAGCCTGTATCTCGACTCGGCCCCCAGGGAGTGTGGGGGTTAGAAATTGGACAACCCTGGCCTAGAACATTTTTGTATTGGCTGATTTGCATCATATGCAACTGATATTAAAGGGTATTGAGGGAAGGCAACATATCCTAATTATGCACCCGGCATCGATCGGTCAGCATCCTGCAGTATTGGATGTTTGGTGAGGAAAAGTGAGAATCAGAAGGACCATTTTTCCCCTAAGATGGATTTCTTCTGCAGTAAGGGCTTGAGCAGTGGGAATTTTGGAATTTAGCCCAGACATTAAACAAGGTTTAAAAGTAATGCCTATTTTGCTTCAACACAGGGATTAAGCAAAGTGGCAGATTTTTCAAATGTGACAAACATATTTTAAAAAAAATAGTGCATAGAAACCATCATGTGTTTTTTCAAGGCCTTTCAGGGGTAATAGAAGCTATGTGTGCATATGACATTTATACTGAATATTGATTTCACATAAAATATATAGATCTATACATTTTAACTTTCAACATGCACTAAATGCAAAATTACTTCAATCCAAAAGATATTTCAAAGTGGGGATGTGAAATATCTTTGAAATGTATGCATCTTTTTATACCCATTATTTCAGCAAACAACTCCATAGACTTCTTGCTAATCTAGTCAACTTCTGACCAATGAAAAAATCAAGATATTTTCAGTTTTGAAATATGTGATATACATCTGGATATTATGTTTCCATATAAGCTCAATTCCCTCCACAGTTTTACTGGACATTTTTTTCCCATCCTATCTTGTTGTAAACTATTGCTTATAGTTGCCTACCACCTTAAATACCTACCGTACTCCTCGGGTGGCACCATTAGGTCTCCTGCTATCAAAAATATCTTCAACTCTACTGTAGCCTGAGCCAAAGCCCTGGATGTGACTAACCTTGTGTTGGGGGTGTGGAAGCTCTTTAAAAACAACTATGAATGTGACTCCAACCTTTACAAATAACCCTTATCCATATAATGGGCAAAACCAAAACCCTGCATTTGAACTATTCCTTATTTCTACAGGGGAAAGAATGGAAAGTAATGGTCTTAAACCCTAACAAAGAAAATCTCCTTCACTTGCTTTTGAATGTCCAACTTGAGAAATCTAATATTTCAGGATGCTTAAAAGTTTCTAGCCTTCCATATGTCTACTGCAGAGCTCCTCTTGTCTTCCAGTGTAGTTGTGAGTACTCCAGACCTCATCAGATGTCATTCCCTAGTGTCAGAACCAAAATCTATGAGAAGTGCTGGCTAACACTGAGTTAAGCATAACATGTACAGGCATGTCAATGGAAAAACCCCAAAAGACTAGTACGCATGCCTGGAACATGCCCCACGCTTGACCTCTCTGTAAATTGGAAGTGAGGTAATCTGAACTGGCAAGATGCACATGCCCAGTCTTGTTCCAGCATGATTTAAGTTAGCTAGAATCTTCCACAGGGGAAGCCGTGTGATTGGCCACTCGAAACATATTTAAGGCTAGGGAGTTTCCGCCCACAGCGGAGACCAGACCAGACCTGAGCGGAGACTGACACATCAGAGACCACCTCCGGAGAGTCACAGGGCCCTGGTTCGCCTGAACCCAGAGCTCCACTGGACTCCCCGCCACCGTCGAACCCCAGCGCACACCTTCCTAGAAAACATTCTTCGTCTCAGTTATTCAGTTACTCGATTGATTGCTCGTTCATTCCGGTTACTTGTTTCATGTCTTTGATCCGATTACTCGCTTCACGTTCTGGTTAACTTGTTCCACGTTTTCGGCCACTTGCTTCACGTCTTCGATTACCTCGTTCGTCTACATTCTGGTTAACTCGTTTCCGTCACCGTTATCGATCGGCCTCGTTCATCGTTCCGCGTTTCTCATTACCGTTCTCAATTGATTGTAACTAAGCTGAATTGACCTACGCTACAATACCATCAGTGGCATAAGTAAAAAACAGAATAAAAGTTATCTTTTTGAAACCGCATGCATCCCGCCCGCTCTGATTCCTCGCCGCTAATCCCACCTGTTCGATCCGTACTCGGCCCACCATGACACTGGGGCTCCCGGCTCCGACACCTAGGTTTCAGAATGGGCACGTATAAAATTAGGGGTAATAAATAAACAATGGCTAGTGAAATTATTAAAAGACTTTCCTAACACCGGATAAGACTTCTGTGGCAAAGGCAGGGATCAAATGTAATTGGTCAGCTTGTCATTTCTAAACCACAGGACCATAACCTCCTTTTCTGCAGTTACCATTCTCAGTCACTATACACATTCTGAGTTCTGCTACAAATGAGGCAGGGCTCTCCTGACAAAAGTATTATTAATTTACACAGTCTTGATTCCTTCCCATCACAGGTCAAAGCTTTATGGGATTGTGCAATTAAGATTGTATCACACTGGCTACTCACAAGATTGCATGAACAATTTTATTTTTGATAGTTATTACATTTCAGTGCTTGACTTTCCAATCATATTATCCTTCTAACAGTTTTTTCCCCCCTCTGTATGCAATTACCTCAATCCCCTTTAAACAGACAAACTGGGCGGGGAAACAAAAACAGAAATTCTGTGGAGTTATAGTGAATTCCTACATAGTTTGGCAGCTTGATGAGCTATGTAGGAATATGCTCAATCACTTGATAAATGGGAGTAACTGGCAGTAGCAATATGCTTTGGAGACTGGCTACTAGAGTAGATCTCAGTTATATACTGATATCAGAGAAAGACTGATCACAAAACTGCTGTAATATACTGCGGGCATGTCTACACGTCTGCACCACTATGCAGTTGGTACTACGCAATCATTAAGTGCTTTAGCAAGTATTAAATGACTGCACAGTATCTGCTGGTACTGCACAGTCCCAGCAGCACACGGGTCATTTTCCAACCCTATTGAATGAGTGGCAGCATCACAGTTAGTATCCATCAGTGCTACATCACTGTAGTGAGAAGCTACATCATCATAGCTCGTTGCTACAGTGACATAGTTTCTTGTGTTAGATACACCCTGTGTGAACTGAATGCTATGCACTGCGATGTGAATGTGTGACAGCAAGGGGAAGCAGCCCTGCTGGCTGGATTTGAACTATAACTCCCAGGCATTCCCAAGGGAAACAGTCTTGCAGGGCTCAGTGGAAGGTACTGTGTTTAGCTCCTGTCAGTGAAGCCTTAACAGCAGGAACCCTTAATCAACCAGGAGGCCTGTGATGGCAGTGTAGGAGTTGGAGGACCCCTGTGACAGCCCTATTAAATTTTACAGCAGAAGAACTCTTTGCGGTTGCTTATCACTTCGTCTTCCTGATTCCAGTGCCCCTGGGATTTGCAGTCCACAATTATAGCCATCAATAACTTTTTATCTGGGCAGGGCAGTTCTGTACTTGGTGGAAAAGAAGTTTAATCCCCTTCCTGGCCTCAGAGCCCAGCTGGGGTTTGCCTGGGGACTGGGTTTGAATTACAGGGGAGCTTGGGCTGGAGGGGTGGAATGACCCACCATAAGAGTTAAGTGCCCCTCTGTAAAAGATGAGAACCCTCCTGCGGCCAGTCAGCACCCTTTCCCAGCTCGGCAACAGCCTCAAGCCCATGAGCTACTGTGTACCACCTCTGGCCCACCCCATACTTTTTTAAGAAGCCCAGGCAGCAGCGACTTCTTCTAGCTGCCACTGCTTCTGGCTCCAGCTCTATTATACTGACAGGGACTCATGTGCACAACCCTGACCCCGGCCAATTTTTTTTGGAGAACGCCCCTTAACAGTTCAGAATGTAATTCGAATCCTCTCCCTCCTCACCCCTTCTATGCTGGAGTAGACAGCACAGCCTCGCCCAGGACAGAAAAGCATGCTCGGATGCTGGAGGACTGTGATTTAACTTGAGCCAGGAAGAGGTCTGGGAAAGAAGTTGCATAAACTGATTCGACCTGAATCAGTTAAGCCTGATATTACATTGAACCAGCTTTATCTTAAAACAGTTTCAGCCATTTTGAAACTGTTTTATGTGCACTGACCTTCTGTTCTGTTACAGGTTTAAGGCAGTTTCTGAAGACTTAAACTGGCTTATGTGTAACTTTTTTCTGTAACCGTTTAGTTCAATGTTAAGCCTTTTGGGTTATGTAAATGTTACCAGTACATTTCAGAGATTAGCCTCCTATCTCATGCATCTTATTATGATAGGCCAAACCTTTCAGGGGAACTTGCAGAAACTGAAAGAAGTGCTTAAGAGGCTGAAGGAGGCCAATTAAAAAAACAAACCCTGACGAATGTCAGCTTTTCTGCAAGGAAGTGAACTTTTGGGGGCAACACTATATCACCCCCAATCTAATGGGCTGCTGAAATGGTTCAACCATATTGTGGTTGACTTGCTGTCCTCCCTGATCAAAGACAAACAACTTGATAATGACAAGATAATGACAAAGTAATTAAAGAGGGATAAATAAACTTACACTTTATTTTAATAAAAGCATTTTATTTTATTTCTAGCAAGCTGTCTACAATGATTGCTCAAGAGCAAATTGGATGCTTATCTTGCTGGGATCCTATGACCCCAGCTGACTTCCTGCCCTTTGGGCAGGGGGCTGGACTCGATGATCTCCCGAGGTCCCTTCCAGCCCTAATGTCTATGAAATCTATGATTGCAAGATAGAGCCCATCCTCGTTTATGTACATTTTAGGTTATTTTTTCCCCCCTGCATATTACTTTGCACTAATTAATGCTGAATTTCATTTGCATTTTTATTGTCTGTTCACTAAATGTTGCAAGATTTATCTGTAGCCTTGGTCTCTACCAGTTGGAATAAATTTGTGTCATCTGAAAACTTGACCACCTCAGTAGTGACCACTCTTCCCCTCACCCCCACACCCTTTTTTCAGGTCATTTATAAATGTAGTAAATAGCACTGGTTACAACATAGATCATTGGGGAGCCTTGCTCTTTACTTCTTTCTGTTGTGAAAACTGACAATTTATATTCTCTATTGATAAGCCAATTTCTGATACACAATTAGAAATTCTGATCCATAATGACCTTCCCAACTCATCCTGTGACAACCTGATTTGATTAGAAGTTTTTGACATATGACTTTGATATACTGTACCAACTGGATCACCCTAATCCACATTCTTCTTGACAGCCTCAGAGAACTCCATTAGATTGATGAGACATGACCTCGCTTTAGAAAAATCATGCTGATTTCACACCAGTGAGTTCCTACAGAGGTGGTGACAAAATAATGAACATTTGAACCAGCTAACCAGTTCCTCCCATATTACTGACCCTGTCTCCAGTGTATAATTGTGGTGTTTTATCTTCAGGTGCTTGTAGAAGAGGGGAATTTCAGTCAGAGTGGACAAGGCAGTCTGATTTTTTTTCACATGTTCACTTGACTGATTCTGAGAGATGCAGTGATCTCTGACAACTACTGAATGTCAAAGAAACTAGTTAGCTGTGATGTTTACCTTCAGGGAAGAGAGTAGAATCTGGTTCAAGGTCTACATGGGGCTTTAATCTAGAGGTTGGTCTACTCTGAGGGTCCTTCTGTTTTTAGAGACTGTCCCTCTATCCATTGCTATTTACATTGATGATTTCCACCCCCTCTCCTCAGAAGATATGAAAATATGTAGCTGCTCATCTCCTTGTATAGTTTTATAAATTACTTTGATGTTCAAAATAAATCTCATTATACTGTAGATCAAAAGGGACAATTCCTTTCACCACAGCAGTACAATAAGCCAATTAGCATTTAGGTTTCCATCTCTCTCCCACTTTCTCACTCTTTTTAATGCAAGCAACATCACAGTTTCTAATCCTAGCCTATGTGTTGTGTTAGATTGCAGTGAGAACTCCAGACATCCAAGATATATGGGTTTGTAGGGTCTCACTGATAGATGAGCTGATAAACTGGGTTCCATAGGATCATAGAAAACAAGGGCTGGAAGGGACATCCAGAAGTCTTCTAGTCTAACCCCTTTTGGAGAAATGTGGGGAGGGGGAAGGGCAGACCAGATGTCTAACCCCTATCCAAATCATGCTATACGATCTATAATCTAAAGTTTACAGAAGACTACTGTTAACCCTGACATAACACAGACATAACACCCTAATTGGCTACAGGTAAAACAGGGGAACCATGGCAGTCAATGCAGGGTTTGTAGGGTCTCAGTGATAGTTGAGAGCTTGATACTTGTATATCTGTACAAAATAACTTTTTTTTATTTTTGGTTCAGTGTTTCATTTATTACCTAAAGACCCTTCCTTGCAAATCATTTCACAAATGAAATATTGTGCTTAATTTTAGGTTTTTTACCCATTTTTCCTTACTAAAATTGACCTAAAGTTGGTCTCAAAAACATAATTTCAAATGGAAAAAAATAAAAATAGTTTTAAAAGATTTTAAATGAAAAGTTTCCATTTTTAAAAATTATTTTAAATATTTTTTTGGTTTAAAGCTATTCATCAAATTTGACCTGACTTGACAAGTAATTTCAGCCATTGTAAGAGTAAATTTATGGCAAATAAACAATCCATCCCAAGCTTTCACTCATCTCTATCAATAGTATCCTGTCTGAAAGAAATAGAAATGCAGAATCTAATGCACAGATGTAACTACCTGGAAAGCTGCTACTAAAATTATTTTCCTTACTCATTGGTTGGACCAGTGGGTCCAATGTACCACTGGAGGAGGTTGAAAGATACTCCAGTCCAATGACTCATGTCACCCACTGGTTACAATCACTCCCTTTTAAACCCTAAACCTTGCACAATGCCACCCTGAGCTATCTCTTTTTGTGTGCCCCTGGTGTCTCGTGGTTTAACTAGCAATCAGTTAGTACATACTGGACAAAGCCTTTGCAGTTGTCTCACACTAGTATAATGCTGCTGGTTTGCATTCTCCAGTGGAATAGCTACTAAACTAATAATGAAAGAAGAAAACACGAAAACATTTATCTTCACATTCACATTACCATGAGTAAACCACTTTTAAAATAAACCTAATTTGATGTTTTAAAGTTGTAGACAGGCACCCTTTATGTAACACATTTACTTTTAGCTGTTGAGTGACTCTTGGAATTTTCCTGGCTCTGCCAAGCTATGATATTTTGATTCGCATTTTAATTGCATATTTCAGGAGTGAAATGCTTTTCTGCTATTTGTTTTTAAATGATATTTCATTTCAAGTGGAGCTGAATACATAGATGGGTATAAATCTACATCTCCCAGAACTGACAGAAAATTCACCAGGCTTAATAAAATTCATGCCTGACTTGCTATTGCAGCTGTATATCCACAGCAAAACTAACAGATTGCCTATTTCACTCTAGAATAGCATCTGCTGGTTACTGTATTAAATAAACCTCTCACTAAAAAGGTGATGGATGATGTAATTGTTACCATTACCAACAAAGCATGGCTGTGCTGTGTTTGACTTTTCAAATCCAAAATGGTCTATCAGCACATGTCAACTAAGGCTGAATAATAAGGCAAAAAACATTCTGCATTTATTTGAATTGTTAAATAAATGCTTTTCAATTGTTTTCACATGCTTTAATATTGAATTATTATTCATTCTTATTATTACTGTGTTTGATTTCTAGTGTTCTACTAGCCATTTCAAAAAATGAGTTTATCAGAAGAAATATTTGCAGAAGAAAACAATATTAAGTTTATGTTAGAGAAAATGGAAAGTAAATTTTGTGGAAAATGGAGGGTGAAATCAGAATGTGAAATAAGGATTATTTGCTCTGGAAGTCTAAGAGTTACACTCAAATAATTATTCTCTTACAGGAAGGGAACAAAAATATCCATGAGACCTACGTTTCTAATCACAATTGTTCATAATCCGAAATTTGAATATCAAATGCATGTAATGAGCTGCATGTGAACAATCCACAGACCAATAATTACTGACAGAAATAATTTGGTGATTCATCTTTGGATAATTAATCCTTTTCAGACAACAGTGACCTGTTTAGAAACAATTTGTGAACAGAACAAGAGGCAAAATATACTGATTTTTTTAAGAATTGTTTCTCCAATTCTAACATAACCCTTAAATGGAAGAGACTAAAAAGGATGAAGGTTTTCTATTGAGCAGAGTTGAGTGGAGAGAACAGAAATTCTGTTTTGGGGAGAAATTATTATTTTGAATTATGGTTTTATTCAGAAGCCCCAATATTTCAAAATTCCAAAATTTTGTTCAAATTGTTAAAAAATTTATTTTCTTAACCAAAATCTTTTATTTTGATTCTGAATTTTTAAAAGTTTTTTGTGACAGCATGCAATATAATACAACCATGTAAGCAAATCAAAGTAATAATTAGATTCCAAAGGAAAAATGAAGCATTTCATTTAAGAAAGGCTCCCTCCCTATAAATTATTTATATACCATTTAAACATTTACCTTTTTTATTTTAAAATAAAATTTTGGTAAAACCATGGGGGAGGTTAGGGGAAGGGGATTTTTTTTTAAAGAATGGCATTTTTTGATGAAAAAACTGTTCTATCATTATTTTCTGACCAACTCAATTCCTGACTACACATTTCTGTTTGGTATTGCTGCTTATTAAAGCTAGGAAAATATGTTGGACTGGTAATGTGTAATAATTAAATCTTTAAATATTGGCAGTGGCACCTAAGGCATGAGCAAAGCACTTTTAAAACTATGTAATAGTAAATTATAAATATTTAATCATTATGATTCAGCTATTAAATGCATAAAAATAAGCAAGCCGTTCTTGGAGTTAATGCTTTCTGTTTTGGTACGAAAAGCCTTTTCATTATATTCAAATGAAAATAAACATTTTAATTGGTTAAAGAAGTGAAGTTTCTAAAACAGTAACAAGATGCCTGCTATTGAGTATTTCAAGGCTTCCTTTATATAGCTCTGGCAGCTCAGTACATAATGGAGATAGAAAAGATGAACTTCAGGTCCTCCTGTACTAAAAATGCAGTCCCCACTACTTATGTTAAAGGATCATTTCCATTAACATTTAGTGCTTTAGAATTTATTACCCATATTAAATCATTCTGATCAAGGTGGGGAGGGGGAGTGCTAAAGGGGCACATAGTCATAGCAACCATTTCCACGTTAATAACTACATGGTCGATATTCCAATTTTTTTACATTTTCCTGAAGACTGAGATCTCTTATAGTTTTGCACTAAAAAATGGGAGTTGCATAAGTAGATTAAATAGCTAGTCACTTTCTAAACTATGGCTATTTTTGCTGGAGGTTGATAAAGAGGAAGCTAAAGCAGAGAAATTGGCAGGATCTGACCAGGAGTGAGCCTGTCATCCTTTGATTTGGCGACAGTACTCAACCTGAACAAAAACCTTGGGATTTGGTGTGGTGTTTTTCTTCCGGTTTTCCATCCAGACAGTAGGTCTGACTGGACTGGTAACACTGGAGGTGTAGAGCTGACTTCACAGTGAACATGACTTCAACTCATCCTGACAAATGGATTTCACCTGGAGCTAATATTATGGCATCTTGCCCCATCAGGCCAGTTAAAATGTAATTGATATTACAGGTCTGGGCCACAAAGCTGAATATTAGACAGAGATGGTGAACTGTTATTTGAACTGGAGCATTCCTTAGGCACTGCCTGACATGCCAAGTTAAAAAGAACCTGTGAGTGATGTGTAAGGTGAGTGGGGTTTGTTTTCAGGGGCTCTGAGTTAAGTCATTAGGAATTGATTATTACATTTTGCAGAGGTTCATGTTATGCAATGCTCGTAAATTATAAGTCTGACATTCAGTGAAGCAGATCTCCATCATCCTGAAAGATTATTGACCAACCAACATATTGTAGCAGAGTAAAATGAGCTAATAGAATATGCTGAATGGAAGATTTGACCACTGAAAATTTAAGGTATAACATATGAACAATGACCCTGAGGTGAAAGGGGACAATAGTTTAGCTTTCAGTAGCCGCGTCTGTATGAGATGCTGACTGCGCAATTGTTACCGTGCATCTGCACAGTACCATCACCAAACAGCTTTAGGTGTTGCTGACTGCACAGTAGCTCATTACTATTGTTCAGTAGCATCGCATCATGCTTCGTGCCATGCAACACTACTGCACAGTAGTAACAAGCTACCGAGCAGTCAGTATCTTGTATAGACACAGCCAGCGCTAGGGTAATTTACTGTGGTTTCAGTTACTTATTGTGTGGCAAAAGTGTGCACACTAGCTGTTACCATGAAACAGCTGACATAGTAAATCCCTGCTCCCTTTTATCTCACCTTGATAGAGAGGCTGAAAGGGGGTGTGTATAGGCTCAACTGCTTTGGGAGTCATAAAGAGAATAGAAGAACAGAACAGACTGGGGATACTTTGGACCACTGCTGTGTGGAGGGGAGTCCTTCATTGTATAGACTCAAATAAGTTAAGCAAATATGTAGAAAGGGAATATTTTTTTTCCTCTGTCAGGTACATCACCTAGGATTCTGACAGGTGGCCACACTGAAACATTTGTCTATATTCATCAACACATTTAGGGGAGACAATTTCTACAGACGCCCTTTTGAGTTGTATTCAGATCCCAAGGCATTTCATTGGATAAAAATAATTGGATGGTCTGGATAGTGCTAACATCTACATGGATATGCACACACACACACACACACACACACACACACACAATGCACATATAAACTGAATTTTCATGTTTCTTTGACTTGTTCTTCCCTTTTCCTAAATAAGACCCTATGTCCCCCATTCCTCCTGAGTGCCTGTGTGTAGGAAAAAATCATCTATGGATAAACCAGGAAGGTTTTATTTCAATCTGTTAGATGCAGGAACAAACCTCAGGCTGAGAGTTAGAGCCATAGTACAGTACTATTTATTTTTGGACCAACTGGATGTAATTACAGTCATTGGTGGCTTGCAGAAAGGTTACACAAATACACCCTCATGTTTTGGAATGTAACTCCTTGCATCTTATTAGGATTGTTTTGTTTAGCACCAGAATTTTTTAAAACTCCAGCTTCATTACAACTTTGTCATTTCCCCCTCTGTCTCTATGTTTGTGCACCATTGTGTTTGCCTACATTTTAGATTGTGAGCTCTCTTTAGCAGGATCCATATGGTATTTGTTTGTATAGTGTTCAGGATAGCAAGAACATAACTTCTGCTTAGGGTTCCTTGCATGCTACCACACTAGGGAGTATTATCATTAAAATTATTATCCTCTACCAGAAGTTCCAATCACAACATTTCAGTAACTTCTGAATCTGCATGACTTACTTGAAAACAAACAAACAAAAAAACAAATTAAAACAGCTGAATTCACATTTTATTGTTATATTTTTAGCAAACTTTTGGGAGCAAAAGGTCAAAAACTGACAACACCGGAGACTGACATATTTTCTATATCAAGATATGTCTACAAAGCCCAGTGCCAGGTAGCTCTGGCACTGGAAATAGTACAGCCCCATTAGTGTGGTGGTATGGCCAGATTAACAACTGCTGCCTCACATTTAGTAGAGTCAAGGTTTGTGCCTGTGGTCTCTTTCCCCTTAACTTATGGATTGTTTTAGGGAAAAGAACAAAATGGACTATTAAGGCTGATGTGGGAGATTTCTGCTATACTAGGATTCTACCTGAATATGTTTTTTTACCTACCATACACTGGTGACATAAGTTAGAGCAGCTCCTTTATTGTTCTTACTTCAACTTCAGTAGGCTTGCCATAAACTGCTTAATCAGGTAGCTATAACTGGCACTAATAAACCTGGTCCCTTCTCCCTTCTCCCACACACATAAATTCCCTTATATTGAGCAGAAGTCAGATGCCTACTCTTGAGACCTATCTAGTCTGATTTTGCAAACTGCGTAAGTTCAGATTTGCATCTGAGCTTTAAGGTGATTATATTGCAAAAACTTCTGGCTAATGAAAGCTTCCCAGATGTCAGTAAGTTGCACACCACAGACACTTGGAACTCTGTAGCAACTGCAAGACAAGAATCGAGACTGAATTTAGTACCTCAGGTAAAAAAATTCAAGCCATAGCCATTTTGCTAGGGGGGAAATTGTATAGTTGAGCAGATCTGATTCCCTTCAGTGGGGGCAGTAGTCACACATTTTCTCTAGCTAAGCATCATAATACAAATTGACCTTCAAAACCGTTCGAAAAATCAAGCCATCACTAACCAGTAAGAACAGAATTTAGACATCACAGTCTTTGAGAAGTAGTTCAGAAATTGTCTTTCTTACAGCTTCTTCTGTAATCTACTGAATGGTCTTTTTATAGAATGATCCTATTTATCTTTTTTCACCAATTATTAGTAATGTATTAGCACATTTTTGTAATAACTACAGGTTCAGGTTCTATTATCTTGTTCGAATTTATTTTTCAAAGTTGTTATTAAAGGCCATACAAACACTACATTTTAATGGATGAACATATTCTACTCTTTTATACTGTTGTGCTCTTTTCTACTCCAAATAATTCTGTAGTAAGTTGTTAAATCATTTTACAATTATATTCCTTTATATGCAGACTCAAGGGACTATTTTAAAAGGAGAAATAGACTTTGATGGGAGATCATATATGAACAGGGATAGGCCTGAACTATGGAAATGTGAATCTGGGCTTTGGGTTCAGCTTGTTAAGAAAAGCCATCAAGGAGCTTCAGGCCTCATTTAGATTTGTTTTCTTATCCACACACCCACACCCATATCCCTGTTCTCCAAATTTCAGGTGTGTTCAGATCTTGTATTTTCAGGTTGGTTCATTATTTCTTGCACAACAATTCAGCAGTAGGAGATGGGGAGGACTGAAATTCCACTAAATTCCTCTCTCCCATTCCCAATAATCTGAGTCTTCCAAGCAATTTACTCAAATTTCAGATCTGTGACACATCCAGGGGCAGTGAGTGGGAAGGTCATATTTTATCAGTTGTGGACCCAAGGTTGGAAGCAACCATAAGAGATGTAAACACTCATGCCTTAGGACATAAGTCAACTACTAACTGTAGTCAGGAAAAGCTTTCTTCTCTAATCATTTTATTATAGACTAATGGTCAGGTCAGCCTTTTTTTTTTTTTTTTTGGTAGCTTTCCCTTGAATACTTAGCACAGATATTTCATCCTCTTCTTTTATAAAAGGAAAAGACTTTTTGTTGGGAACAAGCCTAAAATATTTCCCAGCATTCATAGACAGCAGTCACTTATGCTCAAGAATTAAATGCTTTAGTGAAGTAGTTTTCAGTAGTCATCAGTGCCCATGTCCACATGGAGTTTATTTTGGTAGAGCGAGCCAGTCTGAACGATGCTTGAGTTCCTTGCATTTTACTACAGGGTTGAGTGAGGGGATCAGAGTGTGCAAGCAACCTGTGCAAGCAATTTGGGATCCTGCAACTGTTGAGGAGTCCTCTATGACTGTCCCATATGAGTTGGAAATAAAGTGACAGTTCTTGCTCATGTGAAATGTTTGTCATTCTTTTCTACTTTCATGAGTACCATATTGATATACAAATTACATACACTCAAACCAGGGAATATGCAAAAGCAAGATGTACTGAGATTCAGAATTGTTTGAAATCAGTTGCCTGAGGCCTTATCTTGGGAGCTACTTTTATGGCTAAGAATTTTCATTTAAAAAACAATTTAAAGAAAGTAACCCCCACTCCCATGCCCACTACAATAATTAGTTTCTAGTAACTATTAATTTTTCAGACAACTGCTGATACAGCCTAGGAGTGACGTGGGATATTTAGAAATAGCTTTGTTTTAAAAAGCTGTGTTTGGACTGATGCACACAGTATCATTAATAAGGACTTTTTTGGTGATCAGTAGCATTAAAACTTATTCCATATGCACAGCAGCTGTATGAACACATTGGAAATTAAGCCACATTACTCTCTTTGCTGCTCAGACACTCCTAGCCTGTTCTTTTTCTGAGGGCAAAGCAAAGAATTGTGGTGTTTATTTGACACGCTGCTGAAAAAGGAAATGAAAGTCGTTGAATAGCTTGTAAATTCCAATCATAAAATTGGGATTGTTAAAATGGAATTGATCAGATTAGCAGAAAAGTTTCTTTTGTGTGAGGTGCTGTAGGGAAGAGATACCAATATCATCTCTCCAGCCTACAGATCAAGCATGGGAATTTGGCTCATGGCCAGAATGCCATAAACTATTTACGATTATAGTAATTAAAATTAATGAATGAACTGTCGAACGGGTTTGACACAGTAAAGCAATCAAAATGGAGATTTAGCTTCTTATCACACTGTCTAGTCAAATGGAATTCAAAGAAAACCCATTTTAGACAGGGATAACAACACTGATTATTGAAAAGTAGATTTCAGACTTAATTTCCGTTTGCATAATTTCATAAGCTACAATTTTTTACCCTTTCAGGTTCTATATGAATGGAAAAAGAGTGGCTAGCTGCCATGCAATATCAAGAGTTAATGGGAGAAATTCATCTGTAGGGAAGAGTACCAGTATGAGGACTCTATTCTGTGTAAGCCCTATTTTTAGTGTTGTGACAGATAGATTTCAAGGGAGGAGATGGATTTACATACTGATGATTTTATAGCAGACATACACTATAGAATAGTCATAGGGTAGTGGCAAAGGTTATGATGGGGACAAAGGGGAGAGATAAAGGGTTCACTCCATCACATTATATTCCAGTCCAGTCTTTATGTATAAGAGGGGAGACACCTATTTGAACAAGTACACCAAACTGACACCAGCAGTGATTTCAGTGGAAAGTAAAGATGTGGGGGACATCTTAATCCAGTAGGTAAGAAACAAAAGAGTTCTAGGATGGCTGCAGTTGGAGCCACATCTCCTAGTTCCTAGCCCAAGGCTATGGGCTATCATAAATTGGGATTATTTTCACCCCTCCTATTGAAACTGTGCCACCAGGCAGTCACAAGAAAAATATTCCTGTGGTCAGAAGCATCTATTGCTTGGATCCTGGAGTCTGGATACATTACTTAGTGAGGTAGGACAGAGCCCTCAGTTCTTCTCCCTGCTCCTAATGCTGATTAATTGTTTTATTCAATGATTAGTTAATGTAAAATGCATTAGTTACACTGAAATGGGTCTGGATTACCTGGGGACAGGGTCTGACCCCATAGACTTGCACCATTGCAAACAAGGGGGGCATAGTGCATGAGATGATTTGGAAAAAAAAGATTAGTAATTATTATTATGCCCATTCTAATCTTCTTTATACAGTGGATTCATGATAATAGTTATGAGGGAGAAGTGTGAGTTCAGGATATTTGATTGGGGATTGTTGGCTGGTGTGTTATGAAGATAGTGTGCTATTAAAGAGAGGACTGAAGAATCCTGAATATTGTACACATGTGGATTTGACTTTTCTGTAAGGATAGCCAAAGACTTTGAGGTTTGCTACTATCTTCCAGGATTTCTTTTTCTCTCTCCAAAAAAAAAAAAAAAAAAAGTACATACTTTTTCCTGGTCAAGATTCTGAGTAACACCTTCCAACTTGCACTTGCTATATGAAGAAGTACTGTAATTAGGAATACTGCTAAACTGCTTTCCAAAAACTGTGCTATAGGCATACATTACAGGGACTCACCATCAACTGGAGGGGTGGAAGATGTTCTCAGTCCAACCCTAGTTATTGCTTGGCAGAGACAGCATTATCCTGAAAAGTGGAAAACTCTGTCTGGGTGAGGAGGGCCCAGAACACGTTTCTCCCCTCCTTGGTAACCACTAGATTATTGGACAAAAGGCAGCTACTATCACACTACTTGATGGCAGCATCAGTTACTTAGGGTCTCTCTCTCTCTTTCTCTCTCTCTCTGACTCTGAGATTGGAGACTGTGGTGTACACAGGCCCATAAGGGGATGAGCTGTGTCTTCCCAACCCCTTAGTGGCCTCCTGGATCCCATCCCCTTGCCCACTCTGAGCTCTCCGATGGTCTGCCCTGCCATCTTGCCTGCCACATTTTGATAATATAGTTGGACTGGGAGGCTGCCCCCAAAGGTAAAGGGTCTTAGATTTTTGCTTGGGCTGTAGACCCCTTGGCCTGCTTTAATTTAGCTGGGTTTAGTTTCATAGTTTCATAGTTTGTAGGGTCAGAAGGGACCTGAGCAGATCATCTAGTCTGACCCCCAGCCATGGCAGGAAAGAGTACTGGGGTCAAATGACCCCAGCAAGATGTTCATCTAACCTCCTCTTAAACACCCCCAGGGTAGGAGCCTGCACCACTTCTCTTGGAAGCTGGTTCCAGACCCTAGCCGCCCTGACCGTGAAGTAGCGCCTCCTGATATCTAACCTAACTCTACCCTCTGCCAGCTTGTGACCGTAATTCCTGGTCACTCTGGCCGTGCTTGGGGAAACAGTGACTTCCCCAATGCCTGCTGATCCCCCCTGACTAGTTTATAACAGGCCACAAGATCCCCCCTCAGCCTTCTCTTGTGGAGGCTGAACAGGTTCAGGTCCCGCAGCCTCTCCTCATAGGGCCTGCCCTGTTGTCCCCTGATCATACACGTGGCCCTCCTCTGGACCCTCTCCATGCTGTCGACATCCCTCTTGAAGTGCGGCCCCCAGAATTGGACGCAGTACTCCAGCTGCGGCCTCACCAGGTCTCACCAGGTCTCCGTTATCCCAATGACATATTTCTTTGCACTGAGCAGGAGGACGAGCTCATCCTGCTTGTTGCCCAGGCTCTTGGCATTAGTTTACAGGCAGGCAAGTGTGCCCTTGGGGGCTCTTGCCTTGCCCACAGATTGTGCCAGGGCTGGGGCAGGGGTGGTCTCCCTTAAGTGCCTTAGTCCGCTGGCTTTGCAAGGGTCGCTCAGTGGGCCAGCAGTGGCAGTAGTCCCCCCATCCCCCAGTGGGCTTAGTTTAAAGCCCGGTGGAGCAGGTCAGCCAGCCTGGCTGAGAAGAGCCTCCTCCCCAGGGGAGAGAGGTGGAGGCCATCTCTTCCCAGCAGCTCGCTGCCTCTCTTGCCAAAGAGCGGGCTGTGGTCATGGAAGCCAAAGCCTTCCTGATGACACCAGCGCCACAGTCTTTGGTTGACTGCATGGATCCTCCTCTCCCTCCTCAGCCCATAGCCCAAGACTGGGAGGATGGATGAAAACACCACCTGAGCTCCCAGACCCCTAAGCCCCACTCCCAACTCCCTGTAGCACCTCATGACCTGGCTGGGGGTGCTTTGAGCCATGTCATTGGTGCCCACGTGAATAAGGAGCATGGGGTAGTGGTCTGTGGGCCGGAGGAGCTGCGGGATCCTTTCCGCAATGTCTCGGATGCGGGCCCCTGGGAAGCAGCAGACTTCCCAGGCTAAGGGGCCGGGCGGCAGCTTGCCCCCTCGGTCCCCTGCAGGATGGAGTCTCCCACAACAAACACCTTTCGCTTTGTCTTGGGGAGAGCGGGGGCAGTAGCTGTGGTCGAGCCTGGGTTGCTGGGCTGGCTGACTTGAATATGTCCAACCCCTCCAGAAGCTTCCTAACTAAATCCTCGCTAACCCATGGTCCAGGTGTGCTTCTTCCGGGGCCCGAGGGGGGCCCAGCAGGGAGGTGGCTGTTCTGGTCCCTACTTAGGAAGATGGAGGCAAAGAAATCATTAAACATGTTAGCTTTGCCGTCTAGTGTGACGACCAAGTTACCCATGTCATCCTGCAAGGTCCCCACATTACCTGGGACCTTCTTTTTACCCCCTACGTATTTAAAAAAAGACTTCTTATTGTCCTTAATCTGGGAAGCTAGTCCCAGTTCCATCTCTGCCTTGGCCTTACTATCTGCCCCCCTACATCCCCGAGCAACTACAGAATAGTCCTCCCTGGTGATGACCCCTTCTTTCCACTGGTTATAAGCCTCCTTTTTAGCAAGGAGACATTCCCGGATTCTTTTGGTGAGCCACAGAGTCTTGTGTGCTCTCCTGCTCCCTTTGATCCTTGTTGGGATTACCTTCCTTTGGGCTTCTCTGCCCAAGGTCCACTACTGCAGGACCCTAGACTCCCAGGCCTGAGTCCTGTCCTCATTTTTCATGGGCTCTAGGGCCTTTGTCCCTGCCTTACCCTTCAAAGGCTCTGGGCTTGTGCCCTCAGGTATTTTCTGCTGCATGCTACAGTCCTTCAGTTGGTAGTAGTGTTCTCCCTGAGTACTGCTTGTGGCCTCAAAGCTTTTCAGGGCCCATAGCTGGGCTTTGGCCCTCTCAGCCTTAGCCTACTTATGCCACCTGTCCACGTTTAAAAGGGTTCGGGCCAGGGGTGCCCCATACACCCCTCTTGGTTGTCTCCTCCTCCCCTATAGTCACAATCCAGTTCCCCAGTTCAAACTTTAACACAACGAAAAATATGAGCATCCATGTCTAAACAAAAGATATCCTCCCCACACTGGGTCATGTCTACTGTGAGAAGAAGCTAAAACATAAGACCAAAATACTTAGATCTGCTGCCCAGTGATGCAGGGGCTTCCTTGCAGCTCCCTGTAGTCTGGAGTCATTGCTGCTTGGCAGGCCAGAACTTCCTTTTCTGAGGCCTCAGACTTGGTCCTGGCTTTATAAGGCCTCTAACCGCATTTCGGGGTCATCTTCCCCACCATTCCTACCTTGGTCTGTCAATTACTAATTGCACTGTGCTGGTCTCACTTGGGGTGGGAGAGCATTTTATTAATCCCTCCAGGAGGCTGGAGCCAGCCAGCTGCTCACTCTCACCTTCAGTAATGGGGAAGGGACCCTATTACTGAGAATTAAGAAAATTTTATTGTCTTTTCCAGATGGAACTGGATAGCCACAGATGTCTTCTGACATACTGAAGCCTAGACACGTAGGTTCTATTCAGACTTTGATTCCTTACATTTTTACAAGTTGTTTAACCCCAAATCCCATGATACAGGTATGCAGTCCTCAGTAAAACACAGCAGTGTCTGGTATAGAAAATAGTGGTTGTTGAAGAGCCTGAACAGTAGGGCGTAGTCTCATTTATCATTGGCTTTAATGAAAATTGATAATCTTAATTGCAGGGAGAAACACTGTCATGGGAAGTGAAAACTGAATAAAATATACCCTCCTGCAACCATGGGTGGAATTTGGGGAATCAAAATACAGTTCACCCAAATTAGAATTTTTTTAGTGTGCTAGGTCAGAGATAGCATCTTTTGTGAGAAGTGGCCATGATAATGGCAATAGCCATATAACAGGAACTCAGTGGGTATGGCTACATGAGATGTTTAATGTGCAGTAGCCTAATAACATTGCGCAGTAGCGTGCTGGACAAAAACTGTATTAATATGCTATTGTGCAGTAGTATTAGGCTACTGCCCAGTAAAAATAATTTAAAAAACCATACGCTGGTGCTACTGCGCAGTAACTGTAGTTACTGCACATTTAGTTAGTACTTTATTAAAAAAGTACTAAATGAAATGTGTAGTAACTACTGCACATTAATGAACATGTAGATGTGCCCAGTTTAACAGAACCTTCAGGAGCACAGTTTTGTCATATTTCCTCAGTACTGATTCTGAGACAAGGCCACGCCAAACAATGTTCAATTTCTGTTTGTTTGCTTGCTTTTTTCTGGAGTTCTGGAAATATTAAAGTTTTGGTTTTGACTTATATGAGTAGATGACATGGGTGAGAAAGGTAAGATTTATCTGAAATGAGAAGAATTTAGAAACATTAATGACTTATTAGTTTTGTGATACTTGAACCCAAATCAACCTTTTTATCTATTCTCAAATGATGGTTTGGAAGACCGATTCTGGTTAAGCAACTGAATGCATTTCAACAAGGTTAGAATAATTGTCTCATAAAACTTGCTGAGATGAAGTAAGAAATTATTCTGAGTAATTACAGACGTTTACAGATGACATACTGTATTGTTAATGAGCTAATTAGAAGAAGCCTTTTTATAAATGGGTGATTATAGTATCTGGTGTACAGGGTCATTCATAAGCCATGGCAGACCTTACACTATCAGTTCTAATACTTCCTAGAGTATAACATAAGCAGCATGTTTGCCAACAGAAATATGTTTTTATTGCAAAAATGACAAAAATCTGCCCTTTCCCATCAAAAGTGGCAGAAATATCTCCGGATACAAATACATCATTTTTCCAGCTCCTCATAAACTTATAAATACAACAGTTTTCCATGTGCCAATAAACATATTTCATTCTTTCTAACATGTTTTGACCCATGGCAGTAAGGTACCTTTCCATAATATTAGTTTTCTAAAATGAAAATTTTTATTACTTAAAAATACAACACTTTCTTGCACAGACAAATATATCCAAATGTCCATCCAATCTATCCTTCAAGATCATGGTTTGGAGTTCCCAGATATTGGTGCTGAAAACTAATAGCTATTAATTATAGCTATTAGATTATAGCCTCTCTTCTGCCACCTTTACTCAAAGTGATTGATTAGTACATTCTGCTAGGAACAGCCTGAATTGTATCACGTCAATTAGGGTAGTTCAATCTAGCCCTGTTTTACTCATTATTATTGATAATTATTAACTTTCAACATATATTTTGTAGATCATTAATAATATTAACCACCTTAGTCAGTTAATAAGTGGTTCCAAAGATGCAGTACCGCATTTAAATCTCAGTTAAATTGGGATAAGCCTAGTATAACCCACCTAAAATTAGAGGGATTCACTGTGAGCGTACATCAGTGTAATTATATGAAGATTCCTGCCTACAACATTTCCTAAACTTAACTAAATTTGTTTGGGCCATTCTTAGGATATGATTTAAATTGTTTTATTACTCACCTTAGTTTAGGCAGACAATGCTTAGTAGGGGTGTATGAAGCAGGCCCTATTCAATTCAGATTTGGCCCAAATCAGAGACAGTGATTCGAGTAGTTGATTCTGATCACTGTCCCTGATTCGATTCGGCCAAATCCAAATCTGAAGATTTGATGTTGATTCAGAGGATCAGTGATTCAGCCATAGACAGAACTTTAAATGTTTTTTTTTATGTACTTTGAGGTACCAGACATGGTTCATTAATTCTGCAATGCTGGGAACACCAGAGAGGGTGCTGCACTGGGGGTGTGCTGAACCAAGTGCAACGGCGGATGCAGCATTGAGGTGTGCTGACCCCAAGCCCCAGAGAGGGCAAGAAGCCCCAGAGATAGACAAGTGCCAGTGAGGCACTGTGCAAGACAGGGCCGTGGAGAACCCAGGCCCCAGTGAGGCGCAGTGCAAGACAGGGCTGCAGAAAGCCCAAGTGCCAGAGAGAGTGTGAGACCAAAGAACATCAGTTACATCAGCAAGGCTTGGGGTGTGGTAAAGGGGTGGTTGGAGCCACACATAGCCCATAAGCCTGGCGTGCAGAAACAGGGCCAGTGTACAGGAAGAAAACTGTGTCCAGGGAGATGAAGAGGCAGCCTCCCTATTATATATATTTAACATCAAAAATGTGGTGGGTGAGACTTGAGGGTGCTTTGTAGACTGACTGGACACAATAAGGGGCATCAGGGGAGATTATGGCTACCCCTAGGATGCCCTCCTGTTACAGGACCAGACTTGATGATCTGCCCAGGTCTTTATGACCCTACTAACTATGAAACTCTGAAAAAACTATGAAAGAGTCCTCTTAATCAATTCAGATTCAGAGATTCAGCCACTGAATCAGGCCAAATCTCTGCAAAATTGAATCCGGGACTGAAGCTTCCCACAGCCCTAATGCTTAGCTTTTGAGCATCAGCCTTAAGAGGGAGATTCAGAACGACTTGTTTAGACATCTAACATTCCCAGAGTGTCATTGGAGAGATTGCACAGATACATAAAAGCAATCTATATTTATGTGTCAGGGTTCTGTGTACAGACAATGGGCAAGTCAGAAAGCCTGGAGGTGCCTAGTGATAGCCAATGGGAAACACTAAAGACTTGAGTTACTGTTCTTTTGTAGTCACTTTCAATTCTCAACACCAAGTCATAATTGAAAGCTTGCTGTGCAATTCATTTTTTGAAGAGAAGTAATTCAGCACCCTCATTTTTGTCTGTTGTCTAGTTGTGGAGTATTCACTCAAGACACGGGATGCCTGGGTTCTAGCTTGTTTTTCCCTGAGGCAACTCAAATCTGCTTCTCGAGGAGGGCCATAAGCACCAGGCCGTAGAACAGACAAGGTGCATGCAAGCTTAATCCCCACCCTATTAAGGATGGGAGGATGAAGGAAAGACCCTTCTTTTGTAGCTCATTTGTTACAGAACTCTCCTAAGAAAGGGGTGTTCTGCCTTCCATCACTGTTTACACATTTTCGTTTAGAAAGTCCATGGTTAAAAACCAGACCAAAACCTGTCATCAGGTGCTAGAACCCAGGGTTCCCAGGAGGGTGCCCTAATGAATAGACCACACTATCTTGTTTGCTTTCTCTCAAATTTGTGCTGACTTCAGTACGGTTGGAGCGAATTAGCAATGATATGGTGACTTAGCTATGATATTGACTACCTCCCTGAGTCCATTTTATTTTCTCTGGACTTTATGTAGGAACTAGTTGCCAAAGTACATGCTATGGATTTCTTCTGCCAGCTGTATGCACCTGAGGCCCCTGTGACATGTTACACTTAAAATGTGATAATCCCATTTTAAATTATAACCCAAGCACATGTTAAACCTTTATTTAGATGTTTTATTTTAGTAAGTAATATATTTCAAACAGAATGTTGAGATACACTTTGACCAGGTGTAGACATTATTCTTGTTCCAGTTTAGGTAGTAAGAAACTGGTCTATACCTGTAAAAACAGAATTTAAGAGCATATAGACTGGTTTAAAAATGGCAGAATCCCATTTAAGATAGACCTGGATGGATGTAGTATCGGACTTAACCGATTTAGGTTAAACTGGTTTATCAAACTTCAGTACAGGATCCCCTCCTGACTCAAGTTAGGTCGCAGTCCCCTGGCATCCCAGGCTGCCTTGCAGGACTCTGCTAACCTCCCCATGCAGGGCAGCTCACTAGATTCAGTCATGCTCAGCTGCTTTGAGCTGTCAGCTACAGGCAAGGAGGGGGTCTGTAGCTCAGGGCTTTTCTATCTTTATACAATTTCCCTAGGCATGATTCCTGAAATTGCTATCCCTGCAGTTGTGCCAGGTGCCTGCTGCTGTAACTGCAGTTTGCCAGAGCTCCAGGTGTCCCAATCCTTCCTTCTGTGGGGTCCCTTTTTCTCCATTGTATGGCATGGGGCTGCCAATGCCTGCTGCTGGGAGAGATGGAGAGGAGAGGGCTCCAGTCTCGCTTCCTGGTACCAGGACCAAAGCCAGGCATGACTGTGCAGGCACAGGCAGGAGGTACAGCACCTAGGCAGTGGAGAGTTGAACAGTTCCAGCCTGAGCCAGCACAGCTGGGGTGGGGGGGAGGGACTGATGAGAGGGAACTCCATCCCTACCATTGCTCAGCTGGCCAGTGTGGCACCTCGCCCCAGCCAACCCCCTACTAACAAGTGGCCAGCTGTCAGAGGCAGTGTGAGGAATGGAGGCTCTCACCCCAGCCCTGACCCCCTCAAACTTGCCCCAACATAGCTGGGGTGGCATACAGCATACAGAGGGGGCTTCCACCCCCTGGCTCCTGCCCTTCTATGGTGTGGTCCTGTCCTCACTGCCTGGTATGGGCCTGACAGGCTACCCAGCATGTCTTGCCACCTGCCCCTGGTGCTGGGCTCTGTAAGTATGCATTAGGTGGCCTGAAGGTTTTGTGCCAGTTATCTTGGACAAGAGTGCTCCACAGAGGGAAGGATCAGGCCCCATTGCCTGACAGAGGCTTCCCAGGCTGCCATGTGTGTCTTGTCAGACCTCAGCACCAGCAGCAGCTTACAGGATGCTATGGGCAGCCTGGGGCACTTGTGCCAGGTGGCAGGCCCTGATCCTTCCTTTTATAGAGCAATCCTGTTCCTGGTGCCCAGTGCAGACTTCCCAGGGTGTCCAGCATGTCTTGCCAGTTACTGCTGGTCCCAAGCTCCAGCGGTACATTGCTAGGCAGCTTGAGTGGCTTACACTGGGCAGTGAAGACAGGAGCGCTCCATAGAAGAAAGGATTGAGCCCCACAGAGCTTGTTCTTTCTTCTACAGAGCTGGGCCACCCCCAATTGGCTATCTGGTGCACATCCCAGGGCCCTTGCTGTCATTGCTGGCCTTCCTCTATGCCCAACCCTAGGCCTTGGGAGGGTACCAGTGGGCTGCCATAGCATGTCCACAGTGGTAGTGAGAGTGTTAGGAGTGTGCCTGGCAGCCAAACAGAGATAGGCCCTGCTTGGCTTCCCTCAGCAATCTCTGGAATACTGGGAGGTGTTCAGGAGTGCCCCCCACCTTCTGGCATTGGCCAGTGCAGGCATTTGCATGCCCCCCTCCCCACCCCTAACTGAAAGGTGAACATGAGTTCCATTCACTCATTCACTTCTTATCCAGTCTACTCAGATTACAGAAACCTGTGTAGATTGGATTGGTTCAGCGCTGGACTTTTTGAATGTCTGTACTTAGCGTTTCAGTGTTGCCTTTCCTGGTTTAGAATTTGACTAATCTTCCTTTTCTACATTTTACTGAAAAGTCCCTAGCAGACTTTTAATTTCTAAAAAAGAACTAATTAATTGCTGCTTTGTCCTTAGAAAACATTGCTTGAGCATTAGAATATCTGAGCAACACTACAGTAGGAAACCTCTTTGCACAACCCAGTATCTGGGAGCAAATGTGCAATAATAAACCAGCAAAATTCTTTATGCCAATATCCCAGTGACTTTAGCTAAAATACTTGTAATCAGCCCTGCAATTAAGCATTATGCTCAGGCTAGAATTTGTGAGCAATATTGCAATAATACATTAGGTATGTACTTGAAATGGAAGGAAGGCTGTATTTATTTTAATTAGCAAAATAGATGCCAAAGTCAGGTTCTGGGATATTATCAGAAAGTGTGGGGGAAATGGGGAAAGGTCAATCTTCTTCCCATCTGTTTGTCTCCCTGGTTCATATAAGGTACTAGGTGCGTCTACACATTGCTGCACAGTAACTGAACATTACTGCATAGTATGGGTTCACATCTATATGTGCACACCTGTACTGTGCAGTGACTATGGTGATGGATACCAACTCGAGAATAAATTTTCTACCTGTATCATTCAGGTAGCAAATTTTCTTCCAAGTATTCACTGTACAGTAGGGCATGTGTAGATACCTTACTGCACAGTAACCCTGTTTGTGTAGACTGACTTGGAAGTACCTTTACTCTTTACTTTACTGACTGAGTAAAGGTACTCCCAAGTCAGTGCACACAAAGTTACTGCTCTGTAACACCTACATATGTAGACATCAGTCTAAAAACCACTTACTGTGAAGTAAGTTACTGCACAGTAAATGCACGTGTAGACATGTCCACTGCGTAGTCACTGAACTCAGCTCTAACAGAGGTAACTCAGCAGCTTTGAAGTTATTTCCTTTTTCCTTAGCTGTAGTAGAATAGTAGATATCCTTTTCTCTCCTCAGGATAGCTTTCACAACAGTATTAGGAGCATCTGTTTACATGCACAATAAATAATCAGCAACTGCTGAGTTGAGGAGGCACTGATACGTACCCAAAGTTTATGGCTTTCCTCTTTGCACTCGATCTTTATAATGTGAGCAGCCTGATATGATCCAATTAATCTTATACAAGATACCAGGCACACAGACAGTTTGGTTTTAATTTACTAGGTTATAAGTAGTTGCGTTCTCTGCTCTGTGTGTAGCATTTTGCACCCATAAATTATTTGGTAGTAATTATCCCTTAAAATGTAAAAAACGCTTATGTTTGCTATGTTCTGAATTCAGAAGAATGCTACAGCAGAAAACAAAGGTACACGAAGAATCTTGTGTTCTGCAGGCATTTTCTCACAGGAAAATTATATCTATGAATTTTGATTAAAAAGCTGCAATGATGTGTATATGCACACATTTTTATATATACAATTATATATATAGTTCAAACTTGGTACATGTAAGATAAAACTTGTATAGCTTTGTTCAAACTGTCTATGGACCTAATGAAGACTATTTAGTTGCAAATTTGGATAGTTCTGGAAAAAGAGTGTCTGGTCATATTACTTGGTGTTTTATATGTTTTACATGACTTCTTCACTTTCTGATATTTCTCTAAGGCTGGACATGAGAACATAGAAATGCCATCTTCGTGGTATCTCTGACTTGCAAAATGTCTTCCCAGAAGATTTTCATGGGAGTTTTTACAAAGGAATCCCAAGAAATCCTAAATCAGGTTTGGCATTAAATACTCTCATTCAAGTCTACAAATATAAATACAAAACATCCATAGTTTTCTAGTCCAAAGATATTCAGTTAAGCAGCATCTAAATATTTAGATACAAATATAACCCTGCCATTCTGAGGTTGTGCAATCACTATCCATAATACAAGCTGACATTCCAGAAGGAAGCATGGGTCATTAGTTTTAATAAAGAAAGATTAGCTGGCAGAGTGCATAAACAGCATCACCTATGCAGATGGCTTCATGGAGCCGGAAAGCTCTTTTTGTCCCACCCTTGCTTGGAGCAGGTTCCTGGCCTGTTGAAATTAATTGAGGTTTTGCAACTGACTTCAGTGTGGCTGGGATTTCATGTTCGGCGTTGAATCTCTTATGTTCATTGTCTTGTAAAATACCATGTCTTCATATGCAAAAACCTAGATCTCTTGGTTCAGAGAAGATACCTTTTATTAGACCGACTAAGACATAACAAAAAAAAATCTTTTCTACAAGATATGACAACGAAAATGAAAGGGGAAAATAGCCCTTAGAAATGTCAATGTACTGAAGAGAATAAGAGAGAACTGCTGACAGCCGCAGTTTGGGTTTCTTGTGGGGTTTTTTATTTCCCTGCTTGTTTTCTCCTTTTCCTTTTATAAAGAAATGATTACTCTGTAGGACAGGGCAAACAGCAGCAACAAAACTGACTTCTTTTTACACATTCAAAAGTGAATTTAATGATTCTTTTTTCATCCAATTTCAAATTCTCTTCCTGTGATTAACTAGTGAGAATATTAAAAAAATGAGGTTTTTTTTTTTATCTTGAAAACTTAAAGGAAACCCAACTCTGCAAAATTTGCAATTTATTATGTGTTAATTAGAAGCATAAATCACACAGTATTGTTAATCAGATTATTTAAGTAATTAACCTATCCTGGTGTAAATATCACATTTGTGGATGTTACAGTGGGATATGAAGCTTGAAATATAAACTACTGTCATTTGATAGGGAACAGAAGTTTACATAAGGAATATGGATTCCTTTGCTGTACCGTACTGCTGTATTATGCTGAAGGAATGGAGCTACGGTTTGCAAGTCATGTTGTTTGTTAGAGTATGAATGACAAATTATGGCTCCACTCCTTCCATCCAGTGCTAGGCAACACAACACAAGAAATCTCACTTCCTTCTGAAAATTCTCAGATGTCAGTAAAATTTTAGGATACGTCTGGCACTTCAAATCAATTTGGGATATCCATTATTACTTATTTGTATTGAAGTGATGCCTGAGAGCCCTAATAATTGACCAATGGACTATGAACTTTTGGGTCAAGGAAATAAGGAAATGGGGATGGAACTGAGAAAAGTTGCATGTGCAAAGTTTCTCCTAAGGGCAATTGATTAGAGATAGGAAAGGGTCTGCCTGATATTTCTGATGATATTTTAGAATAAACTGAATGAACACTCGTCATGTTGTCTTGAATGATTACATGCATTTTAAAAATACGTGTAATAAACCTAGCATCCCATGCAGGGAGGAAATATCATTCTGTAAGCACTCTTTGGAGATGTTCTAAAAAAATAAAAATACAACTTTGAGTTAGGTTTCCTAAGGGATTAAACATGTTCTTTTAAAAGAGGGAATATAGAAAAGTTTACACTTGTGTGTGAAAGTTATCAGGAAATTCAGATAAGGGAGATGGCTCCTCGTCTCCAAAAGCAACTAGAGGAAAAAAACCTCTGATCAGGGAAACAACAGAAAGCATAAACTGGAATGTGCTAAGAGGAAAAAAATCATGATAACCATTGAAAGATATAAGTACTAAGAGACATTTGGGTCATGCCCTGATTCTGACAGGTCCAGGGATCTGTGGAGTTTCTAGGAGCTCATAATTTGTTTGAAGATGTTCCACAGTTGCATTGTTATGCCTTTAGTTTGCAAGTGGATCTTAAGATACGACTTTCTGTAGTTAGATAATTTTTACCCTTTTCTTTCCTCTACCCTAAGGGTAGTGTTTGCCTGAAAATGAACTGTGTTTGATGTGGTTAGGGATATTACAGGAAGATTAAAAAAGGCCCTAAGGTACAAAAAAGCCTGCTGCTAATAATAACAATAATGAAGTTACTTATAAAGCATCCCACACTCCTCTGTTATGGTGCTTGGAGCATTGCTAAAGAATTGAAAACAAAGTTAAAACATGAAAAAGACCTAGTATCTTAAAATTGTTGACAGGTATACTTCAAGAAACGCAGGCTCAGATGAGCACTTCAAAGTTAAGATGTTTGTTCAGAGCTTATTAGAACCTGCTGAGATTGGAAAGGAAAAGAAAAATGAAAAGAAATGCAAGACATTGATAAGATTTGTGGTACTTTCCACCACTGGTCTGACTGTGAAGCTGCTGAAAATCAACCTTTCCTGTCCTTTTATTAGCATTTCTGGTTCTGGTCACAAGTGCAGAACAAACAAAAATGATGCAAAAAAATAAAACCTTTGATCCAAAAGCCAGCATCTTCTTATGATTCCAAACGTCACAAAGTTCCCCAAAAGTTCAGCTGTGGACGTTCTGTGCCTTTTAGTATTTGGAATCCAGATTTAGATGTTGAGACTGGAACCCATCTTTATTTTCTCCTGGATAGATTTGCTTATGCTTATATGACTACACAGCTAGTGTGTAGTGTGACACCACACAACCCATTAGTAACAGCCAAGACTGGATCCAGGAACCATTGTCCTTTAAAGTACAAGCTGCTACTGACTAAACTGGAAGAGCTGTTTCTGTTTGCCAAATCTATTGGAGGTTCATCACTCTGAATATGTGGGCTCCACCAACCCCAGACAGGGACAGAGTAGCACATGGTGAATATGTGTTACACTTACACCAAAAACTCTCTTCTATGAGGCATAAGAAATAGATGTTGCACAGACACGATTCCACTGTCTCACCCTTCTCGGCAGGTTTTATGATTACTTAGTGAGAAAAAATACATTACATGAACTTGAACATATTATAATTTCAGTTTGCCAGGTTTCCATGAGTACAGCAAGTATTATTCAGATTTTTATGGGTCAATTTCCCTTTTGATTCTAAGTGTGTTTTAAAGTGCTGGGTTACCCATTATGGAGCATGCAGGCTGCTCCAACATTGTTTCTGAGAGATCACAGAATCACAGACAATTTATGACAAGATGTACACAATACTTCATGGATTCAAGACACCAGACAAATAATAGGACTTTGCATTTTGAATTGTAGTATATATTCAGATCAAGCTATAAAGTTCTTCAAGACTTCTTTTGGGAGACTTTCTTACTCCATTCTTTTTTTTCTACTTCATTATGTGAACCAAATTACAGATGGAAATAAGACCTCTCTAATGGGGAGGCTGTAGCTAGCTGGACAACTGCACACACAACACACACTGGACAGGAGCCCAGCTCTTCTCAAACTTGGAAAACTTTAGTAAATTTTACCATATAGGATCTGCTGCATCCATACAAACCAGGGATGTTCACAGTTTTAAAGGCTCCACATTCCCACCTCTATGCAAAAGACCTACCAGTTTTACCTGCTGTGTAACTATTGCACTCTCAATTTATTCACTAGTGGACTATCTGAGAACTAACAAGTATATAGATTCTTACACCTTTCTCTGAGACATCTGGTCCTTGCTATTGTCAGAGATGGATGCTATATGAGACAGACGAGGAGTTTAAACTAGTATGGAAATGCTTACATTTGTTATGAATGCAGGGTCATGACAGTCTTTGATACAGGGTCTTTCTTTAAACTTGGGAGTAAAAATCTAAGTTCAAATTTATATAATTTCATGACTAACAGTCAAGCATTCTTTGGTGAGCTGCTAGCAATAGGGCAATTAATAGAAATAAATAACATTGAGGAAGACCACCCAAAACATAAAGGGCACAGTGACTGAAGCTTCAAGGCATCATTCTTGTGGAATAATCATTTTTTTGATAATGCAAACAAGTTCAGGCTGGAAAACGATTCCTTTCATTTTAATGATGTATCAGGGAATTAAATAGTCTAAATATAATACACGCTGCAGCATTAATTTACAGAATACAGGGTGTGAATTATAGCAAAATGACAAGCTGCACAATTATCAGTGGGTTTGGGGAACTGTATTCAGTCACAAAGATTTAAAGATTTTTTATATATATATTTAATCTGTGGGCTGCTGCCATTTACATTCTACCCAACCTGGGAATTGGATCTCTATGATATATGGTAGCTATTAAATTGTAGATCGTTGGGCTATATTCTGATCCCTGTAGAGTCGCTAATTGAGTTGTTTCTATATTAATGGATAAATGTTGAATATAGCTAGAGAGACTAAAAAAACTACAGTCCTCCATACCATAGGCATAAGCACAGAGACATCAGAACTAATTTAGCATTCATTCAGCTTCTTATGGTCCCCATCCTCCGGTAACATTTCAACTACTTTACTAAATGATGACAAATGTTGGAAGCCAAGATACCCAGAGAATGAAATTATTTTCTCAAAGTTAATTCCTCCATAGAATCCCCATCTTAAAGGTTGCTGTCAAAGCAACTGTATTGAATTATGCTGCCTACCGAGAGGGAGAAGGTAGAAGGGGGGGTGAAAGATGTATTGAAATCTCTATGATATTTTTTCAATTGATAGGTACAGTGAATTTTATTAATTTGCAGAAAGCAGCTTATTTTGCTTTGCCTAGCAATACTCCATACAGTAGGGTGTTTTAATGATTATTATATAGTGAACCTGACTGAGGATCAGAGTTCAGGCTTGGTTTATATAAATGCCCAAAAATGTAGTCACAGATGGGTAAATTAGCTCATGCTGAGCCACATGCTGCCACACCCAAACAGTTAATTTAAGACAGAATTTCAATTGCAAATGGCACTCAAGATAGCACATTTTAGATAGAATTTCTCTTTATTACACTGAAGTCATTGCTGTGACTGCAGTGTAGACATACCCTGAATGTTGTGGTCACCGAAACTAACATTTGTGCTAGAATTGCTGCAAGACTAGTCTCTGTCTTTTGATATATCAGTCACTTTAACTCTGATTTCAGCTGTAAACCAGGATATAGAGAAATAAAGATGGATAATAACAAATATGTGAACTTTTATTTCCCTCAAAAATGTTGAATCTAAAGTGAATGGGGCAATAAACTCTTAATTTATCTCTCCATTTTTTTTTCAATACCTGTGCAATCCCCCACTCAAATAAGTATCATTTAAAACCTCAACATAGTGTTTAATAAGAATGTAGGAGATACATAAACATTTGTGCTGGGCATTTATCTTTATAAGATTTCAAAAGCTTTCACACTCCATTGTGGGACAAAGCTGAGACCTTTCAAATAGTTTCCAGAAAAGGTTGAGTGAATGAATTCTCCACCATGGAGCATTGGGTGGTCAGGGGATTCACCCAAGATGTACCGCAGACAGTCAGCTAGGTTAGCTGAATCCGGCAGAGCATGGACATGGAATCAGGTCTTCCACATCCCAAGTGAGTGTCCTGCTCACCTCTCTATTTTCAGTCTCATTACCTGCTCTCTGATGGCTTAAAAATGATATTTAAATGTTTGCTTTTTGGGAATTGGCTGATAGGTATATACATATATGTATTTGAATGGTTCAGGATGGGCAGCAGGTGTTACTTGATTTCCAAAACCCTGGGTCTCATAGTTTTCTGAGCCTGTAGAATCAGACAGATTGTCTAACACAACAAGGCGAATGGATACACACACAGCCTAGGAAAGTGAGGACATGTACCACACTGTTACATAACATGAGATTAGGTGGCACAAGCTCGCGAGGCCCTAGAGCAGGGTCCAGAGTTTCTGGTTTTGGGGGAACAGACCAAATGAGGAGGACACCAGTAAAGCCCCAGGTTAGGATATGGGTATGCATGTGATAGGTTTTTGAAAATGTAATGTGCTGACAACACAGGACATGGGCACTGTGACTACCACAGAGAGAGGCCAATCAGTGAGAGCTATGGATGAAGAGTTATCAGGAGGGAAGGTGGATACAAAAGCAGAGACTTGAAAGTAACAAAGGGTCCCTCCCCAGTCTCCTCCTCCCTGATGTGGGGCTCCAAGAAGGGGCCTGGGTTTGGGGTCCCTGAAAAGGATCCTGGTCCTTGTTTCTGGGAACGATTCCCAAGCCTGCCATGCACAGAGGGCACATCAACAGTTGTCTCATCCATCCTACTGGGAGGGGGTGGGGGGCAGGTGGGCCTCAGCATCCCACCTCCAGGATGCTGACATGCTGATATCTGACACCTAAGAGAGAGCCTTAGAGTGAAGACTGTGTCCCAGCCAGATGTTTCTCGACTCTGATGACAGCCTTAGGATTGGTAGATATATATAGAATTACTTGATTGTTTGTATTGTTTCTTTTCTGTTATCACTGTGTATCACTAAATTTGCCTATTATCAAATGGAAAGGTTGAGGTCAGTTGAGGGTGCCCCTCCCCCCCACCCCCGTTCCCCTCAAAACAAGGCATCTGGGTCCTAAAGCCTGAGCCAAGACTCCCTTCTGCCTTTGATTTCAGTACGATATTCCATCTTGAACCTGATATGACTTCCTGATGAAAGTCCTATTGAGACTAGAACATTTCAGCAAAAAGTTTCTCGTTCAACAAACTGCCATATTTAGAAGAAAAATGTTTTGTCAAAAAATTCCAGGCCATCTCTAACTTGAGAACTCACTTTTTGGTAAGTGGTTTGTTTGTTTTCTGGCTTCCACCTACTAAGAATGGGGGATTTCTCTTATGCTGCTTAATAAATAAAACAAAAAATATGAAAAAAAAATCCTATTTTTAGGGAAGGGACCCCAACAAAAATAGATGTGGTGTTCCTTCCATGGCAAGAAGCAATAAAAACTGATTTAATAAACAAAGATCTTATGCAAACAATTTTACTGTATTTCAAGCACGAAAGCACAGAATGGGGAAGACCAACTTTCAGTACTAAATGCTATCTAATTATCCTGAGGGTGACATAAACATAGAAATGTTTATGAATCTTTTTATGTAATGCTATTTTGCAGCACGATTATGAGCTCTAGAGATTATTAAGACAAAATGTTACAACTGATTTTTAAAAGAACAGTCATTTGCTTTGTTCTTAGGCCAAATTTAGCATCCTTTTATGTTCTTGATAATTAGTCTCTGCTCAAATTACAGACTTTCCTTCCTGTGCATAAGGAAAGGATTTATCTGGGGTGATATCTTTTATTGGACATTCTTCATCTACCATAACATGGAAGATACCAAAATCTGCAGTTTACAATGGGAAAACCACAACCTGAAGAATGTTTTACATTTGAAAGCGTGCCCTACTTTACTCCAATCATGTGGTTTGTTCTATAAAGTTATAATTTATGACTCCAAATAAATCCTTGCTGCTCATATAATCCTTGGACCATCATAGCCACATCAGTCTACCACTTCCTCTGCATGTCACTTTATGGTGTTTCCTCAAAAAAAGGTAAACAGGCCTCGTCTTGAATAGGTCAGAATATAGCCCTTTTTGTACAGTATTCCATAGTGGGGAGAAGACAACGAAAGAAGCAGTTTATAATTTCAGTCATTATTGACGAAACTAGTGGAGTTCAGGCTTTCCTCCATTTTTGTATTTGCTGTTCAGAAAGTGAATATTTTATAATATCCCTGTCTTCCCATAAATTACTTGAATATGTCACCATTTTCTCCAACTCTGTAGAAACATTCTCCAACTCTGCCACCAAACATTGGGTGAGGCCCTCGACTGATTTCTATAGATGTTAATTAACTTTACAGATGCTCAGTAGAGCAAATTATGATCAAACCTTTGAAGACAGTTCAGAGATGAGCATATGCTACAACACCTAGAGCTTGAATCTGGAAAAAGTGCTGACCCAGGTATAAATTTCAGTGCTGGGAAGGTCGGTGGCACCACCCAGCTCCTGTCAGTGAGCAGACAGATCAAGGGCATGCAGCCCCAGGAGGACTCTGACACAGTTGCTGTAGCTCTCCTGGGGGTGCCAGCAGGCCTCCAATCTGCCTTCCTGCTGACAGGAGCCGGGTGCTGCTGCCTGCGGCCAGCAGGGCCGGGGCTGATCGGCTTGGGCAGGAATTGGAGTGGAGGAGTGTCCCCACACCAGTTGATCTGCCCTGGCTGCCACCTGGCCAGCTCCAGTAGGGGGCGGGGCATATCAGCTGCTGCAGGGATGCTCCCCTGTCCAGGAACTGGGGCAGTGGGTCCCTGCACCAGCTGATCTGCCCCGCCCTGCCCACTACTGGAGCCAGCCAGGTGGCAGCAGATCAGCTGGTGTGGGGACGCTCCCCCACCCTGGTCCCTGCCTGAGCTGATTTGGCCCTGCCCTGCTGGCCCCGGTGGCACCCCCCCAGCTCCTGTCAGCCAGGAAGGAGATGAGGTACCCGCCAGCACCCCCAGGAGGGCTGTGGGGGCTGTGCCAGAGTCCTCCCAGGGGAGGAACTGGGTGCTGCTGCTTGGGGCCAGTGGCAGCGCCAATATTCCTGGTGCTGGGTGTGGGCTGTGCCCAACTTTGGTCTGCTATCTGGCAGTCAAATCGGCGGCCTGCAGCCCTGGGAGGACTCAGGGACAGCCCTCACAACCCTCCTGGGGGTGCGGGAAATCCCCGATCTGCCTGCAGGATGACAAGAAGTAGGTGCTGCTGGCTGGGACCAGGGCTGAAGCCTGTAAGCCTGGCTTTGAAATTCAAACTTTTTCAAAACTTTCAAAACATTTTGAGTTCCCTTGTTTCACTTCAAAGCTGTTTCAAAGGTTTTTGTTTCATTTCAATTTTGCTGTTTCGAGCTCGAAACACATTGAAACAGCTTTGAAATAAAATGTTGGGCGAAATTTTGCACAGCCCTAATAATTTCCTCCTTCAAAAACCAAGTATCTCAAGAGTAGTTGGAAACTGAAAAGTTCAATTTAAAAAGAAAGCATTCACAGTGCCCATCCTATGTTTTGTATTTTAAACCAGATTCAGTTCAGACATATCTTGATGTCTGTAACAAAATTCTGGTTGGTTCTTGTATTATATGAACTGGTTTTGATCTCATTAGTTGGGTATTATCTGAACTGTAGTATGTAGGAGAATTTATAGAAGATTTTGTGATGGTAAGAGAATCAAGTATTCAGGACACTTGATTCTAGGTGGCTTGCTTATACTAAAGTAGAACATTCTTAAGCACATCTTCGTCTAAATTCTGATCTTAATTACACCAGCATAAATACAAAATCAGTTTACAGACACAAGAGAAATTACTCTGAATTTATATGAGATAAATGAAAACAGAATATGTATTCTTCTTAAGAGTAAACTGATATGACAGTATACTATACATTTCAATTCAGAGTCCTATTTGCATATGACTTATCAATACAATGTTACCTTGTAAGCAGGAACTATATGTCCTGCATTCTAAAGCTTGTGTAACTCTATCCCAACTAGTTTGCCCAATAAAAGATATCATCCTACAAAATCTTTGCTGCTTGCATATATCTATACATACATATCTTTATTTAAATGGCCTGCATGCACAACAATAGTACACATTAACCCTTCATGACTGGGGAAAAATAAAAAACAATGACCTTAGTATTCTTAATGATCCCTGTGAAGTACACACCCAGCCAAAATCTTTCATTAGTTAAGACATGTTAAGAATTTTAGCAAGTTTAGAGATAAAGACTTTAGAATACAAAATACAAGACTTTAGAATACAATGTAACACCAAGAGTAATTGGTAGAAGATGATAGGTCACATTGCCCCTGGCACTCAAGTAGGTTCAGAGAGGTGTTTGTGTGCTAGCAAACATTACTCTACTTGCAAGCTTTGTGCAAGATCTAGGGGCAACTATAGAATCAACACTTGAGGAAGTATGTAGAATATATATCAATATGCCATCAAGGATGCACATCAATCCCAGTGGTGCAAAGAGATCCTCAACATGGATGAATTCTACAAACATTCAAAAGCACACTTCATTTTACAGAGAGACTGACCCTCCAAATGATCAATACACAAATATCCTAGTAACTAGAAGAACTAAGCTATCATTGGCCATAATTAAAACCAAGTTATCATTGGACACAGTGCCATAAGCATTTGTATTAAATAAATAAGACAGGCCCTTGTGGCATCTGAGACTGCCCAGAAGAGTTATAAACCATACTAAATGTGGTGGGAGTTTTAGTGATCTTAGTGAAGTGGAGGTTTGTCTTACTGGAACAACCAGGACAAGCAAAACCAGGGCATGGTCACCAAACATTTTCAAGTAGCCCCACCAAACTGTCTATCATATCAAAACAGCTTTAATTTCTGATGTGTCAGATTTTCAACAGCAATGCGAAAGTGAAGGTCTCAAATAGCTGACAGGAGTCAATGGTTCATGTAGAAGGAACTGCTGAACAAAATAAGGCAAGCTTCCTAAACCAACAGATGACTTGGCGCATAGTATGAATAAAAATGACTTAGGAAATTCTGTCCCATCCTATTTAATGTACATAATTTAAACATATAAAAACTAATGAAAGCAAAAATTAAAGAAAGGGTAGGGTGTTTATAAACTTAGACAAGATTTACCATAGACAATGCTGAGAATGAGAATTTTTTTTTAGTGATAGAAGTAGCCTGTAGAACAGTTTGCTGGATGCCAAAATAGCATAGCTTTGCTAAAAAAAAGTCCTCCCAGAGATCATGGAGCTTCAAAGTTCATTCAGGACAATTATTTCCTAGCAATCTTTTATACTCGCTACCTTATCCTTTCCTATTTTAGAACCAAAGAACCAAGCCAGGAGGGTATTTAATCACTCTAGCTAGCAGAACCCAAGGCTCCATTCCCATTTGGTTCTATTGAAAATCTCATGCCCCCAATTAAGTGATATATAAAAATAACATTTTTTATGTAGATCATCCTTCCAAAAAGACTAGCATTTCCTTAACCATTTCAGAATCTGCAAGTGAGTTTTGATTGGTCCACTGCTGCCCCTGAAAGTTGGCTGGACATTGTAGATACATAGCGTAGAAGAAAAGACAGATAGTTTAAGTTGCCAATTTGTAAGTCATTATAGATAAGCAGACCTGAGATATCATCAAAAACTAATATAGTCACTGACATACTTGAGGGGGAAAAAGTCTCTGAAAAAGCTTCTATATTCAGTTAGATAAGAATGAAATAGTAATTGCAGGGATTTCACAGTGACTCTATTACTTCAAACCAATGCTAGCCATGGGGACAAAATGATACACATATATAGGTTATGGTAATTTCAAAAGGAAACATTTTACAAAAAGTAGCAAAGCATTATGGGTAACACTATGCAAATAGCCATGACAGTAACCCTAATTAAATTTAACTGAACTTGCAGAGTGAGATGGTGGGTAGTGATGAAGGAAAATGTCACTTAATTTTGCCTGCTTCTTAAGAGGCACTCATAATAATCATCTCCCCTTCCTCAGATACATCATTAAGAAACTTCATATACCTTCCATGCTCTCAGGAGAGAACCACAGCTTTGGAAAACAGTGGAATCACAGACTTTACAAAGAAAAGATATAAATATCAGAGATAGAGGAGCATAGTGATATAGTGTGCAGAATAGTTATTAGCCAATCTAGTTTTATACATGAGGGAAAAAGGAGAGACAAGCTTGAGCACATCTAAAAAAGAGGGAGAAAATTGCTACTGAGTTTGAACTCCTGTAGCATGAACTTAAGACAAGGTGTCAGTAGAATTGACCATTTGCTGTCATGAGAAGAACTCTAGGTTCCTTCATTTACTCTGACTTGGCTTGGCTTGGGGCTTGGTCACACTGAATTCAGTGGGATATACCATGACTAAACACTCTTTATTGTCATTAGCAGTCCATTGATACAGGAATGGCAGTCTTCCAGTAAACAAGGAGGTCACTGATGAATTCATAAACTGAGGAGGCCAATCCAAGAACTGTATGTTCAATTGCAGATGTGACCAATAGTTTCAGGAAGAAGGAGCAAAACCCAGTGATGTCCGGTTCTGGATCTTTCCCTTTGTCTATCCCATATCTCTGCCTCCATAGTGAAGCAAATTTGCTTGAAGGATTGATGCCTTTTCTTACATCTCAACACCACTGGGGATGAATCAGTGTTTGAGTCCTCCATGTATTGGTATTAATATTTCATTTCTACAGATTGGCCATCAAGGTGTCCTTGAATCTTGTCCTTGCCCACCGCTAGAGCAGTGACTGTCAGTGACCTCGGAGTATAAGACCTGTTTTTATGGCTGGTTCTCAGGCATCCTTATAACATGTTCTGTCCAATGGAACTGGACAGAGCTTTAATGCTGAAGGGGTTTGCTTGAACTGGAACACTGGTGTTCATTCTTCTGTCCTTCCAATTTATATGGGGAATTTTTCCAAAGACATTACTGATAGTAATATTGCAAAGCTTTCATGTGTTTCTGATATGCCATTCAAGTTTCAGGCCCATTCAACAGGGTAGAAATGACAATAACTTGGTAGGCAAAACGACCATCCCCAAATAGATCATCACAGCCAGGGATTGTCAAGTCAGGCCTTAAAAACGTCCAGAGATGGAGATTACATAACCTCTCTAGGTAACTTATTCCAGAGTTTCACCACCCTCCTCATGAAAAAATACTTCCTAATATCCAACCTAAACCTCTTGTGAGAACATTACTCCTTGTTCTGTCATCTGCCACCACTGACAACAGTCCAGCTTCATCCTCTTTTGAATCATTCTTCAGGTGGTTCCAAAGGCTGCTATCAAATCCTCTTTCCAAACTAAATAAGCCCAATTCCCTCAGCCTCTCCTCAGAAATCATGTGGTCCTTCCCTGAACCATTTTCATTGCTCTCCGCTGTACTCTTTCCATCTTGTCCACATCCTTTATATAGCGGGGAGCCTCAAACTGGACATCGTATTCCAGATGTGGCCTCACCAGTGCAAAATAAAGCAGAATAATTACTTCCCTCGATCTGCTGGCAACATTCCTACTAATACAGCCCAGTATGCTGTTAGCCTTCTTGGCAACAAGCGGACACTGTTGACTCATATCCAACTTATTGTCCACTGTAACCCCCAGGTCCTTTTCTGCAAGATGAGCAGAGTGGATCCTAAATAGGTGTGCTCAGTTATGACTGGAACTGCCAAATTGCACACCTGTCTCAGTTGGAAATGCAAAACAATCATCATACAATCATTGCCTCCATGGAGGTTCAGAGGGTTTGAGAAGAGATTCCTTAATAAGAGAGACAGAACATTTCAGACAGTGGTCTTTCATTTATTTGCTCACTAGGAATGAATTTAATGCTTTTGAAAATGAGAGACTAAAGGCCAGATTCTATTCCATCTATTACGATTGTAAGTGGCCTTAATACCTAAGGGCAACTATTCCATCCCACTCTGTTCAAATCCATTAATGGAGTCCACTCTATTCAAAGCCATAAATGCGTCTACTTTTCTAATACACCATCATCTAACTGTTAAGACTGAGTCATAAAAAAGCAGTGAGGAGAAGGAGGACCTTTGATATAAAGAGTTTTTCAGGGACCTGAGTTCTTGCACTTCAGTTGTATTTTGCACTGTTTTCCAATATTTGCAATAGGCTTCTCTCCCTGGCTTTGTCTATAGTCCTTACCTGCAGTACCTCCTGCTTTCACCAGGGTATGCTTCTTTTTCAGATGTCAGCCATAGGGAAATGACAAGACAGGCCCAGGCTTTTTGCATTCTTTTTTTTTTAACCTTCCTGCTGATGATCATACCACCTTTATACTGAAGGAAAAACTAAAAATTCCAAACCTTAGTCTTAAACCCAATTTGCAATGCAGGTTGCAGAAGTCTGACTGAGTTAACATGCTTCCTTTTTTGTACAAAGTACAGCATTTAGCACAAACACTGCTATGTGGTGCATTGGTTTTGTGAAAAGGGCAGTGAAAATTAAGATGGGAGAAAACTGCAAAATTTATCGTCACACTTTGAACTTAGACTTTGAAAAAGGAAAACCAAATCTTACGGAACTAGTCCTCTGGACCATCATAATCCTTATAGGAAGCCATTTTCAATTATATTTTACCAGCTTATAAATACTGAACCTCTCTTGGGCTCAGAGATCCCAGCAGGACAAAAGCTAGGAGTTAACATGTGTTACTGCCCATTCTTTTTTTAATTGCATTTTCCTTCATTTAATCCATTTAATTAAGGTAATTTACCTGCTTAATTCAGATATGCAATAGAGAAAGACTAGCTCCAAGCAGCTGGAAAGCTGTTTTTGGATTAGCCTACAAAAATGCATATGTGTATCCAAAGCTTAGCTGAATTTATTCAAAGTACTTTGGACAGGAAATAAGGTGCTAGTGCTTAGGAAAGCAATATGGCTCAGCATTTGTAAATTAAGCATGAGGTAAATCTGAGGCTAAGCTAGGCATGAGGGATCCCTGAGTTCTTTGCCTGTTATTTTTTTAAAAGTAAACACTTGCAAAAGTACACTTTGATTATTAATGCCCAATTTGAGGCACCAGAATGGGCAACTAAATCTAGTGGATACTTGAAAATTTTGGCTTATATTTCTCTATGTCTCAGATGTGATACAACTTTTACAAAAATTAAAAGAATGATAAGGAACGAGAGAGAGGGACAAAGGAAGATAGATATGCCTATCTACAACATCAAGACTTGTAAGGAGTGATTTATTAATATTTGTTGCATTTTGAGAAAGAAAAGCACTGAATACATGATGAGTTACTGGTAGTGCTGGAGTGATACTGTAGCTGTAATGATCTAGGAAACATGCAAGAAGCAAATCCATGAGTTACTATATTCCATTTTGGTTTATCTTGGTTTTAGCCCAAAAGAGAGCAAGAAGTACTTTTCTCAAAGCAAAACAACCCAAACCTAACAACTGAAAAATCAGTTCGAAAGCTTAAAGTCTTAGTGTGTTATATCTGCCTTCTGCAATTGTTCTGGGGCTGCTGCATAGAAGCCCCATGTACTTTAGGAGTCAAATAATGAGAGCCAAAAGAGATAAATCAAGAAGCTTAAGAAAAGGAGAGTAGAGTTCAGTTAGGGATTAGGAAGATCATTCCAGTTGATAAACATTGCAAAGGAAGGGGATTTCTAATTAGTGGTGGAGGAAGAGAGAGAGGGTCAGTGCTATGTGAGAAGAAGGATGGACCAGATTATGGATAAATGCGTAATTTAAATTACACTGTTTCAAGAAAGATCATGATGGGACCCCATATCTATATATATGAATTAGTTTCTTGTTGCCTAATAGGGAACGTGTAGACATTGAGACGTTAGGCATCTCAGCAATAAACATCTCATGTAGATGCATCCAGACAAAGTACAGGCATTAGGGCTGATAAAAGCCTCAAGGATTAAGAGTCTAGCTTGTGGCTATCTTTCATAGTTGGTGACTGATCTTAATTTTCAGGTAGAGATTATACCATTTAACTGATTTTAATGCGAAGTTTAAGAAACAAGACTTCACTCCGGCATGAAGACAGCAGGGATGATGCTAGCCAAGTTACCTGGTTGACTCAAGAATTACTAATTTTTAGCAAGGCCATAAACATGCTTGCATTAGGCAGGGTAAATTCAAGACAGGGCCTATTAGTGAAACCAAGTGTTTTGATTTGTGGGCTATTACCAACGTTGTGTGTACTTGATGCTGGTGTTCAGTTCATAAATGGAGAAAATAAAGAGCTGTGGCATTTGGGGGGCTTGACTTGATGATCTCACAAGGTCTCTCCCAGCCCCTAATGTCTATAATGTCTATGAAATAGGGCATCATTTATAATTTAGAATACGAAGAAGCAGCCCAGGGGCAGAGTAAGAACTGATCACTAATGACCTAGGTTTTATGCAGAGATGTTTAGCTGGGAAAGAGCAGGTGGGTAATATGATTAGATGTAGGAATAGTAGGAAAACGAGAACTCAGTTTCGCACTGAAAGAGAGAGGAGATTGGCGAGGGGCAGAAAACAAAGCTGGCACCATTAAATTTAATTCAACATCAGAACAAATATAGTAACTATCCCAAATGTTTCATCAAATAAATAGAGCTCCCAAGGGTTAAAAATTGACAGTAGCCCTGCATTTTGATACTCACATAGGAGACCCAGTTTTACCTCCTTGCTTCACTGAATTTAAAGTGAGGACTTGATTATGGATATCCCATATCAGGGTTCTAATGCTGGGCACAGACTCACACTTTCTGTTATTCTCTCAGTTTTGCCCATTGGAGCTGAATAATTAATTGAATATTTACTAAGCCAAGCAGACTGCACATTTTCCTTTAACCCAGTGAGCTGAAACAGCCTTCCTGATGAAATTTTCAATAATTCAGAATTTTCCAGTGAAAAATCACTAATGGAAAAAATCCCAACCATCCCTTCTTTCATGTTTTGGGGTCTAAGAGGAAGGATGAAGAATGAAAGAAGGGGGAAATGTTAAAGCAAGTCTCTATAAGCTGTCTCTGGGGAGTGTTTAAGTGGGAGATAACCCTGTGGTACTTTACAGAAAAAATTGGTAAAATCCTGTTTCCAGACCAATACTCCCTCCCTTTCTTAGAGAAATAGATTCTAGTACTAATACTATGTGGGGGTTATTGCTCAGTGCACTGCATTTGTCTCACACAGTCTCTGCTCAGCTAATGTCTAATTCACCATTTTATAGTGCTTTGGAAACACTAGGTCAGATTCATCAAGGGACCCTGCTGCAAACTATCAGATACGTAGGCAGAAAATCTGCTGAGATTTTTATTAAAGTGTCACAATTGCTCTGTTGCCAGGGGAAGTGAAGTCTGTAAGGAGGCAATGAAGCTCATACGGTGGACATTATTGGACATGAAGGAGAAGTGAGAGTAGGCAGAAGTGTCAATGAATTCAGTGCATCCTTTCAACAGCTTCTTGAAGACCCTTAAAAACCTTCCCATTTCCACTCATTCAACTGAGGCAGTGTATTCACATATATGTTTAGAAGAAAACTTCTCTTTTGGAGTTGAAATGACAGGTTTATTTCTATAAGGGACAACATATTCTTCAGGGTTGAGGGGCCTCCTGTGGAAGGAGTTGTATATTATATCTCCTTTTGTAAGAAAATGTCAGCTTAGTCGTAGACTCCATACTATGGATGAATGAAGAAGAGCTCAATTGAATGCCTGTTGCTTTTGCTAATAATACCTTGGGAGACGCAAGGCAGCTTAAACAAAGGTCAGTGATAAAAGAGGAATGTGACATCTAATTATTAAGGAAAAAATGCCTCCTGGTACAATGCTTCTTTCTATCATCAGCTCTTACTCTCTTGTCATAAACCTTTGGGTTCTCAATCATTGCATTCTTTCCCTTTTGATGAACTTGTAATTATTAGAGCTAATATTATTAATTAGGCATTATTTAGCTCCTACTGCCATGACATTTGGGCACCAGATAAAAAGTGATGGGACCAGTGCACACCTATGTGCTGTTCTGTGCTATATCCCTGCAATAATAAAATATGACAACCCTGCAGGAGACCATGTCCATCATCAGGCACAAAAATAAATAAATAAATCTAGATGATCAAGGACAAAAAGATTTTCTCGCTGAACAAAGGAGCATTGAGCCATCAAAGATGGGTTCTAACCGACTGCAACAGGTCAAGAGCTCCACAGCGTGACACCCACACGTGAAGAATGTTACACTGCCAAATTTCAAAGCTTCTCCCTTCTGGAGCATCCCATTTGATCTCAGTACACTGTAAGATTAAAAGTAACATAGGTTTGCAGCCAAACTTTTTTTTTGCTTAGGGTTGCCATTAAGGCTGCAACAAGAATCACTGACTCACAGCTGCCAAACCAGCTGCTGCAGTCTCATCCATGCTGTTAGCTGAGGCCCTTTCTCTCAGATGGTGTCGCAGGTATTCAGTCCCTCTTGGAAGCAGAGGAATTTGGTCAAAAGTGAAGTGTAGGAAGCTAAACCAGCATTATTCATCTTACTTGATTATTCACAATTTTCAGCCCATTACATGGACTGCAATGAAAGTTGCAGGCTAATTCAAGAATAATTTTTGCAGTGTATGCACAAAAATGCAATGGCTGTCACTTCAAAAGGAAGAGGAGAGCTGTTGGCTAGAAGGGTGCAGCAGCTATTAAAGTGTAACCATTACATATTCATGAGCCTATATCATACAAGCTAGCTAAACTGCTCTTGCTGGCTATGTCAACACAAGATGCTGACTAAGGAGTAGTTCATTACTTCTGCACAGTAGCTCCTTACAACTCTGTGGTAGTGTTGCCTGGCACAAAGCATGATACAACACCACTGAGCAGTAGTAACAAGCTATGCTGCACAGTCAGCATCATCAGGAAGCTGTCTGGGGGTGCTACTGTGCAGTAATTCACATTACTGTGCAGTCATTTAGTACAGGCAGTTGTCAGACTTATGACACAATTGGTTCCTATAAGCCACATCTTAAGTCAAAATGTTGTAACACAGAACTGATTTTCCCATAGGAATCAATTTTATAAATGAGAGATTGGTTCCTGAACCAAGGCCCGATACCCTATTTTCACCAAAAATAACCCAGAATTTTGTATTCAGTCAATTAATTATAGATGAGTAATATAGCTACATTAATGCATTTCTATTGTAAATAGCAACCATATTGATTTGGAAGGACTTCTTTGAGGTGACTTTGCTGGACTTTTTGAAGGGCTCTTGGTTGGACTTTTTGAAGGGTTCTTGGCTGAAGTCTTCTCAGGAGTCTTGGCTGCAGGTTTTTCTGGAGCCTTGTCTGCTTTCTTAAAGAAAGTGTCCAAGGAAGTTTGGACAGATGTTCCCCAGGGAGACGAGCGACAGCAAACCTGTTCACTGGCATGGCATCAGGTCAGATCAAGTGTTGTAAAGTCGAAACTGACATCAGAAAGTTGAAATGGTATCAATTTACAAATGTTGTAAGTGTGAAACATTATAACTTGAAACATTTTAAGTTGAGGACTGCCTGTAGTTGTGTATGCAAATACTAAATGACCATGCAGTAACAACTGAACAGTTAGCATATCATGTAGATATGGCCAGTACTTCATCTGGGACACCTAGATGAAGCAGGGTTAAAGTTTGGCTACTCTTGTTTGTTCTACACTTTGCTATTGGCTCGAGGCAGTTATGCACTCTTAGGCACCTCTCCTTTAGAAGTTGCTACAGGTAGGTGTTTGTCCATACGTAAGGATCAAAAAAGCAATCTGGCTGCATGTGTGTGTATGGGTATATGCATACTAGTGTTGCCCAGCCTTACAGAGGATAAAAGATTTTGTAATTAAGGGACTGGTTGGAGGCTTAGCAGATCTTGGTTTATTTCTTGCCTCTGCAACAGACTTCCTTAGGAAGGCTGCCTCATCTCTGTGCTTCAGTTTCCTGTCTGTAAAATGTGGCCATTAATGGCTAGTTCTCCCACCTTGTGTCTGCCTTATCTACTGTAAGTTCATCAATGCATGGAAAATCTCTTAGCATTTATTTGTACACTGGCACTCACAATATGGGCCTATGACTACTTAACATCTAGCTTTTAGACGTAATTCTGCTTTGAATAGACTGTCATTTAGGAATGTTTACTCATTTAGCTGGCTGTGATGCCTTCCTTTTCTTTGCAAGACAAGGTAGCCTGTATTTTATACAGCTGGATTTCTTCTTATCCCTAATATAAGAATGAAAATTCTCAGATCCTATTGTCTAAGCATGGAAGCAGAAAACAGGCTGGAACCATTATAAGAGGTTTACTGGAATTACAGCAGAGTCAGGACTATTGGGTTGTTCAGTATGGGACACTTAATAATAGTTCTGGGAAATCAACACTTGTTCCGAAGATCCCAGGAGTTGAGAGTCAGGAAGCAAACAGAAAAACACCCTCTAAATGGTATGAAACTTATGAACTCAAGTATCCCAATCTAGTATTAGGGTATGTGTTTTATAGTCATACATATTCATCCATACAGGACAAGAAAACAAAGATATTTCAACTCATTAATTAATGAATAGTGATTGAACGTTACCTTTTTAGGCAAAAGTCACTGACCTTGGCAAAGCAAAAAAAGCAACAGAGAGGTAAGGTTAATTTTTGGAACAAAAATAGTGATACCAATTTTACATCTTGCTGTTCTTCAATTATTGATGCCACTATATATATGCCCTTGCAAAATTTACCGATTTGTAAACAGATCCCTGCATGTATGGCTTCAGTCTCTCTGGGCCCAGTCCTGTTGGTTTGAATGCCTAATATAACTAAAAAACCTCCTGAATAATTCAGATTTGATCTCTCTCCTATTCTCTTCCAGTTCTGGATGGTGACTTGGATGAATCTTATTAGAACTTGATACCTTCATAATCAAGTTGTCAGAGGGGAATTAGCAGGTTAATTGGAATTAGCAGGTTAACTCTATATATACAGATTTGATATACTAATCCAAGAAACATGGGGAATAAGCAGGAAGAATGAGAAATCCTAGTACAGTAATGGATATATAATATAATTGAAATAACTAAGGGTGCAGACAGAAGTGACAGCTTTTGCCCAATCTGGTCACAGAAAACAGTTTATAGCTGTTAGTAAGCACAAGTGCACAGCTGCAGACAGCTTGAAAAATGGTCAGTTGGGTGAAAAACTTGACCCCTCATTGCATGAGGTATCAGATAAAGACATATCAACCTGTAGCATCTTTCTAACTTGTGTCTGTGGAGCTCCCAGCCTCTCACTATTTTCAGAATGGGAGGGGGAAAGGGATCAGAGGAGTTCAGTCTGGGGGTTTTCAGCCCCTACCCTGCCAGGTTAGGCTGAGTATATTGGAGCCTTCAATTCACCCACCCCACCCTTCAGCACCACCTAAGGAGTCCCCAAAATGAACTCCCTCCACTGCCTTTTTCTCTTTCCCATTTTGGAAACAGCTAGCACTGGCAGAGAGCCATGGCCATTGTTATGGGAACCTGGCTGCAGGCTCAAAGTCCACAACTAGATTCCCTGCTCCCCTGGAAAAAACAGCAAACGTCTGTCCGGTCTGGGGTAACATTGTAAGCCAGATCACTTTGCAAAAATTGCTCTGAATCACAGCTTGGAGTTGCACTTCTGTCTGCACCCTAAGATGTGGTGGGATAGATCACATGACTGGAATACTGTCATAGATGCTGTAACAGGGAACCCAAACCCTGTTACTCAGACACAGTGGAGTGGGAGGGGATGGGAACCTTGCTGGAAGCCAAATCTTGCTGGAGGCCAAAGCTCGTGGGGACTGCTGAAAGCCTTTGGGTCAAGGTAAAAGAGGAGAGCAGTGAGGTTTTCGTCACAGTGGGTATTATTATTTCTGGTCTGATCATCTTCTATAGATGATCAGACCAGGAATAGGAGGGTGGAGGACATCTTTTTTCAAACACTGAAATATCTAAATTGTAAGATTTGGTGCTGATGAGGGACTATAACTACAGTAACATTTAATGGGAAGGTAGCATAGCAGTCCATGGTCCAGCAGGTTCTTAGAGTGTACCAGGGATAGCATATTTGTTCAGATGGTGGAATAAGAGGAAAGTTTCCGTTCCTCTGAGAGCAAGGGTCTAGGATAGAACCCAGTGCCCTCTTCATTCTTCAGCAGTACTCAGCTCACTGAATCACATACCCTCAAGCTATGGGGTTTTTTTTCCCTTTCTTGTCACACATATATTCCTGTCTTGGCTGTCTTGAGAGCAAGCTTCAAAAGAAGAGCTGGAGAGAGTACTGGATGATACCCAGCCTGTGGCCTTATGGTTCATACGCTCTGCTAGGAGGCTGGAGAGGCACAGGTTCAACTCGCCCCTTCCTAAGTGAGTACTCCAACCATTCAGGTCTTGGGACAACCACCAGTCATAGGTTTTAGTCCAATCACAATGTCATGATTTATATGCCTATGTTGAGCACGCATATGGAACTCTACACTTGCCTGACCAGTCCCTAGCCGATTAGGCATATGCAGTAGCAGTATGGACAGTTATGTATCCACATTTCACAGGTAATAGAGGCTAACAAAATTGCAAACTATGCCTGAGTTCCAAAAACACCAATTACACAGTTGGGCAAGTGCCATTTAGGTGCATAAGGACAAAAGAATTTCACCCAACATCTGGCATTTAAATACTGCACCGATGTGTCATAGAGAAGCCTAATCTATTTAGATGGGTATTGAAGACATAATGGCTCTCCATGGCCTGAAAAATATGATAGGATTCTATGCCCACTCTGCCCAGTAGGATGCCCCTTTGCATCAGTCCTAGCTACCTGAGGAAAATATTTGCCTGATATAAATAAATCCACTCAACTCCCTGGAGGCCTATTTCAAAGCTAATGGTTAATAATATAAAAATACAAGACTTAACTGGGGAAAGTATTTCCAAGGAGCAATAGATATATTTTAAGCAATTTGCTCTTATGTGGGAACACAGTTCTGCATGATGTCTGAGTCACACTCAGATATTACCTATTTTCACAGATGTATAAAAGAGTCATTTAAAAAGGTAAATTTAATGAAAGCTCTAGTCCGTGGAAGGAAGGACATTGTTAACAGAAGTAATTATATTGACATCAATAGAGTTATTCTAATGTATACCAGGTGAAGATCTTCCCTGCAGTTCAGAAGGCTGGTATTTTTTTATACCTTGTCAGATAACTGCGAGAGCTAAGAGAGTGAACTACTCTCTAACGTCCATTCTGTTTGCTCAAGTTGATGTACAACAGTTTATGGTGCATGTACTAAACACTAGGCCAACATATCCAACTCTTATACTAACCACCAGTAATATATGTTTACAGTCATACAAAACTGTTAAAAATAAGGCAGACAAAACACTACAGAAAAGTCTACCATGAAGATGGGCTACATTTTGTTAAGTCCCTGTAACATAAATCTTATGATGTTGCCCTTACATTATTAACTACTTAATAGTTACTTCAGCAGGTGTAGCATTGGGCTATGAATGTGGTAGTCACACTATTTCAGGCAGGCATTTGTATAGAGCAAAACCAGGAGACATCACAGTTATGAAGAGTACTGTGAGTATTATTGCTTTTATGTGGTACTTCTCATCCATAGGTCTCTAAGTGCTTTGCCAAAGAGATAGCTAACCACTATTTCTAGTTGAAGGAGGATTTATACAGCAAATGATGGGCAGTCAGGAATAGAAGACAAACCTCCTGGGCCCCAGGCCAGTGTTTTATGCAAGAAGAATCTTCAGTTCTTTAAGTGTGCCTATAAAATTCAGAAGTTCAACCTTGGTGGATGAACTTATCCTATCATGTTCAAAATAGTGAACTCTATGTGCAAATGCCAACTTAAATTCACAATGGCACCTTTTCATATTAAATGGCATGCTTTGTATAAAATAATGTCACTTTTGATGACCTTGGATTTGGTACAATACGAATCCTTAAAGTCATATTTCAGCATGAAAAAATCACCTTTTTTCAGGTATTTATGGTGGGTGGAGGAATTAATGTTTGTAGATGTTTTTCATATAAATACTATGCAAATAACTATTTAACTGCATATTTGTTGAGTGCAATAGTTCATCTAGCCCTATAACTGATTATAACTGACATATTACATTTCATATTAATAACAATGATCTTGTGCAATATTTACCTTAATGCAATATATCAACAAAAATTGTGTTTGTTCCATTTGTAACTAGCTTTTGGATTCACTTTTATGTTACATATTGTGCTAGATTTATACCCTTTAATTTCCTAAATGGCTCAGACCACTATATTAATTTATATAGTTCTTTGTTAATGTGTTCCTATTAATTTATGACATCGTATTTCCATAAGTACTTTGAAATTGCCTACTTAATGGTAAGTGCAACTCTTGAAATGAAACTGTGTATCAATTTCTTTGCTTTCTCAGACCTGTGACTTAGCTTTTTTCCAGTTCCATACAAACATGAGTTATGTCTATGTCCTAGGTTCCTGGGGATATTTAATTAATAGACTAAAGAATAATATTAAGGTAAATAATTAGAATGCCTTATTAATTACATTAAGGGTTGTTCCTAGTCTACAAAGAGATGATCAAGAACTGTATTTATCGATTCAGGTTAAGTACTGATAGAATCCATTGGGTTTTACTATCTCAGGTGTTTAAAGGTCTTCACAGTGGGTGCATCTACATGTGAAATTAGTAGTGTAATGCAATGAACTTTGGCACAGTTCAGACCAGAGTTTATTGCTCCCCAGTGCACTATTTATACATGCACCTGTGACCACAGCACATTAAGCCAGGGTGGCATAGCCCCAGCTGGCAGTGGGCCCAGGCAGGTGTCAGTCTTCCAGTCCAGAGTTGCTCTGCCCCGGCTCAGTGTGCCGCAAAGGGGCTGGTTGGGACACACGGGTGCTATAGTGTGGGGCTAGCTAGCAGGCAGCCTCTGCACTGTAGCATCCTTGTGCTGCAGCCAGCTCTGGTCACCATCTACATGTGCATTGTGGCAGATGAAATAATTACATCACAGGATAGTACTTGTGTTGGGCAGTACTATCTTATGACAGAGTTTATTAGTTTACTCTGGCCTAATAACACCACACATGTACACAGTGATGCTTTTACTGAGGTAATAATTAGACAACTCTGCAGTAAGTTTTTCATGTAGATGCATCTGGTGTATATCTTTCCAGGATACTATATTGTTATTTAAAGAACTGCAACTTAAATTTGGAAAAAAAAATTCTATAAATATTAGCGTTATGGCCAATACTCAAGGATCCTGAGTATTCATCTGAAAGCTTTAAAATAGAGAGTACAAAAAGAGGAAATCAAGAAAGGTGATTAGCAGGGATCTGGTTTTCCCTGATAAAAATCACAAATTCTCTGATAAAAAACTCAAAGTCCATGATTAAAATTAAAGGCCCTCACAGCCCTCCCCCTCTCCATCCCCAGCTTCCTGGTGCCCCTTGCCCCACACCCACAGCTCCTTCTCTCCCAGCCCTGCCAGGTCCGCAGCCCCCTGCCCCCGCTGGCCTCACTGTGGGCTCGGGCGCAGGAAGGAGAGGGCTGGCTCCCCACCACTGCGTGCACTTCTGGGGGGCAGGAGGGACCTTCGATCCCTAGATTTGTGTGTGAGGCAGGCACAGGCTGCAAGTTAGAGCTCAAGCCCTGCTTCCCTGCCCCAGGACCTCTGCAGCTCCAAGGGCATGACCCAGAGTGGCTGGGGACAGTGGGGACATGCATGGATCTCTTTGCTGCTGCGAGCTCCCCCTTGTTGCCCTGGTGATGCGGCCCCTTATGTAATAATACCTGTATATGCAAGTAATAAATGACTGCTCAGTAATGACTGTACAGTCAGTGACTCATGTAGATGCAACCCCTGATTCCTGCTGATCTCTTCCTGCTACATGGGTATTCATGACCCTGTATCCTTTTTAATGGTTTTGATGTTCCCCTATTCAGTATCCTTTCTTCTGCAATTTTACTGTCTGTTAGCTATTCCTAGTAATGTCTTTTCTATTTCACAGCCATGCAGACTGTTTTTAGCTCTAGGTAAAAACTTTAACTCATGTGTGGTAATATAATTCAGGTATTAATTCATGACTGGCACTGAAGTATTGGAGGCACTTTCAAGATGCTCAAGAAAGCTAGATTTTGTTTTATGAATCTGAATATGATATATACATTTAATTATAATGGCTACAGGACTAATGACAATATCTTTTGGCTATTTTTTCTCTAGTTTGTTGTTTTTTTAATTTATAGATAACGTAAGAAACTAGTGCACATTCCAATAGTTATATTTGTTTTTGCTTTTATCTTGAACAGAATAATACAGCACTACCCTCCTAGCATATTAGTAAAGTATCTAACTGGAGAAAAATATATTTTGTGTTATATGTGGTGATGTGCCACACTATCTGCACACTTCCTAAATCTTCGCATGGATGCAACTAAGTAAGGAAAATATGAACAAGGGAGAATCATGTGTTGCTAGCAGCCTGAAGAAACACCCTGTCTTGTCACAAGGGATTCTGTACATTTGGTTTTCTCCTGACTTGCACCTTACATTGTCATATACTTCTGTACAAGATGCATCTGAAATAAATAAACAAATATTTATATATAATCTGAAATACGGATATTCACTCTGCACTGATTTTACACAGGTGTGTATGTCCAAGGATGTTCAAGACAGTGTGGATATGGCCTTGCGTCTTTTCCTCTTCGATTTCAAATCATTCACTTATATTTTCAACACAGGAAACACAACTGGGCTTGAGCTTTGCATGCTACATTGGAATTGCTTGTTTCACCCCGATGTGCTAAATTCTCATTTTCCATTTTGTCTCAAGAAGAAAGTCAAGAAACAACTGTTGTGATTTTGTTCTGTTGAGTCCAAAATGCTTTAGTAATAGTCTACATGAGTATTGGGACCAGTGTGTGCATGGTGGGGGGAAGGGAAATGAGAAGAAGACCAGGAGGCAACACATTTTGCTGAGAAAATAAATATTCCTTTCCTTCAAAACAGAGGGAAAATAATCAATCAGCCAAGGCATAGTCTCTGCAGTTTTATTACTTTAAAATGCCTAGGTGCATTGAAATAAAAATTGTAAGGGAAGGTTTTGCAGAGGGCTAGAATGAGGTAGTGAGTCAGATCAGGATTCCCTTTGTCTGTTGGCGTAGGAGACATACTTGGCTTGGGACAGAGAAGAGAGGGCTTATGGGTGGAGCTCCAGGAAATAGCCAGTCCCCTCTATCCCCTAGTCATACCTGCTACAGGGGCAAAGACTGCAAGCAGGAGTCTAAGGGGACTGTTAATTTCACTGTGAATTAAAATAAAAGCTGTTTTAAACACTTTGTGCAGGGACTGAATGGTGATTGAGAAACTGAGGGAGCAACCTGAAAACAGTCTTAGAGGCAGACTGTAGGTGTGGGTTTTGCTGTCCAGGAGCCATTTGTAGTGCAGGAAAAGGTAGATTTATTTGTCATGTATGGATTGTTGGTGTTGTCCAGTTGAATCCAGCCTACAGCCCAAGAAATGGCTACAGTTCTACATCTGTATAAGCTGTTTAAGTTATCACATCAGTTTTCTAAACATTTCCTCTTCCTAATCTGCCTGATCCTGGTAGCAGCCACAGGTTATATATTGAATGATGATCCTACTTGCAGTCTTTGCACCTGTAGCAGGTATGAATAGGCATGCTAAAAGTATTAGTCCAGTCATCTAATTCTTGGACTATCTTGGGCATCCTACTCTCATGGCATGAAATATCAACTTCTTCTATGCCTTTGGTAACACTTTCCAAGTCAAGGATGTAAAAACATAGAACACTTGTTAGTTAAAACTAGAAGCATTTGGTATGAAAGATAAATATTAGAGCCAGGTGTTTTATTCACAGTGCACAAAAATATTTTGTTTTTCATTTCTCTTTCTCTCCATCACCCTACCCCCCTCCCAGTTCCTCTTTTGTGGATTGTAAAGAAGAAGTATGCTACTCTCTTCCAACTTTTATGTTATTCAACATGCAATAGGAAACTAATTTGATAAAAGAAGGGTAGGTTAAAATGGACTGACATGCTGGCAATTTGAAGTAAAGGAGGTGTTAAAGATTGATTATATAAAGTTCTGAACATATCTTGCTTATTGTTGCCACACCCTATTGAAGTCAGTGGTAGCTATGAGTGGTTTGCATGTCTCACTGGGCATTGGGTTCTTAGTAAGTTTCTCCAAAAACAAGGCTAGAATCTTACAAATAACTTTCATTTAAGGTTGGAGGAAATGGGAAAAGGATAATTGGTATGTTGCTCATCAAAATGTTCTGCAACTCAATTTCCTTACCTACAAAATGGTGATAATGGTATGAAAATGTTTAAAACATTTTGAGGTCCTCAGATAAAAGTGTTATTATGCACCCAAAATATTAACATTAATCATAATAAAAATACTGAGCCCACCAATTAGCCAGTGATGGTTTTGTTTTTCCATAAGATCTACCATCAAGGCCTGATGATGTGTCTTTGGGAAAACTTGTCATCTATCCATCAAAGTAGCTGATAACATGAGATTTAGGGGGAAAAAAACTCAGGTGGCAGCTCATGTCCAAGCATGACATGAATTCCTGAAACTTCCTTCTCCTCTCATTTGGCTTAAATGGTCTTTTCAGAATTGAATTTACTTGACAATTGTTTTGGTAACATGCTGTAGATACAATTGCAAATTATTTAGATAACGACATAGTCCTGGGACAGTTGCCAAAGTGCATAAGATGAAAGAAAATTCTGCATTTTAAGAGTAAATGCTACTTCTACTGTACAATTTAGACAAGTACTTTGGAAGAGTTTATTATGCTTGGGAACCAGGCCCAGAGCCAGTGGATTTTTAAACTATGTCTTCAGCTCTAGTGAATGGATTTTAATGGTTGAGTTTGAACTCTGTAAGGCAGCTGTTTTTCCTAAAACAGATGTGTCAGGTTTGCTTAGTAACAATTGGTGTTAGAAACTCAAACGATCCATTTGAGGAAAACTCAATTTCCCATCAAACGTGATTCTTTCTAACTATATGATTTTGCAATCTGACTGTTCTTAAGCATCCAAGAAAACCAAGCCTCTGATCTTCAGTGCTATAATTAGAGAAGGCCTAGATCACTTGAATTTATGCATGGGATATGATTTTCTTGCCTTGTAATTTCCTATATACTCAGGGCAGAGGACAGGCTTATACAAATTCACTCAGTAGAGATGTCTATAACTCCAATGGAAATTTTATCTATGACTCTCATTTCTAGAAGGAGTGTATAATACTTACGGCTAGGGACAGAATTTATACATAAACTGGTTTAACTCATCAGAAACTGGTTAAACCTGTAACAGAACAAAAGTTCAGTGCACATAAACCAGTTTCAAGTGGCTGATAATGGTTGAAGATAAACCTGGTTGAATGTAGTATCAAACTTAACTGATTTGAGTCAAACCAGTTTATGAAACTTCTGTTCCAGGCCCCTCCCTGGTTCACAGTCCCCCAGCATCCCCACATGCTTTCCAGCCCTGGGCTGGGCTGTGCAGTCTGCTCCAGCAGAGAAGGATTGGGGGCGGGGGAGATGGGGGAGGGAAGCAGGGACTGCCCCCACCCCCAGCAAACCCAGGATGGGGCCTTGGATCAGGGAGAGGGGTTAAACTCCCTTTCCCTCAAGTATAGAGATGCTCTGCTTTGCTAAAAACTTACTGCTGGCTCTGACTCTGGAAGCAGGAAGAAGAAGTGATGAGAAACACTGCAGAGTCCTGATGCTGTAATTTTGGACTGCAAATCCCAGAGACCTTGAGGGCAGCAGGAAGAGGAAGTGAACACACAGCCCATGCTGGCTATGTGCCAGAGAGCTATGCTGTAGCATCCCCTGGCTTCTGGCCTGAGCCACTGCAGGTATGTGGCTGCATTTCCTGAATTAAAAGTAAATGTCTATTCAGTTATTTCTCAGTTTAATCTCTGCAGCTTAGACTAACCTGTAAAGACTGAATTGATTCAGCCTCAACCTTTCTGACTATCTGTACTTAGCCTATGTGATTAAATAACTCTTTTTAAAACTAGTACAAGCCATGGGTAAACAGATGCCCTTTCTGAGTCAAACATCCAGGGATCTGGAACAGAAATTCAATAAACCAGTTTAACCTAAATCAGTTAAGTCTGATATTACATCCATCAAGGTTTATCTTTAGCCAGTTTCAGCCATTTTGACTAGGGACAGACATTACACATAAAACAGTTTAAGTGATAAGAAACGGATTTAAACCTGTAACAAAATAGATGTTTAGTGCATATAAACCAGTTTGAAAATGGCTGAAACCAGTTTGAGATAAACTAAACTTAACTAATTTGGCTCAAACCAGTTTATACAATGTCTGTACCAGACCCCTTGCTGCATGGGTGACTAGTGCCTCCCATGTGCACCCCCTGTGCATTGCCAATGCCTTGCTGTTTTAATATAACCCAGACACCCCCAACATCCTGGCATGCTCTCTGGGATAGGTGATGCTTTCTGCTCCACAGCATTTGGTATGATAGCTAATGCTGAGAGGTTTCTGTGTCTGCCTCTCTCCAATTTCACTGGGACAGACATACAGAACAGTGACCACTTAGGGCTATTTGGAACTAATCAACAGGTCAGCCAGTAAGCTGCTCTAAGAAGAGTTTGAAATAATGGAGACAGCCTGTTATTTTGCTGATGAGGTGATAATCACTGCTATCAGCCCCCTATTGGCTTGCTCACCTGTCACTTTGCTGCAGACAGTATAAAACTGCAGGGAGGGAGATTGAAAAGCTCCATATCATCAACAGATTCATGCACTGCCCATGCCCACCTTGCTCAGAGTGCTAGCAGGGAAGCTGGGGTCTGGCAAACTTTGAGCAGCCACTGGGGAAAAGCCTGGGACTGTGCAGGCAGACCTCCCTAATCAGAGGTCAAGTGGTGGCCTGGCCATACCCTCCCACTCAGGTCAGTACTATGAAAGGGAAGGGAGGTCTGCTCTAGTGCCCCATGGCTTCTAGCCTGAGCCACTTCAGGCATTTGCCTGAATTTCCACAGTCCAAAGAGAATGTCTGTCCAGTTACAAACCGGTTCATCTTAGCCAAGTTATACTAACCTGCAAAGATTGAATCAATTCAGGCTCCGGCTGTTTGAATGTCTGTCTCTAGCCTTTGAAAGCAGTTTATGTGCAGTGAACTACTGTTATGTTACAGATGTGAAGTGGTTTTCCATCACATACACTGTTCTGTCCCTAACCTTATTGGAATATTTTTTAACAAGAGAAGAAAGCATAGTGATCCTAAGGCTGTCTGTATGTATAACCAGATTGATTCAGACTGTCTTAATTTCAACAAGAAAAAAGAAATACTATAAATTCTGCCTTGGCTGGTTTTGGGGTTTTTTTTGGCAGTGCTGTACAGGGGTGCCCATTTTTTCATGTTAAAAATGAAGGAATAGATGGGTGACCATGACTTAGCTATGCAGGTAAAACTAGGAGATGATGAAACTTGCATCATCAGTGACTTGGATGAGGGGGTAGAAAGCACCCTGTTCAAGTTTGCTGATGACACTAAGATGTGGGGGGATGTGGGTGCACTAGAAGGGTGCAATAGGCTACAAGCTGACCTTGACAGGTTGCAACGGTGGGCGGATGAGAATAGGATGGGGTTTAACACTGATAAGTGCAAGGTGTTGCACATGGGGAGGAAGAACCGGCACCACACTTACAGGTTGGGGAACTCCCCTCTTGCCAGCACGGAGACGGAAAAGGATCTTGGAGTCGTCATTGACTCCACGATGAACATGGGCCGGCAGTGTGGGGAGGCAGTCAAGAAGGCCAATCGTACCCTGTCATGCATCCACAGATGCATCTCGAGCAGGTCCAGGGAGGTGATCCTCCCCCTCTATGCGGCACTGGTCAGGCCGCAGCTGGAGTACTGCGTCCAGTTCTGGGCGCCACACTTCAAGAGGGACGTGGACAATATGGAAAGAGTTCAGAGGAGGGCCACTCGTATGATCAGGGGTCAGCAGGGCAGGCCTTATGAGGAGAGGCTACGGGACCTGAACCTGTTTAGCCTCCACAAGAGAAGGCTAAGGGGGGACCTTGTGGCCTGCTACAAACTGGTCAGGGGGGATCAGCAGGTATTGGGGGAGTCCCTGTTCCCCCGTGCGCTGCCAGGAGTGACCAGGAATAACGGTCACAAACTGGCGGAGGGTAAGTTTAGATTAGATATTAGGAGGCGCTACTTCACAGTCAGGGTGGCTAGGGCCTGGAACCAGCTTCCAGGGGAAGTGGTGCAGGCTCCTAGCCTGGGGATTTTTAAAAGGAAGTTAGATGAGCACCTTGCCGGGGTCATCTGACCCCGGTGCTCTTTCCTGCTAAGGCAGGGGGTCGGACTAGATGATCTACCTAGGTCCCTTCCGACTCTAGCTACTATGAAACTATGAAACTATGAAACCCTAAATGAGTTTTCTATACACACGTTTCTTTGTCAGTCTTTCTCCACAAATTAATCTCTAATGAGTTGTTGTTCAAGTGATATACTTTAATGGAACTTTGGGGTATATTCACTTTTTCTGCAACTCCCTTTAAGTCAAGAATTTAATTTGATTTATTTTTCCTCCAGTAAGATTTAACAGTAATTAGTTGACAAGATGATGAACATGACTGCTCCTTGTACACATTTCTTGTAAAACTATGAGCTAACACGTATATTTATAGGTGCATGCTAAGATAAGATTTTGTTGTAAAGACAAAGAGAGTCACATTTAATTGTGTGCAAACTGAACAACAGCTTTTTGTAATGGGAGTCTCCTAACTGGTGTCCATTTGATATTGCCTAAGGTATCATTTTTAGGGTTTTACCTCAGATTCTGGGGTCCCTTGAGTCAAAACTTGATAGTGATTGGCACACAAAGCATTTAAGCAGTCTTTTTCCATTACACTTAGTCTTGAACAAGATCACATATGGCTTTTCCTAAGTTTTCCTATATAAGTTTCCAGAGATCTGAAATAAAACATAAATGCTTCAAATAATCAAAGAATCTAAATATTCCTGGATGTTGGGAAAATGTAGATCCAGACCTGAAACTACTGGCCAGGCTCCATTGTTGCCCAGCCCTTAATGACAAGAGTGACCATTTTTAATTTCATAGAATCAATGAGTCGGAAGGGACCTAGACAAATCATCTAGTCCGACTCCCCGTCATGGGCAGGAAGGAGCACTGGGGGTGGGCGGGGTCATAAAACCCCAGCCAGGTGCCTATCCAGTCTCCTCTTGAAGATTTCCAGGGAAGGTGAGAGAACCGCCTCTCTGGGAAGCCTAGTCCAGGCTCTGGCCACCCTTACAGTGAAGCAGTTCTTCCTAATATCCAACCTAAACCTTTCCTCCCTCAGCTTGTGGCCATTGTTCCCGGTGACTCCTGCTGGCAGCCCCTGATAAGGTTGTAGGCAACCACAAGATCCCCTCTCAGTCTCTTCTTGTGGAGACTGAAGAGATTCAGGTCCCTCGGCCTCTCCTCATAGGGCTGGCCACTGACACCCTCAACTATATGAGTGGCCCTCCTCTGGACCCTCTCCAGGTTCTCCCCATCCCTCTTGAAGTGTGGTGCCCATAACAGGACACAGCACTCCAGCTGTGGCCTGACCAGCACCGCATAGAGGGGGAGCAAGACCTCTCTGGACCTGTTAGTGATGCCCCTGCTGATGCAGGACAGGGTGCAGTTGGCTCTGCCTATTGCTTCATCACATTGGCGACTCATATTCATCCTGGAGTCAATAATGACTCCGAGATCCCTCTCTGCCTCTGTGCTGCCTAGAGGGTCAGCCCCTATCCTATAACCATAATGGTGGTTCCCTCTCCCCAGCTGCAGCACCCTGCACTTGTCCTTGTTGAACCGCATCCTGTTCAGATCCGCCCACTTCTCTAACCTATCCAGGTCTGCCTGGATGTGGTCCATGCCTGCTGGTGTATTCACTTTACCCCACAGCTTGGTGTCATCAGCGAACTTAAACAGGGTGCTCTCCATGCCCTTGTCCAGGTCTCTAATGCAGATATTGAACAGCATTGGTCCATGGACCAAGCCCTGGGGGACTCCGCTGCCCACACCCTCCCAGGCCAACATGGACCCTGGAGCCAGTTTGCCACCCATGTGACTGTACATTCGTCAATGCCACAGTCCCTCAGCTTGCCCACCAGAATTGGGTGGGACACTGTGTCAAAGGCCTTCTGGAAGTCCAAAAAGATGACATCGACTTCCTCCTTCACATCTAAGCTCTTTGTTACCTCATTATAGAAAGAGACCAGGGTAGTCAGGCAGAATTGGCCTGGCACAAACCCATGTTGGTTACCCCTTAACATCGCTTCCCCTGCAGGGCTCTCACAAATGTGGCCCTTGATAATTTTTTCAAAGACCTTCCCCAGGATAGAAGTGAGGCTGACTGGCCTGTAGTTGCCAGGCTCTTCCTTCCTCTACTTCTTGAAAATAGGGACCACATTGGCCCTTTTCCAGTCCTCGGGGACTTGGCCCGAGCACCAGGAGTCCTCAAACAGCCATGCCAATGGCTCCCCAATGACACCAGCCTATTCCCTCAGCACCCGTGGATGAAGGTCATCCGGGCCCGCTGACTTGGACACATCTAAGCCCTCCAGGTAATCCTTAACTAGGTCTGAACTAATAGTCGGGGGACTTGTGTCCTTCCTGGGCCTCTCTATGCTATCATCCAAGAGCACCCCATTGTCAGTAGACAGGAACACGGAGTTAAAGAACTTGTTGAAGTGCTCTACCTTCTCTCACGCGTCCGTCACCAGCTGCCCTGTCCTGCCCTGTAGGGGTGCAATGTTGCCCCGAGACTTCTTCCTGCTATCTATATACTTGAAAAAGGACTTTTTCTTATCCTTAATCCCAGAAACTAATCTAAGCTCCAGTGCTGCTTTAGTCTTCCTTACCAAATCCCTTCAAGCTCGGGTCAGGGAGGTGTACTCCTCCTTTGTCCCTGCCTACTGCTTCCACCACCAGTATGCTTTTTTATTTGCCCTCAGGCCAGCCTGGATATCCACGCTCAGCCATGAAGTTTCTTGGACCGTTTTTCCATCTTCCTGTACAGAGGAATTGTTTCCTGCTATTTCCCAAGGATTGCCTCCTTGAGGAAGGACCACCTTTCCTGGACCCCCATACTAGCTACACCCTGGGCTCCAAGTGCCACCCTGACTACTGCCCTGAGAACATCGAAGTTAGCTTTCCTAAAGTCAAGCATTTGCGCTGTGCTAGTTACCCTCCTGACCTTTCTCTGAATAGCAAACTGGATCATTTCATGATCACTGTCCCCTAGCTTCCCTTGTACTAGCACCTCCTCCACCAGGTCATCCCCAGAGGCTAACACCAGATCCAGTATGGCTTTTTCTCTAGTGGGGACGTGTACCTCCTGCATGAGGTGTAGGTCCTGTACGCACCTCAGGAACCTTGGTGAGTGGCTAGACCTGGCCAACATCTCCTCCCAGTTGATGTCAGGGTAATTCAGATCATCCAAGTTGACCTCCTCCAGCGGTCATTTGTTCACATGAAATTTATTTTTTGTAAAGCTTTTTGTTTTCCTTTCCCTGTAGGATGCCCAACACTAGTAGAGAGGCAGAAAGGATCCAGGAAAATGTAATAGGCTCAGGCAGTCCAAGTCCAAAGAAGTTTTCAATCACACTTTAAAAACTAAGTGACTCAAATCAGAATTTAATTTACATGTAAGATTTAATAACACACTCATTGAATATTAATTAAATAGCAATGGATCATTTACCAGGATGTTTAATGAGCTGTAACAACCGCTGCATATAAAATATACAGACACTTATTACATTGTCCTTAAACCTCAGTAAATCTGCTTGAATAATTATTAGCATTTCAGCAATCTACAGTCAGTAATGCATCACCACATCAATTCAGTAATGCAATTATTACAGATTGATAACAGGTAAATTCCTGGAACTCTGTGATCCCTTCTGTGAGTATGTGCAAGTATGATGGATAAAAATGAAGGCACGCATTCATATTAAAAGAAGGCTAGCATTCCATATAGCTCCCCTATACCTCCCATATACATAATGGTCAATATTGCTAGAATCAAAGAAGAGCATTATTTGTTGAATAGCCAAATGACTTCTGAAAGCACTATGCTGGGGCATTAACTGTGTCCTAATAAGGAAACAGTTTGTTACCTATAAAATCATCAGCATTGATCCTTTAATTGTTTTGAGATTTCCACTGATATCTTTCAACGTACAGGCATGACATTTGGATGAATGAATGGTAGATGTTGCCTTTTAGCAGAGTTGCTAATACTACCAGGCACATTAGCTCTACTTCCACTAAAGTGAAAGCTAACAGACTATGCTTTGGAGCTATAGATTACAGCTTAGTAAAGGCAGTCAAAAAGCCTGAGGCTGAATCGGTGCAATCTAGGCAGCTTCCTCTAAGCTGCATAGGTTGAACAGATAACCAACTAAACTCACATTCAGTTTTCAATTAGAAAAGGCAGGGGAGGTGTCCACTGACCAAGGCCAGTAGGCAGGGGGTTCTAGAGAACATCTCCAAGCCTGCTGGCCACTGCCAGCCCAGCCAAGTGTCACTAACTCCCTGCTGGCCCCTGCACAAGGTATTAAGAAGCTCCCTGTTTGGATGTTTACCCACCTTGGGGGAGCCTCCCCCTCAGGAGGTTCCCCCCAGCCTACAATCCCCAACCCAGGCATTCCTGGGGAGCTGAGGGGAATTCCCCCTGTCTCCCTTCCCAGATGCTGATTGCTTCAGTGGCTGCCACAGGAGCAAGAGAGGAAAAGTCCTTCAAACCGGGTGCCTGGCCATGCAGTCCAGCATGGGGGCATTGGGGAACCCCTGCCTTGGGAGTCTTCTCCTCACCCTAGGGCAGGGTATCCATCCCCGGGAAGTCCCAGGGAGATGAGGGGAATTCTTCCCAATTTTATCTCTTTGCCTTAGTTGCTGGAGTCTCAAGGATATCCCAGGGAACAATTCTCTGCTCCTCTGCATTAGTTTAGCCTCAAACTCACAGCAGCTGAGGCAAGCACTCTAGTTTGAGAGGGGAAGAGTTCCTCTCAGCTCCCTGGGACTGTCCCAGACTGGGTTGGGATGGGGGGAAGCCCCCCCCCAAGGCAGGAGATCTCCAGTGCCCCCATGCTAGCCCCCATGCTAGCCCCAATGCAAGCAATCAGCAGCTGGGAAGGGGAAAGGAAGAGGGCTGCCAGGGTCTGAAAAGCCCCCACCACAGGGGCTTTTCCTCTCCCATGTGCTTTGTAGACCCTGGCCGGGGGGGGGGGGGGCTGTTCCCTGCCCCCTCCATCTCTATGGGCTGACAGACACAGGAAGCAGGCTAAGGAGCAGAGGTGTGAGACTGTCTCTGCTCCACTGGAGCAGACAGCATAGCCTGGGGCTCCAATGCATGCTGGGATGCTGGGGGACTGTGAGTTAACTTGAATCATGAAGGGATCTGGCACAGAAGTTCCATAAACTGGTTTGACCTAAATCAATTAAATGTCATACTACATCCAACCACGTTTATCTTTAAAAAAAATTTGGTAATTTTGAAAGTGGTTTATGTACACTGAATTTCTGTTCTGTTACAGGTTTAAACTGGTTTCTGATTACTTAAACTTGTTTATGTATAACTTCATCCCTGGCCAGAGGTTCTGTTCCTATTTCCAGTGGATTTGGGGAATTCTCATAGTAATTGGATCTGTTGTCTGCCGCACTTATTTTTTTTTTACTATAGTGTTTGGAAATCACATTCTTCATGGCTTTTGCTGGTTGCCTATACAGACCAAGTAATTTTTCCCCCTCATGAATTCTTTGGTGGGATGGGAAGTAAGAGACTCTTTTACTTCCCTGTGAAGCACTGGGGCATTAGCTGAGGCTGGGGGGTTTGATAGATCAAGTTACCAGCTAAAACCATTCAGCCAGCTCCATCAGGTCAGCCAACTTCTTGGCAGCTATAGATGATCTGTTCTTGACACAGGCTGTGGAGGGACTGACTAGGGGTAGAGCCACTCTGGACTTGGTGCTGACCAAGGAGGAAGACATGGTAGGCAATCTGAAGATTGGAGGTACTCTGGGTGACAGTGATCATGATCTGATTAGATTCATCATCCACCAAAAGGCTGGGAATCCTGTCAGCAGAACAGAAGTCCTAGACTTCAGAAGGGCAGACTTTGGTAAACTCAGGAGTCTAGTTAGTAAGGCCCTTTGCAACCAGTGAATAGATGATTTGGGAGTTAAGGAACTGGGTGGAGACAATTCTCAGTGCTCAAAAAGAGGCCATCCCCACACAGTCAAAAAGAGGGAAATGTTTGGTGGTGGTGGTGTGTGTGTGTGGGGGGGGGGGACTTGCTGGTCTAGCTCTCCCCCTACACCTTCTCCTTCCCCTGCCAGAAGACCTGGCACCTGCCTTTCCAGCATGCTTCATATTGATCTTTCCTGTGCTGCAAAAGGTGTGTCTGTCTGACTTCTTCTAGCTTGTCTGAGTTGTTTGCTTTGCCTTGTATATAAGACCGTGGATTGATTATTGATTGCTTGTTAATAAAGTATATAATGTATGTTTGTGTTGTTGTTCAGTGATGTGCTCTCTGCCTTTACTCTGAATGAGTGACTGTCTGACTTCTCCATCTTCTTCTTCAGGATTGTGTTTCTTTAATGTACTGTTCTGTGTTGTGTAGTGTACCTAAAATATCTTCTTCTTTCTGAATCTCTACCTGACTTCTTCTGTGTTGTCTTTAGTCAGTATGTAAACTATTAAAACTAACTATAACTAATAATATTAATAAGTAATGTAATAGCTATACAATCTCTTCTATGAATATCTGATTTTTCTTCTTTTATGTGTGTGTGAGTGAGTGCGTGCAATGTGTGCTTCCGTGCACAGTGATGGATCACACTGCCAGGGAAAATACTGAGCTTTCTTTTTTAAAACTTTGCAACAACAACAACAAAAAAAGAAGAGAACAACTATAAATTGAAATAAATGAATTGGATAAGTATTAAGTAGAGAGATTCTAAGCTAAGATAAGCTATATCCTAACCAATCCTTTCTAAGAATAAAAAGAAGTAGGCGACTGACTGACTATGAAGCAAGCCAGTAATCCAATACCTTTCTGACACTGTTGCTCACTCAGAACCAGCTAACAAAAGGCACAGCAAGCCTGCAGACAGAAGCTTTTATTCTGTTTCTATGCCCCTCCCCACAGACACTGTAACTGGAAAGACAGTCAGAAAGAAATCACTCTCACTGGCCAGCTAGAGGTGTCAGTCCTCCCCCCACCCGCCCTTCTAAGTTTCTGTTTCCACAGAAAGACTGCCTTCCAAATCTCCAAATCACCAAATCTTTTCCAAATCTTTTCTGAATTGCTTCAGAGGCTCCAAATCAATTTGGAAAGTTTTAAGCTTCTAGCGATTCGATTCAGATTTGGAGACTCAGTTTCCAATTCAGTCCAAATCTTCTCTGAATCTAATCATGAACCAAAGCTTCACACAGCCCTACTGAGCATCTATTAATCAATTTCTTCTCTCTCAGTCCAGTGACAGGTTATTGGTAATGACCTCTTCTCCACAGTTTCTACTTAAGGCTATGGGAAGGTGTTTTTGGTATTTTCATTTTTGTGCTTTGTAGTTGTATATGAAGTTGTATGTTTATGTATATGTAGTTGTGTATGTATGCAAAGTAGTAATTTGCGGGAATGGTAACTGGTTGTCTGAAAATGCAGAGAATTGGACTCATCAGGTGACCACCAGGATCTGGGGGAACATTTGTTCACCAGAGCACCCCAAGGGATGACGAGGTCAAACGGTCATAAACTACTGCAAGACCATTTCAGGCTGGACATAAGGAAGAATTTCTTTACTGTCCGAGCCCCCAAGGTCTGGAACAGCCTGCCATCGGAGGTGGTTCAAACACTTACTCTGAACACCTTCAAAAGCAAATTGGATGCTTATCTTGCTGGGATCCTATGACCACATCTGACTTCCTGCCCTTTGGGCGGGGGGCTGGACTCGATCTTCTGAGGTCCCTTCCAGCCCTAATGTCTATGAAATCTATGAAATTAGCTCATGTGGCCTCTCTGATCTCCTGTGTTCCTAAATCATGAGCCACTCCCTCCCTAGAATTTGAAACCTGGCAAGATTACAGCATCATTTTTCATAGTTAAAACCACATGTTAATCTCAGAACTCTGAAAACCTCTCCAGGACCAAGCAATAAAATAACAGAAAGAAAACAATGTGTTCTTATGTCTAATTTTTAGCTTAATGCATGATAGCAATATTTCTCTTATTAGGAATTAATCTTTGGAAACTGATTATCTAGAGTGTGATTTTGATACACATTGATCATTTCTTTATGTGTGAGTCTGAACAAATTGACAACAACAAATCAGATTTTTGGGCATGTCTTCTCTTCTAGATATAGACCATTTCAAGTGTGAGGCATCTTGGATTCAGAATTACTCATGAAAATATTCATTAAAATTGTTCCACACAACTGCTTGTCCAATGGCACCAATTAGATGGAGTGTTGGTTTCTTTCTGCTCTTATTTCTTTCTGGCTATCCCATTCATTGAAGTCTAGGCTGATGACTGACACACAGAGACTGACACCTTGATTGATGGCTATTTCCCATTTCATAAAGACAGGAGACTGTTGTGTGGCCTGGCTGTAAATATTCTTTCTGAGTGCATGTCTGTCAAGTAAAGATTGGATTTAGAAAATTCATCCCTCATCTTATGTTCCAGGCTTGAATTTGGGGTCTCCTGGCTTTATAACACTTTAAAATAACAACAAGCACTGTCAGAAAATTGCTGTATGTAAGGTGCAATCCAAGATAAGCTGCCTTCTATTTCTGCTAGGGATGGCAAAAAACATCTTGAACTAGCTTGGTGGACTTATACAGTATTGACAAATTCACTTTGTGTAATACACTGATGGTGGGTCTCTGCATCATGTCCCCTTCTGTGCCTGATGCACAGATGTTATGATATATTTCAGAACCAGTGAGGAAGCTTTGGTTTTTTTGGGTCAATCTCTAGTAGCTAAACCTTTATCTCTGAAGGTCCCTGGTTACATGAACAATACATCAGTCTGGATGGCAGCTGACACGTAAATGGCTCATAGGTTTGATGTAGTGGGCAAGGACGGGACCCTTGTAACATATAACTGATATTTCATGCCATCCCATGCATCTGAATTCCATACTAGTTCAAATATCTAATGAACCTTCACTTTTCTCATGGCTAATGCACTAGGGAATTCCAAAACTAGAAGCATTAATTAGTAAATCTGGAGCTGTAATAGAGTCTTATCCACTCTGGATCATGTATTAAAGGAATCTGTTACACACACTAAGTACTGGGTTCCATCTGCAAATGTTTCCTTTCTATGTAATTGAAATCCTTATTTCATAGATTCAAATTAAATTGAGATGAAAGAGAGCTTTTATTCTTTACTAAGTATCTTCCATAGTTGTCTGTGTAACCCTCCAATTGAATAGACCATCATGTCTGTCTTTCTGGGGGACCATCTATCTACATGTGTATGATGCTGTTGCTCCATAATAAAATACTCTAATTCAGGGGTTTTCAACCTTTTTTAGTCTAAGTATCCCGGTGGCCAGACACCAAGCTGGGTGGGGAAAGGAGTGTATGGCCAAATGCCAAGTGGGGGTGGTGCACAACTGAACACAGAGCAGGGAGGAAGGCGTGGCATGCAGGTGGGTGGGGATGGAGCACTGCCACCTTCCAGTAGCAAAACCAGGGTGGGACAGAGTAGCATAGGGAAACTCACTGGGCTGGGGTGAGGGCAGTGGCACCCCTCTGCAGGGCAGGGAAGCTCACTGGGCTGGTGTGTGGTGGCAGCAGCTGCCCCATGCAAGCTTCCCCCACCCTACAGAGGGGTACTGCTGCCCTTGCCCTGCCCCAGCCCTGCTCCTGGGAGGCAGCCACACTCCATCTCCACCTGCCTGCATGTATCCCCAAGGACTGGTCCATGTACCCCTGGTTGACAATCCCTGCTGTAATTTATGCCCAGATAGATTTAAACTAGAGAAAATCCTTGATAACTATGATAGTCTAAAGAATTCCTGCTTAATTTGCAACTATCACTAACTTTAGCTCTGAGACTGAACAGAAAGTAAATTTGAGGGCAGTCATGGTATTCTGGAAAGACTGGGGACGTGGCATTCATTTATTGCTTGGGGACTTTAAGAAGAAAGATCAGCCCTGATGTATATCCATAAAAAATTAAGTGTGTATATGTTTTGGTAACCCCTACAGGGAAACCAGGAACCCCTTTAGCACCAGTCATTTGTGCCCCTAAGAAGAAGATCTTATAATCAGGCTATTGTCTGGTGTTTTGAAGGCTAATTTCAGTCTCAAAAGTAGCTTGGGAAGAGGTAGTATCAGCTGTGACTTGCTTGCTGTATCTGAACCTATTTAAGGTCAAAACTACTTTCTGGAGGCTGTGTTGATTAGATGTTGGGGGTGGGGGAGGGAGCATACAAGGGCTAGCCTATATTATTTGCCTTTTTTGAATTTACTGTTTATATAAACTAGCACCAGCATAACATGGAAAGTATTTGGGTGGTTAAAATAGAGTACTTATTCTATTTTACAGGGAGAGACATGGGAAATACTATCATTTCAGCTGATTAAAATCAGCCAAGTTCTCTTTCCCTAGTTCAGATAGTTTAAGTGTTGACATTTTTCTTATTCTTCTCAGACTTATCTCACATACTGCTACAATATGAAATGAGTGGCTTGTGTAATATTCACCTCTTACTCTGCTTTTGCTGACTCCAATAGCTGGATCTCCCTGGGCTTGTCATCACATATTAATTACTTAATCAATATTTCTCTAGCTTGTAGCCATCATTTTCCCAGAAGGTCACTTATTTGAGGGGAGAGGGGAATTAGGTCCCAAGATGAAGCCGTCTTATCTGCATCCAGATTGGAAGATACCAATCTTCATGTCTGTGTTGAATCCAAAGTACACTCAGTAAATAAGTATTCAGTTCAGGTAGAAAAGTAAAATGCTACTTTGCACTTTTATCGCAGGATTCAAAGCATTCTCTCAATATCAATATTGATCAACACAGCTAAAGAAGGTAGCATTATTTCCCCCATTTCAACATGAGACAGTTAAGAGGTGGAGATGTTTAGATGATTTTCTGAAGGTCACATATCGAGAACAGATTGCTATTGAAGACCTAGCCATTGCATGTCTTAGAAACTTCGACCAAATTCCATCATACTACATTTATCTGTAGCCTTGTAGTGCCAACAGGCTTCAACTAATAGTGGGTACTTGCTGTTCTGGTATAAACATGTTTGATTCATGAAACATTGCAAATGAAGATAATGGTGGATTTCCTGCTGATGATAATAACAGAGAAATACAGGCCATTGGGCCAAATTCTAGCCTACTTTGTAACCTTTCCTACCCCACTGGGTTCAATCCTGTGTTGTTTGATAATGATTTTTATAGCTAATGGAGCCATAATAATATAACTGAAAGGAAAAATAACTAATTCATTTTCATGGGGTGACACGCATTGTATATTACTGAAGTCCAGACCTCTTCCTTTACATTCTAAATAAGCCGATATAGCTGTTACTTTGACATGGTATTTTATTCTTACCAAAATAATAGCCTGTGTAGTCCAGTATTCTGATGCCATAGAGGAAGGTGCAGACTTTACAAAATCCAGCTAAATTGTTCCATACTATATTCTCTATGTGGGACTTGGGATAAGTTTCTTCCTAATCTCAGCTATATGATCAGTTTATGTTTTTGAATCATGCAGTGTAACAGCTCATAGCTGCCTCTTCTATCTCATATAGCAGCATGCAATTACGTTATTCATATAGTCCATGTCCTTTTCTTTCACATATAACTAGAAACAAGTTGTGAGTCCTTGACTGAAGCACACATATCCCTAATAATTTTGAGATGGGAGGTATTTTAATAAAAGGTGACTGACCCGCTCTCAATCTTTGTGTCCCATCAGGGATGACCTTTCAATTTACAACTTTCTATTGGCCTTTTCAGCTATGAATGCCATTATATATTATCTGCTCTTTCTCTGCTTAAAAGGCAGCCACTACATATATAAATTGTCTGAGGAGAGCTGGTATTTTGTCACTTACATGGGGCATACCAACCCTGACTTAAGTGAAACTCTAGAATGAGCAAAGGGATAAGTCCAAAATCTAAAGCAGAGAGTTTAATGAAGTAGCACTAAAGTCTTTTTGGAAACAATGTCTGAAGACTTCATAATGGTTTGGACACTGATGTGTTGACACTACTACCAATGGCATGGGCCAATTGCTTACTTTTGTAAGGGTGTCTACATGCTGACAATGCAAGCTGACCATGGGCCATCGGGGTCAGCCAATTAGAACTGCCCTATGCACTCTTGTCATCTGTTGCCAGGCAGACTAAGGGAGCTTGCAGAGCATACTGACATGTATGTACAGCCCCTTCCCACCTTCTATCCCTCTGGCTCCCAGCTGCACAGTGTCAGCACTGCAAGCCCTCCACTCTTCTGGGCCTTGCCATACAAATGTCTGTACATGTTGCTCTGGGTAAGTTTTTCTACCATAAGAACAAACCTGGGAGAATTCTCCTAGACTATTAGAATACATGTATGCAGCCCAGGACACCTAGGCATTTCTGTAATACAAATAGTAAATAATAATAATGATCAGTAATATCAATTTTTTTCTAAAGCATATTCTAAAACATAATAAAAATAATTCATGGGAGGAACTTGACATGGTAAAGTGGCTAAAAGCTTTCTATCTTTGGAAGTCTAATTTAAAATTCTAGCATAGGCCACTAGTAAAATTAAGCTTCGTAGACTTGTAATAAGCCCTGAGTGTGAACATTCAAAAATCAATTTTCAAACAAACAAAGTATTATACATTTTGGTACAGCCGTTTGTCACTGCTTCTGGGAAATCCTGAATTGCAATGGCGTATGCAAAAGTACTGAAGTGTACTGATGGAACTGTAAGTGAAACTGGCTGATTGGAAATCCATATCAGAATTTATATTCTGTATTTGAGTTCATTCTGGAACTTAGTTCACATTATGGTACCAACATTTGTCAACAATTACCATACTATGGAACTCGAAATTACCATATCTTGTTTTCTGCACAATGAGTGTAGACACTTGTGATAGATTAATTAAGGTTGAGAGGTATACTTTTTACTTACTATATTTAAAATATAATTAAATTATTCATACCTATGTATGAACCACAGTTTTTACTAACCTTGCACTCACTGATCTTCTGTAACTTCATGTTTACTGGGGAGGTTTCACCTTTTAGTCAGGGATTGAGTAGACTATTATTATCCAGCCCAGGAAAAAGGCATCATGTTCCAGGTCCTGCTGTGTTGACTAATCCATTTTTTTCAAATACTTTATTTAAATGTACCTTGACCATTACAGATATATTTTGACTTAACAATGAGTGTTTAAATGTCATCTAAAATTCAAAGAAAGGGATCTTGGGCTGTTTGTATTGAGAGATTGTTCCATGAAGTGATTCTTCTCTTGTGAAGCAAAGTTAGAAGACTAAATTAGCAAGCAATTATTTTATACTATTATCTTTCCCAGGCATCTTTATTAAAACAAAATCTTGATAGAAAAAAAAATTAAAGGTCTTTACAGCTGTTCAGTGTGTCTGATTATGGAGTTCAGTAAACTTTTATAACATTTCCACTTATCAACCACAAAGCTGTATTTATTTATATATTTTATCTGCAAATGGAAGCATATCACTGCTTACTGACATCTCTCAGTATGGCTGATGAACCTGTGGCATTTCATTACACCTTTCCATTAATTTTGGATTTTCACTTGTGAAAGTTGTAATTTTGATCCTCTATTCTTCTTCTTGTTGAAATGTTTATTATTAAAGTAATCTCAATGAAAATTGCATCTACAAAATGTCACAATGATATGTGTCAAGTACACTGTACTGAATGGATCAGGTTTATTTATTTAACCAAATCTAGACATAAACAATTATGATATGAAATAGCATTAAGTAGATAACAATGAACTCTTTCTCTTTTGTCAGACCAAATGGATTGGATTCATCCTTGACTTCAGTAACTCCAATAAATAATTCATCCCATATTTTATAGCTTTTCTTTCTAGAGTTTTTGGAATTGAATTTTTATGGCTCTGATGCTGATCTTATGTAAGAGGCATGTCTACTAATCAATGAAACCCAAATACAGCCAAGCATGGCTTTAATTTGTTCCATTGACGTAAATAAAATTTCTCTGCCTTAAAGTTAAGTAGGTGCCTAACGGCTTTGTTGGATCAGATCCTAACCCTTATGTGTACAGAGAAAATATTTATCCACATTTCAATTGAATGCAATACTAATTGCAAATAACATTAGCTGAAGATGAATCAATCTTGAACCTCACAGGTCAGATAGTCCATTTGTTAACCAATAAAGAATCCTACACACAATTTCTAAGACATTTGGCCCCATTTCTAAATTTATAGCTTTACTATTGCTTTATTTTTTATAACTATTAAAATAAGACTTTTTTTCTTTTACTGAATACTTATGTATCTATGGATGAATTTTTATTTCTCTGGGAAGCAGCTCTGACAGCTGCTTCAACAGATACATAAGTGGTTGCATACATCGCACAAGTTATAGTACAAAGCAAGTTACTCGTGACTAGAATTCCTTCAAGTATTACAAGAGCTTCAATTCAAGCATGGAAAATGACAAGCAATTCTTTTAGCAACATCCAAGAAATTTCTAGCTGCCCTTTAATATATGGTTATTTGCTCAAAAATCTCCCAAGCTTTTGTTGGAAGAAATACCTGACTCAGATGCAGTGAATACTGTATTTATGTAGCAGCCTCCAGAACAATGTCTCAAGTGGCTGTTCAGGTAACCGTAATAAAACCATTAACACTTAAGAGCAGGCATAGCATACACCTGTATTGTGTGGGAATTAAACATTATTTTGTCCTTCTTAAATGTCTGTAATGACTAGCACGCGTGCAGTCTACACAAGCTAGCGTTGCACTTTGTAAATCCCTACCCATGTACAAATGTTGTAACATGTGTCCCTAGTAGGTAAACACTACACATGTGCAAGGGTTACCATCTGAATATCCACATGAACTCTTGCATATGCAAAAAAGTGTTTGTTTGAAGCTGAGTGTTTGGAACTGCAAACTGCAGACACAAATATGTGCAAACATAACACTATGCATGCAGAAGGGTTGCTCAGGTAAGAGTTGGATTCAATGGTTAACTTTTTGTGCTCCAGAGTGCTTTACAGAGTAACCTACTGGGTGAATTTACAGAACAAACTCGTAGATAACAAGAACTAGACAGAGAAATGAAGGGAGGAAAGGAAACAAATAAAAATGTTGTCCATGTAGATTTGGAAATCAGATGAAGAGTTAGTGAGGCACAGAAATGGAAGATAATTCTAGATGGCATGTGAAACAGCAAAGGCACTTACACTGACGGAAACCAGATTGTGTGAAGACATGCATAACGGAACTTATATTACAGTATATTAATTACAAAGATATTCAAAATTACTTTCGTTTACCACTTGTTTCCTTTAGAGTACCTGACTTAGTGGATAAGCCATTCTTGAAGAAGGACAGTCTAATCACTAGGGGCCTATATTAATTTTCATGACAGCCAGAAGTTTCACTCATGATTTTGGCAAATCACGTGTGCGAGCTGCACAAATGTTGTTTGGTTTAGTGCTAGCTGAGCTCTGGCTGTCCCCCACTTGCACAGCTGTGATTTGCCACTAGAGGCCTAGGAGCTGTAGCTATGAGTTGCCACAAGAGGACAGGCTTCTATCCCTGCTCTATGGGCAGGGGTGTGAGAGATCCTGGGATACTGGAGGACTTCAACTTGGGTGGCATATCTGTGGGGAGTGACCACACCTTAATGGAACAGAAGTGCAGATCTGAGATAATTCTGCCCTGGAGTGGTATAACTTTAAGCCCCATAGTGAGTGCTTGAAACCACTTTAAGGTGTTAAAGTGCAGACAATCCAAGAGTTAAGAACTCCAGGAGCTGCCCCAAATTATAGTGTAACAATGCCTTAGCACTGGAGAGACCTAAGTCTGTGGGAGCCTCAGATTTGACATTTGATTGTATGTACAGACATTCGCTGCACCTGATATAATCAGGTAGCTTACTTTAAGTTGTATGGTCATAGATCAGGAGTGGTGTATGCAGACATGTGCTGATGCAGGAATCTGGAGTAAGTAGGGTGTGGGGGTGGCGGCTAGTAAATGCATGGGGGAAAGATTGGCAGATCTAGGAAAGTGGGCAGTGGATTCAGGGTATGAAGAGGGACAGAGTCTGGTGGACTGAAACAGGCTGTCCTATTGAAACACCTCCAGATCAGGGCTGTGTAAATTCTGGCTCCTAGTAAAAAGATAAATTTGGAATTTTTTTGCTTTTAATATTCAATGAGGAAAATTTGATGCCAGGTATCTCACATTGGACACTACTGGTTTTTAATATATGTCTAGTGAACTCAAAAGAGTTGTTCATTTGATATTGCATAGCCCTTTAAAGAAAATATTACACTGAAAGTGAAGCTACCCATTGATGCCATGGTCTCTAGGACAGTTCTGGTACCCTGTGTAGTTGTTCCCTGCAGTTGGAGACCTCAGCCTCATGGGAGAAACCCAGGGGAGGGGAGAAAGAGCAGAGACCCTCCTGCTGGCAGTGCCACCAAGCCTGACATGCCATGTAGCTACTCTGAGCAGTCCCTGGCTAGAGCAGCATAAGAAGCCTGGAATTTTCCTTATCCCTAGCTGCTGAGTATAGTGGGTTCCTCCTTCCTTACCTGTTCCCTACTTCATCCTGCCCTCCCTGCCCCAGCCCAAGGATCCAGCCATGTCCAGGGCTTGGTAGGAGACCCAGGCACCTGTGTCTGAAGAGAACTGGAGCAGCTGGCAGGTTTGCTATACATGGCACTACACCCGACCTGGACCCACTTCTGTTCTCTCACACATGACTCCCAAGTTGAAGGAGGAAACTACTTATATTACAGAATATGGGTTAGAGTCCTTGAAAGAAACAAGGTATAAGACACACTCTTGACATCAGAATTTTTGCATTAGCTCAGGCCGCTCCCAGCTCAGTGTGCTGGTTTTTGCGCTTCTTAATTTGATGGGCCTAAATCTACCTATGCATTATACTGGGAACCTAGGTATTTAAATAAGGACTGCAGATTCTTCTGCAGTATTCAGGTGTATGAGTCTTTGGTGAGCTGGGCCTTAATCTGTATGTGCCTCAGTACTTGTTGTGAGTGGCGGCTGTGCTGGTTGGGTCCTAGTCCTGCACAGTTTGGCTACATGCAGTACCAAGGGGCGCAGAGCCTGTAGTCTATCCAATACCAATAGTACCCATCTCTAAAATGGGGCTACTAATATGGTCAAATAATGTAGTCCAGCAGTGCTCAACTGTTTTGCTCTGTGGGCCAGATGACTGGTGAAGGGTGGGTCCATGGGCAGGATCCACTCCATGGATTTGGTCTTACATACATTGGGCCCTGGTCCAGAATGCTATATGGTATTTGTAGCCACATGCAAAATCAGGCCTGTAACCTTAGCACCATCCCCCCACACCCTTGGGATCTGTCCCCAGCACCCTGGAAACAACCCCAGCCCTGCATGTACAGGACTGGGCTCTACTACCTGGGCTCCAGACCTGTGTGCAGAATTAGGCCCCATCATCCCGCTCCAAACCCCATGTATACAGGACTGGGCCCTGCTATCAGCCCCAGCCTGGCAAAAGCAAGCTCAGGCCCCACTGTTCTCTCCCCACCATTGCCCCCACCCACCCCCTGCCCAGCCCAGCATGAGCAGGTTCAGGTCTTACTGCCTTAGCCCTGTATATACCTGATGGGGCCCCATTGCCCATCTTGGTGTGTTCAGGTGGGATTTGCACACAGGGCCATGTTATTTGGCTCACAAGGCTGCTTTCCTGTACCAAGTTTATGGACCACTGGGGGGCCCTGCAGGTAGGATCATACAACTCCATGGGCCAGGAATCAGGCACTCCTGATCTAGTCCCTCTCCTGGAGTTATCACAGGTTAATTTATTACTGAGTGATATCTCATATTTTGCCCAGTTCTGCTATATACCCTTTGACTGCCTATATTGTTTTTCAGGTAAAAGAATGGTGATTTTAGCCCTTACACATATGTTCTTATTACTCCTGCACTGCGGATGCATTAGCAAGTGTGTGAAGACTGTGCAGGCATAGTAACCTACGCACATGCATGACAATGTATATGCATGAGGACTGGAAAAACAGAGGAGGACCCTTCAGTGTTTTAGACCTGATAGTTGAGAGGTTAGGGCACCTGTCCAAGAAGAAGAGGGTCCAGATTTATAGGATACCCTCACCCAAAATATATAGTGCTTTGATAACACTTTACTTTAACTACTACACTGCAGACTAAGTGTTATCCATTCTCCTCTCCACCATAGTTTTTGAAGCTGTTCTCCTGAGCAGACAAGAAAGGGATCTCATGTGTGTAGCCATTTTATATAACTCTGAGAGGTGGGGACTTCTGTGATGTTTTGGCAGCAGGAAGCTTTGGATGGGGGCTTCAGCTTGGCAGTGGAGAGAAGCAGCAGCAGCAACACTGAGGTAGGAATGGTGATCACAGCTACAGCGATGCTGGTGTCATGGGCCAGGTTGGAAGCACTCTGTGCTCAGAGTTAAGCTCTTTAAAAGCAGCCCTATGCCCCAAAAAGTTGCTGATCCCTGAGCTAGAGGATGTGGTACTCAGACAGCTGTTGCTCTGGGAGGGATCAGACCTTGGGTTCTAGCTTGGGCCTTTGGTCCCAATGGGGCAGAAACTTTCCCACTACCCTGCCTTCCTTTCATTTGTTCAAATAACTGTTAAATGCAATGTGCCAGGGCCCCACTTCAAAAGTAGAACTGGATAATACCTACGCTGTAGTGAGGTGATTTAGAGAACTGTGCTGGGAAGTTAGAAAGACAAACCCCTTCTAGGGAAAGGTGGCTTAACACCCACGATCTCCTGCTTTCAGGGCAAGGGAACCTGACCACTTGGCTATTATATTAGGCTAAAATGTGGGAAAGCCCTGCTCTTTCTCCAGTTTTCTAAGACTCACAAGCATGCAACCATGTATCTGTATGGCATACTGTGCATCCTTAGTCTATGCATACGTGCTTACATGACCCCTGCAAAGGTATCAGAATTGCAACCTGTGAGTAAGTGCTAAAAGCACCACCCACATAGCTGAAAGCTGTCATTTAGGCATATAAATGGGAATGCTTTTTGTAGCTGTTTCAACTTCCAGAGCTTTCACCATTCCCATTGGGAGAGTCTTCTACACAAAAAGTTTTCATATTTAGACATGCTTTGGTGGGCCTACAGAAAAATGGCCAGGTCATCATAGTGATTCATCCAGTTAAGCTGTAAGACACATTAATTGGCAAAGGAAGATTGCTCTAGGACTGTACATATTAGTAGGAAAGATGGCTTCACTGTACAGGACTATAACCTTTCACCAAAAGTACATTTGCTAAATAAGGTATATGTTGATATAGTTTAAATAATCTATATGATCTCAGTAGATGTTCTTTTTTCACTCACCATTCAGGACCATAAACTATGATATATTGGTGCAGGGAACACTGGGTAAATGAATACCGGTTCTTGACAGTGTTATTCTATTCATTATAAATGACGTTTGTAGCAATAAAATTGGTGACACTAAGCATGGCAAATATTAATAGCACTGCTAATTATATCACAATAAATTAAGTTTATGGCCTTGCAAATAGCTTTTATTAAAGCAGATGAGCATCAGTATCATATCATGTTTGACAGGATCATATAAATCAAACTAAAAAAAACACAGAAACAAATACAAAAACCTGGAGAGATTTCCATGCAATCTTTCCTCAAAGTACATCATGACACTATATGGAGTTGCATCAGGTGGCCTTCTCAATCTGTAATGAGAACAGAAGCTGAGAATGAATTAGCCAAATATTCAGATTGTTCATAGATAATGAAAATTACCTGCTGCTCCTACAGCACTGCTTAATGCACATAAAACTCTCACTACTGAAGCAGACAAGGAATGATTTACATGTGTCAGTTTCTGGTTTTGCTAAAGGAAGAAAGCTGTAGGAAGTGGTGCTTAAATTTTTCAGGACATGTCTGTTTTGTGTGAGAGTGCACTACAGTTCCTTGGTGGTGCTCATTCAGCCCTAATGACAATCTTGTTTAAAGGAACATTTCCCAAGTCTACCAGGCTGCATTGTTTGTTTACTAAATTTTCAGAAAGAAAGATAAAGCATAGGACTAAAGAGCAAGACCTGGGTTGCCACGACTCTGCTCATTGGTGCTTCATTTTTGCTTCTGTTTAGGTGAGGATCATGATGTTCACTTTTGAGCAACATTGCTCATAAATCACAAATACAATGTAAAACATGGGGCAGACACAGAAGTCGGTGGAATTCCAATGACTTCAGAAGAGCTGCAACCATTAGGACTGACTTGCATTGGTGCTATATGCCTCCAACGAGTGGTTAGGACAGGCAAAGGAGAGACAGTTGAGTAGGGGGACTTTTATTGTGGCTTGGGGGAACCAAGATGACCATATCACTTAGACATGGGGGTTTGTCGTGAAGTTCTGTGTAACCATGGTGCAAATACTAGGAGATTGGAGTCATTTAAGTTCTCCCTGCTAGCTTCAAATCTGCGGTAGTCAGCTCTAGTCTAGACACTTGCTTAATACTTTCAGTACATTGCAGCTTCAGCCTTCTTGTAGCTTCAGCCCTGCCCCAGTATTCCAGAGTACTTTCTATTTAGTAAAACCTTTTTATTTAGGTTTATACTTGACTATCAGGTTGAACTTGAAAATGCTATTGAGGTATGTGAGGTTCATGTGCTTCCTGCTTTCCCTCTGTAGCATGAAATGTGTTTATGTTCTGTATATAGTGTCATGGTTGCTCTTTGTTCTTAAGAACCTTTACATTTTCTCTCTCTCTCTCTCTCTTCAAAGAACCACCAGCTTTTCAGTCACCAACTATGCCATTAAAGGAAGAACAGGCAGACAACTAAGGCATCAAAATATTATAAGTACATTTTAGTAGCTCTGCAGTGTGTCAAAGAAATGAAGAAGTAAGCATTTTCTAATTTTCTAAGAGGAGTCCTGCTTGCTTCTTCATATGAATTCTCACATCACCACTAGGGTAGCATACAAAGAGGAAAAATGCTGGGAGCTCCCAGTAGCCAAAGAAAGAACATGACTCCTGGACTAGGGTCAGACATTCAAAAAGCCCAAGCCTAAATTGATTCACTCTTTGCAGGTTAGTCTAAGCTGTGCAGCTTAAATGGATTAATAACTGGACAGACATTCTCTGTTAAACCAGGAAATGCAGCCACATGCCTGCAGTGGCTCAAGCCAGAAGCTGGGGAGCACTAGAGCACGCCTGCCAGCCACTGCCAAGGGAGCAGAAGAGAGAAGCCCTCCAAGGCTCTCACCCCTCCCTGCTGGAGTGTGTGGTGGGTGGGGCATGACCAGGTACCAGCCCAGGCTAGCACAATACACTTCTGCCAGGCTGAGGAGTGGAGATGGGGAAATGTCCTTTCTCTGAAGCAAGCATGTATTGAACACAACAAAGCATACAACAAGGAACTACCAAAAATCTTAGCCTTAGCTAAGATGCAGCACAGTAAAACACAGCATACACAACTGAATCTAACTTAAAATGTAAACCAGGAAGACAAGAATTAGTTTTACTAATCCTGAGGGCAGAGTTTCTCCTTACAGCCAGGTATCTAGGTTGTAGCCATACTGGTATAGAGGAAAAGGCAATTAGGACTTGTAGTAGAGATGATATCTTTTCAACAAGATTTTTGCAAAAAAACCTCTTTAATTGCAAGCTTTTGGGCACAAACACTCTTTATCAGGCATTGGAGAAAAGATTGTAAACATTCTCCTTACAGCCAGGCATTCAGAAAGGCTTTGTTTAGGTATTCCCACATGTTCTCCTTTATAATGTAAATGTAGCTCTGTGCATTCTTTGGTGAAACATCTGCAACTTCCATTAACTACATCTCTACCATGTGTGATGATTGTCAAGTCTTTGTCACCTTTCAGTCTGGTCCTGAAGGCCTTAGCTCTGGGCTCACATATCCAGGGCTTGGATCTGCACACAGGGAACTGGCTTGCCTCTCTCTCTCCACTCCAGGACACACTGTGGAATTAATCCCCTCCCTGCCTGGCTACAGGCAAGCTGCAGAGACTGCAGCCAAACCCCTAGGGGTTCTGAGGAAGAGAGGAGACAGAGGAAGGAATTAGCTCTGCCCCTGCCTGGATGTAGGCAAGCTTTGGAGATGTGGCTGAGGCTGGAAAACCCCAGTTGCAATCCCCAGGGTTTCCTAGTGTAGCAGGAACTGAAGTAATGTAGCTGATGTTAACAGAGAGTGTAATAGTAATAAAATATAACCATGTTCATTTTGTTCTGTAAGTAACTTGAAAACTGCATTTTGTATTCTTTTACTTGATATAAGTAAATGAACTCTGTATGCTCTTTTTTGAATGAGTGTATGTGAAAGGGTGAATGGTGAGAGAATGGCATAGAGATAGTAGAAGAAAATGTAACTGTTTATGTAAGCCACAAGGTGCCAAATGTAAGTTACCAGTCAGTAAACTAATTAATGGATGGCTGAAGAATCCCTTTGAGGCCTAGGGCACAAACAATAATAATAATGAGAAGAGAGGCGCACATCCTGCCAGGTAGGCAGCAAGGACACACCAAGGCTGAGATACCAACTTTTATGACCAAATTGACCTCAGGCTGAGACAAGCAGAAGACGAATGAGGAACAACTGCCAGAACAGAAGCTGGGTATGGAAAAACCCCAAGGCACTGAAACAAAGGATGCCAATCCCTATAAAAGAGGACTTTGAAAATGTCAAATTGGGTGAGTTGCTCTCTCCACTGCTTTTTCTTTGGAGCACAGCTGTGTCTTTTCACCCTGCTCTAAGCTGCTATCTCCAGGATCTCTCTCATAATAGCCACTCTGCTTGGTATCTACATCTTTTCTCAATAAGGCCTGGGCCAGTCACCCAGTGCTATTATTGAACAACTGCTGCTGGTAACTGTAATTTCTGAAAGAATGAAATGGTTGTTTTGTGCTTGTGTGTGCCTCTGTGTAATGATGTGCATGATGATTCATAGATTCATAGATTCATAGATGCTAGGGTCGGAAGGGACCTCAATAGATCATCGAGTCCGACCCCCTGCATAAGCAGGAAAGAGTGCTGGGCCTACATTACCCCAGCTAGATACACATCCAACCTTCTCTTGAATACCCCCAGGGTAGGGGAGAGCACCACCTCCCTTGGGAGCCCGTTCCAGACCTTGGCCACTCGAACTGTGAAGAAGTTCCTCCTAATATCCAATCTAAATCTGCTCTCCTCTAGCTTGTGGCCATTATTTCTTGTAACCCCCGGGGGCGCCTTGGTGAATAAATACTCACCAATTCCCTTCTGTGCCCCCCTGACGAACTTATAGGCAGCCACCAGGTCGCCTCTCAACCTTCTCTTGCGGAGGCTGAAAAGGTCCAGTTTCTCTAATCTCTCCTCGCAGGGCTTGGCCTGCAGGCCCTTAACCATACGAGTGGCCCTTCTCTGGACCCTCTCCAGGTTATCCGCATCCTTCTTGAAGTGCGGCGCCCAGAATTGCACGCAGTACTCCAGCTGCGGTCTGACCAGCGCCCGATAGAGGGGAAGTATCACCTCCTTGGACCTATTTGTCATGCATCTGCTGATGCACGATAAAGTGCCATTGGCTTTTCTGATGGTTTCGTCACACTGCCGACTCATGTTCATCTTGGAGTCCACTAGGACTCCAAGATCCCTTTCCACTTCTGTGCCACCCAGCAGGTCATTTCCTAGGCTGTAGGTGTGCTGGACATTTTTCCTCCCTAGATGCAGCACTTTGCATTTCTCCTTGTTGAACTGCATTCTGTTGTTTTCTGCCCACTTGTCTAACCTGTCCAGGTCTGCTTGCAGCTGTTCCCTGCCCTCCGGCATGTCCACTTCGCCCCATAGCTTAGTGTCATCTGCAAACTTGGACAGAGTACATTTCACCCCCTCGTCCAAGTCGCTGATGAAGACATTAAAGAGTATCGGTCCAAGCACCGAGCCCTGCGGGACCCCACTGCCCACACCCTTCCAGGTCGAAACCGACCCATCCACCACAACTCTCTGGGTGCGACCCTCCAGCCAATTCTCCACCCACCGGACTGTGCAGTCATCCAAGTCACAGCCCCTTAACTTGTTCACCAGTATGGGGTGGGATACTGTGTCAAAGGCCTTCCTGAAGTCCAAGTATACGACATCCACCCCTCCTCCTGCGTCGAGGCGTTTTGTGACCTGGTCATAAAAAGAGACTAGATTGGTCAGGCACGATCTACCTGCCACGAACCCGTGCTGGTTTCCCCTCAGCATAATTTGTCCTGCCAGGCTCTCACAAATGTGAGCCTTGATGATTTTCTCAAAGATTTTGCCAAGGATGGAGGTGAGACTGACTGGCCTATAGTTACCCGGGTCCTCCTTCCTCCCCTTCTTGAAAATGGGAACCACATTGGCCCTTTTCCAGTCCTCCGGGACTTGACCCGTGCGCCATGAGCGTTCAAATATTCCCGCCAGTGGCTCTGCAATGATGTCGGCCAGTGCCTTCAGTACCCTCGGATGGAGCTCATCCGGGCCTGCCGACTTAAAGGCATCCAGTTCCTCCAAGTGACCCTGCACCACCTCAGGGTCCACGCATGGAAGTCTGGTGCCTTGTGTGTATTGATGTATGTGTGTCTATATGAGTGGTGTGTCCAAATATCTATATCTTATCCATGTAATCAAAAAATGTGGCATTTTGCCTTATCTCCCCTTTATAAGGTCTTGCTCTTGATTTGGCAATTGGAACTTAAAGTAACACTAGTGGAGGGGAGGTGGGAAGAGGAGACAGAGGGAGGAATTTGCCTCAGGGGCCATGGGAGATTAGTGTCTGGCTACACCCTGCCTCTGCTTTGGCTAGAGAGCAGAGGGGAGGGGCCAGCCCAGCTCACTGGAGCAGAGAATAGAGCTCCACCCAGCCCAGAGAGCATGCCAAGATGTGGGGGGAGTCTGGTTTAACTTAACCCAGTAAGGGCTCTTGGACAGACATTGCATAAACCAGTTTGAACCAAATCAGTTAAGTCTAATATTACATTGAACCAGGTTTATCTCAACCCAGTTTCAGCCATTTTGAGCCTGGTTTATGTGAGCAGAATATCTGTTCTGTTAGAGGGTTAAGCCAGTTTCTGATCACTTAAACCAGTTTGTGTAATGTCTTTTCCTAGCCTTGAGGTTTGACCTGAAGTGTTGGTAATAAACAACATGTACCAGTAGCAACAACATTTTTGAGCTTGGGGAGCTCAAGTTTCAGTTGAGTCTAATTATAAATGTTTCCACCCCTGTTTGCCATCTGTAAAATGGGAATAATAATTGTCTACTTTGTAGTGCTATTAGAAGAATAGCTAAGTCTTGCAGGGTTCTCAGAAAAAGAACAGTTTTAAATGTTATAAAACATTCCTGGGTATGGAATTCTTCTTCCATTCCAATTCTAATTTGTGCATTTTTGCTTATGTATTGCTAAACAACTGCTTATGTATTGCTAAACAACTGCCAGTCTACATGCCTGAGGTGGCTACATTCTAGCAGTAAGGATGATGATTTTTGCATGCTTCCAGAATAATTTCCATGACTGTAAATTGCTACATAAATGCAGAAATTATTCATCTTTTTAGTGTTACTTACTGACTTTACTCTTCTGACTCCTGAGAGGACATGTTTATTCTGTGTTTTCACCTGGAATAATTCAATTAGCAGTTTCTCCTACTCAGAAGTTTCTGGTTAATCCTTGACTGGGCTTCTTTGGATGGACAAAATACTTTCTAATTATATTCCTGCCAATAATCAGGCTTCAGTAGTTTCAAAAGAGAGAAATTTCTGACTGGCTGGGTTAAGTTATGATTAAAATTTAAGGGACAATTTGCTGTTGATATAGCACAAATATTTAAGTTATATAAAATAAATGTCAGTGAAAACTTAAATTATAATGTTTCTATGATTATTCAAAATTTAAAAGAAAACAGATACTATTTTAAACAATTTCTCCTAAAGTTTCTGCAGTGGAAATATTGCAGTGCTATTTTGCTTCATGAGAACCAGATATTAAAAACTGGATACAGAAATGGTACTAAATAGTTCATGTTCATTATACAAATATTGAGGGAAATTGACTAGAATAAACATTAAGCCAAGTAGGGTTGAAAAAATGCTTTTACATTTATCAATCCATGGATGATGACATTTTTTAAAATGTGCTTTTGCTTGAATCCTTTTATTCAGATTTAATTTTAAAATAGTATTTGAAGGCCAAGGGTCCTGAACTCAGGTATTTAAAGAGGATAAAATGAAAACTTAGAAAAGTTCATGTTAGAAATGGATAACCAGAAGTGCAGAGTTTTTCCTTTGCCAAACTGAGTTTTTTTTAATGTCAGTTCTATATTTCCTTTACTTTTCAATTAAACACTTCCTTAGTGTAGGACACATTGGCTTTGATGTTTCATTTTTCATGACCTACTGATCTTTGGTGGAATCCCTTTTCATCTCTGAACCCTTTTCACCCATTTGATCAGAGTAATTTTCAGTCTCACTGGGGTCAGGGACCTGCTGCTAGATAAAATCAAACTTTTTTTGCATCTATATGAAAGTCTTGGTAGGCCAACTGTCTTCATCTCTCAACAAAAGGGAAATAAGTCAGAGTTTATTTATAGTTCTTTTTTCTTCCCTTTTGTTGGACAGTAAATGGCCCAGATTTTTAGAAGAATTCCCTGATAAAGAAAAGAGCACAGATGTCAAATAAATTCCATTCTAAGGGTCTGCATCTAGAATTTTTGTTGAGTTCATTATATAGTGGCCACTATTCTGTCCCTGTCTTTAATATTTGCTAATCCCTCCGGAGTGCTGTTAGGCTTAATTAACAATAATAATTAACTCTTGGAAATGTACTCTCACTCATTCTAATACATGGAGCTCCATAGATAAAAGGATCTATAAAACTGTAAAGTAATATTTGGGTCAGAAGATATCTCTAGTTAATCTAACCTTTTCATTCCCCCCCCCCCGCTTTCACCATACTAATATTAATTTAATTAACTCTTAATCATCTCTGCTATATAGATGTGCAGTCTTGCTTTAGATATTTTCTGTATTTCTTCATAAAAGAGACTAAACTAAAACTAAAAACTTGTGGAGGAGAGCTGGCTTTAAAATGCTGACTGATGTGTTCTTGAGGAGGCCTCTCAGACCTGGAGCATTTTGCTAGTTGGGCACACATTTAATTTTCTTGACATAGCATTCCATGAGCTGCTGCCTTGAACTTTTCTGCTGTGTTTTTAAGGGACAATTTATCATATTCCTTGAAAAGTAGGACGCATTGCAAAAGAGAAAGAAATTTCTCTCTGAGACACATCGTGATTTAACCATATAGAGTTCTATGAAAAAATCTTCATGTTTTTCTGTAGCTGGCAGATCTTCTTTGCAGAGGCACAGCAAGACAGCTGTGCACCGAGGACAGCTGCTGCTCATGGGGAACCATCAGCTCCTGCCATGCCAATCATGGTGGTGTTTCTAACTGCTGCTGTAGCAGCAGCTGCTCTTGTACTCTCCTATAAAGACAGTGCCCAAGGCTACTGCCTTTGTCAACTCTTGCAGACCAGATTATGCCACTGCTGCTATTAAGGAACTCTAATGCTTTTCCAGACAGTGAACAGACTAAAGAGAGGTAGGCAAGGCCTCATAATTGTGTATTATCATATGTAAGTTTGGCATACATTGACCCTTAAGTGTATCACATAATTAGTTATGGGTGAGACTGTCAGAGTCTAAGGACTATTAATTATTAGTGATGACTTAGGAATGGTATTGAAAGGTTTGCTTTTTGGGAATTGGCTTCTAGATATATATTAGGGCTGTGCAAAGCTTTGGTCCCTGATTTGATTTGGGGGCTGAATCTCTGAATCCAAATTGAATCAGGAGAACCTTTAAATGTTTTTTCTACATACCTCAAGGTATCAGGCAGCTTGTCAATGCTGTGATGGTGGGGCAAATGGAGCATGCCACAGGAGCGCCAGGGGGGCAGCATGCTTGGCACCAGACCCAGAAGTGGCCCAGAAGCACTTGCAGTCCACTTCTGGGTCTGCTGGGGAGCATGCTGGGCCTCACCCCACATCCTCCCGCTTGGCGACTGGTGCCTCCTGGGTCTGCAGGGGTACCCGAGGTTCCCCCATGGCCAATAACTGAGCTGGATGGGGCACAGCCCCCCCCACCCCCACCAGCATGCTTGGTAGTGGACTCAGAATTGGACCAGAAATACTTCTGATTCACTTCTGGGTTCACCGTCAAGCATGCAGGGGCCTTCCCCCCCAGCACTGCATCATTCATGAGCCACATCTGGTACCTCAAGGTATGTAGCAAAAGCATTTAAAACTGTCTATGGCTGAATTGCTGATTCTGCAAATCAGCATCAAATCTTCAGATTCAGACTAATCGAATTGGGGACAGTAATCTAAATCAACTAATTGAATCACTGTCCTCAATTCAAGTCAAATCTGAATTGAATACAGCCCGTTTCACACCCCCCTAGTGTATATATATGCATTAGAACAGTTCAGGAAGCAGGGGTTAACAGATTTCTAAAAGCCTTGGTCTCATGCACAGTTTCCTGAGCCTTCAGAAGCAGACAGACTAATACAACAAAGCCAACGGATACAAACACAGTCTGTGAAAGAGGGGCCATGTATCACACTGTTCTATAACATTAGATAAGGTGGCATCAGCTCACAAGGCCCCAGAGTGAGGGACCAGAGTTTTCTGGTTTTGTGGGGAACAGACCAAGTTAGGAAGACTCCAGTAAAGCCCCAAATTAGGATGTGGACATATGGTAGGGTTATGAGACTGTAATGTACTGACAAAGCAGAATAGGAACAGTGTGACAGACACAGAGAGACCAGTCAGTGACAGCCATGGATGGAGAGTCATCAGGAGGGAAGGAGAATACAAAAGCAGAGACTTAAGAGTAAGAAAAGGGCTCAAGTCTCCTCCCTGAGAGGGGCTCTAGGAAGAGCCTGGGTTTGGGGTCACTGAAAAGGGTCCCCATCCCCTGTGAGGGGAACCCAAGACCACCATGGACAGAAGACACACCAACAGCCCATCTCATCCACCTCAGCCCATCTCATCCACATCACTGCGGGGTAAGGGGAGAGGGGGGAGGAAGGGGAATGGGCCTTGGCATCCCATCTCCAGGCTTCTGACATCTGACACTTAAGAGAGAGCCTTAGAGTGAAGTCTGTTTCCTGGCCAGACATTTATTAACTCTAATAACAGCCCTAGGATTGGTAGCTATAGAATTGTTTGATTGTTTGTATAGTTTCTTTTCTGTTATTACTGTGTATCAGTAAATTTGCCTATTATTGAATAGAAAGGTCATGATTGGTCTGAGGGTGGTCCCCCCCCCCAGAACAAGGCATCTGGGTCCTAAATCCAGAGCCTACAATTAGTATGCATCAGAGTGTTTTAGAATGTTTGAATTGAATGGTTGCCCACATGGTCATTGCATAGAGTTTCTGGGTCTGTATCCAGTGCCTCATAAACAAAGATGTACATATGATGAAAACCAACATCACTACTGAAACTAGATGTCCTCCTCTTCTGTAGTCTCTTTAGCAGGCCATGTTTGCCTGATTCTGTTATATCAATTCCCTTGGCACTCACACAGTTCTTCCTAAAGATGAGTATAAAGTGACTGTTAGCACTGTGAAAACCTTCAGTACCAGGATGCCTGGTGAGGTTTCTGTTCTAGGACTTAGTATAACAGTTCAGTTAGCAATTAACACTTCCACTGGCATGAGACTACTTAATAAAGACTGTTGTAACAGGGATAAACATGCTTTTCTAGGCCAGTTTCACTGCACATGCCAATTTTATATCCTACTAGACTACACAAGCATCCTCCTGTCCTCTGACTATTTTAGGGAATCCTGTAATCCCCAAATAGTAATTTATTTTATGTCTGTGAGATAATTTAGGTTGTCAATATTTTAAATGCTATTAAAACAATGGAAAGAACCAAGATGGGTGGTTTTGTATGTTGAAAGGAATAATGGCTTCTGTTCACTAGGTTTTTATTATTTATAAATGACTAAGCAGGTTGAAACTGATCATTAATAAGATGTCCTAATTTCCCTCTTGTAAAATTTATTTTCACCAAAAGCAATAATATTCTCTCCACTGTTCCTAAGAGATTTTTTTTTCAAATTTTTAAACTGATTGGATTCAAAAGTTACTGTGTTGCATCTAAACAGACACACAGATATACATGAATAGACGGTATGGTTGTCTGTAAAACTTCACTTGTCTTGTTACTGAATAATATTGGAGATGATCAGGGCAAGACAGCTATGAAATGTGTATAGCATTTCTTTGTGAAGAAATAGACTTTCTACCACAGGTGGCCAAATGCAGAAATACTACATAAATAGAGCTGAAAACAATTTACAACTTCCAGTTTGTGGGGAATTACAGTATTCTGACATTTGTTTTCATCACAATTTGTAATAACATGGTGAAACATTGGAATTGTTCATGGAACAGAATATTCTGAAAAAATGTCACTATAGAAATGTTGAAACATTTCAGTTTGATAATTCAATCAAAATGAAATATATTTTTACACTCCTCAAATCAAAACGTTTTGCTTTATTTTTATTGTAATGTAAATGGAAATTGTGTGTGTGTATACACATATACATATGTATACATATGCACAAGTACACATAAATACAAACATACACACATATATGAAACTTTCATTTCCATTTCAACAAAAATTAAAGCAAAACATTTTGATTTGGGAAATGTCAAAATATTTCATTTTGACTGAAATATCAAAATGAAATGTTTCAATATTTCTACGGTGACATTTTTTTCAGAATATTCTGTTCCATGAACAATTCCAGTATCTCACCATGTTATCACAAATTGCAGTGAAAACAAATGTCAAAATCCTGTAATTTCCCACAAACTGGAAATTGTGAATTTCACTCAGCTCTATTTACTAGTATTTGTGAATTTGGTCTCCCATGTTAGAAAGTCTATTTCTTCACAGAGAAGTTACCATATACATTTCCTAGCTGTGTTGCCTTGGTCATCTACAATATTATTCAGTGACTCGGCAAAGTGAAGTTATACAGAAAATCTGGTGGTCTATTTGTGTGTATAAATGCACATACACACAAACAGACCCTTGGATTGCTTATGGAGGTATATATATTTCAGTCTATAATTGGAGATAGATCAATCAATCAGTGCTCCAGCTACAGACTGATATTTCCCTATTAAAAAAAAAAATCCCCAGTTTCGCAGAAAATGCATTTTCTGATGCAAAAACATTCCAGTGAAAAATTCCAACCCATTCTGACACAAGTTGGAATACATTATACAGCCTTTCATACACACTCTTTTTCATTCACATTCACTTATATATATGGAAGTAGACGGAAGTGTGAACTTGTTTAAATTATGTGCCAGGCAGCCAGGAAAAAGGTGTAAGAAGAGTAAGTTACAACAGTATGTCTTGTTTTCACAAATGTTTTCTTACATTTTGCTGTTAGCTGGTTTTCTTGGTACCCTTTTACATTCTGCCTCCCCCCACATCTTTATGTGAATGACACCAACTTTTACATTCCCAAGACTCAGTGCATAAATTCTAAGACAATATTTAAGAATATACATTATACAGTTGTAAGTGAATGGGAGACTAAGCAGGTACAAGAGTCCAAGTGAGAATAAACTGAGGGATTCCTATCCACAATTTATTTATGGAGACAGAATAAATAAAGCTTACAGAAAAGGATTTTTTTTGTGATTTCTTAATTGGCCTAATAAAAGGTATCATCTCTGAACCAAGAGTGCTACAGTTTTGCATTTCTATCATATAAGTAATGAAATTTAAACATTGTAAGGGGGTTGTCACACTGCCCAGAGTCACATCACTTCCCGACTGGAATAGTAGTGTCTTGTCATTGTAGATCGCCTGCCATGCCTTCAATGTTATGGGAGGTATGCTTAGAAACTTCTGGGAGACAACTGAGAATGGCTATGAATTCAAGATGTTGGCAGTTCTTTGCAGGGCTCCACAGTCCCCATACCCTCCCTCACCATACTTGATGTTCTGGGTGTTGCTGATTGCCTCTAAGATTGATATCCCTATTCCTGTTTGAAGGACCCTCAACTAGGGCCCTTTCTAAGCAGCTGCTTGTCCCATTCTTCCCTGCATGTGACTCAAGACAGCTGTCTCTCTCTCTTCTGGTTCTCCCATCACCCTCATGTGATTGGGACCCACTCTCTCTTCTTCCTCCCCTGTCTGGGGAGTAACCTTGCCTATGTCGTCTTCTTCCCCTAGGTCTCTGGAGTGATCTCTTCACTCCCTGGTACTGGACTCACAGGTCATTCAAGCTTCTCCATTGGCTTCAATTCCCTGCTGGGTCTTGTCAGGTAAGTAAGGAGGCTGGAGCTTTCACTTTGGCCCCTCCCTTTGCCTGTTTTCTTCTCTTCTCTTCTTCTCCTCTCTGTTTCCTCCCTTCCTCTGACCCTGAGATGCTCTCTCAGCATCCCTTAAATCTTCCTCTCTCCAGTTGGGTCTGCTGTAGCAGCTTCCTATTCACTTCCCATCTGACCCAGCTGTTCCACCTTTGCTCTCCAGCGTGGCTTCTCTCTTTTTTTTTCCTCTTTGCTCCCTTTCTGCACTGCTTTCCTCTTCTCAGGTTTGAACCCCAGTGGCTGGGTTTGCTGTGGCAGCCTTTGATCTGCTGTGGCTGTAGTTGATTTCTTTGGTAGTTTTGAACCTGCGTTTGATGTCTTTGGGTCTGCCATGGCTCCTCTGGCTTCTCGGAGTAAGTTTTTCTTTTTTGTTTCTCTCTCATTCTGTCCAGGGAGGGTGCTTCAGGCACCCTGTCTGTGGCAGGGCACTGTTGGTACCTGCCACTTCAAGATCTAAAGCTAAGCAGCCAGCAGGTGCTTGATTAAGGCAGACATTTTAGATCTCTGGCTGTCTATATTAAGATCTCGGTTCCTTGCTGGCTGGGAAAGCAGCAATATCACCTGGATGCCAGGCTACTCATATCATCCTGGAGGTAAGTGAGGAGCTGTAGGGGATGGTTAGGAGTCTCCTGGTCCTGGTCCTGGTCCTGGTCCTGGTCCTGGTCCTGACATAAAACTCCACCCTGCTGGGAGTGGGTGGCGTGGTGGGGCTTTTAGTGGCATGCGACCCCCAGAAAATGCCAGACCAGTTATCACTCTTGTGAAGTGTTGGTAGGGGTGCCTTAACTCTAGCCCTCACCTTCAGGTGGGTTTATGTATCACCAGAGGCAGTTGGGGCCAGGCATGGCTGTGGCCACCTGAGCCCTGTGGGGTGAGATACCCCGAGGAGGGAGAGTTGCGGCCAGGCACGGCTATGACCACCTGAGCCATGTGGGATCAAAACTCCGAGAGACCCCAAGGAGGGAGAGTGGGGGCCAGGCATGGCTGCATGGTGGCTATGACCACCTAAGCCCTGTGGGGGTGCAGGACCCCAAGAAGGAATATGGGCCGGGCACGGCTACGGCCACCTGAGCCCACCAGGGAGTGAAGCCCCATTGCCCTGAGTGGGGGGGTGGTGTGGATCCCTAGTGAGGGTGCAATGTGGAGGCCTGAGTGAATGGGACAGAGGTGAGTAGCACCAAGAAAGGGGGTGGTGTGGAGCCCTGAGTGAAGGGAGTAGGCCCAGGTTCTTCTTGAGTCATTTTTTCTCTAATAGATTCCCTCATTTGCTGATATAACCTGCATTCTTTGTTCCTAAAGATATAACCTTGTATTTGGTAATTTTAAAATGCATATTGTTGAAACTATGGGGGGGGGGGAGAGCTAACATGCTTTTGGACACAACCAGTCTTGTCCACATTAACTTTTTTTATCGCATTAGTTAGAAAAAATGTCTTAGCTGATATAATTTGACATGATCTTTTTTCAAGAGCAAGCATAGCATTAGGAGACATATACATTACATCACTTTAGACATCCTTTAGACTTAGTTAGATTTTCTTAGGCCAAATCCACAATAAAATAGGTAAAATATATTAACGTGTATAAAAATGTTAGTGTAGGCAATGCAGTTGTTGTGTTAAAACGATAGATGTTTGGGCTAAATGGGAGGCTTCCCCCTAGGGTTTCACTCAAACTGCTACCTTGAGTTAAAATTAAAATTTGATCCTAAAATTGCATAAAGCATATAGTCATATAGTTATAGCCAAGAAGAAGGAATTTGGCTTACATTTCTTGGCGATAAAAATCTTTTAGTCAGCATGGATTGTGAAGCAACGGAAGGAATGTCAGGTCTAATGGAAAATATCAAACTGAAAAAGGTTTTGAAGTACCCATCAGTGGCTTCTCTGATGTCGTTTCATTCATTCATTTATTTATTTCAAAGCATCTCTGCCCAGTAAATTTCATTTACTACCTTTCTCATTTTCACATCTCCCTAATGATATCTGCCCGCTATTGATAATTAATCCAGATAATGACATTCTTGGATATGATGCCACATCTCTGGACACTGAAGTGTGTCCAACATGCCATTAAAATCCCATTAAAGCTTTATTTACCAGTCCCAAATTAAAAATAAACACTGATGGCACATATGAGAGAATACTGATTGCACTGACCTTGCAATGCACCTTCCAGAAATCACAGCAGAAAGCACTGTAATCTGGGCAAAGATGGTATTTTATTTATTTTTTTTATTCTGGGGAAGTATGAACTGCTCATAGGTATGGTGTTCTGACTCCACAATTTTTGTTTTGGTGCTACACAAAAATAGAGCACATTCTCACTCTGCTATACAGAGTACAATGAAAAGTTTCCTGTTTGACAAAGAGCTTTGGAACTTATTTCTGCCTTTGGCAATTTTCAGAAGAGGAGGGGTAGCTCTTCCCTGTCCCTCACCAGCTGGCTAGATTTCAATGCTCATAATTACAAGTTCTTTACCTAAATTTCCACTTCACTTTCAGTTCCCTTCTGTCCTTCTCTATTTCTCATCATCTGATTCCATATCCTTTACCTCCCCACAAAGACAACTCTAGTAGGGTACAGGACCGAGGGCAAATCAGCCTATGTGGGGCCTGGATGCGAAGAAGCCAGCAGGGGCAGGAGGAACAGGTGGTGAGTGGCCAGAAATGAAGCCGGGAGCAGCAGCACAGAGTCACCAGCCGTAAGCGGGCTCTGCAGGAGGGGCTGTGGCCACTACACTTGGCTCAGTGGGACCCCCTCAAAGCTTGGGGCCTGAGGCAGTTGCCCTGATTCGCCTGCCCCCTAGGGACAGCTAATACATCTCCATCCTGACTCTCCATGCGTACGCATAAGCCATCTCTCTCATGAGCAGTCCTGTCTATCTTCATAATACCCACCTTGCATACTATATTTATTACTCTTCTTCATTTTTTATTTTTATTTTTTAAATTACTCCCTCCTTCTAGCTTTTAATAAGTGTACTTTAATCCATTACTATTCTATCTCTTTTAAGCTCCACGAACTGGTGCATTGTGTTATCTCATATTTACCTAATTAGCTAGATGAAGATTTAGAAATAAATAAACCATGATTGAATGTACACCCCTAATTATCATGTGACGACTATTGTGTTGTTTCAGAGTTGTTAGAAATGCCTGACTGTCCCAGCTGATATGTAGCTTGATGGTTCTTCATGAGGACTGACAGACTTGTATTTTTTTAAGGGAAGGGATAGTACTGTATATTGAAGAATTACTCATAAGGGCACACACTTGCATTCACTTAATATAATTTTTAACTTTAATTAAACAAAAAAGAATTCCCGAAGCATAAAATATCCAAATAGCATTTTTTAGGAACCAATTTTCTTCTCTTTTCTTCTAGTTTCATTAATTAAATACAACTGCAAATCACAGTACCACCTTATATGAACTAATGTTTATTACCCATTTTTCCTAAGCATTTTTCAGGCAACAGAAGAATTGTAGTTCATGATGACTCCATTCTTGCCTCTGTGCATGCACCAGGTGATAATGTATTAATTTTTTTATCAGATTAGTGCATCATATACAATTTCTCTCTGGCAAATAGCTATAATTTTCCTGGGTGGGAGAAGGAAACTCTTAAAGAATAAACTGTTTTGCAGATAGTTTTGAGGAAATTAATTGGGTGAGGAGATGGAAAGGGTGGTCAAATTTGGGGCTAATATTGGATGAGATTTTTACATTCATTTAAGCAATGTGATGTGAATAAATCACATCATTGTAGGAGTAATTCTGGTGATGCATTGAGGGAGCACAGAAGGACATGGGCCCCCAACAGCAGGGCAAGGGATTTCAGCCTGACCAGACCCAATGCCCAACAGCAGCAGCAGTGGCAATGGTATGGAGTGAGTGGGGCTGCAGCCTAACTGGACCCAAAACCAGGCAGTATTGGCAGTGGTGATAGCAGCAGCATGGAGCTGCCTCCTGCCCACCCCCCACTGCAGCGGTGGTGCAGAGTTGGGCCACCCCCACTCACAGCACTTACACATCACCTGTGCTGGGATCTTCCCCATCTCTGTATTTTCAAATTTATGATTATACCTCCTGTTTTAGCTCAGTTTTAGCCAATGGGTATGGAGAATTTGGCCAATGGTTCACCAAACTCTTCTTTGTACTCTATCCATATAGCTCTGGAAAGTAAGTTAAAAGACTGTTTTTTTATATGTGACTAGGCCCTAAGTCTATGAAGTCTGAGAAGAAGACTAGAGATGTAGACACAGCTAACAACTGTCACTGAATGGGAACCTCCTTACAACTGTTGCAGGGCAGTAGTATTCACATAGACAATGTCCTAGCCTTTTAATTAAAACTTTCAGCTTTTAGGCATAGAAGTATAATGGCTCCAAGACCAAGGTTATGTACAGATGTTTAGAGAGGTTAAGGAGAATTTAGATCATGTAAAAATGGCTACCCAATCTAACTTAGTTCACCCAGGTGTGGACCCTGGTTCCCTAGTTCCTGTATAGAAGCTCAACAAGGTTAGATTAGTCTAAAAGTGGCCTACCCAATCTAATATAACCATACCACAGAGGTAGTCTAAATTAGATCAGGGCTGGCAAGACCTGCACAAGTTCCCAGCACAACCCTAGAGCTGGGCAAGCCCAGCTGCTGGCCCCAGCCCTGGGGCTGCACTCTTCCTACTGCCAATGGGATACTTTCAGGCCCCCCAGCACCTTCCCAGATCTCAGGTGACCAATCCATGATCATGTGAACCCACCTCACCCCCCTAAATGTGCCAAATCCCCCATCCCACAAGCCACTCCTGGCTTTACCAGTATTTGCTAGTACCTGAAGCTGAGGAAGTAAATTGGGGTGAGGGGAGGGGCACACAGGATCAGTGAGGGTTGATTTTCTGGGGTGGGGGGTAGTTCAAACTGGGGTGAGGGATGTTCAGTGGGCTAAAAATAGCCCCTGGTCCCAGGGGGTGAGAGTCCTCCCTCCCCCTATCCCACCAACCCTATCCTGCAGGGCTGCTAGCTTGCCTGATCTGCCCTCCTTCCACCATGATGTACTTCAAACTCAGTCCAAAGTCTAGTGAACAGCGATAAAACTGGCCCCAGAAGTGATCTGCAGATATGGGGAAGTTTGGTGACATTGGGAGGAAGGATGGAGAGTTCATGGAGAGCTCACCCCTGCTGAGACCATCACTTGTCTCCAACACTCCAACACTCCCCCACAGACCCCACTACCCTCTTTGATCCCACCCAACCATCCTGTACCCCACTAACTCCCCATGGATCCTACTATTCCACCCAATCATGCCAAGTCCTCTGAGGACCCTTCCTGCCTCTCAAAATCCCTCAAAGCCCATCCTACTAGCCCTTCCCATCCTGACTTACTGTACATCAGGTATCCATTTTTAACTTGATCTAACCTCCCCCTAACATTCCCAAATGTCTGTGTCTATGCCAAAGAAGAAAAATGAGCACCTAGCCCAGCATACTTCACAGAGGGGGAATGAGGGTATGGCACTGCATTCATGATTTGAGTGTTCCAGGGGGTGGATAACTTTGTACTGGGGACATTTTCACATTTCTGTTTTCCATACTCTCCTAAATATGAGTTCAGTAAACTATAATAGCTTGCAATTGACCAAAGTTTGCAATGTGCTTGCCTTATATGAAGTTACCAGAGATGGGAGGAGTACTTGGAGAACCCATGCTTTTGGGTTCATAGAGGCAGGAGGTCATGATGAAGAGCCATCATTGAGCAGGGAGTAAAGATGGAGATGGTTGTTAGAAAGATAGATTTTACTGAATAAGCAGTACAAGGAAGCTCATTGATAAAAGTTTCAACAAAAGGGGGAGGGGGAGTAATCAGTACAGTTGTGGCCATGTACCAAAGTAGTCATTTGCAGAAGTGGTTGGAGATGAGGAGTGGTGTTATTTGGAATGTCTACAGGACCAATAAGACTTGTGTTATAGGATGCTTGGTGCCTACACATAATGTTGAACCAGTGCACTGTGAACTGGTTCAAAAAAGCACTTGATTTTCCAGGTACTCTTTTAAACCATTCCATATGGCTTTGTACCAGTTTAACAGACTTATATGTCTGTTCATTTCAGGTTTAAACCACATTTAAATTGGGCTAAGTGTTAGATGTGCCCATAACCTATGAGTAGTACACTCATTTCTTGAATGTGTAATCTGAGTTAAAGTCCAGCTGCTGAAAATTTTTTTTTAATAAAGCAGAGGATACATTGATGCCAAATATATCTACCAGATTGGGAAATAATTCAGACTCTTAAAATGCCAAGTTATCTTTTCTCTAGGAATGAGAAGGACTGACATAAAACAGTACTATCTCCAATATCTATAGGGCCAGAATTCTCAGAAATGTGCAATATTTTTGCATATATCTGATGTGCAGAGTAATTGCTATCCAGGGGCTTATTGGAATTCTTTGTTATGTATTCTCACGTAGAAATAATCAGGCAGTAAACACAGATCCAACGTAAGAGAACATAAGATCCAACTCAGATAGACAACTTGAATACATGGCCAATTGCTTCCACATTTCCACATTTCTAATTACGGTCATTAGTATAACATTTTAAGGATGCCTGGCACTTTCTCATGCATGCTTGATGTTTTATGTGAAATTTACTGAGTGTTGTCATTCAATGACACAAGAGGAATATGGCAGAGAGAAGATCCATTTTGTCATATTGGCCAATGACAAAAATACAATGTAAATTAAAGTCGTCAAGTTATGTGCTATACCATAATAATAACAACAAGAATTAAAAAACCCCATGAGTACCACAATCACCACCACCACAAAGCAATATGCAATAGCTAAGTTTTATTTTTATTCTCTAAAAATGCCCTCTCAGAGCTGTCAAAACACTTCACAAACATTGATGATTTTTTCCTAACAATATCATTTTGAAAATATTGAATATTATTATAGCCAAGGAAACTGAAGCAAAGAAATGGAAGAGGTCATAAAAAGGGAGTCAGAAATAGATCCTAGATTTCTTGATTTTCAGTCCCAGGTTTCTCCCACAAACACATTTGATTTCACATTAAAAAGTCAGAAAAAACACTGAATTTTTTTTAAAGAAAAAAATGTCCACACATGTATTTTCAGATTCATTCTCATTAGTAATGCTTTCTGGTGTGTGTATGTGTTTATGTTTTAATTCCCCAAAGGGAAAGACAGAGGACAAGAGTAAATGTCTCAATAAATTCTTTTAAAATACTCTTGCATAATTCATGCTTATTCTCAGAAACTGTAAAGCCAATTTAAAATGCCAGAAGATATTTTTTAATGCTTCAGTGATCACCAGTTGTGCAACTGAATGTCACCAAAATAAGGAAATCTAGTGAAAACCCTTTGGTAGATAATTAAGAATGTTCATTTTCAAAATGTCCAAAATATTAGCAAGATTCCTGAATTCTCTGACAAGGCCTATGTTTGACATTTAGAATCTAACATGCACTGTAATATTTTTTTCTAATCCTTAAATAACCTTCAACAGTGCAAACATCTAAACTATTAAAAGATCATATGAGATAAATAGTGTGTCACAATCAAGTGCAGATGTCAGCATTTAAAGATCCTCCATGGAAAATTGAATTTCCTGGTATTTCTTTTGTTTTTATTATGATAAGTGAGAGACCACATCAGTTGCCATGAGTAGGGGATGCACGGGAGTGCACGTGCACCCCCTGAGAGAACTGGTACACCATCTGACAGACCACACTCCCTGCTCAAGCAACGGGCAGAGGGGGCAGGCGAGAGCACTGGTGAGCACTAACTGGGGAGTGGGAACACCACAGCCACTTCTGGGAGCGCCACGGCCGCAGCCACTTCCAGGAGTCCTGTGGCTGTTTTGTAGCTGGTGCAGTTGGCTGTGGGGGGACCCCCTCCTTCAAGCACTGACTGGTTGCTGGGGGGTCACATGCCCCCCCCGATTAAAGCAGCACCAGTCCCCCATGGACCACATTCAAAAATTAAACTCAAATTCCAAGGGAAATAATTTTTAGAGCAAGATCTCTTTATCTCATATTCTTTGTTCAAACAGGATCTAAAATAGGTAGGTTTCTGGAACCTACACTAATGCTTTGGAGCACCCTGTCTTCATTTAATGGTTAGAGCATGTATAGAAATCTATAAGTCATGAAGTGGACCCTTAACTTTTTACAGACAGACATCTGAGGTTCAAGTCTTGAAAACAACCTAGGTTTTCCTCCAAGCAGGAGATCTAGGTTCTGGAAAGTCAGTAGAAGTGGATTCCAAAAGGCTGGTAGTTATTATTTTTTGCAGCTAAATCAGTAGCCTTATAGTAGAAATGACTTTGATGTGTAAGAAGCAGAAAACTAGTTGGAGAGGGGGTTTTTTGGGTTTCATTTTATGTTTTTTCAGAATAATTACATAATCCCAGATATATATAAACAAGGGGATGAATTTAACGCCTGTCTGCTAAGGAGTTAAATTCTTGCCTCTAACAGCCAGATATATCTCTAACCCCTGTGACTACACAGATAAATAGACACCTGAGGAACAGGTTGTCTGCATGGGAGCTTAATTGAAGAGCAGGAGTCCTTGGGTAGGGTGAAGAGGGGAATGTTAATGAGTGTAATTGGCAGCTTAAAACTTGTTCCCAAGGCCAGATGGGAGAATATAAATTGGCTACAGCGAGTGAACAGAGAACAGCAAGGGTGTAGCTAGTAGTTCTTTGCTGCATATGAGTGTGAGGTCTTTAAGATTAATGTTTGTCTTTATGCTGAGTAAGGCTGTTATTTCTGCTTGGGCTGAAGCTAGGATAAATCCTTTCTCCTCATACATACTTGCTGTAAGGATTGACCTATGAATTATATAGAATACAGAAAAACAAACAACAGGAATACAAATAGACTGGGTATTAAGGCACTGATGAACTTTAGAGCAGTCTAGAGTGCAGTGGCTCTGCTGAGTCTCTAGTATAGCTGAGAGAGAGCCCAGAAAATATGATTTTTATCCTGAGGCAAGGGGAATTCTTTAAAGGTAAAAGTAAGGTGCTTTGGAGGGACCATCTCTAGTAAATGGGGCCTTTCTTTGAGGCAATTTTCTAAAAGCAGATTTGTTCATTAGTACTGGTACAAACATTATTTTAACAGACCCCCTTCTGTTATTTAAAAAAAACCGAACACAATAATGGATGTTATGTTCACTATAAGGTTTCTTACGGTAGGAAGTGGGGAGCTCCTTTCTTCACTGAAGGTAATAATAATAAAAAAAGTTATGCTAAACTATCCTGTTGAGCAGTGCGAGGGAAAGGGTGGGGAGGACGAGCAGGAAAAACATCACTGATGGAAATCCAAAGGAGGTATATAGCAGCCATAACTTAACCATGCTTCCTAAATAGGTCCAAGATGGCTTAATGTAAGCTTTAGTTGCAAGCAGGATACTTTGCAAATTTATCTCTGCCACAAAAAGAAAATGGGGCTGAAGGAATTTCAAGTTTCCTTAAGAGCTGGGACTTGCATTTTTGCTAAAGCTGGAGAGGACAACAGGGATGTTGTAACAGAATCATGGTTTTCCTTGAAGGGGAAGCAGGGTAATGGTGTCAGGGGAAGTAGGAAAAAAGATGTGTGAAAATAGGAAGTTGGTAGTACTTGAGCTGAGTTGACTTCCTCTAATCCATGTCTGCTAATTAAAAACAAGTATCTTGAATATAAGTTGCTAAGTAGCTTTAAATTAACTCTGATGCTGCAAGTCATAAAACAATGATGAGCCATGATGACTGTAATGAACTAGGTACATATATCTACTTTACATGAAATAGACTCTGAAGTGATCAGCTGTAGGAAACTGGCCATATACTGAGGATAGGGTTATGGATGTTCTTGTCTAGATCAGATGGAAGAGTTTATTGGAGCAGGACATGAATTCTTTGATTTATGTCAGGTATCCAGGTTGTAGTTCTAGTGGTCTAGAGGCAAAAGGAATCGCATTTACACCAGTTCTGATTCCTTTTGCTTTAAGCATGAAATTTCAGGTTGCAGCAGAGTGGCAAGGAGTGTGAATGGCTAAACCATTTTACCCTTATTTGTTCAGTTGGGGAAATAGTAGTCACAAAGGGAGCTGTAACACTAAATGCTAATTTTTAAAATATGATTGCCTACCTTACATCCTTTCATCCTGCCTTTAAGTTGATAATTGGCAATGCAGATACTATAAAGGAAGACCTTTTTAAACTTAAAGATCTGTTCAGCAAAGACCACCTTTTTCAACAGACAGTTCATGTCACAGCTACCTGCCATGTTGATAGTGGAAGAAATAATAGGTGTTAGGTTGCATTTAGAAACATGTATGCTGAGTTGCAACCTTCTGGCTGGCTTTACTTTGGTAGTTTTCATTCCAGAGGTATCTATACAGCAAACTCCCTTCTAACTCAAAAAATCTGCTGATCTTTCCACAAACACAAATCAAAGTGAAAAATAGACTGCCAACCTGCATTACTGTAGAAGGGCAGGAACAGATCAGATAAGATCAGCAGAAATGCATCATAAAAGGAGTTTGATAGGAATTAAATTAGCTGAACCTCTTATTTTTATAAAATATTTCTTCTACTTTGCAGGTGTAATCAGGAATGACTCCCTATAAAAATGTTCAGGATGTAATTGGGGGGTGGAGGGAGAAAAGGGATATGCTTCTTTAAATGAGCCCAGACAATAGTAAAATAGTCTAAAACAGTTTCTTCTCTATGGTATTTTCCTGTGCTATTTGTGTCTAAATGATACAAACACAAAAGCTTCCTGAAGCTTAGAGCTAGTTCATTTTAATGTGCTGCTTTAAATGTTAAAAGTAGACTGCCAACTTTAAACTACTCCTAACAATCATTTTCCCATTTGTTAGGATATTGAATCAGCTTAGAATCCCTAGCAGTGCTGTTCTAATTTTTTTGTTAAGCACCAAAAATGTGCTTAGTGTTGTACAATACTCAAATTAGTTGCCTTGCTTTCTAATTCATGTTATTTTTTAACTTAAGCTGGGGAAGAAATCAGGATTTAGAAATTACATCACTGACGATATGCAGCATACTGATATCTTAATTCTCTTGTTGAAATGTGTGGTAGAGCAAAATATTTCTGTAAATGTTGAAATATGTTTAAATGAAGTCAGAGACTTATTATGTTTATTTGTCTATGATCTTTTCTAGCAAGTGAGTTAACTGACTGCTGATGTTCATGGGAACACCCAATTTGGGAGAAAATATTGAGGGAAAACAAGCATCAATCTTTTAATATTTGGGACTGAAACCGGATTCTAATCCAGATTCATGTAGTTGCAATATTAACTGATGAATAATTGCCATGAGATAAAGAATTATATGGTGAATAATTTAAAACAACAAATGTTTAAGATAATCAGATACTATAACTATGTTTAAGAAACCCACCCTAGCAGCCAATGCACAGTTAGAATAACAGGCAAAACACATTCAGTGCATGAATTGCTGTAAAATATGCATGCAGTTTGACAGAATATTTTTGTAGGAGTTGATGGGACTCTCTAGACCTATTTTCTGTCTGTGTGAATATTTGCTGCCGTTAACGGAAGAGCACCAAGATGTAGAAAAGTCAAATTCAGAAGTAAAAAAGCAACACACAGCGTGAAGCTCAGCAGGGTGTTTAGCTTTGTCCTTCACTGTTGCTCTTGGTACCAAGAGTTGCTCTAGTTAATCTCTCTGCTTACCCCTTCTGCTGTACTCGGTATTATTTGCATTCCTGGCAGTTGAATAAATTCTCTGGCCTATTGTTACAGTTGCATAGTAAATGTCTACCTCAGGAAAATACTGGTAATTCTAAAAGCAAAAAGAAAATGACCTGAGACAACTGTATGGTGCAATGCCTAAGGCTCTGTGCACAAGGAAAAAGATAGGAAGGTGGTCCAGCTTTGCTAATGGCAGAGAATCTTTGCCTGTTTAACTCCAAACTAACTACATACTCACTGTAACATATCAGGATCAGTGAACTCTGAGCAGGCAAAATAGGCTTGGAAGGAAGCAAGTAAATTGGAGGTAGCTCCGGCAAAATCAAAGGGTAAAGTCAGAATAAGAGTAAGGAGAATAAGAGCAGGATGGTGGCAGGGGAAGAACAGTGGTGGGGGTAAAATGCATAGGATTCTCAGATAAATATTTGGTAGAACAAGGCAAGCTAAAGCAATGCAGGTGCAATCCTCTATAATTGTCATGAATACCAGGAAAGGAGGGGGTGGGGGGAGCAGCAGAGGAGACCCAAGCAGATAAAATCACACATCAGAAAAATTACTACAAATCACTAAAAACCGTTGGAGCTTTCTGAATTGGCCTGATGTCTAGTTATCTCCTGATAATGATGCCAGCACCTCCTGAGAGGTTTGTTCATGTGTTTGTTTCTTGTAATTATGGAAATAAAACCTTAAACCTGTCAGGAAGAAAGGTTGTTCATTTGTTTTTGTTTTTTGTTTTTTTCCCCTGTTGACTCTTTAAAATATGTTCAAATTCCTGGAGACCTTGGCTTCAAACAGTTGTCTTTAGCTTTTAGAAATCTTTGTGTCATGGCTGTGATGGAAGCAGAAAAATCATAGTTCTTTGCTATAGCATAAGAAAAAATGCTGCCTAATAACTTTGTTTATAAGCATGTACAGAAAATGAAGCAAAAAACCGAAAGGGGTAGAGAAAGACGGAGAGATATAGCTTGCAGGTCTTCAGTCCTTTGGCAACAAGCATGTACATAGAATCACAAATAGCAATCAGAGCCCCACTAGTTCATGCCCTAGCAGTAGAAGAAAGCACAGACAATATTCATGGCCATTACCACCAACCATCAGAGGGTGAATTTGCTAAATCATCCTGTGTACTGAGCAGGGCATCTGTGTTATGGGAGTACATGACCCAGTGCACCTGGTTCTGTGCAGGCTGCCCATTGATCTTAGGCAGGTTTGCACTGCTTGTTATGACTCAGAACCCTAAATGGCCTTAGGCCAACCTCCCTATGGAATGGCCTCTTCTCCTATGCTTTGTCGCTTTAGCAGCAGGCAGCAGAGGCTCTTGAGCTGGATGAGAGATGTAGTGTCTGCTAAGGTATCCTCTGTGTAGAGCCCCGGACTGCCCTTTGGTCTAAAGTAACCTAAATGTAGTGACCTTTTGGGTACTCTGCCCAAGGCATCATTTTTGGGATCAATACCTATAGGGATGGACAAGAGATTTAAGTGGCTGACTATCTGAGTTCTTGTTTGAAATGATGATTTCAGTACTTGCTGGGATTGCTGAAATGAAAGTACACAGCCTGGAAAAGCTCTAAACTGCTGTAGAAGACAGTAGAAGTACTAGTCTTTTTAAGTCTATTGCCCTGGTTCTTCACTGATTCCCCACTAAATAGAAAGTGAACCTCCCAGGTCTCTGTTCATGTATAGGTATTGGCCTCCCAATTTGGACTCAAGACCACCCTTGGCAGCTGTATATCACTGACAGTGCGATTACCAGCCAACTGGAGGAAAGAAGGACAGAAGTTTCTGGGAGGTTGGGAAAAACTGTAGCACTTATTTCTAGAACAAATAAGAATGACCACTAACCTCAGAAATCTCTGATCTAAATGCAAAGTTTTAATTTCCCTACAGGGAATTTCTTCCTTCAGAAAATCCTCATAAATAAAATAGAGACAAAAATGAAACAAATATTTCCCCTCCCTAGAGCATCCCTCTAAAACTTTTATTACCAATTATGAAGAAGAAAAAATGTCTTTTATATACTTCCTGACGTGCTCAGATAATATCGTGATGTAAGGTCCTAAAGGACTCTGATGGCATTACAGTCTCTGAAGACAAATGAAAATGGCTGCTGCCCAAATGTCACTTTCTGGAATCTCTGAGGAAAAAGTGGGAGTTTTAGCCGGGTTATTATTGTATCTACTGCTCCCAAGCTTTCTAACAAATGTTAAGAGAATCAGCATGGTTATTTGGATGTTGGTTTTTATGAGGCCATCAGAATTAGAGGAGTTCCTGTGCCTTGAACAGCAAATTGACAGGCACTAAAAGAAATTGGAAATGCTTAAAAATATCAATGTTTTCTTACAGCAACATTCTTAATAATATGATACAACACTTCATGGGGTTTTTTTAAAGTCCTAGAGTGAAAATATATAATTTCTAGGACAAGCTTGCAGGAGTTTGTTGGGCAAAGGAGTATGCTGTTTCTTAAACCCATCAAGAGAAATACAGTGTACTTTGTAGGTTAATAGGAAGCCATTCCAACAGTCGGGTATCTGAGATACAGTTCTTCCATGTGCTGAGAAATGTTGTTGTTTCTGTTGAGGATGCCTTATGCCTTAAGGAAACATAAATTCTCTGGTGCATATGAAGAACTAGAGGATGTGCCTGGGATGGAATATTAAAGGATCCAAGATCAACCTGAACAGAAAGCATAAAATTAGCTGTGAGAATTGTTGAGACAATGGGAAAAATCCTTTCCATGCACATATTAGAATGAAAGATTTTCAGACAAGTTTCACTGCTTCATGTGTATTTTGATACCACCTACAAACCTGTCTTTCCATGTGATGGAACTCCTACAGCACTTTGTATATCTTGATAAATCCAGAGTAATGTATATGAGGAAAAATAACCCCAAATATATATGTTACCACCCAGGGAAGGGACACTGGAGACACTGTAGATAGTCCTCTAAAATATTAGCTCACTGTGCAGCAGTGACCAAGAAGCCAATATAGTGGTAGATTTCCTTAGGAAGAGAATTGAAAACAGCATGGAAAACATATCACCTGTATGCAAGATGCAACCACACTTTGAATACTGAGATCACTAATGGTCTTCACATCTTAAAAAGGATGTAGTGGAAATACAGAACAGGCTACAAAGATGATCAGGATATGCATACCAGTAGAGACTGAAAAGTTTGAAAACAGCAGACTGAGAATGTGATATGATAAAAGTTTATAAAATCATTAAGGGTGTGAATAAAGTCAATGAGTCAGTGTTACTCAATGAGCCCCAGAATAGAAGAATGAGGGCATGAACCTGGAATTATCATGATGTTGGATTGATTTTTTTTTTTTAACACATCTTAAATTAGCTTATTGAACCCAGTTGCGACAGGAGGTTGTAGAAACAGGTAGCAATGAAATTCAAAAGGAGATTAGGCAAATTTGTGGATGACACTTTAACTGGGAGATGATAATTAGAATAGTCATTGATGTATCCTTTGACATCTCTAAATCAATGATGGGTGATGCTCGGGAGGGCATGACAGGGGATGGGTCATGTTCTTAGATATAGTAAGGAAGAATTTATGCTCAGACTTTGTTCTTACAGAAGTGGCTAACTCAAACCACAGTGTTTGCATCAGGATCCAGTTTCACCCAAAGTTCTCATCATGTCCTTGGATTACATTTGGGTTCAAACCAAAATGACCGAATGAGCATACCATGTACACTAGGCCTGGATTGTTGGACTTCCAACTGTATGACATTGTTTTAGGCCTGAAAATTAAAATCCAGATTATCTATATTCAACTGCAAGCACTCACCTAATACATTTTGCATGTATTAGCAGGTCCTCAGACTCTTTTGGTGAGTTGAAGTTGGAGTTGTGTGAATATGCCTGAAAACTATAAAATATTTGCTGGTTTTTAAATATCAGTGTCCTGTTTGATTGTTGTTGTTTCAGATAAACTAGACAGCAGATCTAATTGGATTGAGAAAAGAAAAAAATACACTTCAGAAAGTTATTTTAAAATATTCTCAGAAGATAAAAATTTTCTCCTACAACATGATTCTTAGAAATATCCTTATACGGTCAGGTAACAGAAATATACTATGATGTATATAGAGTTCAATCAAAATTTTGAATACCATTTGCTCAGTGAACATTTTCTCTCCAAAAAGAATTATCTGCATAGATGTAGGGGGAAAAAAATCAGTGACCAATTTTCAGTATTGAATAAATTCAAGAAAATTATCAGATGTTCCAGCAGAAATCATGAACAGAAAAAAGATTAAATCAATATAATAAATCACCCACTTTGAATGATTTGTTCAGTTCTAGTCAGAATAATGGATTCTGAAACAGAAAACCCATGAGATTTAAAAAAGACAGGCCCTGGCTTTCCCTTCTGCTTATACAATTGCATATGCTTGTGACAACCATACCCACAACTACACATTTAATATTATACTTCTCAACATGGACATAACACTACATTATGGTATAGGAGTTTCTGTACCTATTATGCTAAGCTTTACCACAGCAAAATGAATTAATTAATGTTATATTTCTTTGAGCATATGGTAGAGGGATTTGGTTTGTGCACTGTAAATGTTTATAGTCTTGTAGTACCAGAGCATTTGTCATCATCTTGGGGAGTTGGAAGCTTGTGTGTTAAAGCTATGCGAATATAAGTTGCTTTAACTGGTGATTTCCCTGATGTTTACTGATTGTGTTAATGAGATGAGAACTTGAGCAATCTTGTGCTTAGCAAACAAAGTCCTTTTGTCTGGAGTAACAAACCATTTAAGGCTAGCAGAGGGCAGCCAAAAAACAAAAATAATTAATACTAGCCAAAGGGCTTAAACAGAATAAGGAGAGCTTTACTACCTCACAAGAAAAACAAATACTAGGAAGACAATAAACATATTAATAAATAAGAAGGAAGACAGAATTGAATATAGCTCTAAAAGGGGTGAGGTGTTGAACTCCTTTTTAAAATCAGTATTTTAGGAAAACAAATTTGAATAAATGCAACATAAGAAAGACCTTGTAAAGTAGCTATTGATTCAAAACTTTAAGGGTATATTTGGTATATTCAAACATCTCAGAGTACAATAGTCCAAGCAGACTGTATTAATGGAACTCATTAACAAACTTTATAGCTAGATATCAATCTTGAGGGTGCAGAGAAGGAAACATATATATTATTCCTGATGTTCCAAAGAAAGCTCAAAGAAAATAACCAACTCTCTTTTCACGGTGCTTCTTAGCAGAGCACAGTGTTTCTTTTAGAATTCAAATATTATGTCTTTTTCATTCAAACACACCATGGAAGCTCTATTTCTGTTCCACAGACAGTTGAAATCCCACATAATTAGCTATGGAAGGGACATGTACCATAGCAAGCTCAGGACGGGCAACATAAAAACATAAAAATGCAAAACAAATCCCACCCAAAACCCCACCACAGAGCTTATCTATCACATCACTTCAGGGATTTCCTTTTATCAGTATTATAGCAACATAGGCTTCCAATTGTATATAGAAGATGAGAACCTATAACCAGATTCTTAACATCTCAGTTTACACCAGCATAAATCCTGACCATTTCAATTTACAGCAGCTTCCTATACATCAAGTGAGATCAGAAGCTGGCCATACCTTGTGAAAAACTTGTATCTATTTCTTATTAATTTTTTGGAAGAAAATAAATCATGAAAAACAAGAACTCTGCAGAGGTGATAGTTTCAAGTTCGGGTACTGTGTACAGAAGTCAAGAGAAAGTATTGGTAAACTGAACAGTAGTTAATGACTAATGCATTAATTAACAGACTAAGGGAAATCCATTAACATTTTGACCACCAGTGGTTAACCTGTTGTCATAACTAATTTTCAGGGCATTAAAAGCTGTTATAAACTATATTCACAAGAGCCCATTGGTTATGTTCCCGGCTGATAATATTAACAGTTATGTCAACTGGGTAATCGCTTCAATAATTTAACAAAAACAGATATTAGGTTCAGTTGCCCTATAATTAAAACAAAATCCCTAGTTTTGAGCAGCAGAAACAGTGTAGAAATTTTTTTTTTTTTTTTGAAGAGTACCTTTTCATACTTATCTCAAAATACTTTTTAGGAGAGAGAGCCATATAATTACTTGTTTCTTTTGGTTAGCATTGTCATTACAGAACAACTTCAGTAGGTTCAATGGTATCTCAAGTTAACCTTAATGGACTGTAAATGTATTACTAGGCAAACACTTACGTAGGACCAAATCCTCATTTTCATACATTATAAGTCAAAGATAGGTTCCATGCTTTTTTGTCATTGTTTTTCTACTGCATCATCTCATATTATTATATCCTGATGTATATGTATAATTCATCTGCCACATATGAAAATGTTTGAAAGATGTTACTTATCCTAAAGTGGCCTAAAGTAGGCTAGTTCCTAGACTCCTTTCCTTGACTAAGCCTCCTCAGGAACCTGGAACTGAGATGCTGTAAAAGTTACTGAAGGGAAAGTAATGGCAAGGTAAGTGGCCAGGTTTAGAGATTTCACTGTACTTCTTGCCCAACATCTTTTTCATACTTTTATGTAAAGCAAAAGACTAAACAAGCAGCATATCACTAGGTGCCATATTGTGACAGTTTGCTTAATCTCTGTTTGCAACTTGCTGAATTTTCTAATTCATCTGAATGTCTTTAATATTAATTAATTGGAACATATGATATGGATGTATTCCTGATGTCAGGGTTGTCACACATCTCTCTCCAAGCAGAGACAATGGAGAGGCATTAAACCTTGAGGCCTCCATTCGAGTGAAAGGCCTCTGTTCAAGTAAGGGGATTGCTTAGGATCAAAAACCAGTCCAACAAAATTTGTTTTCAGGGACAGGCTTTAGATTAATGAAATTTCTCTAGAAACAGGAAAAAAGAAGCAAAGTATTGATACTTATCTTGAAAACCGCAGTAATGGTGTTGGTCAGATGTACAAAGGAAATTTGGGTAGTAGTCTGAGAAATGAAAGCGAAACTTGGACAAGAGGTCTGTTGTGATAGTGAGTGGTGGTGTTTATCTGAAGGATCACTTAAAGATTAAGGAATCTGGTTGTAAAATAAAGAGATTGGATGACTTGTTAGAGGAGTCATGTGCAGAAATAGGAGTTGTCAACTACAACCTAATTGGAAAGAATGGTCAAGAGGGTGAAGGAAGACCCATAACAAATCACAAAGGGCTAGAAGGGACTTCCATAGGACTTCTAGTCCACTGTCCAAGGCAGCATCATCCCTATTCAAACCATCCCATACAATTCTATAATCTCTAACCTTTGAGAAAAACCACACAGTCAACCGTGACACAATACAAAGCATAACACCCTAACCTGCCACAGTAGAGTGGAGAACCATGGTGGCCAATGTCTTGCTTCTGTAAAAGATTGTTGATATACACCCAAGAGATCCAAGGACGGCCCCTACTACAGAGGGAGGCAAAAAAAAACACACAGTCCACACTGGTTTGACCATGGGGTAAAGTTTCTATCTGACCCCAGATATGGTCATCAGTCTGACTCTGAGGGGAAGAGCAACACCCTCTAGCTGGGAATCTCTGGCCTTAAGTTCCAGCAACAGTACTGGCACATCCTAGTCAAAATGCCCAGCCTTGGCTGCAGCAAACATCTAATACCTCTTGAGGAAGGCTTAAAAAGACCCCTGACAGATGTAGCAGGAAGTGGAAGGGAGGGGGCTGGAATTCCCACCCAATCCCATGCGGTAATCAGAAAAGCCCAGTAGCATGGGAAATATCCATAGTAGATAATTGGCAAAGTTATACCTGTATTATCCCTGACTAGTGGCTGTCCAACCTCTTTTTGAACACCTGCAGTGATAGAGAGTCTACAATTTCCTTAGGCAGTCTATTCTACTGCATCAGTGTTCTAACAATGAAGATTTGTGTTTCCTCATATCCACTCATACCTACTTTGTTTCAATTTCAAGCTATTGGTCTGCATCCTAATCCCTGCAGAAGGCAGAAAAGGTATTTTCCCTCCTTATTATGGCTTCTTTCAAGTATTTGAACATCGCTACTACATTCCCTCTTATGTGCGTTTCCACAAGTTGAACTTACCTACTAGGTCCTTCAGCCTCACCTCATGACTTGTTTTTAAAGCTCTTTGTCATCATTGTAGTGCAGCTCTGGACTCTCTCTAATTTCTCCACATCTATTTTAAAATGTGGAGCCAAGAGCAGCACACACTATTCTAGATGAGGCCTAACCAGTGCTGAGTAGAGGCACTATTACCTCCCAAGTCTTGCACCTATTTCTTCTATTGATGCATCCCAAAATCTCACTTGCTTTTTGTGCAGCTGCATCACACGGAAGACTCATTTGAGCCTGTGATCTACCAAGACTCTCAGATCCTTCCAGGTGTCACTCATTTTGTAAGTGTATTTTTGATCTATTTTGTATTTGTATTTTTTATTATTCTTCCTGAGGTGTATCAAACTCTATCTTGTTAGCTTCAGCCCAGCTTTCCAATCTGTCAAAATACTTCTTATCTTCACTTCCATCATCAAATGTGTTCAGTATTCCCCAGTTTTTTGTCACCTCCAAAAAAAACCAGGGAAAGTAATGTAGAAATTAATTATTTTGTCAAGATTTACATCTTGCTTAGGCAGGATAATGTATAAACAGTCTTCGGTATTTTTGGAATCCTGGCTAAGTCTGAGATGCAGAGATTATTGGGAAAATATCGGTGAACAGCACTTGTCATTTTTCTTACTATTTTTAACAAGTAATTCACCACTGCCAAGAAGACAGAAAAAATTGTCTCCTGTTTGTACCATGTATTTAAGTAACCACTTTTGATGCTGTGACCTACAGTAGAGTTAATCTACATTTCCATTTTTTCCTGGCTTTTCATTAGCTTTGTCAAGGATGATCTCATCAGGAACATATTTTGCAATATGAGTTCCACTGAGCAATTCAAAAATCTTTCATGGATTCCAAAACTAGTATTTATTCAGCAGGATAAAAAGGAAATCCTCGCCTAAGGTCAATCCTTTACCAAGTCCTTTTGATTTTGGTTAGCAAAGCTAGAATCAATCACTGCAGTAAAACCTTCAGTTTAGATTTCCTTTCCCTCTGCTGTTCCATTTACTACTGAATGACTGTAAATATGCAGCAGAGCAGCATTGAGCAAAGGAGAGAGACAGTGATCAGCCGTGGGCAAAAGCGTATCAGTTCTGTTCTGTTTTCTCTAGCCGCCCATATGATTTAATGATCTAAACCTTCTGTTTTCTTTCACACATGCACATTCCCTAAGGAATACTCCCCCCTAAAGCCATTTAGGGTGAAATTCATCCTGGTATGGAGGGTCAGTGTAAGGTCCTGTTCAATGCAGGTTGCTTAGGAAGAGGGGAAAAAAGCAGAATGACCACATGGGAGAGTAGGTCTGGCAACATGCAGAGTGCTGGAATTACATGGACTGGTAAAGAGGTTATGAAAGGATTAGAAAGAAAGATATATGGTTTTTAAGGGTTGGTTGTTTGTTTGTTGCTGTAGATTGGGTGGCCTTAATATTCCTCTCACATTGTGGCTGTTGCTTGAGGTCCCACATGGCATGTATTGGGTTTGCAAGGGAGACGGTCTTTTCTGAGCACCTCCCAACCTTGTCAGTATATAGCCGAAGAATTCAGAGTTGGTGAATATTGAATAAATTCCACCCTATTAAATTCCTATTTAGGAGGGGCAAGCTGAAGTGCTCTGGGATACAAGGGGGCCATGGGGAGCGGGATCTAACGGTGGGGATCTACTACAGACCCCCAACCAAGGGGAGGAGCTGGACCGGGAATTTTCAGGCCAGTTTGCAGAGGCACTTAAGGCAAGGGATGTAGTTGTCATGGGTGATTTAAATTACCCGGACATCTGCTGCGAGGAACAGTCAGCCAGGTCAGACCATTCCAGGAGGTTCCTGGCCAAGATACAGGACTTCCACTTAATTCAGGAGGTGCACAGTCCCACCAGAGGAAATGACCTGTTGGACCTGGTCCTGGCCACAGGTGATGACCTGGTAAGGGGCCTCCAGGTTCTTGACCACCTCGGTGATAGCGATCATCGCTTGCTGGAATTCACCATCCAGCATGGGGTGTCAAGGGCCTGCATCAAGGCAGTAGCCCTAGACTTCAAGAGGGCCAACTTCAACGAGTTGAGATTAGTGGGAGAGGTGCTGGGGTTCTCGAGGGCAGGGGAACTCAGTGCCCAAGATGAGTGGTCATTCCTTAAGGAGACGATACTCAGGGCCCAAGGGATGACCATCCCAACAAGAAGCAAGGGAGGCAGGAGTGCCCAAAAGCCCCCCTGGCTCACCAAGGGTGTCCAGGAATGCCTGATTGCCAAAAAGGCGGTGTACAACCGGTGGAAGTGGGGTGCTATCTCGAAAGAGGAGTATACCTTCTCTGCTCGGGCTTGTAGGGGGGTTGTCAGGAAAGCTAAGGCAGACATAGAGCTAGGACTAGCGTCCAAAATCAAAGATAATAAAAAGTCCTTTTTTAAATATATAGGGAGGATGAAGAAAGCACCAGGAAATGTGTGGCCCCTGCAAGATTCTCTGGGCAATCTGGTGGTTGCACCAGAGGAGAAAGCAGACCTTTTTAATCAATTCTTCACCTCCGTTTTCTTGTGCAGGGACCGGGACTTCCCCACCATGCTGCAAGAAGGACTCGAGGGGAACGCCTCCAGACCTCAGGTTGAGGAGGACTGGGTTAGAGAGCTTCTGGAGGGGCTGGATAGGATCAAATCAGCGGGTCCAGATGATCTCCACCCCAGGGCCACCCGCATGATCCAGGGACAACAGGGAAGACCCTACAATGAGAGACTGAGGGACATGAACCTGTTCAGCCTTCACAAGAGAAGGCTGAGGGGGGACCTGGTGACTGTCTATAAACTCACTAGGGGGGACCAGAAGTGTTTGGGGGAGACCTTTTTTCCCCTTGCACCCCCTGACATAACAAGGAGTAACGGCCATAAGTTGTTGGAGAGTAGGTTTAGATTAGACATCTGCAAGAACTGCTTCACTGTCAGGGCGACTAGGATCTGGAACCAACTTCCAAGGGAAGTGGTGCTGCCTCCTACCCTGGGGGTCTTTAAGAAGAGGCTTGATGCCTACCTGGCTGGAGTCATTTGAGCCCAGTTTTTTCTCCTGCCCAGGCAGGGGGTCAGACTTGAAGATCTACATGGTCCCTTCCGACCCTACTTCTATGATTCTATAGAGTCTCTGGTTAGTGCATTAATATTTGCCTGTGAATAGGATGCTGCTGGTTACAGGCATTTTATTTGTCCTTTATGAAGATTCTCACTAGGCTGAGGCATGATTTGGTTAGTTTCCTAACCATATTTACTTTTCTTCCCCACCCCACCCCCCTTGAAAAAACAATTTAATGGAGATTAAAGATGCCAGTGGACTACTAGTCCTAAACATTGATGCTCTCTAATTATCCACCAACCAGTTCTAGCCTGGATCTTTCCTTTTGCTAGTACAGGGCGCTAATCTTTTTCAAGAGAATGGGGAAAAAATGCAGAGTAGGGTGAAACACAGCTAGCCTGACACAGCATTGATGACAGTCCTGCTGCACTGCTGTGAGTTACAAGATTTAAAGGTAATCAGAGGAGTATGCTGCTAAGTATCTTTTACGTGACAATGGGTGTGTTTGAGGTGCCAGTTCATGTTTGGCCATACCTCCCACCAATTTTACTAAGCACATACAGCTCCCAATTGAGGAGCACAGCATGGTCGGCCCCCAGATCTGGCATACACTGAGCATTCTGAACATTTGCATATAAGCATGAGTTTTCTGGTAGAAATGCAAGGCGTGTGCATTTAAAACATCACAAAACAAAACACCCACCAATCCTGACAAGCCATGTAAGTACATCATGTATTAGTTGGTGAATACCTGCATTCCTCATTATCTAAGAGCAGAGGAAAGTCTTCAATGGGGAGTCATTTGTCCTTGTAAAGAACAGACTCTGCATGCCCCAGTGCTGGATTGCTGTCAACCTTGCAATGCCTTTTCACACTGTACAAGGATTTGTAGGATGAAGGTGATTGCTAGGGCAACAACAATTTCTGAGTCACATCACACCAAGGAGTGAAGAGGAAGGACAACTTTAAGGCCAGTTGCCTGTTTTGCATTTTTGCTGGGATTACCCTGAATCCTAATAGTGAAGAGTATTTCTCTTCATTAGGAACTAAACTCAGACTCTCAATTCAGTTTCCAGAACACAGATGAGAAACAGAAAGAATTTTATGTTGCCACTAGGATGAAATGGTTTGAATCAATGCCGTACACCTGTATTATTATTATTATTATTATTATTATTATTATTATCATTATTATTATTAGTGCTCAGAGAATATGCCTGAAATCAGGACCTCACTGCATTAGGACCTGTACAAAAACTTAGTAAGGTGCAGCCTCTGCCCCAAAAAGCTCAGCTAATTAGACAAGACAGGCAGAAAGCAGGAGATGGCAAGTATTATCATCTCTTTCTTTTTTTAGTGAGAATGAAGGTAAAGTTTACTAAGAAGTAAGGATCACCTCAGTAATTCTTTTGCCTGAGGAAATCTGTAGCATATTTCCATAAATTAAATTCAGACCTCCTGAGTCATAAATGATTTTTAGGACTGTGGATACATGGCTGTCTGAGAATGCTGGGGGGTTAACTTAATGGGCCAGGAGGAGCCCTACCTCAGTCGACTATTATCTTGAAGCATGATTATAGTCAAGGGCTTCTCAGTTTCATTATAAATAGTGTAAGTAGAGTTTGTAGAGACTGGGCAGATACAAATGAGCCTCCATAATGTACTCAGAGAAGTACAACTCATGGAAGTAAATAATATATTCGTACAAGTAAAAGGTTGCATGTGACTAGGACAAATGATTCAGCACTGAAGACTCTTCTTTGCTCTCAAATAAAGTGGATACTCACTGACTTAATATAATGCATAACATGCTTTGGTTGGGTTGTAAGGTGAGGACTTTTTTTTTTTAATATCTGTTTTATTCTGTTTTACATGGGCATGCCCTCCATGTATACCAGCAACACACAGGAAATCCATGCTTCTTGATGATACACTTGCTAGGAGGGTATTTTTTAAAGAAAAGAGCAAGAATGTGTATGTATTGTGTTTCAAATAAACTGTATATAATGTTTCCACTAAGATTAAACTCAGTAAACCATCAAATGACATTAAAGGTTTCTTTTTAATAATTTACAGAGGGGAATTGTGGAATTTCAAAAAAACAAACCCCTGCATTTGTAGTGTAATTTCTTCATGCATGCACTAGAGGGCAGTACAGCTATTACAATTCCATGTGGGAATGTTCCAACATTTCCCCTTCTATCCCTTTCTTTTATAAACTTTTATACAATATAGAAAACACATATTAATTTAAAATAAAGCTGTGCAGGATTGTTTTAAAAGCACTTGGAATGTACCTGCTGGTTAATAGATAGGAATTGCTTTGAGCTGTGATACTGCTACATGGAGTGGCGCATGTAATGAATTTTGCAGATAGAAAAAGAACATGGACTAAACTCTTTCATTTGCTTTGATACCTTAGGGGGAAAACAGCAATAATTCAGAATCATTGTGAATAAGCTGGTAGGTATATTAGTTTACATTTAAATGAAAATACCTAGTGTGTGAGAAATAGAGGCTCTTTCAAATTACTGCAGACATCTAGCCTGAAATGTCAAGCAGCGGTTAGTATTTATGTTAATTAAGTTAAACAGGCTGCCTAACCAATTTGTTGATACTGTTCACTTGTACAATGCTCTCAGCACTTGTGTGTGTGGGGGGGAGGGGTTGAGTCCACCGCACAATGAATAATTCCCTAAACTAGTACAGTACAGTGGGTGATGTTGGTATGGAAACTTCACATGAATAAGGGGCAGTTTGATCCCTTCTGACCTTGGACAACCTTTCAGGAAGAAGAAGAGAAAGAAGGAACCAAGAGAGGCATTAGAACTTTGTTTCCCCTCCCCATCTCTCATCCTCACCCCCACCCCTAATTCATTGGTAAAGCTTAAAAGAATACATTTATACAAGGCACTAGAAATAAAAACATCCTTTTGTTCTATTTCCTGCAGTGACAAGAGATATATATTCTAGATTGTAGACAGAGCTGCCTCGGAGATAAATCGTCTGATTTCAGCATCTCAGCAGTAGATAATAGATTCCCCTCAGAAGCACATAATTAAAAAATGACATTTCTGCTACAGTGTGCCAGCTCGGCACCACCATTGCCCTAGGATTCTGGGGACACGGGAGCCCTGCAGGGCACAACAAAACAAATTATTCAGGGAGACAATGTAAGGTCCTGTTAACAAAGAGGAAGCTCCTTTGGGGGTGACAAGGGACTTCTTTCTTTTGCAATGTAGAAGAGGGAAGGAACAGACAAGAAAAGGAGATGTACTTATTAAAAAGTTAACCAGATGAGAGGGAGCATATGCAGAGTGGCAGAAGAAATTAAGATCCTAATTTCCATAGCGTTTTACCCAGCAGGAGGCCAGCACTAGGCTGACATGTAGCCAACCCAGAAGCTCATAGTGATAAGAGATTCTTTCCATTCCAGCACCTTTTGGGTATGTAGATGTTTACCTCTTCACTGACACTGGGGCTGCCCACAAACTTAGCGGCTGCCTTGTAGCTCGGCCCTATCACCCTTGACATACACAGCAGCAGTACTACGTTTCACTGTAAATGCATCAGTATTTCTTTAGATCTGTTACTCCACCTGCACCTTGTAATGGTTGCGTAGGGAGGAAAGTACTACTCATGCCAACCACTACACGGTTATAATCTGGTATTCTAGACCATGCTTCTGTCTGGCTTCATCACATTTACAGTTCACATTTGAAACCTATATCTAAGTTTTAAGGATGGAATTTTGTTCTCTTTACTTCAGGTTTGCCCCATTAAGGAAAGCAGGACTATTTGCGGAGCAAGGTACCACTCAGCACACTAAAGGGTTGGAGAGTCTAGTTCTCCGCAAATGAATTAATTTAATCCTTCCACTCTCACCCCTCCAAAACCTGAGTGAATTAAGTGCCCAACTCCCACTGTGTGGCAGTAGGATTTGTATATTGTCAGGATTTTCCAAAGGATTTGGATGCTTTGGAAAATCTCAGACTATCTGGTGTTTTGCCAAAGTAAGAAGGACCTGTGGGAATGGGACCATATGACTATGCATATTTATACCCTAACCTTTTTTTCTTCTCTACCAGAATGATTTCTTCTTCCACCCAAAACATCACTGAAAGGAAAAGAAGCAGAAAACAAGGAAGTTTGCCGGTATTTTTCATAATTATTTTAAGTGCTGGTAATGGTGATGGGCATTCAATGCTGAACTGATGCTTGTTAGCATTAGAAACTAAATTGTTGTTGTTACAATGAGGAACAGTTCCAATCTAAAAAATTTACAGTGCTTGACTAACAATACCAGCTAAAACCCTGACTCTGCTAACATTTACCCACGTGAGTAATATTGCTCATGCAACCAGATCTATTGACATCACATTATTAGTAGAAGCTATAATGACTAATACAATTATGTCCATGTGTGAATGCTTTTTAGATCTAGAGCCTAATGTACAAACCATGAAAAACAGACAAAGACCACTTAACCTATCACTGAAATACAGCCTCTTCTGGAATTTAAACTGCCATTCAACCTGGATATACTAGGCTAAATTCTCATCTTGTGTAAATGAGTACTGCTCCACAGATGTCAATATGACTATGCCATTGTATACTCATTGATAAACCAATTCAGAATGCAGAACAAAGTAGATAATACCCTTTTCACTGGGAGTTTGAAGAGAGAGTTTTATGAGCAGAGCTGTAATTACCTGGACTAGTATATACAGTCCCAGTTACCTAACAACATGGTATCTAGGTACCAGCTGAGATGCTCTGAGAAAAGAGTAGGAAGGGATTATAAAGCTGCCCTTAAAAATAAGTCTAAGAGTGTGAGGAAGGTTACCAAACCTTTACCCCAAAGATGATTACTGCCACTGCTGAAAGATTCCCTATCAGAATTAGGTGAGGGTCTCCCCATTAATCAGATTCCTACATGTATTAGTGAACCTCAGGATTTCCAGCCTTCTATATTTCAGTGTTTCTTAAATCTGATTAGGTTTGTAATTGTTAGAAAACAGATATCAACAAGGTGAAAAAAGAAAATAAAAGAGAGAGAGATGAATTTGAGCTGTGAAAATGGCTTTTTCTTTGTTCTGGCCACAACTAAATAGGATAAATCAGTGGACAGAAAGGACATAAAATAGACAATATGAAGAAAAAAAATGAATGCATGCTTGAGGGTTATAGAGGCGAACAAGGAAGTAGAGAAATAAGGCAGAGGCATACATGAGGGATTGAATTTCAGATAGAGGAGGGCTGGAAACTTTCCAGGCTGAAATGAAGAGACTGTAGCCAAAGTGAACACAGAACACAAAGGCAGCATATGAAAAGAGTGATTGCAGGAAAGGTGACTGTAAATACAAGAAATGTATCAAGTTCCTAAGGAGTGAGAGGTCAGTGGAGACAGATAACAGCAACACTACTAAGAGATAGTGAGATTCAGTTATTGACGGGAGCTCTGTAGCCATTGAGGAAATGAAGATACAGCTTCTTCTGATCACCGTCTGTGATATCAAAAGGAGAGGAGATGCAATTAAAAGCAGCTGGACCAGGGATGAGAAAGGTGCACTGGAAGTGATCAGGAGTGTGTCAGAGAAGAGGACTAATCTGTTAGAATTAACGACTGGAAGATGTAAAAGCTCCAGGGCCACACGGGAGCCGTCTCAGAATATGAATGAAAACAACAGCAGAAGAATACTTCAGATGTTGATGAATATAAAAATCGCGCTGGAGACCTGTGAACTGGATCATCTCAAAGTCATAAATACACACACTAGGGAGTTCGTGGAAAGGTGTGTGGTAAGTCCAATGATATGTGGATCTAGTGTTTTCTCTGGTATGATCTCAAAAATGCAACAATACAAACTTCCCAATTTGTGATGTCAATGCTACATTTCTTAATGTTTGCCTTGAGGGTGTCCTTGAAGCATTTTCTCTGGCTCCTGAGCGTCCTTTGTCCTTGGCCGAGTTGGGAGTATAGCAGTTGTTTTAGTAAATATGCATCCGGCATACACACACGATGCCCTGTCCGCTGCACCTAGGTGTCACTGCCCTGCCCTGAAAAAGACAGAGAAAAAGAAAACATCACAAGAAAACAAATGTCTCCTCCCTGGAGTTCTATTACACCCGAGGGAATTATGCAATTATGTGCCTGTGCAATTTTGCACATAAAAAGCACGACCATACATAATTACATAGTTTTGCATAATTTAACTCCAGTGGATTCTGTGCTTGCACCTCTGCAGGGGTCTGGGAACTCCAGCTGGGTTTCCATGTGGAGGCACCAAGCGTGGTGGCACATGACTGGCAGCTGGCAAGTGTGGATGGGAGCTCCTGCCTGCAGGTGGGCATGGGGTTTGTAGGTAAGTGTGGACCATGCACCATCAGGCCAGGCCAGCCAGCTCTGTGCTTCCATGTGGGGCTTCCAGAACTCCAGCAGGAAGCCGGACGTGGATCCACGGAGCCAGCTCATCCTGATGATGCACGGATCTGTGCCTCCACATGCAGCTTCCTTCTGGAGTGTTGGAGGCACAGAGCCCACCTGGCCCAGTGGGACATGGCTCCAAGTCCACGTGCCATTGAGCCAGGCTGAGCAGACTCTGTGCCTCCATGGGAGGCTTCTAGCACTCCAGAGGCCAGTCACACATGGAGGCAAGAAGCCCGTCTTGTCCAATGGATGCAGTTCTCACCTGCAGTGCTGCAAGCTCCATGTGGTAGGGGGCTGTGCACCATGGTGGGGACGAGATACCCCCACCATACAAAGTACCTAAATATATTTCTAAGGAAGGTCTAAATAGTGTTATATTTAGTTTAATATGTAAAAGATACTAGTAATAATAATTAACTTTGCATAATTTTGAGTTTTTCTGCCCATAATTCCTGGGGTATATTCTATGAATCATCCATATACACTGACTTGACAGGATAGTTCTTGCTATCCTCCAGATGAAGGATCCCTGATGTGTTACCCTGCTCCAGAATGCTTAGAGTACATAATCCAGGATGAGGTTCCACAGCAGCAGCAGGAACTCATGGTCACTGGAGTAGGAACTTTGCTGCTGAGAAGACAAAGAACAAACTTTTAAGTACCTGGATTAGTGAGTATCTAGGCAACAAAGGGGCTGCTGAAGAAGAATGCAAGTTTTTTGCTAACCTGTTGGTTGATTATTACTACTTCTCTCTCCGATTATTTTTAATTATTAAAATACATTTTCCTAAGGCTAAGAATATGTGAAAGGTACAGGATTTATTGTACAGCACACAGTTAATAAATCCTAGGACTTGCCCTATTTCTAGAATGATGCACAGCCGCTGTCAGTAATTGAAGCACCAAGCCATGCATTTTATATACATATATAAGTGCATATGCATATGCATGTATATATGCAAATTATATACTTTTCCTTCAGACACTGAAACTCATGTACATAGACACTATCTAGCTAAAATCACGTGCATTATTCACTGCCAAAAATCTTATTCCTTTTGAGACTTCTAGCTCCATGTTGGTATGTTAACTTCTGCAGTTGCACTGAAGCTGACATGCTGAAATTTTAAGGTGGGAAATTGCAACATTTAAAACCAAAAGCTGTCTCAGTGCTAAGACTTTAATTGTTTATTGCCCTTTTGCCTCCCTATAGTTAAGTCTGCCTATCTTTTTCTATCATCTCAAGACTGCTATCTAAGGCCTTGTCAATACAAGCTTGGATGTTTGTTTCCCCGGAGATGACGTGTGCCTCCGCTCCTTGTCCCCAGGGAACACCTGTGCCATGTGTGCTCTGGCAGCAGAGATCCTGGCTGGCAGCCAGAGCACAGCTGTGGATGACCAGGCTCCAGCTTTGGGTGGAGCATGCTACTGCTATGTGTGCCACCCCACCTTTTTTAGGCTAGGCTTTTTTTAGACCCCCTTTCTCCCCCCCATGCTGCAATGTAACAGCATGGGGAATGCCTACAGATGGTTCTGCAGTGCCACATACATCTTCCCTCATTTGGACACACCCCAAAAGTCTAGATGTAGCCTGTAGGCCATTTAAGACTGGCTTAAACATGCTGGGAATGTCAGGTGCTACTTCCATGAACTGGCTCAGGGTTACTTGTGGACACAGTGTTTTGTTCTGATCTAGTCAGTCCTTCAGACATCCCAAACTACACTGCTCTCACTGCCCCATCCACATGCATGCAGGACAAGGGGCTTCTGTGGAATGTAGCCAGGAATTTATTTTCCAAACCTCTGCTCCCAGATTTCCATCTCACTAAGATGGGCAGACCATGGGAGCAGAAGCAGAGATTTTAGCTCCCCAAATCAACTAAGAATACTTCTTTCTTTGCCGCCCCCCCCCCCGGCACCTCCATCCTTCTCTTCTGTTTTAGTACTATGTCCACTCCCCTCCACTTTCTCCCATCTCTCTGCCAGTTGCTGTTGCTGTCCCCAGCTGATCCAGGGATGGGGGTTCCAGTGCTGATCCTGCCCCACTCAAGTCGTGAACAGTGTCAGAAGTGGTAGTTTGCAGCACCAGTGTGCTTCCTGCCAGACCAGAAGCAAGTTCAGGGAGGGAGAACCTGACCACCTCTGCCATCACTATCCCCAGCTGAGCTTGGCTGGAGCAGGGCATGAATGGCTCTGGAGCCCTTCCCTTCCCCAGACCAGCTGGGAATAGTAGCAGTGGCAGGTGGGGTAGGGAATGTGCTGCTGAGGACAGAAGAGTAGGGAAGGGAGAGATGCTATTAAGATTCTTACCTCATTTTGGGACTGCTGCTTCCATGGTGTGGTCTGAAAGGGGGGTGCAGCTACATCCTACACCACTGCACTCCCTCTGGAGCTGCCTATGTCAGGTCCTGAGAAGCTGTGCTTCCCGGGAAGCCACATGCCCCAGGGCCCTCCAAGATCTGTCTTGAAAGCTATCAGTTCCACTTCCCTGCTGGATACCCTGTTCTTGAGGGTGCCAGGTGCATTTGGGGCTGTGGGGAGGAGGAGGAGGTGTTGCCAGGGGCTGAGGAGGCTATAGAGGGAAGCGAAATTGATAGCATGGCTTTCAAGGTGGGAAGGGGGGCAGGGATGGGACATGAGAGGGTGGGAGGGAATAGAGGGGAAAGCTTCAGAAATCTTGTGGGGGCCCTGGAACATAAAGCTCCCTGAAATCACAAGCAGGGCCTCACAATCACCCGGTACCTGCCAACGCTCCTAACCTCCCCAGAAGACATGATGGTCTGGGTACTCTACCACTCCCCTTGTGGCATTTCATTAGCAGTTTAATCCCTAAGAGGTTCTTCTTAGCACAGTGTGTGTGTGGACACTGTGAGCTGGCTCTCAATCAGTGACGTTCTTGAACATTTCAAGTGTCACGTCTGTCCACACCCTAAGGGTTTCAGCTACCTTTCAGTCTTGACTTATTGAGTCAAATTGCTGGTCCAGTAAGAAGTGATGACCTGTCACACAGGCCAGATATAAAGGGGAGCTCCCTGGAAGATCATGACCAGTAGGCTTTACACAGATTTTGCTTGTCCAATGTCATGGCTATTCAAGTATGAATCCCAACAAATTGCTCAGTAAATATCAAGGAATTTACTACTTAAAACAGCTTTAACACCCAAATAGATTGCTCATAAGCACCCATATACTCCTGTTCTTCACAAATAACTCCCATGTGCTTCCAGTATACAACAAAACTCTATGCATGCACATAGCAAATTCCCCTCCATCCCACTAAAATGTACAATTTTAGCTCTGACTGTACCAAAGCTAACACAAAAGCTCAAATGAGTTGTTTCTGTCAGTCACTTGGTTGAGCTCCAGGGGAGAGTGATCACCTATCCTTCAAGACATGTTGTGGTGTTACACTTCCTGGAGATTCTCACAGCTTCTCTCACACAGGGGAAAGAAGCTCATGGAGCCTGAGCCAGTAAATAGAGCCAAGTTAGAGTATATTAGCACTGATAATGCTCTCAGTCTATTCAGGACACCATCTACCAACTGCAGTGTTCTGTCAAGAGCAGATGCTCTGCTTGGTGATACAACCAGATAAGCTGGAACACACAGTAGCAATGGTACATACAGGGCTGATAAAAGCATCATGGAGGTGCATAGAAAAGAATATGTCATGAGCTGGAAGAAGACATAGTACAGGATGAAGCACTACAAGCAGTAATACTTGCTATAAACAAAGGCCAGAAAAAATAAAAGCTCCACTTGCATATTCCTAGCACAAAAGTTGGTTTTTAATTATTTTAGTAGCAAAGATACAAAGCTAGCCTTTCATACAGGGAAGAAATAGCTTGATGATTACTTAGTTTTTGCACTTCATACACGTATGTCATAAGTGCCTTCTGGATTTACCCAAGCTGCAGAGAACAAAAGGCAGCAGACAGGCTTGTGGAATTGGGACTGTTCTCACTGGTGAGTGTCCCTGCTTTGCCACAACTGTCCTGAGTTTGCCAACACTGAAGCTGCAGTTAATGTTACTGCAGTATAACAATGTGCTGAGAAGCCATAAGTCAGGGAGCCAAGAATGAAGCTCAGATACCAATGTCAAACACACACTGGTGATCTTTAAACAAGGGCATGTGCTTTCTATTTCCAAAACTGTTTTTCCAGAGCTTTCTTTAAGTTCAGTTGTGGTGAAAAAAGAAAAATACCTGGAAACCTGAGGCTAATTGGCAGTTGTAAAATAAGTGTGGTCTGTTTCCCTCCTCATACTTAGAGGTGTTTCAAATTTATTACCCCATGTATAGACTGTACGGGCAGGTTTGTGAAAGAGGTGAGAGCTGCAAATCATTCTCTTACTGGTTCCTCGGTTATTTAAGCAGCCAGTTCAGATGGAAGAAATACTCTGATTAAAGGGCAGGTCAGGGATACAATGAATGGCTTCCTATGAAAGCTAACTCGAAATGGCTTCCATGGGTATTGGAAGTAAGAAGAAGTATATTTACCCTGCAAAGCAGAACAGTGACAGATCCATCACTGCAGGGAAAGGTTTCATGGTATCTGGAGGAGACCATGAAATAGTAATAAAAGGAATGTAACTGGAAGATTGATGGGGATGTGGATTGATTAAACAATATACACAAGCAATGCTGTTAGTACCCTGGCCCCAAATAACAGGCCTAGTGAATCGATGATAATACACCTTGTACATACCTTGTACAGTAGTTCCCTGATGGATTAGGATGTTCCCTTTTCTAGCTCATCTGAACTATTCATACATATGTGACAGTGCCCTCCCTCTACATATGCAGATAAAGGCTCAATGGGATCTGATGCGTAATCACACAAGTATGGCAGGAGGTGCAATTATATGACTGCACATTAGAACTCATTGCGTCTTCTTGCCAGTGCAGGAACAGCCTGATCCTGGGCTCCTTCACTGACAAGAAGCAAAATCCCATGGCTGGGAGCCCCTCCACACACCCCCACATCTTGGAGGCACAGCTGCCACAGTCTCCCAAGCTGGGGGGGCGGGTGTTAAACCCCCAGTGCCACACGATCATGTCTACTGCAGTCTTCCAGCCCCAAAGGGCTTCATGTACCCCCAAAGCCGAAAGATTGAGGCTGCCATGATCTCACAGCCCAGGGGTATGACACACCCCCAGGGGTTGGGAAATGTGGGAGCTGTGATTTTCCAGATGTGGAGGTGAGGGGAACCCCCCTGTGGGTCAAAGACTGCAGCAGATATGATCTCTTAGTCCCAAGGGCTCCTCGCATCCATGGGGCTTGTAGATTTTCAGCCACCCCCTGTGGCTGTTGGGACCCAGCCTCTACACCTGCTGGGGCTGAGTCCACCTAGTTGCAGGTATCCCAGCCCTTCCTCGGCATGGATCACCTCTTCCAGCTGCAGTGGAGACCCTGCTGCATGTGCAAATTAAAGCTGGACAGCAACCAGTTATACAGCTAGTACAGATTTTCAAGGTCTAACTTTTATAGCTGATTGGAGCTTTTTATAGCATGATAGCTACCTTGCACATATAGCTGTTCTCAGGGTAACTACATAACAAGCCAGTTAATTGCATGACACCTGTAACATGTAGAGGAGGCTAAAGAAATACCAAGCACAATGACTTATTTCTTTTCCTTTTTAATTTTCCATCTTTGTCTCTCTAGCTTTTCTATTTCTATTAAATATGAAATGTCCACAAATAAGGTGAAGGGATACGTCATCATACCTAGTTAAGTCTCAAATGATTGGCACTAGTGTGCTGCAGAGCAACTACAGAACTGCACACTGCAGAAGTTGGAGAACACACATCTTTCTGCCTCAAAACCCCATTTTAACTAAAAGAGAATCTCCTTCAGCCATTAACAGTATCAGGCTTATAACACACAATTAAGGAGGTCATGCCCCATCCAGTAGAAGGCAGTGAAAGGCAACTGCAAACCAGTACATTGTAATACATTCTCAAAAATGAAAAATCTAAACTGCCTCACATGTAGTTATATTTTTTATAAAAATTTGAAATTTGGATAAATACAACAAATTCATGTTATCTTTTTCATATTTATTCTGTGTTGTTTTCTGTTCCCTGTTATTCCAAGCTTGCACAATGGAACTAAATTTGTCAATTAACACTTCTGTTCACCAGATACTTCCACCTCCAATTCACTGACATGCTTTTTTTTTTATTTTCATAGATTCACAGATACTTGGGTTGGAAGGGACCTCAAAAGATCATCAAGTCCAACCCCCTGCCTATGCAGTAAAGAGTGCTGGGGTCAGATGACCCCAGCCAGATGCCTATCCAGCCTTCTTCTAAAGACCCCCAAGGTAGGGGAGAGCACTGCCTCCCTTGGAAGCCCATTCCAAATTTTGGCCACCCTTCCCTTTTCCTGAAATCTAGCTTAAAGCTGCTCTCTGTCAGTTTGTGACCATTGCTCCTTGTTACCCCAAGAAGCGCCCTGGTGAGCAGAGCATCTCTGATCCCTTGCTGCGCCCCACTAATGAATTTGTAGGTGACCATGAGATCACCTCTCAGCCTTCTCTTGTGGAGGCTGAAGAGGTCCAGGTCCCTCAGTCTCTCCTCAGAGGGCTTATCTTGTAAGCCCCAAACCATACGAGTGGCCCTCCTGTGGACTCTCTTGAGTCTATCAACATCCTTCTTGAAGTATGGCCCCCAAAGCTGGATGCTTTCTAACTGCAGTCTGACCAATGCCGCATAGAGGGGAAGTATCACCTCCTTGGATATATTTGTCATGCATCTGCTGGGTGCTGATAATTTCATTACAGTGACAACTGATGTTTACTTTGGAGTCCACTATAACCCCAAGATCCCTTTCTCTTCTGTGCTGCTGAGAGGGTCACTTCCCAGGCAGTAGGTGTGCTGGATATTTTTGTGCCCTAGGTACAGCACTCTGCACTTGTCCTTGTTGTCCTGCATCCTATTGTGTACTTTTCTAACCTGTCCAGGTCTGCCTGCATTCGCTCACTACCCTCCAGAGTGTGCACTTCACCCCACAATTTAGTATCGTTCACAAACCTGGACAGAGTACACTTCACACCCACATCCAAGTCACTGATGAAGATATTGAAGAGTACAGGTTCAAGGACTGAACCCCAAGGACCTACCCACATCCTTCCAGGTCGATACCAACTCATCTACTACCACTCTCTGGGTGCAACCACTTTGTTTGCATCAAACTTTGTTTGGTTCATATCAATATGGGGGAAACACAATTATTATTTTCTTTTTTCTTCTAAGCAAAAGTCCTCTCTGGAGCCTAAGTACCATAATTTGGGGCACAACTACATGAGACATTTACTGAGCAGTAGACTCATTAGCTACATAGTAAACATCTTTGCATCTACACATACATCCCAATTAAGCTGGAGTAAACTAATGAACTCCGCAGCAGGGTAGTACAGTACTGCCCTGCTTCAAAGTAAAATAAACTCTGCAGCAGTGCACATGTCAATGCTGCCTGGCTGGCTGGGTCATGAGGGCGCTTCAGTGCGGGGTCTGCCTGCCAGTTAGCCCCATGCCGAAGCAACCTCATGCTCCAGCCAGCCTGTCTGCAACATGTTGAGCTGGGGGGAGCAGCCTTAGGATAACAGACTGTCCCCTGGCAGTTGAAGCTGCCCCACCCTGGCTCAATGTGCTGTGATCCTTCATGCACGTGCAGGTGTACGCCTGGCTGCTATAAGCTCTGAAACAATAAGCTCTGGATCTTATTGCTGTACATTAATAGGCATGTGTAGATACACCTTATAACCCTTAAATTACTGTGAAAGTCAAATATAATATATCAGAAGATATATCAATAGATTTTTAAAAAATACATTGTTCACAAAATAGGAGATATTTTTCATTTGTACATATGTTACTGTCTATTGTTCATGCAGTGTTCTTGAAGTTTGACATTTACTTTTCTTTCTCCCACCATTTTGGTTTTCTTTCCAAATATTTTAGTCAGGTTAGTAATATGTATAGTATTTTCGTAGATCTTGAAATCTTGTGCCTTGTTTGCTTACTTATATCCATCTCATCCTGACCTAAAGCTTAAGGAGCCACATGTTAACTGTAGCTGAAAAAACAGGTGGAAACAAAGAGAAAAAATATTGCTTTCTAGAGGTCCAACACAGGTGTTTACTGCAATTTCTATGGTCTCCATAGTGATCAGTTACAAAATCAGTGTTATTCACTGTGAGGCTTTATACTGCTTGTCAGTATTTCACAATCTGGATCTCCCACCAAGAAGGTTTTACTTACAGCAATTGGAAGTAGTGTATGTAATTAAGGGAAGGAGGAGAGCAACCAGGACATCAGTCCCAGGCACTAGCTTGGGGGATGATACAAAAAACGTCAGCATCCAACACTGCACTCTGAGCTGCTGTGACACTGGCAGCAGTACAGGTGTGACGTAACCCATGTGCTGTCACTAGCCAGATCCCAGAACTACCTAGTTATACCTGTGGCAAACAGCATGATCATTGCAGGCCTTCATGTCTCTGTGTACCTGGATCCTAGTTCAAATGCAGAAGCTATACTTGAATGGATTGAAAGGGACTATAAAAAGCTTGATAAGGTTGTCATTCCATATGTAAATGACAATTTCTCAATTACTGACATGTTACTAATTGTCTGTGTTTGGATGGAAAGTACTAGTATGTTGAGGGAAATGACTGGGATACAAATGAGGTATCACCCAGAAAAAGAGAGAGAGCAGAACTAATCTTAAGGCAGCTATCTTTGGAGTGTAGTGTGCTTTGTTCCCTATCTACAAGGTAATCTTTGTAAACTATGGGGATGTACTATTTTATATGCCACTGAACAAGATATTGTAAAGGCAAGCTTTGGATTTCAGCTATATGAATTGAAAATGGGAGTAAACATATTGAATTCAATAGTTTCCTACATCAGTAAAACCCATTCAAATGATATTGGAATGAGGACTTAAATGACTGATCTTACATACTGACCGTACACTATTGTAGTTCCATTGACTTCACCGACGACAAGGAGAGGAGGAGCAGGTCCTAAGTTCCTTCAACTGAAAACTTTAAGGAGACCATTTTCAAAGAATAAATTATTATTCATATTACTAGTTATTTGTTTCAGCCCATGGACTGGGGAAGATGAGTGTCAGTGCCTTTGTTTCCTCCTTCTTTTACTGGGGAGATTGGGCATTATTTTCAAAGTAACCAGCAGTAGAGGGAAACACTGTGATCAGCAAGCCTGGGTATTCTTCAAGTTTAAGAATTAAGAAGATATGAATTTTAATGCCAACTGAGACACAGAATGAGCCACATTCTGTGATCATTGCCAAGTCTCTCCCATTTTCATACACAGCACATGAAATACATCTAATAAAAGTGCAAATCACCCTAATGGTTGTATTGTGCAAACAGAGCCAGAACACATAAAATACAAAACAGCATCCATGCTTAATTTAATCAATAAAATCTTTACAAAAAACTATGCTATACAATCTATGCATGATGTATTTACAAATACCTTTATACTAAATGTAAAGTCAAAGATGACTTATGCCATTTAACTGCTTTGAATGGATAAATCTCTCTGAATGAATCAGAGAATGAGTGTTCTGGTTTCATCTCAGCTATACTCGGTATTATAGAAGGAATTGAACCAGTTGTTGATTGATTCCAAACTAATGAGCTAAACCTAACACATGATTTATTCACTTTACTCCACAAAGCATGTAACCTTCACAAAATAAACGGTCGTCTTAAATGTGTAACTGGACAATTTTGCATCCTGTCTCTGAAAAAGGCCTTCAGGTCCCTAGGAGTTGTAGTTTCTCAGGAAAGGCTGATGAAGGCATAGTTTCAAAAGGTGATATGATCAAGAGGGGGTGCCTTTTTCTTAAACAGTTCATTGCATACCCTAACACTGATTTAAGAGATCAAAGTATCATTATGGTTTCAAATCCAATAACCTTCATTCCACCCAACTGAACAATGCTAGGTAGGTAAAGTTTCTTCAAAATGCAGTCAGTTGCATATTGTTGTTCCTACTCTTTCTCTCTTAAGAAGCAAGGCTTCTTTGGTGATATCTTTTCTTGGACTAACTGTATAGACAGGAGAGATAATAGACTAACTTTTAGGCACACGGGGTTCTTCTTCAGGTCATTAGCGTAGTTCGTAGAAGTGCAACTTGGAATTGAGGCCACAAGCTGCTGTACAAACACACAATAAAGACTTCCTACCTGCCTAGCTTTCAAAGCTTAAAATTTAAATAAGCAATCAGAGGGGGAAAAACCTGTGAGGCAGAAATTTTTAGAAACAGAGGCAGAGAGAAATTAAAGGCACTGACAAAAATGCAGCTCCCTGCTCTAACTCATGGTGTTTTATGGAAAGTGCCATGAGTTAAAGCATTTCCCCTTCCCCACTAGACTTTCAGTGTTGGATCAGGGGGTGGGGGATCAAGTTCTACTTTAGAGCCAATTCAGGAGGAGCTACCTGTCTCCAGCCTTTCTCCCCTAGCCCCACTCTCCCTGCCCCGGCTCTGGTACTGTCTGCAGGATGAGCTCCAATCCATGAGTCTGCACTCCAGAAAAGTCCCTTCTCTTCCCTTCTTTCCCTTCCTTCCTGCAGAAAACACTGGGGGTGGGGGCTGGGCTCCATAAGCTCAGCCTGGATCACACGCAGGGACAGACAGAAGTTAATGAAGGTGCTCCACTTTGGAGCACCTTCATCTGAACCCTTATATAATGAGTGTTAATTTGTTTCACAACTGGGCACTTTTAAAGCTCTCTGCAGTCATGCTCTTCTGTCAGCACATGGCTGTAGAACTCTTTCAAGGAGCTGATCGCATGACAAATTTCACTTCTGTCAGTGCTACAAGGGATTTCCCAGGGTCCCAATACAAGTCTGTGAAAGAGTTTACAATGAAAAAGAAATTCTTCCTGATCCCTAATAACAGTAAACCAGCATCTCAAATCATGAGAGAGAGAGAGAGAGAGAGAGAGAGAGACTTTGCCATTTTTAGTACACCTTGTATAATTGGAGATACTATTCCTATTGGCTTTAAATGTATAATCTTGTGTAATTTTGAAACTCATTAAGCTATTTGCCCTTTTGAGGGGCCATTAAATTAGCTGAAAACACAACATTCTTCTCAGTAGGGAACCTTACTGCACCAAATTTCATATAAAACTACAAGATGATTGAGAGAAAGGGACAACCTATTCTTAAAGATGACAAAATCATTTCACTTTTTGTGTTCAATTAGAATAACTTTATAACTGTATACATTGTCATTATTTCTCATCTTCCTTTCAGTCACTGCTGATTGCATTTTGTCTGGCATAAACCTTACCCCACATTAAATTACATAATTCTGAATTGGTACAAATCATCTTTTCATTTCTCCCTCCTTCTCTCTCTCTCTTTCTCTCTCTCTCTCTCTCTGCTGAGATCAGTTCACACAGTCATAACAAAAACTAATCAACTTCCACTTGAGAAAGAGTGAAAGTGTGTCAAGGTACGTAAATAGAAGCACTAAATCAGGAGACAACAGCAAATGAAAACAGAACATTAGCACTTCCATAAAATGTTGAGAGAGGTGGGGAAGGAAGTATTTAAGGAATTAACCTGCCATGCTGTGGGTAATCCCAAGCTTGATTGCTTCTCACAGTTTGGTATACATCTGCCCCATAATTATACTGGAAAGAAGAAAAATTCTTCCTAATGAAAAAAAAAAAAAGAAAAAACCTAATTATTAAGTGGCTCATATTTTTTACCCTCTTACAAGTTAAATGAACAGATGTCCTTTTATCTCTCTCCCTCATACACATACACAACTACACCTTTCCTTTCTATATCGCCTGTTTAAAGCAGTGACAGTAATGCCTTCCTACTATACAAAGTATGGAGAAGCTTGAATAACTACAATGCTTCTAAATCACTTGGCTGTTGTAGAAAAATGAAGTATTGGAGTCTGTCTGTTTTCTCTTATGTTATTGATTCACTGTAAGATTAAATTTCCATTGATGCTTTATACCTCAGTTTCCCCATACATCAAAAGGCAAGCAATGGGTTTGAAGGTCAATATTTGTTAACCCATAAAAAAGAAATAATCTACTGCTAGGCTTTGGATGACTTGACAGTGCACAAGGTCAAAAGAGGCATTTATTTGCCTGCCAAATGCAAGACCATGTTCTTTTCAATTGCAGGCCATTGAGCCTTAGAGAACATTCTCTCCTATCTGAGCAGGTTGTAACTCTCTTGGTAAACTACTGGATTAACACATGTGAAAAGCAGGCTCACAGTAAAATGCCACATTTGTATAGCTAAGCATTTTAGAGAACGTTTAGATTACAGTTTACAATGCAGTTTAATCGCTGACCTTTCTAGCAGTAAGGGCATGTTTTCTCTATGTCATGACAACAACAAATCTTCCTGGAATGGCCCAAAGCACACCTATCCACCAGCTCCCACTTGCACGCTCCAGACCAGTAAATACTGTGATGGAGATGCACTGCAGTATGCTCCTGGACTCCCTTGAGATAGCCAGGACAACCCACTCACCCAACTCTGACATCTTTGCATGCTCTAAAACCAAATGAAAAGCTTGGAACCTTGAAACTTTGACAGTGAGACTCTTCATGGTGAGGAAGTAAATTGGGATATATGTACAGGTCTTACATTAGGTCTTTATGTTAGCCTGAGGTAGTGGGGAGTTAATTTATCTGAAATGAAACACTGGTACTAGAAGGTATCTACATTGGCTATAGAAGCCTGTGCTGAGATACACTTGCAGTTTAATCTGTATGGCTGAACTGGGCTGGGCCCCATTGCAGGTCTCATTGTCAAAGCAGGTCACTTTTTCATGTCTTAGCATCTGTGTGTGTCTAACAACCTGAATCTATACACATTTCAATGTTTATGACTTAAAACTCTATATGAAGAGTACTTTACCAGCCAGTTCTGAACAGCAAAACCTCTTCGGCAAAATCTCTTCGGCAAAATCTCTTCAGATTATTCTTTGTTGAAGATGGTATGATTATCAACATAGCAGCCACTGAACCAGGGATCTCCAGAGCTAAAAGCATGGTCTTCTAGTCTCTGAACTGCTATAACAGACAGGCATCTTCTCTGGCACTGCAGGAAGGGAAAGTTGTACCACATCAATATATATAGACTATAACAATATCCTTTATATAGCATATGAAACTAAAAAAATAAAATCCTGTAACAGCCCATCATTAATAGAAAATGATCTATCCATCATTCACACAGCCAACTCAGAGGTGGGAAACATGTGGCCCAATTTCTGAATGTTTCTCGTCCTTGAACAGTTCCGTTTTATTTTGCTAAATCATCGATGACTTACTCTGGAATCCGTTAACAATAGAGATAAAGACAACCCCACAGTGCAGCTCTGCTTAGAGCCACAGTTTCAGTACTTCACACTTTTTCACTTTTATAGGTTTCAATGCCCTGTAAATCAATCATGCAAGTGAACCACGCAGCTGGCCAGACTATGAGTAATAGGGTTTGGTGTACATAAACACACAAATTATTGTAGCAGGTCTCAGCCACCTGTAGAATGGAAGAAGCTTGATAAAGCCAGAGTGTTTTATTCATACATATGTGTGCATGTACTACTACCACCCAAACCAACACAAACTTCTGGGCTGAACATTGAAACCAGACATCCCAGGCTTAGTTTTCATAGTCATAAACCACATTCACACTCAAAAGTAATTTTCTTTCCTTAGGTGTAACCTTTTTTCCCTTCTGTCTAGCAAATTTCAGTCCAACATAATCCAATAAGGATGAAACCCGGAGTTCCACTGTGAACCAGGACTTACGTAGTGTTCTCAGCACTGTGGAGTTATATAATACAGAGACAGTCTCTGCCCCACACAACTCACAACTAAGATTGACAAAGCACAAGCAGTAATAGGTTGGGTAATAAATTAATAATATATATGGATGGAATACCTAGTAATGTCAGTTCACTGGGCAGAGATGCAGGCCATCTACGGATATAGAATTCCTTCTGAAAGAATCACCGTTTTGGTTGAAACCAAAAGTATACAGATGTTCAAGATCTTTCTTCCAGAGCAAAAATGACCACTCTGTGGACAAAATAACCCAAATACAAGTGAGAAAGTGCTCCTGATAAAATACCTCTGCACCCCCTGACCTCAGGATGAGGGAGACCAGATGAAAGACTCTCATGAGCTCCAGGCTGGAGAAGCATGGGGGAAAGCTGCTTCCTCCCTTCCTGTAGACTGGGTGGGGAGGGGAGGAACAGTCAACAGCTGCTTTCCACCTACTTTTTACTGTGGAGCTCCTGGTGTGAGCAGCAGGCAGGGGCTTTGCCACTCTGCTCGCTCTGACTGCTTGCATCTCATACTTGAGTCCCTGGCATGAGAAGCAGGCAAGGGCTATGCCTTACTGCTCCAGTACCCTTAGGAATGGGAGGACTGGAAAAACCCATGTTTGTCTCAGACTAGGATCACCCTAGTCTCAGTAGGTGCAAGGAAGAGGGTAGGGAGGGCAGTTGCAGAATGAACATCTGTACTGCTCCCTCTCCTGGGATAATTTCTAGCAGTGGAAATTTTCCATAGTTGAAACTGAACATTTGTATGCGGCTGTTGTCAAGACCCAGAGAGAAGGATTGGAGGGGAGGGATCTCCATGGCTGTACCCCACTGCCCTGCCCCAGCACACTTAGTGTTTCCTTCCTGCTTCTTGCAACTCCCTGCTTGCCTCCTTATTCCTCATTATGTCCCAGCATCACACAGCATCTCTGAGCTCCCCTCTGAATCTAAAATCCTGGCCCACTCCCAAGTCTTGCTTTGCTCCAAGAAAATGCTCACTCTGCCCATGAGAGAACACACATTCTAACACAGCAGCAGCCAATGGAACTAGATACAGTCAGGAGAGAGAAACGCCTGAAACACTAGTCTCCCATTGTACCCTGGGTCCAACATTGGTAAGAGGATGAGGGTGGCTGCTGGCATTCCCTCTAAATAAGTGCCTAGGGCTGGTGCTCCACTTGCTCTCTAGTTACTCTACTGAATACACTCATACAATAAATAAGCAGTCACAGGACTCCTAATAGGCACAGGTAGTCTCCAGCCTGGCCAGAGCCAATTGATAATTATTTGTAGGGCTGTAGTAAGTTTTGATAGAAAATTGAAAGGGCTTTATAGAAATTATCCTAATAAGCTATATTTTCAATTAAATAATGGTTTCCTCAATAACCCATGACCCATCATTTAGTGAACAACTAAATACCTGCTATTCCTACATGGGTTGGTTTATAAACATTTAAAAGTTTCTTGATTTCTATTACAAGCAGTCAGAGTTCTGTTCTTCTATTACCATGGATATAGATTATTGATATTTATATGAGATATTTTAATTACATTTCTTGGCCCTACTTGTATTATTGTTTGTGAATACAGATCACTTTTAAGGCATACATTGACATAGATCCTCTTAGAAGCAATAGAACTTTACTGTTAATACTAAGAAGTGAGTTTGATGTATGGTGTTTTCCAGGCCCCCTTTTCATGAAGATAACCACAGAACCCAAGTATCTATTCCACACAGCTAAAGGGAGATTTTTCTATGCCTTATCATCTATAGGTAGATCACAAAGGAACATTTGGGGCTTCTGTGGGTACAATGCATATGCAATATTTTTATTCTTTAATATATGAGGCATTTATTTTTGTCATATGAGACTACAGTGCTCTATGTACAGCTATCTCTGATTCCACTTTTGTAAAAAAATAATCTTTTTCATTTGTTCTTACTTACAGGAAAAGAAAAGGGAGTATAACTTATGTGACTGCACCAGTTAAGGGATCGTATTTCATCTCGAGGGACAACCCATGTAAATTCATCATTGCTTCAATGGAATTTGAAGAGGATATTTATTTATTTTTGGAAGCAAGAAAGCCTTTTATGGCCATTTTTCCAAATGGGTATCTTATTAGCTGGAAACGTGTTCTAATTTGCTGTTGTCAAAATCCCAGACACCAGCTTGATCAGCTTTAAATGAGGCACAGATGGTTGCGGAATTGAATTTGGATTTGCTTAATGTTAGCTGCTCTGTTTGACCATTTCATTCACTTTGTTTTGCATCAGTTACAATTCAACAATCCTTTATCTTTCTGTTGGGGGATTGTTGTATTGAAGAAACTCGTAACTGAAAAATACTAACTGACATGTAAATTTGGGGTTAGTCTGTTATATTTTAGCTGAGAATATACATGCTGATTTAGGAACAGATACATTTTTAAATTAACTATATTCTTTTTAAGGCTTATTTAAAAAGAACAGACTAGCATGTGCAGGAAAGGATTAATAATATCCGTTTGTAGGCATGTTTTTACTTGTAAAATATTTTTAAAAACATTCAGAAAGAATTCTTTTTTTGGGGGGGGGCGGGGGTTGGAGTTTGAAAAACAAGCCTTCGCTGTGTTGTGATAATACAGCTTTTAACAATTCATGACAGGAAAAAGATATTGTAGAAGTGGGAATCTAGGCAGGGAATATATAATTCTCCAATTTGGAGTCTGACCAGGATATGAAAATTAATGCAGAGGGACTTTTCAAATGATGATAATAAAAGCAATGGGCTTCTTAATGAATATGAATGATGATACTTAGGCCAGGGGTTGGCAACATTTTCAGGCTGCAGGTCAGAATAACCAACTCAGGTCAGAAGCAGGCAAGTAGGTTGGTACAAGGACCTAGTCACCACCGCTGCTTCTCCCCACAGGAGCACAGGGGAAGCATTCACTTCTGAACACCACCCAGATCTGGTATAAGTTACCCTGAAACCCCACATCCATGAGTTAGGTCCAGCCTGTGTGCTGTATGTTGTCAACTGCTGATCTAGGCTTTAGGTATGATCTATTCAATACATTCCCTGCAAACACTGTCCTAAGTTTAGAGCTGGGTCTTAATTTTTTTTCTTTCGCTTGCTGAAATTCTCTTGTGAATAGGTTTACAGCAAACTTCAAAGCCCTTAGAGAACATTTGCAAAAACACATGTTGAATTTGTAATTGCAAATATTCAAGCATAAATCTGCTGCTTAGAGCTATGTCTGCTTAGCTCTGAGATGGAAATACATATTTGATCAAGATATAAAATCATAGTACGTACAAAAGAGCTTGTTTTGCAATTTTTTTATTTTGAATTTTTGCAGTGTACTGATTACATTTGAGCTACATGCCAACAATTATATGCAGCAATTATTTGGCAAATAACACTGAAGGATGAGTACATTTGGGAAAATCATTATCTATTCACAAATATTTCATGAAAAAATAAGAGGCAAAATGGACTGAATGCATAATTCATTAAGAATTATTTATGCAACTTTTGTCTGGGGCATTGGTTCAGTATAGACTAAGAAAATGGAATCTACAGATTTGCTGACATCATTCCTTTTAACAGTACATAATTTGAGACATCTTTTACCTTCAGCAGCTCCTGCATGTTTGGTGGCAGGGAAATCCCATTTTCAATTGCTGTACATAAAAAGCCAAATATGACTACAAAACAATAAAAAGAGCAAATAGAAAATTTTCATGGGGGAGAGGGGAAGTGCACCTATTCACGCTGTAGCATTCTTCATGTGACATGAATTACAAAATGGTAGCTATAGTTAATAGCAATAATGTTGCTGCGCCTAATAGACTGTGGTGAGAATCAAAGGATTATGGAAGTACTCAGACATTACGATTATCAAAGCCACCTTAGTGGTATAGATAGACACAGATAAATAGAGACTCATAGCTAGTTCTGTACTTTTAAAAATCCAGAGAACACTACACAGAATGGCGAAATCTCCTTTTAACACAACACCTTTTAATACACCTCAGAGTTAAAACTGATTGCCTTAGAAAGAGTCGAGCTTCAAAATACACAGCTGTCTCCCTTCAGTTTGTAAGAGAAAAGCTAGATTCAGAAGCACATCCTGTAGGCTTTTCCTTCTGAAATATATCCAAGGAACCTGATAGGTGTTAATGTTATACGGACATGCATATTTCTTTGCATGCCCAAGCAGAAGTGTCTGAATTATATTTCCAGCAGTCCCTCATATAAGCTAATTTAGTGCTGGTATAAGCTACCAGATTGACAGCACTTGACATTGCTAAACACAGAGACTACAGCGCTGATTGTGCCAAATTGTACATTGGTTTTGTAATCTCCACACCAGGGAGTAGATTTTTTGACTACAGAATTCATTTTTGTTTCTGATTGAAAGCTAGTTCTCCAGAGGACCTAAATCAGAATCATATTTTAGAGAAGTCCAACAGCTGCACTGTTCAAAATTCCCCCATGAAAAAAAAGCCTAGCACACTCTAAAGTGCTCAGAAGCTCTCAGGGCACTGATGCTGTATTAAAAATTATATTGAAGAGGAAGGAATGATAACTGCGTGTTCGCATGACTGGGTCTTGTGTCTTTTGTGTCACCATAACTGTGTGATTAAATGTGATCTTTAAAAAAAGCTAGAGAAACCACCAAAATTTGTCAGCTTCTTAACAAGGTAGTTTGCTGGTACTGCTTCATCACAGCTCCATGTAACCTGAAATTGAGTCTGTTAAGATATGTGCACGGGAGTCAAGTGTTAGCAGTCTAATTATTCACTATGCAGGATGCAAACTGCCCTGGATAATAAACTGGGATGGGAAGAACACTATGAAGAAGTGTGGTTAAATAAAGGCAGTTCACAGTTTGTGCCCAATCCTAACTTCATTTACTCTAGTAGATTGCCAATAACTTCTTGATTATGTGTTTATTCCTGATTTGCACCAGGGAAAGTAAGGGCAGAATGGGTTTCTGTGTTTATTAGCTACAATTATTGAGAATGGGTTAGAGCAGCAATTAGACTGATGGGCCCTTTTTTTTTAAGGAAAAGTTCCATTTCCTATAAGTTCACCTTTCATTTTAAAAGTAGGGAAAATATTACTAACTCTTGGGCTGATCAAGGAAAGCTCTAAATTAAAGTTAAGCACATGCGTGTGTTGACCTTTACTTGAGGCTCTTATATCTGATTAGCATCTTGATTCTGCCTGGGGTCTGAGGGAACCTTCATTTAGAGTATGCAAAGGCTCTCAGCTCTGTCCACTGCACTAGCAGGCTAAAGTCAGGGAAACTACTCATATGCTTGGCTGAAATGAGACCTTGGTAAATAACTTCTGTGAAGCATTTGCAATTTGACCTGAGTTTTTTAGGTTCAGATTTTAGTGGTTAGGTAGACTCCCTGAAAATCTGACCCATAGTAAGTTTACTAAGCTTCCATTCCATTAAATATATACACATACATATACGGTTATTGTTATAGTTAGTTATACACTAAAGATATAACAATATAACTTTCCTTTAGTGTATGTGTGCATGCATGCATACACATGCACGTGCGCGTGCACACACACACACACACATCCATCCATCCGTCCATCTATCTAGACATAGACGTATATAACAATGGATGGAGCAGAATTAAGTCTGGAAAAGACTTTCTGCTACGTTGGTATTGTTCCTCACGTATCCACCAGTAACAAAGTAAAAGCTCCTACTTTAAAAACACAAAATGTTTCCCCCCTCTGAAACAGTTCCAAATATACATGTCCACCCCCACTTACATGGTGAAATAAGTGGATACATTTTAAACCATTTTTTAAATTATACTTTGACTGTGAACTAATAATTTTGAAACCAAATTCAGTTGCATTCCCCACACTGAGTCAGATTTGTTGATAGGTAAATGTCAGTCCTAAATGTAGAGGTAAGCTTGAAACCCTTTAAAAGAAGCTGTAACTTAATCAATCTGTTTTTAGGAAACAAAAAAGTGGGGAAAAAAACAAACAAAAAAAGAATGAAGTAATTCCAGTCTCCTTTTACTCCACCCAAGTGTAAGAAGGGACAATCCATGATTTAGTAAGACTTTGTTTTATCTTCAGTGGCATTGGCTAAAACTTCCACCTTTAGGCTTTCTTTAGTGCATCTAAGAAGGATTGAAATGATGACACATTGTGTCTGAAAATAAAATAGAAAATTACAACCTATCAGGAGAACTTTCCAATTTTTGGTTATACCTCTGATATGGCAGTCATTGTTCTGATTGCCTTCTTTCCTTAACAGTGAACTGGAGCAGAGACCTAGTCAACAGTGTCTTTTGAAAATTCATGATTTTAACCTTTGGTATATGTGCATTTGAACTTTTGTCATAAAATGTCCAATAGGATTTGCCCTATAACCTGTGCAATAAAAAAAGACAAATGAGCTAAAAGGAGAAGTCTCCTGAAGTACATTTTTAAACCACTTTGGAAAAGCCATCTCAGTTGCAGAAGATTACCTTTGGAACAGACTCCAAAAATATTTTAAATGTTCAGTATTTGGATGATAAAACTATTAGAAAAAATATATTTTGTGGACTGGGGGGAAAAGTTAAGGGAGTGTAAGCTAAGCTTAAACCTAAATTATGCCCATGCTTGGCAGGGATGTTGAAAGGGGATACTAGACCCCTATTTTTGTAAAGGTCCCCTGGGTAGGCACAGTCAGAACCCTAGCACTTAGGGGACACCAAAACTCAGAGTTAGAGCTGTCCTTGCTTGTACAGAGAAAGTAAAGGAGATAAGGCAGCATGGCACACCCACTCAAACCAGACATCATCTCTGGGCATTTATACATGTGCTCCAAGAGCCATTCTAAGTAAAGTGCTTGGAGCATCTTGTGTATCAGTGTCCCCACGCTTAAAGATAGTGGCAGGTACATTATAACTACAGCATGTCAGAGCAGCTTTGCTGCTGGTGTATAGGCACCCTCTTGGTTGTACATACCAGGGAATATACATTGCAATCCCTTTGAAATTGGTGTGGTAGATGTGCTTGCCTGACCTTAATTGTGTACCATGAATGCAAAGCCATAGCTATTATTCTTTAATATATGATTTGTGCTTTGTGTATATCCCTAAGGATCTGGTCCTTACCTAATTCCATCCCTTTAAGCATTTATCTCTCAAGTGTACCTGAAGTTAATAATATTAACAATATCCCTTTTGTAAATCTAACAAGAAGATTATACAAGGCATGGATTTAATGTAACACCTAATCCTGGGTACAAGGAGAACATCAGACACAACTCAAGTATGCTAAGCTAAATACATCCATGGTGTAAATTCATCAAAGACAATAGAATTACATATGGTCTGACCTTGTCCCACTGGTGTTAACAGGTAAGTCTAGGGGTGTTTTTGGAAGGAGAGAGAATCTGGAATGAATACTGCTCCAGACAAATTTAAAATTTGACACCTCCATGCAACATCATGGGCAAATCCTTCCCTAGCCCAACGAGGCTCTTGGATATGAAGCCCCGTAAATATAATTTACTTAGGAAGCTAGTCTGCTTGAAGTTCTGGAGTCTGAAAATGCAGCTGTGACATTTAAAGCTTTTTATCAATAGTCTTGTTAATTTAATCAACATCATTGCCAATATATGAGGGATTAAAATGATCTTTGATTCATCAGGAGACAGACTAAATAGAAAATATTTGGATGTTTAAAAATTTCAAAAGCTAATTTTTAAAAGAAAAAAAAAGATGTTGCATGTCTTTTGTCTTGACTATGATCTCTGTGTTTTCAAACCTTGGTGTAAAACTTTACCAAGCAGAACTTCCTATTTAGAAGGGACTAAAGTTCTCAATTAAGAATAGAGTCTGAAGCTTATTACTATTCAAAGTGCAAAACACCCTACCTCTACTAGTTGCACAGAGGAAGACAGTCTCACTGATTTTCCCTAACTAAGCTTTTGTTGACTCTTGGCACAGGAAACATACAGAAAACAAAGATGTTCTCTTAGCTTTCAAAGAACTCCAACTTCTCCTGAGGCCCAGCTTATGAGCAAAGCTTATTATAGGCTGAGCTCAATGGATGTGCCTTAAGTATTTCCCTGTGCTCTGTTTTTTAAAATGTATGTGTTATTTCTGTGTTTGTGAAAGTATCTGATTGACAACATGGGCTACAGACAGGAATATACAGTAGCAGGAGGAGGCTGTTCAAGATTCCTTTCAATTCAGAGCTGCAAAACACTCTGATCTTCCAGTTTTAGAGGCACCATGAATGTCTGCCAGCTTGGAGCGCCACTCTCCCTGCTGTTCCATTTGTTCCTCTCTCATCCAGATCTCCAATAATGCAACTCTATCCTGATGAACATCTTATCCACTGTCCCTCACACTACCTCCCAAGACCAGTTTTTAATGGACTTGAACATAAAAATGGCATTATATGGTGTAAAGGTTGCTCATTAACTATGGGTGAGGGACTGGGATGAGACTCATGTATCTCATTCAATACCATGTTTGCATTTCTGTTGTGTAAGTAGTCATATTCTGGCTTTCAGAGGAGAAAGATGATTACATAACTGACAGTTGGTATGTCTACGTGGTCATTAAGGCAACATAGTTACTGTACATTAAGTTTAGTATCTGCATAACCAAGTACTAAATCAATGTGCAGTAAATGCTGCTACTGTGCAGTAGCACCGGCACACCACTTTTTAGTGATGCTAACTGTGCAATAGCCTACTACTACTGCACAGTAGCGTATTAGCATGGGTTTTGCCCTGCATGCTACTATGCAGTAAAATTAAGCTACTGTGCAGCTGGCATTTCATGTAGACACACCACTGACACACAGCCCTCTCAGGTTTCCCTTTAGAGAGAAAAAAATCCACATATATGTTATATAATTATATTGAAGATAAACCGTGATGACTTTGCTTCCTATGTGCTTCACTTTTAAGTCCCTAAATATTCTGTGTGGGGAGACAGCAGTCCTTTTATTCCTGGAAATGCTATAGTTTTTAAGGGTAACATATGCAGATCACAAATGCATGCATGCATAAACACAATCATAACCAGAGACTTGATAACATGCATAACTGTTCTGCCTGGTGCCCATGGTAGTCACTATCCCTGCTTTCAGTCTGGTGGATGAAATGAAAACACATCTTCTCTGGTTATCTTCGCAGGTAACACATTAGCATTTCAAAAGTATTGGAAAAACAGACACCTTTTATTCAGGAGAGAAAAGGAAAAAAAAACAGTCAAAAGAAACATGATAGCCACATTTACACTTGCACACAATTAAGGCTAGGTACAGACATTCGAAAAGGCTGATGTGGAATTGATCTAAGTTGCAAGGTTTTCTGTAAGTAGCGTAGTTTAGATCAGTAGTGAACAGAAAACACATTTACCCTTTGGTGGGGAGGACAAAATGTTCGATCAGATTCCACCATTTGTAAACCAGTTTATATGTGCCAAACTTCTGTTCTGTTATGGGGATAGGCCAGTTCCCAATCACTTATACTGGTGAAAGTGTAATGTCTGTACCAGACCAAAAGGATCAATGCTTAATCAGCATATGAAGATTTTGGCCAAGCTTATAATTATAGCATTAATTGACTGGTTGTTTCCCATTTTTCTTCTTTGCACACCAAAATTCCAGCTCCTGAGTTGAACAAGAGATCTTGGTAGTCACAATCTCCTCCTGTTCCAAATCTACAATACCAGGTCATGTGAAAATACCCAATACAGTTTTGAGGAATCAGCTCTGCCACTACTGTCCTGGTTATGATCCATGCTGCTCCTTGAGGCACAGTGAAGGCAGCAGGTGTCTTAAACTGTTTTTTCAGGCCTTGCTGCAAAATCAGTGACCATTGCTAGTCCAGTCTGACCTGGTCCCCCCAGAATCACTCCTCAGTGGGTTTGTGCATTCCATGGCAGGCTTTGCATTATCAATTTGCCTTTTAGCAAGTAAAGTGACAATAACAATTATCACCTACATTTAGCAAATGGGCGAATTCCAATTAAAGCAACAAACTACAGGATGTTGAATTAGGGGTCAGCAACATGATAACTCAAGTTATGTGAGACAAAAGCATTTGGGTTTTCTTCTGTAAAGTGAACAGAGAATTCTGTTCCTTTTGGCCCCTTACCTTTGGAAATTACATAGGTCGAGATAAATTCTGCAATACTTGTGAATTTTTACTCCTTCTGGAAGCTTCAATTCTGCTAGGGAACTTGCCATAGAAAGGAAATTATTTAAGTTCTGATACAGGATGGCTATTTCAGAATTCATTCTAACTGTTTTTAAGTGTTTTGTTGTTAAATCATGAGGGGAAGCCTTGTGTTTGATCAAGAGAATTCAACATGGATTATATTTAGAACAAATCAGCAAAGCAGGACAGACCATATAGCCATGTTGAGATTAAGTTATTTGTTTTGTGTTCGTGTATAATGAAGCAAATATCACCAACTCTTGCCAATAGGTATGAGGGAAGACACATAGAAGTGAATTTCTGTGGAAATTTTAAGCTATATTAATTTAGGTGGAGTCATGCTGTTTAAATTCAATTTTAAATCTGGCCTTTGCCTTTGATGGAGTATATCTTTGATGGAATAGTTGAATTCATGGATTTTGCTTTACTGTGAGAAATCCTAAAGCACTCCTTATTGTTGTGAACTGTTACTTCTCGTATCTAATTGTGCCTTTAAAGCTCCATGTGAAGATTTGCATGTTACAAGAATAAGGATTGGTAAAAAATAAGCAAATGAACCAACCCTAAAACAATAGCAACAACAACAAAAACTTGCCACTATCAAATACAACAATTAACCACAGTTTCATTATGGAACTTAAGTTTACTTAATTTCAAGGACTCCAGGTAAAAGATCATCATTGTCAGTGTTTTGGTAGAAGTTTGTGAAACTTTTACAGGACATTTTCTTTGGTCTGTGTCGAGCCTAACATCGAGCAGATGCATGCCCTCTGAGCTAGGAGGGTAAATAATTGGTGGAACAATTTACCAGGAGTCTCAATGAGTTGTCTATCACTAGATGCTTTTAAACCGGGTTTGGATTATTTTCTTAAAAAGAAAAAAAAAAAAATTTGTTCACTTATAACCATTAGACTTGAAGTAGGAGCACATGCCTGCAGTTGCTCTGGCCAGGAGCTGGGGGGTACTAGAATTTGCCCTCAGCTGCAGGGAAGCTGTGCTGGGGGTGGGGGTGGGGGGATATGGCCAGCCTGGCCTGAACTGGCCAGAGAGGTTTTATTCCCACCTCCCTGTCCCACTGGCAGGGACCTGAGCGGGGTCTGCTGGGCACCATGGCCCCTGAAGTAGAGGGGGCAGGGATGGGGGTTATTCCCCCCTCTATCCCCACTGCCCCTGGGGAGCCACAGCCGGGTCTTCCCACTTCAACCACCACTGTTGCTTTCTCCCTGCTTGCAGCAAACAGTGAAATAAGCCCCCTTCTGTCCCCTCCACCGCTCGCTGGAGGGAGGGGGAATAATCCCCATGCTTGCCCGCACCTAAAGGACCCTGACAGCCAGAGTCTGGCTGCTCCCCTGCCTGGGAACTGCAGTGCTGAGGGGACAGGGCCCTTGATACAGATGCCACTGTGGTGCCCCGGGGCAGAGGTGGGAACCCCAAGGGGCCCTGCTAGTGGCATCTGGCCCTGTCCCCACCTGACCACTGGAGCAGCTATGGGGGAATGCTCGTGATGAGGCAGCAGCCTGTCATGATTTCCCCAACCATGAGCCTCTTCCTGGTGGGGAAAGCTGCTGCGGACCCTGGTGGCAGTAACAGCAGCAGCTTATAGGACTCTGCCCTCCTCTGAGCCCCAGTGCTGCCATGTGCAGTCCACCACAACTCTGCCTGCCCCACAGTGGGTCCTGCTGCCAGGAAAGGGCTTGCACTCCATGACACTATGACAGGGGCTGCCCTGGAGGCAGAGGGGGAAATAACTCTGCCCCCCACCAAAGGCCCTGCCAGTGGCATTTGGCCCCATCCCCACCTGGCTACTGGAGCAGCGAGGAGGGAACAACCTTGATGGGGCAGCAACCCCTGTCATGGTTTCCTTGAGTGTGAGCCTCTTCCTGCCAGGGAAAGCTGCTGCGGGGGCAAGGAAAGCTGTTATGGATCCTGGTGGTGGTGGCTTGCAGTGCTCTGGTCCCACCCAAGACCCAGTATTGCTATGTGTAGTCCACCACAATTCTGCTTACCCCACAACAGGACCCTCCATTGGGAAGGAGCTCACATTCCCCAACACTAACAGGGGCTGCTTCCCCCATCAAGGGCCCTGCCCCACTCACGACAGTTCCCTCTAAGCTGCGTGCATGCACAGCCACGCACAATAAAAAATCGTATCACGCAATAACTTTTTAATGCTGCACAAACAGTGGTGTACTGATGGGGGCAGGGGAGTGGTAGGGGGCCATGGCCCCTGGGCGCCAGTCCTGGGGGGACACCCAGTTCTGTAAGAAGGGGGTGCTGCTGCTCTCCCCACCATCACTGCCACTAGCTTCGCATCTGGCCAATCACCACCTGCCTCAACATGTCCACAGGCTGCTGCAGGAGAAGGGAGGAGTGAGCACACTGAGATACCAGTGCACTCCCAGCCAGGATTGCTCATGGATTACTAAACTTTAGAGGAAACACTGCCCCACACTGCAGCAGTGGCCGGGGGTTGGGGGGGGTGGCCAGATGCCGGTCAACAGGGCCCCTTAGGTGGGGTCAGGCACAGGGGTTATCTCCCCTCCCTTTGGCATCCAACAGAGGGGTTTTATTCTCCCTCTTTCCCCAAGCAGGGAGCAAGCAGCAGCAGCAGTTGGGGTGGGCAGACCCAGCTTCAGTCCCACGGCAGTAGAGTGGGGAATAACGCCCCCCCGCCCCCTCTGTCTTAGAGACCATGGCAGTCCACCGATGTAGCAGCAAGCAGGGAATGCCCAGCAGGCCGGGCTCAGTCTCTGCTGATGGGACGGGGGTGGAATTAAACCCCTTTCTGGCCAGGCCCCCACCCTTACCTCTTACCTGTCCCTGCTCTGGCTGGGGAGCAGAGGGGTGGGGCCAGCCCTTCTGGGCTGGGTCAGAGTGCCCAGCCCAGTGGGCACACCAAGATGCTGGGGACTGTGGCTCAAGTTAAACAAGGAAAGAGTCTGGGACAAACATTGCATAAACCAGTTTGTCCCAAATCAGTTAAGTCTGATACTACATTCAACCAGGTTTGTTTCAAAACAGGTTCAGCCATTTTGAAGCTGGTTTATGTGCACTGAATATCTGTTCTGTTACAGGTTTAAACCAGTTTCTGATCACTTAAACCGGTTTATGTGTAATATCTGTCTTGAGTTATTTAGTGTAGTCCATTGCTGTTGCAGACAACCACATTATATAATCACAGGCCAAATCCTATTAAACTCCATCTTAAAACTGATTGTTTTGTTTGCCCTCACTTCCATAATGGGAAGGCTGTTTTAGAACTTCACTCTTCTGATTATACTCATCTCTGTTTATAACTGTTTTTTTTTTTTGTGACAGTATGGCTTTTTAGCTATCTTTTATAGAGTTGTCCAAGAATTAGGGGGTCAAGGGTGGGGGCAGTGGGGAGAACACTTTTTGCCCTTAATTAGAAAATACTGATTTGTGTAAGACAAATTTTGCAAAAGCATCAATTCCAATAAGCTTTCACAGAAAAGCAGACATGCCTCTGGAAATCTGCCTGTCTTCCTACCAGATTAACTTGTAGGATGTTGTGTTTTATTCCAATACAGAATGGAAACTTTTTTGAAGTATTGGTATTTTCCATAGAATGGAAATTCTGAGTTTGAACAGCTGAACTCATGGATTCTTTTGCCTTCTAATGTAATTTAGTTGGGAGATGCAGAAATTCTCACTACATTTGTTTTCCATAAATAATTACTATCAACCCATTATTAATCCCATCTATTTGTTTTGTTTTTGTTTTGTTTTGTAATGCTGGATGATCTTTTGGTCTATGTTTACATGTTGTTGAGCTATTACTACATGAGTTACGCTGTAAGATACGTTATGTTGTAGTCACTAGAACTAGCCTAGTACTGATGGTAAACTGTATGTTCTCTATTGCAGTAGTCTTCATTCTTCCTCATAATGAAATCAATAACCCGTACCTCAAGACAAAACATCTCTCTGGAAGAAATGTGTTTCTCAAAAATCAGTTCTTAGACTCAACAACTGGATGAATGTCTTCCCATGTGTTATACCAGAAATTAGCCTAGATGATCTAATGGTCCTTCTTGGCCTTAAAACCTATGACTCTGGTGGATCAAAGTTTTAAAAAAATTACAACTGTTGAGCTATATTTCTGCCTTCCTAGTTTTGGATTAAGGCATATATAAACAATTATCCTAAGCTAGACAACAAATATAGAACTTAGCTTTCCCTTTCTCTTTAGCTGCATCTCTTATTTTCCTGCCTTAAGTTATTGCAATATTATTTTGTGTTTCCAGTGTCTGGAATTAGCAAGAAAATGCTTTCTCATTACTCAGAGGACCATTTCTAGTCAGCAGATAATTGAATGTTTTTAGGCAAATTGCAATACTAACTTTTAGCTTAAGGGAATCAAATGAATGTCTCAATAGTGGTGTTCTGATTCAGATGCATTTTGGTGGTGGTACAGAATAAGTGACAGAATTCCTTTTGGAGCTCTCATCATACCAGGTTGCATCTCTGTAAGGGAGAAATTTAAACCATCCAATACAATCATTCTGCTTTATTGTCTTGTTTACAGATTGGAGTGGGTCTAAGTTCCTTGTGGGTCTATGGTCCTAGCTTGAGTGTAGAGCAACTGCAAATACCGTCTACTGTTTGCATGTCCACAATACAGCTGAGAACTCTGCTCTGAAGTGACATTTTCTGTATTCACTTCAGTCACTAAAATCATAGCAGTTTCTTTTAAAGGCCATCAACATTTTATGCTTATTTCACTAAGTTAAATGTCTCCATTTGGTCGATGGTATCTCTACCTTTCATTCCATGTCTACCAGAAAGTGCACAAAAACATGATTGAGTCGGTCTAATAAAAGATATCAGGTTTACCCAAAGAACCTTGTCTGCCTGTGTCCTGAGACCAACACAGCTACAACCTATACCCCACAAACATGATTTGTATGCACAATTGGAAGCTTTTTGAAGGAGTCAAACGTTACATCATCTTCCCATATATTTACACTGGAAAGAGCATTAGCATCAGTGAAGGAGTGGAGTGCAATGTATTCCAGAATCAAACACCTGCAAGACATAAGCAAATTACTAATATGACAGGGACTTTCCAGCTATCAGAACTAGGTACAGATATTCAAAAACCTGAGGTGCAATTGATCTAAATTATGCAGTTTTCTGTAAGTGGCATAGTTTAGTTCGGTAATTAATGAAACACATATTTGCCCTTTGGTGGGGAGGGGGTGTTGGGTGTGTGTGTGTGGGGGAAATCTTAGAACAAGTTCCGCCATTTTTAAGCCAATCTATGCGTGTCAAACTTCTTGTTGTGTTAGACCAGTTTCCAATTACTTATACCGCTAAAAGTGTAACGTCTATTCTTGGCCCAAGTGTGGTAGAATAACACAAGACTGTTTGTTTACTGCTGTGCACATGCTTATTGGGAGTGGGAATATATTTTTATATGGTGTCACTGGAACCAGCAGATGAAAACAGACATACATCATCAGTAATGCTCCAACTCCAGAAGCTTTCCTCTTTAGCTATGAGGCTTAGAAATATCCTTTTTAAAAATGAAAACTCAGATCTGAGTTTCATTTAATCATAGGACTCCAAGAACTGGTACTGTTGTAAAACAGCAAATATTGCACGAGTCAAAACACTGCCACGGGAAATGGCAATGATGAACTTGATAATGCACTCCATCATGATGAGCAATTATTTTTAAAAATGTCCTCTGAGAGTCACTGATAGAGAAAGGGCTTTGGATGCCAGTAGAGTGATTTCAGTAGACTTGGAGGGCCATTTGAAAATCTAACCAATGTCCTAAATCCATTTTTCTGTCCTTTTGGCTTTTGTACAGTCTTTAGAAATCCATAAAATGAGATATTTCCAGGCTTTATTCTCTTCCAAATTATATCATCTATAAGCATATGACACAGTACCTGTCATATTAAGCATTGCATGCCTTTAATGAGTCTGTAATAATATAAGCACCATGAATGATATTGATGCTTTATGCACTGTAGTAACATAATGAAATCTTCCATATTTCTGCTTTCTGAAGATGAAACTAGGATAATTAATGAAGCTCAGTTTAGGGGTCAGATCTTCGCAATCAATAACATTAGCTAGTTTCAATCTTTCATCACGCTTGCTTGCCCAGCCCCTATGCAAATTGCATTGATAGAGAAAAATTGTGGTGATTAAACACAATTCTCCCTGCAAGGAAAATTTATAGTGAATGGGCATCCCAGTTACAGTTGTAGGCATTGCTTTAAGTCTCTATTAAATGCAATTTGAGACATGGATTAAATAATGAGGTTTGTTAATAGCTGATGAAGAAATCAGACTGTACATAACTAATTTTATTTTAGACAGCTGCAGATTGGGAACAATAAGAAAGAAGCTATAAAAGTACTAACTAGGACCTATTGGGTGTATAGTATTTAAAGACATTGGCAAAAAATGAACGCTTGCTTAGGTATTTCTAACACAAACCCATAGTGGGTTTTTGTGAATGATTGTAATTATGCTGACCACCTATTCTCTCTGTATTTCTGATACAGATACTCTTGCTGAAGAAGGTAAACTCATCCTTAATTAGCTTAGGTACCTAGACGGGATTGCTCAGTGGAGAACAGCATTGCCAAGAAACTTCTATGCCTTGATTTAAATTGCATTTGAGTTAAATTGGTAGTTTACATCATTTATAGTGCTATAATAGGATTGGGAGCCATTATGCTCCCAAATAATCATGAAAATATGGTATCTGCCTCAAAGAGATTGTATGCTACAAGTGATGAACAAAAGGTTAAGAGAAGAGGATGTAATTTTATGGGGGTTATTTTATGTGAACTCCACTATTTATGAATAGTAATACATTAGTTGTGGTTCCTTAATTAATGATATCCAGTCCTTAGTACAAGGCATGTGCTTTCAGGGCTCCATCACATCCACAGTAGTTTTACAAAACTTAAACATGGAAAGTAAATGAGGAGAAAGGACTCGAAGTGTGAAAGGAGATATTTGGAGAAGTCAGACCTGGGAAACAGAGGAAATGTGAACCAGGGCACCAGAAAAGGATTTTGAAGGTCAAATGAGAAGAGTCAGAGAAAGAGGGTGAGATGTAGAGGAAAATCTGAAGGATGGGTAGTTTAGGGTGACAGAGAGAAACTCGAGAACAGAATGGGGGTAGAAGAGAAGGAAGTAAAACTCACCAGGAAGTGAAGGATTTGGAAGGGACAATTAATTGATTTGATAAGGAGGTGGGGTAAGGAATTGAAGATTTTAACAATAGAGGAAATTATGTAAATGAAGGAATGTATATTCCATGCAATACAAATGAAGGGCATTTTATGATTTACATTAAGTCATCAACTCTTCATCCCCATAGTCTTAGGAGGTATGCCTGATTTCTCCAAAGTGTTGAATGTTTCCAGATCCTGTGGGAGCTTGTGGCTCCATTACAAGTATTTTATGCAGCTCTGATTACAGCTAATCACAGCAGTTTTCCTTTAAAAGGGCTCCCATAAGTAAATTTGAGTAGTGGCTCTCTACAGTTGGGGTGGCTACCACTGGCTGGGTTACAATGCAGTTTTCTTGGGGTTGTGATTTTTCTTTGACAAAGCCAAAGCTTTCATTAAAAAATGAATGCGTTACTGCCCTGTCCAGTTGTGATTGAAACCCTGTACATAGAAATAACTATAATACTAAATATGCAGCAGTGAAAAATGCTGTTAATACTGTTTTCAATAAAATATGCATAAACTTTACTTTGATATATAATTGTGATTGCATATTTATTGGTACCCATTGCAAGGCCTGATTTTAACTGGAACCCTTGGTCACTCATGCAATATAAATAGCTAGTAAAATGAATAATAAGCATAAAGAAAAAGAATAATAAGTATAATGAGCCTAATAACAGCCTCTATGCTCAATGATGTTCAAGTTTTCCTTTGTGCAATATGGAGTTAAGAGAATCCTCCTTACATTACAATGGTGCTAGAATGATACTGGCATTACAAACCGAAAATTATTCAGATGCTATAATAATGTCAAACATGTAGGTACCAGAAAGAGAAAGAGAGAGAGGGTGAGACCTCAGTGAGTTCTGGGATTTAGAAAACCTAGAAGACAAAAGCAAAATTTGATACTTTGCAAGTCCTAAGTAGAAGAAAATTGGGTGCCTCTGAAATATGAACTATCTGGTATTTACAGTTCTCTGGTTATCTTCATAAACTACAAGTCACATTTCTCCATCATCACAATGCAACAACGCTTATTTCTCTCTTGCTTCTTCTGAGCCACAACAGTTTATGAAGGTTTTATAGCAACAAAAGAAAATGATTTGAAAGATAAATTCTACATGGTTTCTTCATGCAGGTAGAAACCCATTAACATTTTTTTTTCTTTTTACTACTTGATCATTTGGTGCATCATCACTGAAGAAGAGAACAGGTATTGTCCTGTCAGAAGCAGCGACTTATTCATAAGCATGGTACTCTGGAAAGCTGAGAGTACTGCAAATGAGAAATAAATGTTTCCATATCTACATCCTTGCTTTAAATGCCTCTCAGATTAGTGGTACATTCTAACAGCTATTCCCTGAAAGTTGCCAATGGCTAGTTTCAAGAGGGCATGTGTCAATATGGACATAAGGAAGAAGTTCTGTACTGTCCGAGCTCCCAAGGTCTGGAACAGTCTGCCAGCGGAGGTGGTTCAAGCACCTACATTGAACACCTTCAAGAGTAAATTGGATGCTTATCTTGCTGGGATCCTATGACTTCCCTGACTTCCTGCCCTTTGGGCAGGGGGCTGGACTTGATGATCTCCCAAGGTCCCTTTCAGCCCTGATGTCTATAAAATCTATGAAATATTACTCATGCAGCTATTGCAGTTGATGGTAATGTTGCTGGAATCAAAGGTCAAAAGAGCACAGATTGTGAAGGTAGTTGTTTTAGGTTTACATAAAATTTGAAATTGGTGAAAATATGGAGGAAAATTCCTGGCTGTAACTATATGAGTTAAGGGTCAATACAAAAAACAAGATGTAAGGTCCCAATGCATTAATCCCAAAGCCAAAATAGTATGCTAAAATACATATCTCAGAACTTTTTCAAACTTTTCTATGCAAATCTGAGGTCTAAAACATTTTCTCTTTTAAACCAAAGTTCTCATGAAATAACCCGATTCCACTGAGGGTTTTTTTTTTTTGGAAAAAAATCTATTAAATATGATAGAATCCTGAGAACACTTTATTCTGACACTTTTCACTATTATCAAATGTTCTACTGTTTTCCTTTGAAGACAAAATAAACTAATAGGATGTATTAAAATATATACAGGAAACATAATCAGAAATATGCAGGGATTTTCCATATTGGAGTGGATAGAGGCACATGGTTTTTCTGCAGATTGGAATGGATACATTCAACACTCTAACCATGTGGGTTCCCTTTAGTCTTACCTGTGAAAAAGTTTGGGGTAATCAAAATTTTCATATCTGCTTTTCATAGATTTCATAGACATTAGGGCTGGAAGGCACCTCGGGAGATCATCGAGTCCAGCCCCCTGCCCAAAGGGCAGGAAGTCAGCTGGGGTCATAGGATCCCAGCAAGATAAGCATCCAATTTACTCTTGAAGGTGTTCAATGTAGGTGCTTGAACCACCTCCGCTGGCAGACTGTTCCAGACCTTGGGGGCTTGGACAGTAAAAAAATTCTTCCTTATGTCTAGCCTGAAACAGTCTTCCAGTAGTTTATAACCTTTTGATCTTGTCATCCCTTGGGGCGCTCTGGTGAAAAATGTTTCCCCAGATCCTGGTGCTCACCCCGATAAACTTATAGGTGGCCATCAGGTCACCCCTGAGCCTGCGCTTTTTCCAGGCTAAAGCGCCCCATGGTTCTCAGCCTGTCATCGTAAGGTCTGTTTTCCTGACCTCTGATCATGCAAGTGGCTCTGGTCTGAACTCTCTCAAGCTTCTCCACATCCTTTTTGAATTGTGGAGCCCAAAACTGGACGCAGTACTCCAGCTGCGGCCTCACCAAGGCCGAGTACAAGGGGAGAATGATGTCCTGGGATTTGCTCGAGAAGCATCTATGGATGCACGCCAGCGTTTTGGTAGCTTTACTAGCCACAGCATCGCATTGCAGGCTCATGTTCCTGTTGTGGTCAATGATGACCCCCAAGTCTCTTTCTTCTGTAGTGCTATCCAACGTAGCACTGCCAAGCCTATAAGGATGCTGCAGGTTTTTCCTCCCAATATGGGGAACCTTGCATTTTTCGGTGTTAAACACCACCAGGTTCTTATCCGCCCATTTGCTGAGCCTGTCCAGATCAGCCTGGATTGCCCTCCTGTCTTCAGGTGTGGATGCTTTGCCCCAAAGTTTGGTGTCATCAGCAAACTTGACCAGTCATTGAAAAATGAATGACTAATTCTACTCAGTGCACCCAGCCCTCAGAGAAAAAGCGTTCCCTGGAACACTGAGTTGTATCTGTAGACACACAATACATGCACGGAATTACTTAATATGCAAATAACATGCAAGTATTATTTGTTTTATTAAAGTCTGATTGAACTCAGAAATGAAAGCATATTGATAGGATATGATATATTTCCAACTGAGAAATATGCCGCTTCTAAACATCGAAGTCAACCAAAAAGGGTGAGCAAGGGATCTCATTATGTCCAAAATGTTATTATTACCAGTTGAAAATGTCACAGCCCTTAAAAATATCAATTAAAGCTATGCAATGACCTGAAGCAGAGAACAGGGAGAAATAGAAAACCATGAAGTAATGCTCTCTTAACCTGGATATAATGCAGGGATCAAAATATTGACTAACATGAAAACCTTCAGCCCTTACTACATGGATTCCAGCTGTACACACCTGTTAAGATCAGATGACATTTACTTAATTTAAGAAGTTTTATGTACATTTTCCCACCTGTCCCATGTAAGGGTGGCAGTGCAGAAAGTGCTATTTCACACACCTCCACATTGATTCATGTTACTTTCAAAAGACAGACTTAAATTTAGCCATCTACAAAAATAATCTGTGTTATTCCCAGTTGCATAAATGGTAGAAACAAGAAGTAAAAGCAAATCTCAGTTTAATGTTGTATATTTTGCCTTTCAACTGCTTTGTGAGATATGTGAGCCATGTATTTTGTTAGAAAACAGTGTATTAAACATTCTGGTATCAAGAACAATTTCATACCCTGTTGGGGTGACATCATTCCCTTTGAAAGGTTTCCAGGTCAGGAACCAAGGTACATTAGCCAGAAACATGTTGGGAAGGGAAATGGGGGGCTGATTGCAGAGCACCTGCCTGTATTTTGTTTAGTTCTGGCCTGTGCTATCAGTCCCTTCATTGCATTACTCTCCAAATACAGTTAAAATGTTTTGACAAGAAAACAAAAAATGTCCTAGGTAAATTCAAGAAAACAGCTAATAGTTATTTTATGCTTTCCAAAAAAGAGATGTATGGTTATATGTTTTGTTCACCAGTATTTTCATTTTATTTTATTGTTATTTCTTTCTGGGTGTCCAAATTGTTTTATCTTTTTATTGTCTATACTTGTCTATGTTATAGTCTTGCATTTTTCTCCTCTATGTTTTAGAAAATTCAGCTGATAAATGCCTGATTGAACTACCTTTTAATTTACTCTCTTCTTCTCTTTGACTTTCTTGGCTGATGAACAGAAAGAGAGCAAGATAACCTTATTTTTTAATAAAAGTTCATTGTCTACAAAAATATCCCAGTCTTATTCTGTAGTGTACTTTTACCCAAGATAACACCCACACAAGTTCTCTTCCTAAATGTGGCTTTTCTAAGTGACGCTAGGAGTGGGAGGGGTAGTGATACAGATCTTCAGTTGGTGTGAATTGACATAGTCTATTTCTTTGAATGCTTGCTGTTCCAACCCTTATTCAGGCTTAAAACTCGAACTGGTTTCAGCAAGATCAAGATTGCTATAAGAATGATGATGATAACTTTGATTACCAGATAACCATGTTTAGGTATATTAGAACTATCTAATCTATCTTTCTATATATGCCCATCATCACAGTATCTGAGAACTATGTTCCTAGTATTTTATCCATCATGGTATGGATATGTATTGTATTTTTTGTATTCTATCCATCATATAATACACTCCTTTTCAATCACTTCTCTTTTATGAATAACATATATTAGATGTTATTAAATTTCATGTTAAATTACAACAGTATCCTCCGATGCATTAGTACTATCATTACAATATAATACTGTAAGAAGTTACTTGAGCTTTACTTTGTCATTTCTTCTTTTTCAGTATTTCTTCCTAACATATTTTAACTTCTAGCAGATCTAAATCTTAACTGGAGTTTGTCAAGACACATATACATAATACTTTTTTGTGTTCTGTATACTATTTATATGGTACAGCTCCAATTTACTTAAACTTGGTATTTTTAAGATGATATCATTTATATAGAAATATAGCTAACCTCTAGGCTATGTTATCCTAAGAGCCTACACTTTGTTTCATTGTTATTGAGAACAGTCAGAAAACAACTAAATCATTACAGAAACCCTTACAGGGTAGTCCAGGACTCTTGCTTTTTAAATCTGTGCAGTAGAGCAGCAGATGCATCTGTATTGAGCCTGGACAGGAACTGCCTTTCCAAGCTTCTCTAAAGAAAGTAACCAAAGCTACAAATTTACCAACAAAGAAAAGGGAATGGAGGCCAGAATACAGAGGATTACTTATTAAGCTGAACTGACACACTATTACAGTTTGAATTGAACTAGGACAAGTACATTTCCTGGATAAATGAAGGATATGGAATCATCCTATATTCCAGGCACTTTCAGTAAATGTCCTTATTAGGAAAACTGGGCATAGCCAGCACTATTTATTGTTTGGTAAGCCATGACTAGATAACAATCACTACATAAGAAGCAAATATCAAGACTAGGAGCAAACACATAGTGGACTCATTTACACGTGTCCCTATAGCACCTTTGTTACAGTGCCATCACAGTAACACCTCGTACTGAGCCATGCTGGCTGTGCACATTTATCTTTATTCCCTAGGTCACTGTAGCAATGTGCAAGGAAGCATGTTGCTACAGTGACATAGCTGCAGCATCACAGTTTGTGCCCATTGATGCTACATTGCTGTAGTGCATTGCTATGGCAACATAGAGTAACATTTGGATGCACCCAGTGGCAATCAAAATTATCAATGGAATTTGCCTGAGGAAGGACTGAGTAAGCTAAGGGAGGGGCTTTTTTCTCTGAGAAAGAGAAAATCTATTTACTACTATTTCTTAAATAATAAAGGTTAACATGGTAGTGTGGGATGGACTGATATAAGAGAATCAGTCTTTTTACATGCACCATCCTGCTACAGACAGGAGGCCTGGGGGTAGCCTGATCTGGGCCCAGCCCTGCAGGAAGAGAGGTGGGGGGTGGGGAGATGCTTCACTTGGCATAATGGGAGGGGAGGAGCATGGCTCAGCCCTGTGGAGAGGATGGGGCATGAACTGGTTACAACCTGGCTGGGGGGTGGGGGGAGGGGTTTGATGTGGAGACAACCTGACCCTGTGGGGAAAGGGATCATGGCCCAGATGACAAGGGGGCATGGCCCAGCCTCATGGGGTGACAAAAACCCAGCCCTGTAGGAAGGGAGGGGCTTGAGCTGGCCCCAACCAGACCTATGGGGGAAAGGGAGGAATGGCCAGCCCCAACCTGACCCTCTGGGGTAAAAGGGGGCATGGTCCAGCCTCACAAGGGGAACAGTGCTGGGCTTGGGGTTTGGGAATTTGGGGAGGGGGGTGGAGGGAGGGAGGTGGCTGTATTCATGGGCAGCACTTCCCTGGTGCCAAATGTCCCAACCTGCAGGGAGCCCTGCAGGCCAGATCTGATGGCTCTGTGGGCCACATTTGGCCCATAGGTCATAAGTTGAGCACCCTGGCCTACACCACATGATCTAATTGGTTCCTTCATCTCTCGGCACACATAGGCATGGAAATTAAATGTATCCAAACAAGTACCAAGCAATCAGAAAACAAAACAAAGCAAACAAACAAAACAATTAAACAAACCCTGTTTAGTTTTAATGGAACCTTAACACAACATTCCTGCCAATGTTATAACATAAAGCCTGTTTTTTTAACTGATAGTTTCTGAGGAAATTATGCACATATGCATCTGAATAGTAAGAAATTCAGACATTTCAGAAATGAAAGCACTCCTCATATAATTTAGAAACATATGAAAGGTAAGTGATTCAGATTAACATTTGAACCTATTCATTCATAGATTATATCACTATTAAATCCTAAATTCAGTGATGAAATCCTTTTCTGATTATATTCTGTGGCAAAACTTACATTGATTTCAATTGGCCTGGATAATATCCAGTGTGTTTGGAACTGTTTCCTAGTTCATAGAATCATAGAATCAATGAGTGGGAAGGGACCTAGACAGATCATCGAGTCCGACCCCCTGCCATGGGCAGGAAGGAGCACTGGGGATGGCAGGGGTCATAAGACCCCAGCCAGGTGCCTATCCAGTCTCCTCTTGAAGATCTCCAGGGAAAGTGAGAGCACCACCTCTCTGGGAAGCCTATTCCAGGCTCTGGCCACCATTACAGTGAAGTAGTTCTTCCTAATATCCAGCCTAAACCTATCCTCCCTCAGCTTGTGGCAATTGTTCCTGGTGACTCCAAGCGGGGCCCTGGTGAACAGACTTTCCCTGAGTCCCTGCTGGTGGCCCCTGATAAAGTTGTAGGCAGCCACAAGATCCTCCCTCAGTCTCCTCTTGCGGAGACTGAAGAGATTCAGGTTCCTCAGCCTCTTCTCATAGGACTGGCCACGGAGGCCCCCAACCATACGAGTGGCCTCCTCTGGACCCTCTCCAGGTTCTCCACGTCCCTCTTGAAGTGTGGCACCCAGAACTGGACACAGTGCTCCAGCTGCGGCCTGACCAGCACCGCATAGAGGGGGAGCAAGACCTCTCTGGACCTGTTAGTGATGCCCCTGTTGATGCATGACAGGGTGCAGTTGGCTCTGCCTATTGCTTCATCGCATTGGCGACTCATATTCATCCTGGAGTCAATCCTGACTCCAAGATCCCTCTCTGCCTCTGTGCTGCTGAGAGGGTCAGCCCCTAACCTATAACCATAATGCCGGTTCCCTCTCCCCAGCTGCAGCACCCTGCACTTGTCCTTGTTGAACTGCATCCTGTTCAGATCCGCCCACTTCTCTAACCTATCCAGGTCTGCCTGGATGAGGTCCCTGCCAGTGTATTCACTTTACCTCACAGCTTGGTGTCATCAGCGAACTTGAACAGGGTGCTCTCCACACCCTTGTCCAGGTCGCTAATGAAGATGTTGACCGAGCCCTGGGGGACTCCACTGCCCACACCCTCCCAGGTTGACATCGACCCATTCGCCCCTGAAGCCAGTTTGCCACCCATGTGACCGTGCATTCGTCAGTGCCGCAGCCCTTCAGCTTGCCCACCAGAATTGGGCGGGACACTGTGTCAAAGGCCTTCTGGAAGTCCAAGAAGATGACACCGACTTCCTCCTTCACATCTAAGCTTTTTGTTACCTGGTCATAGAAGGAGACCAGGTTAGTCAGGCAGAATTGGCCTTGCATGAACCCATGTTGGTTACCCCTCAACATCACTTCCCCTGCAGGGCTCTCACAAATGTGGCCCTTGATAATTTTTTCAAAGATCTTTCCTAGGATAGAAGTGAGGCTGACTGGTCTGTAGTTGCCAGGCTCTTCCTTCCTCCACTTCTTGAAAATAGGGACCTCATTGGCCCTTTTCCAGTCCTCAGGGACTTGACCCGAGCACCAGGAGTCCTCGAACAGCCATGCCAATGGCTCCATGATGACACCAGCCAATTCCCTCAGCACCCACGGATGAAAGTCATCCAGGCCTGCTGACTTGGACACATCTAAGCCCTCCAGGTAATCCTTAAGTAGGTCTGAACTAACAGTCGGGGGACCCGCATCCTTCCCGGGCCTCTCTACGCTATCACCCGAGAGCACCCCATTGTCAGTGGACAGGAACATGGAGGCAAAGAACTTGTTGAAGAGTTCTGCCTTCTCTCACGCATCTGTCACCAACTGCCCTGCCTCATATAGGGGTCCAATGTTACCCCAAGACTCCTTCTTGCTACCTATATACTGGAAAAAAGACTTTTCGTTATCCTTAATCCCAGAAGCTAATCTAAGGTTTAGTGCTGCTTTCGCCTTCCTCACCAAATGCCTACAAGCTCGGGTCAGGGAAGTGTGCTCCTCCTTTGTCCCTGTCCCCTGCTTCTACCACCAGTACGCTTTTTTCTTTGCCCTCAGGCCAGCCTGGATATCTGTACTCAGCCATGAAGGTTTCTTGGACCCTTTTCCCATCTTCCTGTGCAGAGGAATTGCGTCCTGCTGCTCACCAAGGATAACCTCCTTGAGGAAGGACCACCTTTCCTGGACCCCCATACTAGCTACTCCCTGGGCTCTGAGTGCCTTCCCAACTACTGCCCTGAGTACATCGAAATTGGCTTTCCTAAAGCCAAGCATTTGCACTGTGCTAGTTACCCTCCCCACCTTTCTCTGAATAGCAAACTGGATCATTTCATGATCACTGTCCCCTAGCCTCCCTTGTACTAGCACCTCCCCCACAAGGTCATCCCCAGAGGCTAACACCAGATCCAGTATGGCATTTCCCCTAGTGGGGACAAGTACCTCCTGCATGAGGTGTAGGTCCTGTACTCACGTCAGGAACCTTCGTGAGTGGCTAGACCTGGCTGACTGCTCCTTCCAGTTGATGTCAGGGTAGTTCATATCACCCATGACCACAACATCCTTTGCATGCATGGCCTCCCCAAGCTGTCTGGAAAATTTCAGATCCAGCTCTTCCTCCTGATGTAGTGGCCTGTAGTAAACCCCTACCACCAGATCCCTCTCCCCCCACCCTCCTTGAAGTTTGACCCACAGGGTCTTAGTTAAGCCTTCCCCTGGTCCCATTTGGAAGGTAGAACTGGTATACTGTTCCCTAACATAGAGCGCTACCCCCCCACCACCTTTTCTCCCTTTCCTATCTCTTCTAAACAACCTATAGCCATCTATGTCTACTGCCCAGTCAAAAGTTTCATCCCACCATGTCTCCACTAGGCCAACCAGGTCAATTTTACTACTTGCAAGCAGGACAGCAAGCTCCTCCTGTTTGTTCCCCATGCTTCTTGCATTAGTGAAGAGACATCTTAATCCCCCCGAGAGAGCCCTGGGCACCCCCCCTTCCTGAGAGAAAACTGGTCCCTTGGTATATACCTGAGCTCTTACCTGGGCAGGTCCTACTCCTGGTTGAGTTTTATCTTGCTCCTGTGGATCTCCATCCCCCAGCAAACTTAGTTTAAAGCCCACTGGAGGAGGTCAACTAGCCTGTAAGAAAACAAACTCTTACCTTTGGGGGAGAGATGGAGACCATCATGACCCAGGATGTCCTCTGCTCTGAAGTGTGGGTCGTGGTCCAGGAAGCCAAATCTAGCGTGATGACATCAACTCTGGAGGTGCCAGTTCACCTCATGGATGTAGGAGCTCTGCCACTGACGGCCTCCACTAACTGGGAGGAGGGACGAAAAGAACACCTAGTCCTCCAACTCTCTAAGCTTGGCCCCCAAAACCATGTAGTCATCCATGATCTGGTCCAAACTACTCCAGGCTGCTTCATTGGTTCCCACATGGATGAGGACCATAGGAGAGTAGTCAGAAGGCTGGATGAGGTCAGTGATCTTCTCTGTGATGTCCCCAGTCTTGGATCCTGGGAGACAGTACAGTTCTCTCACATTGGGGTCCGTGTGGTGGATGGGTCCCTCCATTTCAGATGTGACTTTTGCCCAAGTTTTAGACGAAAGCAAAACATGTTAAGTAATCAACAAGTATTTGCAAATATTCTTTCTGTCCTGCAAGGAGCCAATCCAAAGAGTGAAAGCTAAGATAAGGTGTTAGTATTTTAATAAGAACCCATTTTATTATTAAAGACCTAATTTGGTGCATCAGCAAGTTTAAAGTTCCAGAAGGAATCTGCATAGGAAATTCTTCTCTTGCCCTTGATTCATGATGTTCATCTAACTTTGCTCAGGGGGAAGAGCTGGCAGAATCAAACTGCAGTCAATCATAAAATTCTATTAAATGCCCATAGTAATGTGCAGTGTCTAATCAAGTTATGGATCATTTCTAAGCTCTGAAGTAGGAACTGATACCTAGAAACAATCTATGCTAGATCCTGTTTCATTGAAGCACAATCCTTTTTAAATGGAAATTATTTTTCCACCAAAAAAACAAAAAAAACTAAATCAGATCATTATGCACCATCTTTGTTTCTGTACACAAATTAAAGTATTTGTTGACAGAAAAAGCTCCTAAACAATATTGCAAGTAGGGCTGTGTGGAACAGCAGCATTTGACTTCAACTTCCATTTCACTATTTTGAGGGCACAGTGCTTTGTTTCAACATTTAATTTCAAAGCACTGTTCTGTTTTGTTTCATTGAAACTATTTTGCTGTTTCGACGTTGTTTTGATGTTTTGCCCATAGGCTATAATGAGGAAACATAAAACTGCTTACAACTTGGTCATTTCTTGTGTTATTTAAACAAAAACAGCAGAAAGGGTAGCCCTTGCTGAGGCCACAAATCCTTTAAAGTTTCAAGGAGATAGGTTCAGGCGTTTCTGGGAAACTGCACCTCAAATCTTAAAAGCAAAACTCAAGTCATTTGTAAGTGTAAAGTCACAGAGGGGTGAAAACAGCAGGGAGGGTAACCCCTGATGAGGCCAGAAAACCTGCCATGTTTCAAGGAGATAGGTGCAGGGGTTTCTGGGAAACTGCACTTCAAGCTGCTGACATGTAAAACTTGTGACATGGGTTACGTTGTGTGTGTATGTTAAGGCATGCCCTCACTGATGCTGGGACCTCTACATGACATGGTAGTGTGGCCCAATGAGGTCTTCTCCCCTACAGCTTCAGCCCAGTCCACCACTTTAAATAACAACAGGTAATAACTTAATAAGCAGCACAGTAGCATTAGCAGCATCTCAAGAACCTAAACTGTTCTGGCATTTCTTGGGGCTGCTGTGACACCGGCAGTCCCACCAGGCCTCCCGCCCTGGCAGAGTGCAGTTTTAGTGGTCATGCCCAGGACCTGGGGTATCCTCCTTCCCCATAGCCCCAGCCCATACATCCAAGTTCATCCTTGCATGGAAACTCAGCAGGGACATGTTCTTCCCCTGCTGGCTGGTGATGCAGTGAGTGCTGCCTCCAGCTCTGAGAGTGGGGCATTAAATGGTTTTTAAAAAATGAAAAAAGGAAATAGGGGCAGATGGAGTGAGGAGGGTGACACTCACTCTGTTTGCACCTGGAACTTGGGGAACCCCAGCAGTGGAAGCTTCACCTTGAGGAACACCAGCTGCTCCACCAAACCAGGATCCAAGGAGGTCTGATGGGGTGTCACTACATTGCCAGCAAAGCTGAAAACTCTCTTGCTTGGAACACTAGTTGGTGGACAGGACAGGGGTTCCTGGGCAACCATGGCCAGATCCTGCCACATCTGACTGCGGCTTGCCCAATAGGCCATGGGGTTGCACAGCAGCAGCTCCACATTCTCAGTGAGATAGTACTTAGGCCTGGTGGATGCCCATCTGCCTGATGGAGGGGTCTGGTTCCTCTGAACTCCACCATTGAAGCCATGCCCTTGGCCCAAATTGTCAGTGCCTGAGGTGGAGAAGGAAGACTCCTGATGGATGACGTGCTTGCATGAGACAGTCAATCCCCCTCTTCCACATCCCCTCATCTCCACCATTCTGCCTCCATGGCTCTCTTCACCAGCACCTCCATCCTCTGATTCAGGCTTTGGCTGCTGCGTATGCTGACCTTCATCCTCAGATCACACATGGCAGCCAGCACGTGGACCATACTGGACTGCAAGGGATCAAGCCATTTCCTGATTACCCTCCTTCAGACACCTTACCAGTGCCTGTACATCTGGTGACAGCAGCTTGCCCCACCCAGGAACATTGATCCCCTGGAACTTCTCCATTCAGTTCTGACATTCCTTCACTACAGGGATCACCTGGCTAAGGAGGGTGTGACCACCGAGTTTCTAACACCCTGTCAAGTGCAGCCTTGGTCCTAGAGGTGGGTGACATACGTCTTACCGGCTCCCGTGATTGGCCGAATAGCTGTTCACTCCTGACGGTCACTCGTGGGGCTCCACCACCCCTACACCTAGGCCTCATGCCACCTTGATGGATTCCCTTCATGTTCTCGGCCACATCCCCTCACTCATACGGCTATGGTGCCTCTTGGGTTTCTTCTTATTGGCGTACTAGTCCTGGAATCTGCTTCGCTTACCCCTTCCTGGGTCTTCTATGATTGGAGGTCCTGATCGGGGAACCTACCCTTGTCCAGAGCAACCTCCTGTCCTCAGGCTGAAATCACCACCTGATGCCCTACGGGCTATGCTCCCTAGTCCTATCTCTCAACCACTTCACCCAGGGAAACAAAAGAAAGAATACAAAATAAAACACACAACACTTGCTCTGCCGCTTCACTGGGAATTAGGATAGTCCCCTTCCCTGGATCCTCACAGTAGGGGTCTTGGGAACCTAGTTTTCCTATAGTGTAGCCAAGGGATACTGCCCCCTGCTTGAATAATAGTAGTATCTTCCTGTCTGGGTTGTTCACTTCACATTCTTAGCTCCTCTCATGAGCTTTGGGCCACCCCACTTCTTTCTCTCCTTGACCGTTTCCCTCCAAGTGTTCCATAGTTCCTCTATGCAAGGTTGGTCACCCTTTTATATTCAGTGTAGATGTCCTGCTTGTCCGGAGCCCTCCCTGTGCTCTTGCTGGGACTTTTCCAATGGGGCCACCTCCTCCTCCTCCCAACCATTCCCAATACTCCCACCTGCTGTACTGTGGGTCCTTGCAAGCCTTTCTCTATTGCTTCTGCTGTTGCTGTCATTGCAGGTTGCAGGGGCTGCTTTTGGCCCGCTTCCCACACTGGTGGCCTGTCCCCTGCCACTGCTGCTGAGCTTGGAACCAGGAGTCTCTTCTGACTCCTCGTCCGACACTCTTCCCCTCCTGAGGGGTTCCCCAAGAGGGTCCTTAGGCCACACGTTCCTCTGGTCCATTCTCCCCTCTCCGCTCCTTCTGTTATCCACCATTTTTATTTTTGCTGGCTGGTGTTTATTAGTGACATCACCAGCTGGCCTCAGCTGAATAAAGGCATGGCTAATGAGCCACACAGGCTTCTTTTCTTGTTCCCATTGTGCCACGGCTCCTGCTGCAGGTAAGTGTTTTTTTCTTATCTTAATTTTTTCATTTGTCCCCTCTCTCTCCCATTCTCTCCTGGGACAGAGGGAATTGCCAGTTCTGAGGCTCTTGGTGGCCTCAAGGAAGGACTGAGGACCACCAAGATCTGGGAGATGGTTACCCATTTAGCTCTGTTAAGGGAGGTGAAGATCCCAATCTCCCTGAGCAAGGCCTTCCCATGGATGGCCTTCTGTCACTCCCCCAGCCTCTCAAACATCAAGTATGTGGAATTCCACTGAGTCTCCACATCTTGCATGCTTTTGTGTGGTGGGATGTTCAGCTAGGACTGTTTTTCCCACAGTATCTTGCCTCCCCTTGATCTAGTGGAAGTAGCCTGCCACCTTTCTGCATTTGAAAATGAGCTTGCTGGTGGTACTGGTGCCATAACCAGCAGTCCTGCCCCCACCCACCCCCAAGACATCCCTGACAATGAGATGGAACTTGTGTGCCACACAGAGAATGCCAACAAAGTTGACATCACAGATCGCCTTGACCATATTGGCCCCATTGTCAGTGACCATGAACCCACGGGTGCACTCACCCTGCCCAAGGAGCCACCCCTGAACCAAGAAGTTCATGGCCCTCATGATCTCAGTTGTAGTGTGGGACTCATCCATCACCTCCTCTTAAAGGAGAGACCACCGGCAGCTTTACTGGTCACGCCAGTGCCCTCTAAGGGAGAAGTAGGCATGAACTCCACTCCAGCTACTCCAGATGTCTAAGGTAAAGTGTAAGGCCACCTACAGACCTGCCTTGCACAGCTCCTCTCTCAAGTACTCCCTGCATGCCTCACACAGGTAGGGCACCACCGTCCTGCTGAAGCCGATGCATGTGGGCATTTTGTATAATGGAGTTTCAAGTTCCATGAGCCAGCTGAACCCTGGCCTCTCAACTAAGAAGAAGGGCTGGCCATCCACATCAGGCATCTCCCTAGTGGTCTGGGTGATCTCACTCACCCCTGCAACATGCCCCCCATTCTGTTCACCTTTTCCCCCACTGTTTCAGGGTGGCTTGCCTCTGCTTTGGGGGATGGGAGCTTTGAAGCAAGAGGGGGACTTCTTTTTGAGTATGCTCCCACTGGTGCCAGTGTGAGGAGGAGCATGAGCAAAGGGGTGGTGCTTACAGAGATGCTTCAGCATCCCGATGGTGCTCATGTGTTTTGTTCCCTTCCCCAGTTGGTTTTTGCTTAGCATTACAGGCAGATAGCATATGTGGGGTCATCTGCCAGCTCAAAATTATCCCAGACCACACTACCCACTCACTTCTGGGGTGCATGTGTGGATGCTGCTTCCCCCCACAGCAGACAGAGGCACAGCAACAGTAGGAGCAGACTCAGCTGAGCTACTTGCCTCCTCACTGTCTACCTCAACCTCCTCCAAAGTGCCTTCTGGGGAAGGAAACCTTGATCTAGGGGAAACTTGAGGAGTGTGGAGCACAAACTCAGCTGATACCCCCTCCTTCCTCAGAATTTCCCTTGATATGGCACTCAGAGCCAGGTCTAGCTCCAGCTCTTTCTCTGGCACTGGAAGGTTCAGCATGGGAAGTGAAATGGAGGTGGAAGAGACTGTCAGGCTGGTGCTGCTGCTTGTTGTCATGGTGGTGGTGGGGGGCAGCAGGTTATGGCTGGTGCTCTTCGAGGGGAGGCAGATGCAGGCAGTGGCACTGGCACTGCTCCCCTCTTCTTGCTGCCTGTAGAATTAGTGGAATCCTCATGCCTGCTTGTTGTAACAAAGAGGATGTGTCTCAGTTTGTGGGGAGACAGGACTTACAGCTTTCCCTCTACCCACTCTTCTGTCCCCCCATAAAGGCTTGCCAGCTGCATTTCCAGCACACTTCATGGTATGTTTCATAGTGTCCTTCCCTTGGTGTGCTGGAAAATCTGTGTGTTCTTCTGTAATGTAATATATGTAGATAATTGTATATTTATGTGTATTTATGTAATGTATGTATTTATGTGCTAAATAAAATATATAACTGTATGTATGTGTTCCTGAATAAATTCTATATTATAATATGCAATATATGCCTTACCTCCCTGCACAGTGAATGGAATGCACACTGTGAGAGGAAGCACAGATTTCTTTTCTGGGGGAAAGAATCAAAATGGATTAACAAAAACAAAAAGAGGATTTTTGGGAAAGAAATAAATTGAAAGGAATGAATGAATATAATAAAATAAAAGGGTATAGAAAGGAAAAGGTACTGATGAATCCATTTACTAGGAACAGGCTAGCAAGTAGAAAATGAATGATAACCTTTGTTGTCTAACACTGCTGAGCTGCTAGAAGACACAGGTCAGTAACCGACTCCAAGGCAGAAAGCAGCTCAGTTCAAACACTGCTGCTTTTTATGCTGTTTTTTCATCCCTCACCCAGAGTACTGGGATTGGAAGGAACCTCAGGGAAGGAGCATAGTCACTGGCCAGCTACACAGTCAGTATTAGAGCCGTCCTTCCCTTTTCTTCCCCCTCCCTCTCCTTACTTTCTGTTTCCCTGCAAGGAAGCCCAGCTTCTCCTTCAAAACTCTAAATGTTTCAAAACTTTTGAATATTTTGACTGCCCTTATTTTGTTTTGATGCTGTTTCAAAGCATTTTGTTTTTATTTCACTGTTTTGAGCTTGAAATGAGTAAAAACAGCATCAAAACAAAACAGCCAGCAAAATTTCTCACAGCCTAATTGCAACTACTAATAATGCAGGCACTGCAATATAGGCCCAACACATGTGGGGCCCAGTGGCATTTAGTTGTTGGAATTTGAGCTACTGGTTAAAACAGAACAATGAATTTCATAATCCTTAGTTTGTTCGTTCTCCATTGCTGGCATGCTCACTGACCCTGTGAATGCTACTTCACATTGTCTTTCAGTTTTTCCACTTGTAAAATAGATAAAGTCATTGCTTTCCAGGGAAGAAATGAGAATTGGTGTCAGAGATGAGTTCTCATTTCAAGAGTTTGGATCAACTGTGTTCCCATTGAACCAAATGTTTAAGTATGGATAAAGTAAAAAGTTGGTTTAGCCCATAAGGGTGCATCCCCATGAGCGGGAATGTACATTTCCCTTGGGACAAAATAGCAGTGGCACATATTTGTGCTGCTGCTAGTTGTCCCCAGGCATGCTACTGCATGTGCACTTTGGTATGTGACAAGTTGCCATGGGTGGAGTAGGTGAGGCTGAAACCAGTACCTGGACTTGCCTAAGCAGCTTTTCCTGGGGCCCTAGGGGCCTCCCAGAGCTGCACCAGTGGTAATCCAAGCACATGGAGCCTGGCTGGCAGCCAAAGCTTGGCTCTGGTAGCCATGGTCTAGTTTTGGGCAGCATACACTGCTGCTGCATGCACTACCCCACTTTTTTAATGGCACATTTTTTTTATATATATTTCTTTATTTTTACACAAAAACTGCTGCACTGCAAATTAGCAGCATAGTGAATACATGTATGTGTTCCACATGCAGTTTGTAGTGCCACAAACTGCATTTGCGCACTCATCTGGATATGCCTTAATTGTAGAGTTTGAACCTGGAGCCAGACTCACCCTAATTTTAGGAATATGTATAAATGGGTTTTCATATATCTGAGTAATGATTGTAAAAAGCTTTGAGAATATAATTGTTGTTGTTGTTGTTGTTGTTACTGTTACCATACCTTCCTTCTCATGATCTGCCAATTGAGCACCCACCTGGTGTTGTATAGAACACAAAATGAAATGGCATAATCCAAAGCACATAAATACAGTTTCATTACTAATATTATACATAAGCATGGAAGGTAGATTGTCATTGATAACAATGCCAGTAATATTCTATTTTTAAAGGTTAACATTAATACTGGGGACAAAGGAGATTTTTTTCTATGTTGCAAAGTCCCTTGGAAATTGAAGTGAAGCCACTTAATTGGAAAAGGTTGGGGGGACCCTTGAAGGGAGGGGGAGCACACAGGGTTATGCCCCTCACAAATGCACTGTGTGGCAGTACAGAGCCTAAGGATACTGCAACAGTATCTGTGCCTCTTTGGGATTCGTCCAATATTGACCCCGCAACACCGGTTATGGGCCAACCGATTACCTTCTCTTCTACCACGCCTTGTTGTTACTTGCTTAATTAGAGGATATTAATCAAGCGGGAGGCTGCCCGCTTTCTGTCTCGAAGCATGGGACACTATCTGCGGCTCCTTTCGTCCCCTTACACCACAGCCCAAGCCTCGCGGATGTACCCAACGTTGTTTGGGTCTGCTCCACTCTCTCAACCTGCACCCCACCAATGCTCGACTTGCCTCACAGCCTGCACCTCACCAGCTCTCTGGCTTGTCTCTTGTAACCTGCGCCTCACAGGCTCTCTGGCTTATCTGTCACAGCTGTGCCCCTCTGGCACTTGTCAATCACCCCCCCCACTCTGGGGCTTCCCATACTGGGGAGCTCCCCCCCGCTCTGGGGCTTACCACACTGGGTAGCCCCCCCCACTCTGGGGCTTACCACGCTGGGGGCCCCCCCCCCCATTCCTCACTGCCTCCTTGCTCTGGGGCTGGGGTCAATGCACCCCAAGTGCTGCGCCCTGTCTGGCACCAGGGTCCTCACGCTACCGTGGAGCCCCTATGAGGCCTCCCTCAGCCCCTAATAGCCTCACCCGGTCCTCTGGTTGAAACAACAAACAGAAAAACATAAAAACCTTGCGCTATAACATAAAAGGCTAATCTGTCCAGCGAAATAACATCAATCCCTACCGGGAAATACTCCAACCCCAGCAGTGCCCAGGGGATGCTCACACAGTCAGGGTTGTCCCCTCTGTCTTCGCTGGCTGAGCTCCTCCTTCCTTGGTTGCCAGAGGGGAACTGCCCTCCTGCCTGGGCTTATCTGGGCCAGGCCCTGCCCCTTCCTGTCAGCTGGCTCCCAAGCCGTTGTCCTGGCAACCAGCACCCCCTCTTGCCACTAGGGGTCTCTCCCAAGCTATTTTCTCCTCTGCTCTGCAACAGATACCATCCTCAGAGTTGGTTCCTGAAGTATCCCCTGCTGTAGAATTACTGAGTCAAAGAGCATTTATAAAGTCTGTTAGAAGCTTAGGAAGAAGCCACCACTCCATAAATCTGTTCACCTTTCAGGCCAGTAATTCAAATAGATCACTGGGCTTAGGAGTTGTCCCACCTCATATATAAACTAAGCAAAGGCAGAAAAAGAGGCAACTAGTTTTACTAGGTTTGAAAAAAATGGATGCAAGTATTTCATAGAAAATGGAAAGATCACTGCTAACTGCAACCATTGTAGTATAAGTGCAAGAAAGTAATAAATCACTTGTCAGTTAATCTATATAAATATGAGCTCTTACTACAGTGCTCTTACCCTGTTCTTTCCCCCTCCCCTCATCCCTGGTATTGTCTGTTTCACTCACTCCTTTCCTCTTGTCTACATTACATTTTAAGAGCCTATGGACCACTTATTAATGTTAGCACAGCACATAACATAACATTTGGCCCAGCCCTTGAGTGGGTGGATTTTGCAATCCAGACAAATAACAGTAATAATAATCAGTAGGTTTTACAGTGATATCCTTCAAAATGAATAGTGACATTTGACTTTCAAATATGTATTTCATGCTTCATGAGGCTGCAGTGTATGAATGTGATTCAGTAAGGCTGGGGATTTCAAGAGGGTTAAACAAGGGGGTACCATCATGCACCTGTTGTGTAGCCCAGTGAAGAGTGGAAAGTTTTTGTAAATACAACTAGCAATGTAGATAAATAATGAATGCAGCAAGTGGCTTGTATTCATTTAGAGAATCCCAGCTGCTCCACACTGTGTTTAATAGGCTGGAGGTACAGTTTCTCACTACATAAATATTCTCTTTATTCCTGCAGCCTTGCCACATAGGTGTGAACAACAATCAGCATAAAGAGGGGAATAAACATTTATTATAGGATGCATTTTAGTAAACAGATGCTCATTGGAGACTAAAAGTTAAAGAAAAAAGAAAAGTTGGAAAGACTTACCAACAAGGATATAATGAAAAGAGCTTCATGAACTTAAAACTGTATCTGTAGTAGAGATTTTCTCTGTTTATGGTCATCAGTGGACAGCTACTTGTATATTTACTTGTATAGCTACTCCTCCTAACTCTTAATTTTTAATTTTTCCTCAATAAGATCTAAATAACAGCCATAGAACAAAGTACAGTATCTTTATCAAGACTTGCAGATCTATTAAAATCTCAGTTTAGTTTGGACGTGGATTATAATACACTTTTTTCTTTTACATGGTAGCAGCACATTATTTGACTACCATTGGGTCTATTATATGATTAAACTGTTCAGTCAGTCAGTAATTCTTCATTTCCATATGGAATATTGCAACCAAGACTATAAAGTGCTGAGGTGACGGATGAGAGTGTAAAAATGGATTGATTTTTTTGGCTGGACTGTGTAAAATTATCATTCATTGCATTATTTATGCTGCCAGTTAGTATTACTATCCGTTCATCAGTGAAAATTACTGAAGTCATATAAATTAGGATTTTGCTACCCTTCTGAGGCAGGAATCATGCACCCTCATTTTAGTTTATTGAAGGGTCCGCTAAAAAATCTCCCAAACCTTAGCAATTAATATGAAATGCCAAGGAGAAATTAAGTAGGTAGATTATTGTAGTAAATAGTTACTACTCAACATAGAATTTACTAGGTCCTTTTAGGGTTAATCTACCCTGACTGTATGCTAGGAGCACCCCTGAGAACTGGCTACTCTCCCTTATTTCCAGACTTCAGTGTGCTGCCAGGGAACGAGGGGGCAAGGCATGTTTTTTGATTGCTGTCCTGGGCTCACCCTGGAAAAAAGTTTAGACAAACCTATTGACTGCTCAGAATAGTAACCATTACACTTGCTGACAAGTATTTGGAGTATCTGATCCTAATTGAACAAAGATATCCATTTACAAGCCTATATCTATCACGAACTCCTTTTTAATTTTAATAAAGTAACTTGTTCAGTGTTACAGAAATATGATATTCTCTGACTTTTTAAGAATATCTCACATGGTGCCTACTATTCTTTTTCTTTTCTTCTAATTTGTAGGAAGTGCTAATAATTCATGGACAGGTATCCATGATGTTCAGATTAACTATCAGAGTTACAGGGCCTTGTGCATTCCAGGTACAATCTTTAAGGAGTAACCCCACATCCTACAAAATAGATATAAAAAGGATTTCTTTTTGGAGAACAATTTTCCATCCTGAAATACTATGAATTTGTTTCAGACCAAACTATTTATCAAGAATTGTGTTGGCTGTTCATGATTACTTGCAATAAATTGGCTCTAGCAGAGTAGCTGTTCTGGGTATGAGAGCAGCCCTAGAATTTAGGCCTCTCCACCAAGAGGAAGCCAGAAACACAAACCAGGTCAAGACTTTATGGAGCCTGCTGTTTGAAATGTCTGTTGTATGTCCTTTCCTTAAGACAATTTACCCTTGGTTCTGGTGTTGTTGGATGTAACCTTCAAAATTACAATCAGGTTCTGGATAGAAATGTTCAGCCCTAAACTTACACTTCCTGAAGTCAGAGAAGGTTCAGTCTGGGACCTGGCTTTGGTTCATTATAAAGATTGAAACAGAGCATGTAGCTTGCTCTTGTTTTACATTTCCACTGTGTAACATTGTCCATATCCAGAATTTCATTTGGCGATCAGGTCAAGTGTAAATTTCTGAAAATCACCATCCAACATGTAATATGTATAAAGCTATCCTTAATAATTTCTAACTAATATAATACCATTAAAAACCTAAAGTGTATAAAAGGAGTCCAGGAAGAGAATTTTCCTTAAAGTACAAATACTCAACACTGAGCAAAAGGTTTAATTTTAGATTGGAATATATTCTCCCTAAAATGACAACAGTTCCAAATCATTATAGGAAATTCACAAGTCTTTTGCATATTATAATTGCAAATTGTAATAAAACACAAATATCTTGGGGTGAGTTACTTGCAATAGATTTTTTTTCTTTCTATTTCTGCTCAGTAGAGCTTTGGCAAGAAGAATAAATTACTCTTGTACCCAAACACAAGGTAACTTCAACACAGAAAGCAGTTGCTACCAGTAATAATTATTCATGTTGTCTAGTATTATACAGTATATGTGGCTAGAATAAATCAAAAACGTTATCATTATCTCCTCATGTCATCTGCAGCTGATGTTAACACCTAATCAATGGAGCCCATGTCATTCACTCTCTCTAATTCACTGTGAAAACAGAGGAAGCAATATTGAGAAATTCAATGTACCCTCAATAGAAATCTTCAATATTCAAGCCCAGGAAATGTATTGATATTCCGGTTTTCTGTGGCTAAGTACTTGTTAGCATTTGTGGTAGACACTCTGATCAATGGAAACAAACTCAGGTTTTCACAGCAAACTTTTCTGGTTTGATTTCCAATTGACTTAACGTACAGTTTTAATTCTTTAAAAAACAAAGTTGTCAACTTCAGGTAAAATGTATCAAAGTCAATGCATTTTAAAAGTGTAAAGTATGAATATTGCCTAACAGCAGCCAAGCAGTTTTCATGGAGTGAGTAGTTAATTGCACTGGAAAGTAAGGAGTACTACTCTGAATGCTGCTGAGATATCTTGCAGTCAGAATTAAATTAATAGGCACTCTAGATATTGAATGGGTTGCTAATATTGCATGAAGGAGATTCTCTGTCCATCTTACATATCTCATCCTAAATTCATAGTTTCATAGTTTCATAGTTCATTCTTTGTAACTGAAAAAGTTAATACAAATTATTTTAAAATATATTTGTGAAGTACCTTCATATGAGGATTTCAGAGCGGTTTCAAATATCAGGGACACTTTCTGATCCCTCGTACTTGGGATTCATCTGGTATCTGATTGAAACCCTTCACTCACTATTACAGATTATCAACAAAGAGACAGCTGTTATTTTGTTGGTAGCCTGCAAGGCGGTGCTGGCATTCCTGGAAGGGAACTATGCCATGCCTGGGTGAAATGAAGAGAGAGCCACCTGTGCACAACAATTTGGTAAAAACATGTTCTTACTATAAAGACCATTGTAAACAGAAAAGTAGGAAAACATGCGATAGAAACAGAATGATTTTGTAATGGAATGTTTTTCCAAGAGGCAAGGCTCTTTAAAAGGTGGCAAGTGACAAATCACAGGAGATATAAATAATGACAGGTTTCTGAGCTAGCTGCTTTATAATTCTCAGGGTGGACATCGATATTCTTTATCATGCCTTTCTGGGGAGATTACACAAAAAGATGAGTTTGTTAATGAGGGTTTATTGTAGGGTGATTGCTATATGACATCGATAAACTTTGAGCATGAATCAAAAGGTACATTAGTTAAGCATTCATCATTTGGTACACTTCTGTATGACCAAGTACAGTGACTGCGACTTTAAAAGTGACTATGAAAAAGCTAGCATGGGTCATGGATGGAGTATGCCTTCAAAACTCATTTCAGTTAACAATCACAACTTTTTGTACCAATCATTCTTTTGAAGTGATACTATAATAAGGCAATCTCATACCCATAGTAGTTTACCTGAATGTCTGCCGTGTTGTTGGCCTTAGAATCATAGAATCACCAAAAATTAGGGTTGGAAGGGACCTCTAGTTCAACCCCCTGCTCAAAGCAGGACCATCCAGCCAAAGCTTTGTCTAGCTGGGTCTTGAAAACCTCCAAGGATAGCTCTTCCACCACCTCTCTGGGTAACCTGTTCCAGTGCTTTACTACCCTGCTAGTGAGAAAATTCTCCCTAATATCTAACCTAAACTTCCCTTTCTCCAACTTAAGACCATTGCTCCTTGTTCTGTCATCTGCCACCACTGAGAACAGCCTAACTCTATCCTTTTTGGAACCCTGCTTCAGGTAACTACGTGGGGTGGGGAGGGGAGGCTGCTATTGAATCTGCTCTCAGTCTCCTCTTCTTAGGCTAAATAAGCCCAGTTCCCCCAGTCTTTCCTCACATGTTATGTCCCTCAATCCCCTCACCATTTTTGTTTCTCTCCACTGGACCCTCTCCAAATTGTCCACTTACTTTCTGTAGTGGGGGGCCCAAAACGGAAGACAGTACTCCAGATGTGGCTTCACAAGTGCTGAATAGAGAGGAATATTCACTTGCCTTGACCTGCTGGCAACAGTTCTACCAGTGCTGCCCAATATACTATTAGTCTTCTTGGCAACTGCGGCACAGTGCTGCCTCATATGCAGCTTATTGTCCACTACAACCTCCAGGTTTCAGCCTTGCTGAATTTAATTTGTATGTGGCTCACTTTATTCCATACACTGAGCCTAGTACTACCCTTCCTACTTAAAGAACTGCTCAGGGACCATTCCAGGCTTCTGCAGTGACAGGAATCTTCTCCGTACTCTAACATTATAAAAGCCTAAATCTGACTGTCTGTCTGTCCATCTTTAATGCTTTATTTGCACTTTGATTGGCTGATAAACAGCCAATCAGAGCACAAAGAAGCATTCTGACAGAAGGCATCCAGCTGCCATGATAGTGGGGATGGCGGAGGGAGAGCTGGCTTGCCACAGCAGAGGGGGAAAAGCATTCCCAGCCCAATGGGCCCACTGCAGCTGCAGCAGTGGCTGGGGGAAGGAAGCAGCAGGCCTCCTCCCCACCTTGGGCCTGGACCCACTCCTCCTCCAACCCCCTTCCCCTGTGTCGTCCCTGAGCCCACTCCTCTCATCCCCGAATGGACCCCAATGTGGCAGGGAGAAGCAGGCATGCCATGGAATTGGTAATGATGGTGGGGCCAGGGAAGGAGTGAGTCAGGGCCTGACACATGTGGGGGAACAAGCCTGAGCTGGGGGAAAAGCCGGCCCACCACAGCAGTGTTGGGGGACAGTGGGCCTGGCCCAACACAGCAGCTGCAGGGGGAAGGGAGGAGCGAGCCTCCTCCCCCTATCGGGCCCAGGCCCACTCCTCTCCCAGCCCCGCTCCCCCCTGTCATCCCTAAGCCTGCTCCTCCCGTCCCTGCCGCACCGGGTTGACCTGGGCCTGCTGCTGCCCCCTGCTCCCCTGCCATGGCAGCCTGGCTTCTCCCCACCCTTGGGCCTGTGCCTCCATCACATTGGGCCTGGGCCAGCTCCTCTCTTCCCCCTGCCACTGTGGGAGCAGGCCCAGAACCCAAGCAGCAGGAGGGAATGGGGAGTGGGCCAGACAGGGAGGGAGACCTGGGACTCCATCCCCACCCACTCGTCCTCCCACCCCCACATCATTCTTGATGGGCAATTGGCTGGTAGCTTCATAAATTCATAGATTATAAGGGGCTGGAAGGGACCTTGGAAGATCATCAGGTTCAGGCCCATGCACCAAGCAGGAGAGACCACTGGGGTCAGGCGACCCCAGCAAGGTGCCTATCCAGTCTCCTCTTGAAGATTTCCAGGGTAGGAGATTGCACCACCTCTGGAGGGAGCTTATTCCACAGTCTGGACACCCTAGTTGTAAATTAGTTTTTCATAATTCCTAAGCATTTAGACCCTGCCTACAGCATCTTCTATCTATCTTCATGATCTTCTATTTTGAACCAAAAAACAGGAAAGAAGTAGCTTCAGGTGCCTTTTTATAAGACTGTCAACTTCTATGAGGAATTTTGAAAGATGACTGGGAAGAGAGCTTCCTAGAAATAAAACTGCCCTTTGTGTGCAGTTAACTGGTATTTCCTTTCATTCTTTACTACTACTTTATATTTCTAAGAAGTCTGTATACTATACTGTATACAAGATACTATTTTGTCAACTTAAGTTGATATAAAATACATACACATCCTGTGCACTCTCATACTTCGGTACTTTCTTGTTTAGACATTTTCATTGGTGTGAAATGAAGACATTTGGATTGCATTTAGTTACTTTGAAGTAGGATGGGATTTGGCAGCCTGTTTGAACATGCAGCTTCTTTTAAAATTGGTAGGAGATTTGCATTTCATGACAACTGCAGATCAACCACCATACCACTTTCAGGCATAATCCAGGCCAGTCTCTGGTACTCTTCTCCTTGTATATAAAACCTATTGGAAAAAACAAAGGGAAGCACAGTAGAGAAATTTGTCTTTCACTGAGAGAAAGACTTCAGGTTTGAACCTATCCCTACCCCCAGCACCTTATAAAGCAGCAGACTCCTCACTGAGCCACACATCCTCTGACTTACTCTTTCCCCACTGCCCTCTTTACCCATATCTCTCCCTCTTAGCTGTTCAGAGGATTAGTTTCAAAAGGAGCTCTGGAGAAGAGACTGAATAATGTCTAATCTGTGGTTTGGTGGATACAGTACTAGGTAAAATCAAAGGGTTGCAGGTTTGAACTGTCTTTTTGTGAGGTGTCTTAGAAATTGGCTCTTCTAATTCCTGGGCAAGTGCCCTAGCCACTCAGTTACTTGGGGTAAACTGTGAATGGGCATAGGTCCTCCTCCTCCTCCTCTTCTATTTTTTCCCCCAGGACTTATTACATAGTTATCTATCCGTGAACAATTAAACAGACAGGAAGTAAATTCCTTCTCTGTGTGTAAGTGTCAAAAATGCCACTTAGATGACTAAAAACCTGAAACGTATTATTTCCCTTTTGTCATATAAGTTTCAGGTTTTTAGTCACCTAAGTGGCATTTTTGGCATTTATACACAAGCAAGTAACTGAGTGGACTTTTAACAAGTTTTCAGTGCTTATGACAAGTTTACCCCAAGTGACTGAGTGGTTAGGACACTTGCCACTAGTGCCACTGATGGTATACCAATGAACATCTGAGTGCACAAATCAAGTACATGCACTATGTAATTCTGGTTCAAAGATGAACCCCTACCATATCTCAAGCTACCTTTTTTTGCTTGTGGCTCTCATAAAATATCTGGCTCTGTTACTGCTAGCTAGGGTGGCCATGATAGAGGACAGTCCAATCTTGAAGAGAAAAATAGAGGACATAAAGACATTTGTATCAATAGAGGACAGAGGACAGAGTAGCAGGAAACCGGAATGTCCTCTCTGATGGCCACCCTACTGTTATCCTATGATACCTAAACTAAATGACCATATTACATGGCCTGTATTATACCATTGCCTAATTCCAGCTGACCACTCTCCCTCTCACTTTCTCTCTCTCACTCAGCAAACACCTCCTATCTCCTCTTAGCCTCGTCAGAGAGATGTAGAGTGAGTTAAAGGCTTACAGTTTGCTCAGTTTTCTTCTTTAACAATGGATGTTGCCAGTAGTACATTTTATGAATGCAAAAAGCTGACATCTGACCTAAGCAACATCACTACACAGGGTAGTAACTTTTAAAATGTGCCAAAGCAAGATACAGATATTGACAACATGCTCCAAAGAACTCAGTGGATCTGCTAAAGTGTTTTTGCTAAATATAAGGTTGGAAGAGAGAGTGAGGGAGAGGGGAAATGGTTGAAAAAAATCCTCTGCAGTTGAAAAGACACATTGGATGCTGCAGTGGTTAAAATAGATACTTTTTTTTCTGCATTGAAGGCTGCAATTAAATGCTTCTCTGAAGCACTTCAAATATATCAAAAGCCATTAAAGAGCATTCTGGAAAGAGAGACTTCAATATATGGAGAAGTAAAGCTGATGAAATGTAATAGGCTACCTGGTACCATAAAGGAAAGTTGGAACATTTATCTGAAGTGTGGCTGTGATGAGAAACATGATGCTATTAGCTTGATTTGGTGGTGGCATAGATGTTGTTCTTCTTGGAGAGATGGTTGAACTGTTTCTTTTGGTGGAATTTTTTAACCCTTCCTGATTTCAGAAAATGTTCTTGTTGTTTACAAGTATTCACTGAATTATTAGTACAAATATGTCTGTAGATATTTATGACTTGTTTGCCCTCAGTATTTGCTATGCATTATCTTTGGTATGTGATTAACGATGTTATTCTCCTAATTTTTCTTTGGTCCATATTCTTCCCAACCTAACTTAGCCTTTAGTAGCTACAGCAAAATCAGAGGACTGTTTAGGGGCAACCTTTTTGGCAGGTATGCCACAATTTAAGCTTTGTACCCTGTGTACTCCAAATACCACTCTGATCCTTTTCCCTGCCATATTTTCTCCTCTTCTTTCTGCTTAATGCCCTGTGTTCTTTGCCAGATCTGTTGCTCTTTTTTCTGTTCCTTGTCCTATATACTGCTGAGCTACCTGCCCCCTCCTCAATCTGCCATGTGCTACACACACAGGCTTCCTGAGCCAGTTCTAGCACCCATGCTGCAAGTTGGCCAACCCTGGACTAAAGTATTACTTTATGGACATGTCTACAACTTTGTTACTCTGTCGAATGCCACCTTTGTTACTGCACCATCATTTAGTACTTCCTTTTGGTAGTACTAAAAGATGGAGCAACAGCCTCCACTCACTGTTATTTTGGGCTGCTACAGCATCGTAGCAATGTGCTATAACAAGGGAGCCTGTTGTTATGGTGATGTAGCATCATCATCAAAGTTTTTGCCAATGGACACTATAGAGCCATAGCATCTTATGTAGATGTGCCCTATATAAGTTAACATTTCATGATCAGGTTTTGTTTTAGAGATTATACTAAACTGAAACTTCCATCCTAATAACTGGAAAGCATATATTTGGGAGCATTCCTCTGGTTGTGCTATTTAGTGTAGTGTTGCATCAAAGGTGTAATATTATCCTAGTTCTCTGACTACATGTGTGTATTGTATTGAAAAGTGACACACCAGAATTTAAGAAACAGTAATACATGATGATGAGTTTTTGTGTGTATTGTAGACCCCTTTTTCACAAAATCTAAACATAACTGAACATGAACTGGTAGATTACAGAGGGCCAAAGCCTCCCCTGGTGATGATACCCTTAGTTCCATTGACTTAATTTATGACATATTGCTTTTCACATTATGGAAACAGAGGCAAATGTATTTTAAGAAACTGTCTAAAGATTTCTGCACTAGCGATATATATATGTTTATGCGAATTGATTTGCCAGGTATTGTGGGGAATTTTGACCTCATATTAAGGGTTCATATGTCCTGGGGGGATGAACCAAACCCCAGTGTCAAGGTGGGCCGGGGTGGCAGTTAGGCACGGAAACAGGCCGGGTTCTTTTGGCTATGGAGAACTGAGGCACGGGAAGCGTAGCGGTTTCTTAAACAAGGTGGAATTTATTTGACTTACGCTTAGGTGCGTAGGAAAACGATGTCTTCAGTTACAGTAATCACAAATACAACAAAGGGGTCTGTTGGTCCACGAGGTTCGGTCCGAAGACCTAGTCCCAGGGCTGGTCAACAGCTCATGAACTGGGAAACTGAACAAACAAAACTGTAACGCGTAGAAAGCTGTGGTGTGATGCCAGTCCCAACTGGTGGACAATCGGGTAGCCGGAGAGTAATGCTGAGGTCAGGATGCCAGAATGCTGAGGTGAAGTCGCAGTGGGATGGTCCAAATCGTAGTCAGTAATCGGTGAAACTTAATTGGGAACCAGGAGATCAAAACCGCAATCATTCTAACAGCACGAAGTGCCAATCGGGGAAGGAGATCAGTAGGCCCAAGAGCCTGACTGCCAGACAGTCCCTGGAAACACCAGCTTCTGTCTCCAGTGACGTGATCTTCTTCCCCCCCAGAGGAGGGGCTCACTAGCCTTAAATATGAATTTCTCTAACCAATCAAATCAATCCTCCGACAGAATGTTCTACCAGATTATGTCATGTTTCAGGGAAACTGAGCATGCGTCAGATTGGGGCTTGATTGTTTCTGCACATGAGTAACACAGAAACTGGGTCATGCTTGATTGACAAGCCCAAAGGTCATGAAAGGGGTAGCTTTGACCCTGTATGGAGTTTTCCACTCTCAGCCAGCAGGTTCTTGCATTGGCAGCACCCATACTTAAACTATTGCTTCAACACATATTGCAGTATTTTTGGTATACTGGAATGTGTTATAGTGCTGCCCTGTGGGGTCAGGCCAACTCTTAGGATTTCAATATTGCACTGTTAGACAGAAGGGGGTGACACAATTGCACATATACAAACACACAAATCAATTAGGTGCATACACACACACACACTACCAACTCAGGTACATACACATCCAAACCAGCCTAGGCACATGCATACCTATCACCAATTCAAGCACATGCACTATACACCCCAAAAGTTAGACACAGATTACTAATTCGTATATCATGCACACAATGACATATACACACACACATACCAGTTCACACACATACAACCCACCTACACTTACACACAGGTGAGTTCCTAACTTGGATGGTACAGTGTGCATGTGTGTGCTTGGGGTACCTGGGATACTTGGGAGAAGGTTCAGGTGAGAGCAAGAGACAGTTAAAGTGTGGGGAGTGAAAGTTGCCAGAACCAGGATTAGAACCAGTGGACTACAGAGAAGCTAGATGAGGAGTTAAGGCATGGGTCTACTTAAGGTAGACTGGGTCTAGAAACTGAGGCAAACAGTTGAGACATTGGGGGGGCCAGCAGGTAAGTGGTGGTAAGGAGGAGACAGCCAGGAAAGAAACTGAGGCAGAAACCTGGTTGCTCAGGAGAAAAGGAAAAGGCAATGGGGATAAGACAGTGGCAAAGAAACAGGGGGTTTGGAGGCAGAGAGGAGCTCAGGACAAGTATTGGAGGTGGCAGTCAGTGAGAAGCAGGAGAGGGAAAAATGTGCTTGAAGTTAGAGGGGCGAGGAGCAGAGATTGGAGAAGGGCCAAACCACAGTAAAGCAAAACCCAACTTGGGGGTCCAAATAGCAGTTTTATTAAACAGGAAACACACTACACAGCCCTGTGAAGTTATTAGTTCATAGACATGCGTGCACACACACACAGGCACTCACAATAGCAGCAGGAGAAAGACACTCAGTGGAAGGGTTGGAGTCCAGGTAGGGAAGATAAGCAGAGTCCAAGTCCTTGGTTGAGGAGGGGATAGAGGGTGATAGCTACCTATCCAAGTGGGAAAGGGGTCTTTGTCCAGTAGGTGTTGTCCAGAGGGGGGTTGTTGGCAGGACCTCTGGATGGTTAGATGGTGTGGCATGATGCTGGTCCATAGGGAGAGGGTGTCCCAAGGAGTCAGTCTTCATTACGCCATTTATGGGGCAGACTACCTCTGATCTCCTATGGGGAGGGCCTGTCCAGGCAAGGTCAGTCCTGTTCCAGAGGGCTCCAGGTGTTCTTACTGAGCATGTGCAGCCTTGGCACAATGGTGGCTTGCCTCATCTTTTGTTTTTTGAATGCTGAGGGTGGTTCCAAGGGCTGGGTCATTGGTCTAGGTATTCATGCTAATGGTTCAGTCATTCAGAGGGAGCTATTTTTAGACCTACTGCCATTGTTTCTCAAGCACCCTCATTCATTCCCATTCATTTAGGAAACAAGTTACATAGGAGAGGTAGGTTTGAGACATGGGTTACACAACCAGGCCTGGGGACAGGATGGAGACTTGATAAACAAAATGGAAACTTGACATGACATGCTAACTTACATATGTAGACGTAAATCATATAGTACCAGTAAAACAGTAGTATAGAACAGTAAAAATCAATATAAACATAATAATTATACAATACAAAGAAGGAGAAAAAAACAAAACAAATTCAATTTGCTACCAAAATAAAATGCTGAAGCTTCTCCTATGTCTTAGCTCATTTATACTTATCTATAGGGAATAAAGAGGGAAAGAAAAAGTCAGAAATGGTTGGGGGAGGGGAGGGAATGCATTTTAAAAGAAAAAAAAGAAGAAAAACTTTGGGTTTTGCTACACCACCTCTGTCCCATGCTGAAGCTGCCACCTTTGCATGCCCTGTGGAGGGTTATCTACAATAGTTTATTCACTATCGTCACATATGGAAATCTGAATATGTTTAGCTTCTAGCCAATAGACCATTTAATTAGAGCTGGCCAGTTTTATAACTCAGAACTAGCAATATCTTTTGTCATTTACAATAAAAACCTCTTTGGCTCATGTAACAGAAGCTCTGAAGGAATGGTTGACAATTTTAGACAGAAGAAGGTAAAGTACATCCAACTTGCTTTCTCCTTTAACCCTAAATATCACTGCAAACTATGATGTTAGACACATATATGAGGTAGTTCATGTGCATTTTACTAAGTTGAAAACTCCTGGCGCTCTGGCATAGTGCCCAAAGACTGGAAGAAGGCCAACGTGGTGCCTATCTTCAAGAAAGGGAGGAAAGTGAATCTAGATAACTAGAGGCCCATTAGCCTGACTTCTATCCCAGGCAAGATCTTAGAAAAGTTTATTAAAGAGGTCATCCTCAATGGACTGGCCGACGCCAACATCCTAAGGGATAGCTAGCGCGGGTTTGTTGCAGGTGGGTCTTGTTTGACCAATCTCATTTCCTTCTATGACCAGGTGACCTATCACCTGGACAAGGGAGAAGAGATCGATGTCATATATCTTGACTTCAAAAAAGCCTTCCATCTGGTATCCCATGATCACCTCTTGGCAAAACTGGCCAATTGTGGCCTGGGGCCACCACGATTTGCTGGCTGGGAAATTGGCTCCATGGTGAGACCCAGAGGGTAGTAATTGATGGAAGTCACTAATCATGGTGTCCTGTGACCAGTGGGGTCCCCCAAGGCTCTGTCCTTGGACCCATATTGTTCAACATCTTCACTAATGATGTAGACTTTGGAGTCAGGAGTGGACTGGCCAAGTTCATCGATGACACCAAACTTTGGGGCGAAGCATCCATGCCAGAAGACAGGCGAGTGACCCAGGCTGACCTGGACCAGCTCCGCAAATGGGCGGATGAGAACCTGATGGTGTTTAACACCAAAAAATGCAAGGTTCTCCACCTTGGGAGGAAAAACCTGCAGCATCCTTATAGGCTTGGCAGTGCTACACTGGCTAGCACTATGGAAGAAAGAGACTTGGGGTCATCATTGACCACAACATGAACATAAGCCTGCGATGTGATGCTGCAGCTAGTAAAGCGAGTAAAACGCTGGCTTGCATCCATAGATGCTTCTCAAGCAAATCCCAGGATGTCATTCTCCCCCTGTACTCAGCCTTGGTGAGGCCGCAACTGGAGTATTGCATCCAGTTTTGGGCTCCACAATTCAAAACGGATATGGAGAAGCCTGAGAGAGTGCAGAGGAGAGCCACGCGCATGATCAGAGGTGAGGAAAGCAGACCTTACGATGACAGGCTGAGAGCCATGGGGCTCTTTAGCCTGGAAAAGCGCAGGCTCAGGGATGATCTGATGGCCACCTATAAGTTTATCAGGGGTGACCACCAGGATCTGGGGGAACGTTTGTTCACCAGAGCGCCAGAAGGGATGATGAGGTCAAACAGTTAGAAACTCCTGCAAGACCATTTCAGGCTGGACATAAGGAAGAATTTCTTTACTGTCTGAGCCCCCAAGGTCTGGAACAGTCTGCCAGCAGAGGTGGTTCAAGCACCTACATTGAACACCTTCAAGAGCAAATTGGATGCTTATCTTGCTGGGATTCTATGACCCCAGGTGACTTCCTGCCCTTTGGGTGGGGGGCTGGACTTGATGATTTTCCGAGGTCCCTTCCAGCTCTAATGTCTATGAAATCTATGAAGTTCTTGCACTGTCAAGCCTCTCATCGAAATCTGGTGCCAGAGTAAAGGGTAGAATGGACTGTCTGAAATTCTTGAATTAAATACATGGGCAATCTGTCTTTGCTTAGAAAATGTTGTAGGAAACATCTCTGAAAGGTCTTCTTCTGTAATAATTAAAGGGAGTTTCAAAACAACAGATTATATTTTTGGATCTATATTACAATCACCCTAAAATTCTACTGGGGTGCTGAAAAATAGAATTCAGTTTCAGTTAACTATAAAGACTTTAAAGAGAAAAATCACTGATATTGTGTTTTGTGTGTGTTTCTGAACACTACCTTGTCATTTAGATTTTAACCACACTAATGCAAGGAATGTTGTGATATTTATAACTTCATTAGTGTTGAGCATACTGCCAAAGCTTAACAACCACTTCTGCTAATAATAATACATGGGGACCATTTGAATTTGACTACTGACCACTCCTATAATTTAGGGATTCCAACATCTATCGTTTAGTTTTAAATCAGTCTCTTGTAAAGACAAATGTGTACAAGGTTGGGCTTGATACAGCTTAAGTTCTGTATTTTCATTTTTCACCCCAAAACAATTACTTTTGGGAATGAAAACAGAAAATGTTGGTGTCTTGTTCATCAAAAGGAGTCATTTTTTTTCCTGAAGAATGTTATGAAATATTATGAAATACCCCCCTCCACACACACATCTCATTTTTGATGGTAAAAGAAGAAAATTCCCCACATCCCTACTTCAAATATCTGAGGTAAGATTTTCTGAAATGGTACATCATCATATATAACATAACACAAATTTTTCTTCAGGTAAAAAGAAACTAGAAGCTTTACTAATATGTGTAATTTACCATGTTGCTCTTTAGACAAGCACCTTGGCTTTTCAGTCAGATTTGGCACTACTGTTGGCTTTCAAGATGACAGCTTGACACACTGCGTAGACCCTCAAGGCACTCAAGGGTTCTCACCTGCCACATCTTTGCTGGTATAAGTAGTTAAAGAGGAGGAAGATCTTACTCCTACCCGCTTCTGTGCCTTGCTGTCTTCTACATAGTGTCTCCGACCCTGGGGCTCCACCTCCCCTACAGCCCACCTTGTTGCATGAAAGACCAACACACGGGTACAGCAACCAAGGTCTTTACTGAGTGACACACATAGATAAAGTGGGGAAAAACACTGCTCTATTTAAAATCATTTATATTCACACACGCGCGCGCGCGCGCACACACACACACACATACAGAGGACAATCCACTAGTGCTCAGTTCAGTCATGATGGCTAGTCATGGTGCCCCTGGACACTATGATCTTATGGGAGGGATGCTGGCAGTTTTCTCCCAATGGAATGTGGATGGCTACAGAGTCATTGGAGCCTGGTTTTCACTGTTCTCTTATCAGACTGTTGCGGTGCCCCTGACAGCCAACTCAGCCAATCGCTTTGTTGTTGTTGAGATGAGTTGCTCACTTGCTGAGTTGGCTTTATCAAAACTCACAGTTCTTCGGTCATATATGCCGTGGTTTAGGCATACAGATCGTGAAAGGTTGCTTCACAACATCCTGAGACGGGTTGTTTGTTCTTGCTCCTTATCTTTTTGTAGGTTGTTTGTTGTACTTTTTATCTTCCTGTACTCAAGGCTACTTCTTCAGCAGACAGTATATGCTTGAAAAACATATTCTCTCACTCACTCATGCATTCAACCAAAATTAATTTTTAATGCTTAACAACCTAATGCCAACCAGATGGTATTAAGGTCTAGCCAAATCAGACTTGGGGTCTCTGTCCATGACCAGACAAAACTACAAATCGTCCTCTCACTTACACACAGACCTTAGGTCCATGAACAGTCTTTTCCTAATTTCAAGGTTCTATTGTCCATTCTTCTCCCTCCTGGGAATGTTAGGGTAGGGTTGCACCTTAGACTTGGCACTTCTGCTCATGTACCCATGAATTCACTTTTCTTCTAATACTTTCCTTTTCTAGGTTCACTGTTGCTCCAGCTCCAGTCTGCAACATCAGGCATCCACGTCTTCCACAATGGTAGGTATTCCAGCTCCTCTGAAGCAGTTACAGTGAGAAGACTTTCAGCATCTGGCTTTCACCAATTGCTCCTGCTGTGGTAGAGTACCTCACTGCATCACTTGTGTTCTCTCAGGGAACATTTTTCCGGTCCCCTTTGGATGTTGATCTGGGTTGTTTTTGAACTGGCGAACACGGGCCAGGTGTTGAATCACTGCAGGCACACGTTTACAAAGCATGCCCAGGCTGACACCAGAAGTCCACTCTGATCTGCTGTCATGATCAGCGTCAACCATTCCAGTTGTCGATCCTGTGCTGCAGGTAATTTGCCTCTCATGGCAGTGTCCCTGCCATAATATGCCAGGAGCCTAGGGCTGTATTATTCATTTTAAGATCATTACACCACCTGCATAGAAATGCTGATGCCACTGCTAGAGAGTTGGTTTTAAAGTTTGGGTGGACCATAGCTCAAAGGTCATTGAGGGGTCATGTGACTGCATCAGTGCACCCCCTGGGTCTGCCCCTGCAGGTGCCAACTCCTTTTAAAGTCTGCAAGAGTTAGGAATCTAAATAGGAGTTAGGTATAAAAATATATGACAGTCTGGGACTAAATGCCAATGTTATGTCCGTGATAGGAGAATTTCTATCTTTTACAACTCAGCTAGCTTCTTTCTAAATGGCACACAGAAAATGACCTAGGAGATGGAACATCAGCATTCCCTACAAAGCTGCTGCTGTCTTGGTCTTCATTTATTTATTTCACTGAAAGGTGCTTGTTCAGCCCTTTGCCCCTGATAACATTAGCATCAATTAACAGAACAAGGCAAGGCATTAATTTATTTAGAATCCAGCTCCTTAGGATCATCTTGTTGAGATCATTTCACATGTCTTTTGCAAAGGGCATTTCAAAGGACAAAGGCGGGGTGGTGGGGAGAGGATGCAGGAATGTTACACCACTGGCACGGGCTTTAGGTAGGAGAGCAGCTAAACAAAATTCCATGACACCATCCACTATATCATTCAATTAACACAGTTCTGAAAAGCTCTTAACGTGCTTGAGTTGTGTTCTGATGCATTTCAGATTTTTTTTATCCAAACACCATAATTAACTAACGAGTTAGGGTTTTGTTTTTTTTTTCTCCCTAGCACTGAGAACATTTATCTTTTGAAAACACAATGCATCAGACATAATGGCAATTTCAAACAGAAGATGCAATCACATTATTGTAACTAATAGGACAGAAGGCTTTTGCAACAAAGGTTCATGGGGAAACCAATTTGCATATACTTTATTACAAAAGCTAACTATACCCTTTCCAAGAAAAAGTTAATTGCTTGTTACCCAAGTATTAATACGCAAATGGACAACAGGAACAAATGACATGTTTGAAGCTGCATGTTTCAACCTTAGAGACTCTCAGTTTTATGATAAACTACATAGTATATTGATGCACATTTTCTGAAAGGTTGACTTGTTATATTGAGGCAAATTTTCAAAAGGGTGCACACAAAAAGAATTGCAAATGCAGATCAGGGCAGGTGCAGTTCCATCTGATTTGTACTGGCACTCAGATACGTAACTAGAAGAACAAACATAAAGCCTGCAACCACAATACAACTGCAAGTACAAAAATGTAAATGTAAAAATTTGTGGGTGTAAATGGTTCCCACAAAACCAAAGCTTCCCTTTTTTACAGTCTAGCTCACTGAGATTAATCTACCAGATACTGTTTTGTTTTATTTCAGGTTTTTTTAACGTTTTGGTAACATAGATGAGCTTCTGATTTAGACATTACAAATGGTGACAAAAGCTGCCTTTAAAGATTAGACAACATGTCTAATAATAAAATCATTCCTGTTGTCTAAATGAAATACAATGAGTCTAGAAAACAAACATCAATAAGAAAAACAGAGAGACTTCAGGAAAATGTGATCTTACTTCTATTTTTGTTTTTTTTATTGTTGCTTTTCCCTTTCTCTTTGTTACATTTCAGTCTTAAAATAAATCCATTAGGTGGAGACAGCATTGTTAGCACTGTGCATATTTGAAGTAAAATAGTAATGGGACTTACTGAAGGGGTTACTACAGAAAATTAAGATGTGATTTTACTGGCCCATAATTATTTTTCATTGATTTTATCCATATTTTACCTATTCAGTTGACTGTGTACAATTAGTAGGCACAGTCTGGCACACTTACATACAATATTAATTCCACACCAAAGGTAGAAGAAAACTTAAAGATAGGACAAAGAGCAGGAGGTAATAATGACTTCAGCAAGGAAACCTTCTGCTGTCCAGCAAATATTCCTGTTAAATGTCAGTTATACCTAGTTCATAAACACACACAATCCTACATTTTATTTCATTTGACTTGAAATAAAATTTGATAAATGGAGCTATATAGTAATGTGCAACTTATTTATTCTAGGCCAGTTTGAGCACTTCAAAGACCACATGTTTGTCATTCTTGGTTAGAGAGACTCTGTACTCTGCCATCATAATACCAGACAAAACTGAAAACTAATCCAAACATTTTAGTGTCAGGGATTGGTTTTGGGTTGGTTACAAAATTAGTTGGACCCTATTTCTTGATTCTAATCCCAGTTCAGACAAAATCTCAAGAGCAGAGTTGATGTAGGAGTTCATTTCAATGTGGATGAAATCTGGTTACCTGACTGAGTTGCTAATCTTTGGAGATGAAATCTTTGTCTTGAATCCAAATTTGTCCCTAATCCCTGCTTTTGCCTGGGACCGAAATCCTGAACTAATCCTAATCCATATATGAACACAGGCATCTCAATTCATCTCTACATATTGCGCCCCATAGAAGCCTATTTTTCTTCAGAAGAACACAGGTGGCAAAGTGGTTGAATAAGGTCACCAACAAGGTCACCAATACTGGGGTAGGGGCTGCCAAATTTATGTGCAGAGCTCTAATCTCTGAGAGAAGACAGGGTAGTGCAGCACATTATAGACTAACTGAGAGAGGCATAAGATTCCATAAACAAATGTTTGCTTTGTCATATGCTAAAATGGGGTTACCATTCTTCCTTGCCTTCTGCTTAACTTGAAGGTAAAATAGCTAAATACTTCTCTCTAATCTCTTGGTTCACCTATTTCTAATTTGAGTTTCCCAACTGTGTTCAGTTCCACCTTTCAGAACTTCCAGGAAGTTTTCATCCCTAAGGGCGGGCAGATGTCCTGTACTTCAAACCCAGATTATCTATCCACAGAAATTTCACTTCTGTACAGAGGATATTTAGCCATGCTAGTTTCAAATTAGGAAGAAAGAAGGGCAGGGTGGAAATTTAAAGATTAACTTGGTCAGAAGGCATACTGCTTTCCTAGCCTAGAGCCTCCTTTATCAGACAGGCTGTAGCTATTTGTAGCATCTGACGAAGTAGGCTATAGCCTAGGAAAACCTTTCTAAATGGGTTAGTATTTAAGGTTCCATCCTGCTCTGTCTTCTGACTGACGTCTATGCAGAAGAATTGTGGGGGATGGAACCATTGGGTGTCATGGAACAGAATTAATGGTTCCTTCCTTACCCCCTCTGCATAATTGATGCAAGCTGAAAGCCCATACAATTCCCTTATCCCTGTAATACCCATCTGAAGGAGGAATTCCCTGGGACCATGATAACCTAGCCCGAACTGGATCTGTAGTTTAACTCTCCATTCCACTCATTTTCAAGTTAAATCCCTGCAGGAAGAACTCATAAATTGTTTTGTTGTATCAGGGGAAATTGTCTTCATTGATCATGGTAAATAAGGGCACAGCAAGTGTATGAGCTGGGACTCAAGAAAAGTGATGACAGCAAATCATTTTAAAAATCAATATATTTAAATGATGAATTACAAAAGTAACTTTTTAAAAGTCCTCTTTTAATAGGAACATATCACAGTTTCCACTGGAAATGGGACAGCTAGAAAATATCCTTGTCCCTCCCAGCTTATTTCTTTAATAAAATCTGAAAAGATTTAAAATCTAACCATAGATTTTTTTACCTACAGACATACAAGGATGTTACGATACATTTTTAATCTTCTAAGAAGTTGATTTCTGGTCACTTGTATTCAGTCAAATTGTCCACAAATTTATACAAACTCCTTCATGTAGAATTAAAACAGAATCGGGTATAGACTGAAAATAAGTACCTGTGCAGGTTTATCTGAATTCAAAAGCAAATTTTATTTAAAAAGTAACATTTTTGCACTGATTTTTCCATGAATGCTCAAATGACTGCTTGTATTTGCTCATGCAAATACTCATGTTAAGTAAAGCTTAATCTCAAATATTTGCTGACTATGACTTCCAAATGGTTTATTTGCCTGTGAAACTATCCTTTTGAAATTCACACACATTATTACCTTATTTGTCCAGCAGAAAAATAAAAGAAATTAAACAAATATGTTGCTTGTTCAGAATTATCCAGTTAGCTTTAAATTAGCTTAAAATATGCAATGCCTAATCACACTAATCTGGAGGACAATGGTGGAAAAAGTCTATTAAGCCACTGATGCATAGGTGATAGGCACCTTAGAAATTCATATATAATTCAAAACATTATTTTATTTTTCTCCCTATTTTATTGCTAAAATTCAAAATTTTCACATTCATTTTTGTCAAAATTGAAACCCTCTAGATCAGGGGTAGGCAACGTTTTTTGGCTGGAGTGCTGAAAAACACCACAATGCCTACCTTGGATGGTGCCTGAGTGCTGGCATGGCAGAAAAACAAAATGAGGGCTAGGGATACATGGCAGGATGCCCTGCTTGTGCTCCTTACCCCCCACCCAAAGCCCTTACCCCCCAGCCTGGGCTTTGTGGCTATCAGCAGCTACATGGGCTCTGGGTAGCTGCTGGAGCCCGGGCTGGTCCCAGCGGGGCTTGCAGCATCCTAGCTGCCTGCTGGGAGCAGCCTGGGCTTCCAGCTGGCAGCAGCTCCCCAGAGCTGGGAGGCTCCAAACAGCTGTGCTGGGCTCCGGCATCAGCTCTGCACCCACGCGTGCACCTGTGGGTCAGAGCGGGTGGTGGGGGAGGGGCCTGAAGCAGCGCAGCCCTGGTCTCTCCCCTGCTCCCGGCACGGAGGTGGTGACTGGGCTCCGGAGTCCGGCGCAGCTGTGTGTAGCCAGCCTGGGCTCTGGGCAGCTGCAGCAAGCAGCGGGCAGGCTGCAAACAGCTGTGCCAGGCTCGACAGCTCCAGCATCAGCTCCCTGCTGTCGGTGACTGCACGCGCACCTCAGGGCAACACAGCTCAATGCATCAATTACTTGGTCCTTGTATTTCCTCAGTTAAGGAATATGTGATCAATCAATTAATTCTTATTTATGCCTCATCAATTAACATATCCATCATCCTTGGAGTTATCGAATCGGTTAGCCTCTCCTGGAAGTACCTTTCTGTCAGCCTTATTGTCGGCCCATTGGTTCAATCAGTTGGCTCCTCAGAGAGGCTCACTAGCTGCTTCCCTCACAAAGAAACTTACCCCGTGTCCCATTCACAATACTGGTGGCCTGAGTGTCTGCCTCTTCTCTGCCAGCTACCCTTCACTGGTTTCTGCTCTGGCTGTCCAAGGCTTGTCCCTAGGCCAGGACCCAGAGTCATTGAATGACTTTCTCTGTTCCTCCACACAGAAATGTACTTCTCTCCTCCAGGAGACCATGCACTCCCCTCGCTAGAGGTGCTGTGACTTGGCCTTCTCTCTTTTGGGCCCGACAGAACTCCCAGGGGCCAATAAACCACAGCTCCTTAGGCATGTGGCTGCCTGCAGCTGGGAGCCTGTTTTCACTTCCAGACAGACTCATCAGGAGTAACACGTTCCCAGCATGACTCGTGGGCAAGCTGTCTGATTACCATAAGTGCAACCAGGGTCCTCTTGTAACAGGAGCCAGGGAACAGCTTCCTGTTACAATTACTCAATGGATCTCCCTAAAAAAAACCCCTTAATTTCCTTAGATTACACACATTAAAATAAGAAATAATTCATAAGAAGTCATCATCATTGCAAGTTGCATAATCTCTCTTTTTTAAATAGACAGTACTGATTTCCAAAGAAATTATGTTTTAGTCTCTCAACATGGTTTATACTGAGCCAGAGAAAGAGAGACAAGAATACCACAGTATACCTTAACAGACAGCAGACTGACTAATTCACTGTGCGTTTGTACATGAACAAGCTTGAAAAGGCCTATTTCCAATTCTCTAATAGGGACCACTTGATGGTTCATAAATTCAATCTATTGTAATGAGCTTGCAGAGGAAAATTACACTCTATGATGTTATCTAAAACTAAGCTAGCAGGTTCATCAACAAAATTATTTTGCAAATCATCTATGCTGTGTTTAACAAATTCATGGAAATTGCTGCTTTATCCATCCATTTCTTGCACTGAAGGATAGTTTAGTATAATTCTACATTTTTTTGGTCAAGGTTTCACATTAGGCAGATATGTGGCAGCTGATACCTTTTAACGACATGAAATTTAAAAATACAAGTTAGTGTTTTCACTAAGATAGACTTTGTATTATATGTGCAGAGAGTTGCTGGGAGGGTTACTCTGCATGCCTGGAAGATGCTTACTCACATTCTTTTGAATTGCCTCCTCCCCCTTGCCAAAGATGTCTTTCTAGAATACCAGTGTGGCTTTAGACAATCTTGGGGTATTACCAACATGATATTGGTGCATAACAGATCCAGAAGAAGTATGAAGAGAAAGACCAGGTGATGTTTATGGCATTCACTGACCTAACCAAGGCCTTCAACTCCATAAATTGAGAAACCTTACAGAAGGTGTCAGCTAGGTTTGGTTGTCCACTGAAGTTAATCAGTGTCTTCAGGCTGCTCCAGGATGGGATGACCACCAGAGTATTTTGCAATGGATTAGAGACACTCATTTACCATCTGCACTGGTGTCAAGCAGGGCTGTGTCATCTCCCAAACTCTTTTTTACCTCTATCTTGCTGTGATTTTGATTCTCACCTGTGTCCATCTTCCTCCCAGTATTGGGACTGAGTACTGAATGGACAGTCAACTTTTCAACCTGCAGCACCTTCACAGCAAAATGAAAGTTACCAAGACTGGCATGACCGACCTTCAGTATATTGATGACTGTATCATCCTCGAGCACACTGAGACTGATCTGCAGTCCACCCTTGACCTTTTCTCAGGTGCCTATCACAGCCTGAGAATCTCCCTTAACATTGGGAAGACCAAGGTGCTTCACCAGCCTACCCCTGCACTAGTTTCCTGTCTCCCCCCCACTAATTACCATTGTTAGAGAACCCCTGCAAAATGTTGAGCTTTTCCCATACCTCTCCCAGTCAGTCAGTCTTGACAAATTAATGGAGCATAGGATTTTCTGTGCCAGCATATCTTTCGGAAAGCTGCTTTATTATGTTTTTGCTGACTGAGATCTACAGATGGAAATTAGGATTCTGGTCTATAATGCAGTGGTTATCCCCATGTCTCACACCCATCTTAAGCACCTGGAATGGTTCCATCAGCTTTGCCTCAGAAAGATCTGTTGCATTAGATGGGAAGACCAGTGCACCAATACCAGTACCCTCTTTGCTAACATAACCAGTATTGAGGCAAAGATTATGAAACACGGACTCCACTGAGCTGGCCACTGTGTGCGGATGGCTGACACTAGTTACCCAGAGCAAGTCCTCTTCTTTCAACTTAGCCACGGTAAGAGGACACACAGAGAACAAAGGAAGTACTACAAGAACACTGTGAAAGTTATCAAGAAGGGTGGTATCAACCCTACTAATTGGAAAGTGCTGGCTGGTAATAAGTCTCAATGGAACTGCAACATACATCAAGCTACAGCTCACTTTGAAGAAAACCCTCTTGTACTGGAAGCAGAGAAATGACTGAGGAGAGGAGGAAGGAAAGTGCACAACAACCTGACTAACTGTTGTGGCTCCCCACCTCCCCGCCAAAACACCACTGGTCATATCTGTGGAAAAACTTGCAGAGCAAGAATTGGACTCCTCAGCAACCTTAAAACTCACTAGTAATCTCCATCCCCCCCGCCCCCCACAGCAGACATTGTCCTCATATTGAGGGATAGCCAATATATTATATATTCAATAGAGACTAATCTCCTGTCAAAAACATGAATACCTCCAACTGATGGCAATGGGCATTACATGGGCATTTGGGGAGGGATTGTTTTCCATTCTTAACTTTGAGAATTAATGGGGGAAAAAAAAAAAAGACTGATTCCCCTTTCACAGCATTGGCTAGCACTGAGATGTTAAGCAGATACATGTAATTAAACTGGCTGGCAACTTACAGCAAGCATGACTTCCTGGGAGATTTTTTATAGTGATTCCTAAATGTTGGGAAATTACCTATGCTTAATGTTTAGAAGACCTTCCTGGGCAATGCTCTATATCACAACATCTGATGAAATGAGCTTCAGCTCATTAAGTCTTTCACTATATATGTATAATATATACAAAAGATGGAGCTAGACTGTTCTTAGTGGTGACAGATGGCAGAACAAGGAACAATGATCTCAATGTGCATCAAGGGAAGTTTAGGTTGGATATTAGAAAAAAAACTTTTTCACTAGAAGGGTGATGAAGTACTGGAATGTGTTACCTAGAGAGGTAGTGAAATATCTATCCTTGGAGGTTTTTAAAGCCTGGCTCAACAAAGCCCTGGCTGGAATGATCTAGTTGGGGATGGTCCTGCTTTGAGCAGGGGGCTGGACTAGATGACCTCCTGAGGTCCCTCCCAATCCTAATTTTCTATGATTCTATGATGACATAATCTATTTTGGTTAGTCAATTAGGTGTAAATATACTGTACTTTTTACTTGACTTTAGGCTAATATAACTGTCTCTCTCAGGGCTTTAGTGCAATAGGAGAGGGCATGGCTGGAAAGATTCTCACAATCTCTTCTTGAACTTTCAAGTTGTATTGTTTCAGCATCCCTTGGTGAACAATTTTGTCAGTTATATTGAACTCATGGATAGAAAAGGTTTCTTTCAAGTCTGATGTTCAATAAAGTAAATCATCTTTTTTTCTGATATCTTCTTTCTTATTGGGGTTTCATTGATTTCAGCTGGTGTTCGAGAAGGACCTTAACTGAATGAGAAAAATAAAATAAAGACTCCATTTTGTCTATTTGACTCTGTACAAAGCACTGGATAAAACATTATTCAGAGTTCACCTAAAACTTCTGTGCTCTTGTGTGATGTTTACAGCTTTTGCTTACTGTCCCAAGGTGGCTACAAGTCAATGGTGGATGAAATGATTCTTAAGAGTATGTGTGTGCTGTTTACCTATACAGAGAGTGTCTGTAAGGTGCTTTAGAGTCCTTTGGAAATGCTGTATAGATGTAAAATATTATTATTTTATTTATTTTACTAGCTTCACATTAATTTATTCTTAAACACTGCCTGTTTGGGAGACAATTCCAGTCTTAAGATTTTTCTTTCCTCTAACATTTTTCCTAGACTTTTTAAATTCTACCTTGAACCCATTACTCATAATCCTACTGCTTTGAAATGTGTAGTTTAAAACACTTTGTAAAAAACAAACCAGAAAGGCTATGATGTGTACCTGGAAACATTCAACAGGTTCCTCCCTCTCACTTCTCTTGAGCACAAGTGGTCCTCCCAAAACACTGAAAAAGCGACCTTCTGTAGGTTGCAATGTCACAAATATTTTTTGTGTGTGTAGACAGCAATAGAAATAAGTCAATAAATCCTAGCCCCATTTAAGCCCATGGAAAAACACTCCACACATTCAATGTGTATGGACAGGGTTTATTTAATGACCTGGCATATTCTATTTTTATATATATATATATATATATATATATATATATATATATATATATATTTTTTTTTTTTTTATTTTTTTTTTGCAGGAGAGCCACTGGGTGTCACTGTTCATTTATGGTTGGCTTGTCCGAATTGTGCTTCTTTGGTAGCAGGAAATTAGTTTCTTAAAGTAGTAAACTTAACAGTGTTGAAAAGTTTTACATAGGCCTCAGCTGCGAGCGTAAATAGTTTCCACCTTGTATTAAGGCGGCTTATTAGTTCTCTTTTTCTGCCTAGTCACTGTATAACTTTGCAGCTGTTGCACTTTAATTTTTCCTGTCCTTTAGAGGCACTGTGGATATTTCCCATGTGTCTACAATTTAGCTTTGGGGTCCTCTTTCATAAAAATATTTTTGTTACACTTCCTCTTGCACAAAAGAATCAAGAAATAATTAGCCCACTTCCTATCTCCTCTCTGCTTGACCATCTTTTATTAGAATAATCTAAATGGCTGCAATAATTTATAATTGTGAATTAATTAGAAAGTTCTCCTTGTGGAAAATATTCCTGCCAATATCAAACCAAATTCATGGGGAGAGTGAAGGGCATAACCTAGGGGAGAATTTGGCATGTCAGTTCTCAAAGTTTACTGATGTTTAACACTTTAGAGGAGCCAGGCTATTTAACTGTGTTATGTCACAATACCTTTATGTATAGCTTCTTTTGTTCAAGCTCCACTACCATATCCAAAAATGTTTCCTAGAGCTAACTGCCACAGAACTGTAAAAGATAAGAACTGCAAAAAGCAGTAAAAGAAAGATTTTGCATGATTAATAAAATTGCAGCATTCAGTCAGAAGATTAAAACAAGAATTAGAATACAGAGATTAGATATGCTTGAACCTGGTTCAGTGAAAAAGGGAGAGAGAAACAGTGAAGAGAGAAACAAGAGTATGGCCTGCAGGGCTGTGAAGGAGACTGCTCCTGCACCACCACTGGTGAGACTGTGGCCACAGTAAGGAAAGAATGAAAGATCAAGGAGACAAAGAAAGCCAAATGAATTTAAACCAATCAACAGGATAACCCATTCCTGCTCTACCAGTGTGGAGAAAGATGTAATTTAATAAATGCTCTTTCTATAAATCAAAAGTATATAGCAGATTTCAGGTAGGCAACTTCAGGATAGTGATACCAGCACTCACTGTATGGCTCAAAAGCTACATGACATTATTCAGGGTATGAAGCAAAAGTTATATTATACGTATATTATCTTATAAGGTATTTTATAAGCAAAGTTACATGCAGCTTTTGAGGAGTCATGGATATAATGAATGGAACCGGAAAGCTGGTCATCACTTAGTCTACTTTCTTCTGTCAGGTAGGATTAAGAAATGCTCAACAGGGAATGGCTTAATAGCTTGATATCACTTTACATATATTATAATGAAATAATAGATTCAAGGGCCCCACACAGATGCAGGATACCCTCTTGGACATCACCTCAGATAAATGCTTATCTCCAAATCTATTTGAAAACCTTGAAAGAAAGAGCTTCCACAACTTCCTTCAGCGGCTTCTTTTACCATTTGTACAGTTTGGAAGTTAATCTGAATCTGCTCTGCTGAAGTTTTAACCTATTGGCATGTGTCCTGTCTCCTGTGGCAAAGATTAACAATGTCAGCCCTTTTTTTAAATATTTGAAAACTGCTATCATGTCTCCTTTTAATCTTTTCTTTTTCTCCAAACTTAAACATGCCTAGTTCTTTCAGTGTTTTCTCATGTGGCTTGTTTTAAACCCTTTTGTCATCCTTGCTGTTTACCTCTGGACTCTCTCCAGTTTCTCTAACAATGTTTTTTAATTCATTATGTATGACTTGATGATAATTTTATCTATCCCACATTTTTCCAGCTTGTGTATGAAAATGGCATGTGATTATGTCAAAAGACTTACTAAAATCCAGTTATATTATGTCCACTTCATTCCCCTTATTCACCAAACTAGTTACTCAATCAGGAGAAGTCAAGTTGGTTAGGAATGATTTCTTCTTAACAAACACATATTGGTTTAGTAATCACTCCTTTTTCCATCAGATCTTTAGGAGCTGATTCTTTATAACTTGTTCCAGGAACAATTGCTCCCAGATATTGAAGTCAAGCTTAGTAGTTCATCATGCCCCAGGTTCTTCTTTTTCCCCTTTTGAAATATGGGCATTAGGTTAGCTTTCCTCTAGTTCTCCAAGAGTTTGTAAATATAAATGCTGGTAGGCCTCTCCCCGACATTTGATGCTATAAAGGACTGGCAGTTGTTCCTCCACTCCTTGAAGATTCCAGGCTGGCCATGGATTAGCACTTTCTGTAGATGAAGTCATCTTTGTCCCTGTGAAGGAAACCAAACGTGGTTCATCCTATGCATGTCACAGTAACTATCCCATCACTATCATATGTGCTTTTTCTTCTGAAACTTTATTAACTGTTCCTGGACACTTGTTAGAGGGGAAACAAAACAAGCCTCCGGACTCCCTTCTTAGAAAAACTCACTCAATATTCTTCTCTTCTGCTTGGTGATCACCTTGTTCTCAGGGACTGCCATTTTTAATCTGTAGTAGGGTTGGAGTTCTTGGACCTAAGGCCTATTTTTTGCCTAAGAGCTTGTTTAACACTTTTTCCCAAGTATATGTGTGAGGATACCTTTCAGAGTGTTATGTATAAGTTGTTACATTTGCCTGGGGATTGGGGAGGGAACAGCAGAATTGCAAGCAGGGCAGTGCTCTCTGAATAAACAAGCCTTATTGTTTGATAAGAGTAACTTCTTAATCTTCTGAGAACAACACATGGTACCAGGGGTGGGGTGAGAAGAAAGAAAACAATTGAGCATCTCAGAATGCCGGGGGAGTTAAAGCTGTCCAGCACTGAAGCAGAAAACTGGAAGAAATTTAAGCATTGCTTTACTATATATATGATGGCCAGTGGGACTACAGAGAAAGAAGATTCACTCAAGTAGCTATTTTTTTTTAATATAGCAGGCCCAGAAGCTCTGCCTCTCTATAATACCCTAAACTGTCAGAACCAGAACAGAAAAGCTATGGCCCAGTCATAAAAAAGTTTGAGGAATAGTGTATACTTAAACAAAATGAAACTTTTGAAGAGTATAATTTCCACATGAGAAAACAGAAAGAATGTGGCATAACAGAGGAATTTGTCAAACACCTCAGACTGCTAAACCAGACATGCAACTTTGGAGACCTAAAAGCATCCATGATCAGAGGCCAAATAGTATTGGGTATAAGGGATTCAAGCCTCAGTAACAGACTGCTACAAGATCCTGAGCTTAATTTGGAAAAGGCAGTTTGAATGTGCCACGCGACTGGGATAACAAATGCCAGGCTGCAGAGGCTAGAGTTAAAAACAGAACAGGCTGAACTAGACAGGATTGCAAGACTGCAAAAACCTACGGCAACACAGTTACAGAAAGGAGGAAGGACCTCAGCTATGAAGCAGGCAACTGGAGGCCAAAGAGAAATGCTTGAAAAAACAATGGACAGCTGCAGTTACTGTAGGGATTACCACTAACCCATGCAATGCCCTGCATTTGGTAAGTGTTGCAACAAATGCAAAAGATTGAATCACTTTGCAAGAGTTTGCAGAAAGGAGCAGGATGCAGAAAGAAACAGCAGGTGCATACTGTGTGCAATGAGAATAGGAAGAATTCCTCATTGGCACAACGCAAGAAGTTCTTTCTTCTGAGGATTAGACAATCACCTTGGACACCAGTGAACTAGTGGTGACTTTTAAATTAGATACAGGGGCACAGGTCTATGTAATACCAGAATACATTATTCAAAAAATGAAAACTAAACCTATGTACTATGAGAATATGAAAGTGGGACTTAGATAATTTAATGGGAGCATGATTGCAACCAAGGGTGTTTGTTCACTACATGTTAGATACAAAGGTAATAAAGGAAAAATTCAGTTTGTAACAGCCTCAGGAAAGCTAGTACCAACTATTGGGTTATGAATGTGTAAAACTCTAGGTTTGATTGGCTGGAATTCAACACAGACAAGTGCAAGGTGCTGCATCTAGGGAGAAGGAATCAGGGACACACCTATAGGGTGGGGAACACCCTTCTTGTCAACATGGTGGCAGAAAGGGATCTTGGAGTCATTGTTGACTCAGTGATGAGCATTAGCTGCCAATGCAAGGAAGCAGTCAGTAAGGCCAACCGCACCTTGTCCTGCATCTACAGATGCCTCACAAGGGAGGTGATCCTTCCTCTATATGCGGCATTGGTCAGACCACAGCTGGGAGTACTGCATCCAGTTCTGGGTGCCGCACTTCAAGAGGGATGTGGCTAGCACTGAGAGGGTCAAGAGGAGGACCACTTGCATGGTCCAGGAGCAGTGGGGCAGAGAGGCTAAAAGGCCTGAACCTATTCAGCCTCCACAAGAGAAGTTGAGAGGGTATTTGGTGGCCATTTACAAACTCACCAGGAGGGACCAGCAAGAATTGAGGGAGGCTGTGTTCACCCGGGCACCATCCAGGGTCACTAGGAATAATGGCCACAAATTATTAGAGAGAAGGTTCATATTGGACATCAGAAGACATTACATTACAGTTAGGGCTGCCAGGCTCTGGAATGGGCTCCCAAATGAGGTGGTGCTTTTTTCTACCTTGGGGGTCTTCAAGAGGAGACTGGACAGATATTTGGCTGGGGTGATTTGACGCAGGAACCCGTTCCTGCCCGGGGTAGGGGGTCAGACCTGATGATCTGTTTAGGCCCCTTCTGACCCTAAGCACTATAATACTACGATTAAGCGAATGGATGCCACTGAGGACTAGAAAGCAAGAGCATAGAAAAAGAGTTTTATGATGTGTTTCAAGGCATAGAGTAACTGTCAACTGAGTATAAGGTAGAATTAAAAGAATAAATACTCCCACCATACATGCTCCAGTGAATCAAGAAATGTTCCCCTTGTACCAAGTGAGAAACTGAAAAAGGAATTAGATTAGTTAACGTGAATGTAATAGAAAAAGTAGAGCAACCAACTGCTTGGGTTCATTCACTGGTCATAACAGGAAAAAAAAATGGATCCTTGACATTGTGTCTAGATCCTAAGAAAATGAAACAGGTACAACAAAAAAGGGAACATGTTCCCATTCCTACCAGGAAAGATGTTTTTGGCAATGTGGCAGAAGCTAAATATTTCTCCATTTTGGATGCATATTCTGTGTTTTGACAAGTTCCCGTAGAAAAGAATAGTACTAGATTAGGTACCTTCAATATGACCTTCAGAAGGAATTCTTTCTGTAGGCTTCCTTTTGGACTATGTTCTGCATCTGTGAAATACTTCAGAAAGGTGCAACAATTTTTTTAAGGTCTTGATGGAACTATAGTTTATATTGATGATGTATTAGTTTGGGGAAATACTATGGCAGAATAGGACTTGAGGCTAAGAAAGGCACCAGAAAGAGCTCACAGATCAGGTTTGAAACTGAACAAACAAAAATGAAAGAAAAAGGGTCAAAGAAAAAACTTATCTGGGAGAAAAGCTCTCTGAGAAAGGTGTGCAAATCGATCCTACAAGGGTTAGAGCCATTACAAACATGCCAATCCCTACAGATAAAGAAGGAGTACAAAGATTACTGGGAATGATCAGTTTTGTAGGGAACTATCTACCTAACTTAGCAGAACAGACCAAACACTTTCGATTACTCCTACAAAAGAATGTTCAGTGTACATGGGAACATGAAGATGAAGCTGAATTTAAAAATTTGAGGGGGGGAAAAAAAAAGAAAAGAAAGTTCTGGTACTAAAATACTATGACCCTAAAAGACCCATTACATTTTCAACAGATGCTTCTAAAGGAGGCATTGGAACAGTTTTGCTTAAAAACCATGGGGATAGCTGGAGCCCACTAACATATGCATCTAGGACACACTCTAAGTCAGTGTGTCTATATGCACAAGTTGAGAAAAAGTTTAGCTCTGGTATATGTGAAGCCTGTGATAGCTACACCTGATCATAAAACTTTGGTAACTATAACAAAGCAAGCATTGTCAGACATACCACCCAGATTACAGGGACTTTTCACCTGTAAATGTATGATCTAGACATACAGTACATGCCTGGCAAACATCTACTTATTCCAGATATGTTGTCTAGAGCATATGACACACCAGCAAATGACAGAGTTCCACATGCAGACATAGTGCATGTTAATCTAATTAAAGAGTATTCCTGTCACAGATAAAATGCGGGCACTAATTGTAAAAGCTACTGCTCAGGACACCCCATTGCAAAAAGTAATAACAGGTTTTTGTGCTGGTTGGCTTGGAAAGCATATACTTAGCCCCTACCCTTAGTTCAAAGAAGAGCTGTTAGTATTAGATGGCATTTTGTTCAAAGGTTCACAACTTGCTGTTCCAGCAGTACTAAAGAAAGACATGTTAAACAGAATACACGCGGCACTGAAAAATGCAAGAGGAGAGCGAGAGGTGCTCTATATTGGCCCAACATAAATAATGACATAGAAAGATTTGTAAAGGTCATAGAAAGATCTGTAAAGGTTTGTACAACGTGCCTAAAGTACAGATCAGTGCAAAGAAAAGAGCCCATGATGGTCATGGAAGAGCCCATAGCTCTGTGGTATCAAGTGGGAATTGACTTATTCATACGTGCAAGAAAAAATGTATTAGTGCTGGATTATTATTTCCACTATCCTGAAATTGAATTGCTTTAAAGCACCACAGCAAACCATGTCAGAACTTATATCAAATAAATTCTTGCTGGACATGGTTTTCCACAAATTGTGAGAACATGCAATGGACCTTGATTCAATTGTCTTGAGTTTAAAGAGTTTGCAAACAAATATGGATTCTGTCACTGTACTTTGAGTCCTAAATACCCACAATCTAATGGTCTGGTGGAAAATGGAGTAGAAATAGTGAAGAAACGGTTGAAAATTCACACACCAATGTTTACCTGTCACACGTAAATTACAGGGAAACACCCATGAAACATGGATTTTCCCCAGAAGAAATGCTGTTTAACAGGAAACTCAAAACCAGGATGCCAAATCTGTGGATGATGCTCATCAGAATTAAAAGCAAGACATGAAAACATTAAAAAAAATTAACAAACCCAAACTAAACAGGAGATTGGAAACTAGCTAATGTGGTCCCAATTTTTAAGAAAGGGAGGAGGGGGGACTCAGGTAACTATAGGCCTGTAAGCCTCATCTCAGTGCTTGGGAAGATCTTGGAGAGAATCATCAAGGAGCACATCTGTGGGGGGCCAGCAGGGGAGAACATGCTCAGGGGCAATCAGCATGGGTTCATCAAAGGCACGTCCTGCCTGACCAACCTGGTTGCCTTTTATGACCAGGTGACTAAATCCTTGGAGGATGGTGTCACCGTGGACGTAATCTTTCTAGACTATAAGAAGGCCTTTGACACCATCTCTCACCCCATCCTCTTCGATAAATTAAGTGACTGTGGCATTGATGCCTACACAGTTGGATGGGTAAAAAATTGGCTGATGGGGCGCACCCAGAGAGTAGCTGTGGACGGGTTGTACTCAACCCGGCAAGATGTGAGCAGTGGGGTACCCCAGGACTCGGTCCTCAGGCCCACACTGTTTAACATCTTCATCAGCAACTTGGATGAAGGGGTGGAAAGCATGCTATCCAAGTTTCCTGATGACACTATGATGTGGGGCGAGGTGGACACACTTGAAGGGAGAGAGAGGCTGCAAATAGATTTAGACTACAAAAGTGGGAAGATGAGAATAGGATGGAGTTCAATGTAGACAAATGCAGGGTGCTGCACCTTGGGAGAAGGAATCCACAGCAAACATACAGGCTGGGGAGTTCCCCTCTTGAAAGCACAGAAGCTGAACAGGATCTTGGAGTTGTTATTGACTCCAAGATGAACATGAGCTGCCAATGCCAGACTGCAGTCAGCAAGGCCAGCCATACCTTGTCATGCATCCAAAGATGCATCTTAACCCAGTCCAGAGAGGTGATACTCCCCCTCTATTCAACTTTGATCAGGCCGCAGTTGGAGTACTGTGGCCAGTACTGGGAGCCGCACTTCAAAAGGGATGTGGCCAGCCTGGAGAGGGTTCAGAGCAGGGTGACCCACTTGGTGAGAGGGCAGCAGGACAGGCCCTATGAGGAGAGACTGAGGGACCTGAACTTGTTCAGCCTCAGCAAGAGGAGGCTGAGGGGGGACCTGGTGGCTGCCTACAAACTCATTAGGGGAGATCAACAGCAAATAGGTAGAGCCCTTTTCTCCCCAGCACCACCTGGGGTGACATGGAACAGTGGTAATAAGCTGATGGAGAATAGGTTTAGGTTAGAGATCAGAAGGCAAGATTTTACAGTTAGGCTGGCCAAAATCTGGAACCAACTTCCCAGGGAAGTCGTCCTCGCCCCTACCTTGGGCAAATTCAAGAGGAGGTTGGATGATCACCTGTCTGGGGTCTTGTGAACCCAGCATTCATTCCTACCTCTGGCAGGGGGTCAGGCTAGATGATCTGTTCAGGTGCCTCCTGACCCTAGCTACTATGAAACTACTATGAAAATATAAAATGGCACTCTGACAGGGGTTTCAGGGAGTTACCACAACTGCACAACAAAAATATGGTGCTTGTTTTAGATGGATGAACATGGAATCAAAAAGCACTAGTTTCCCATCAAGTACCACCCTGATGCTATCAAGTGGTGACACTGGAAGCATAGGTGTTAAGAAGGAACAGACACCACTAGCAGCTCCTAATGGGGACAAAAGAAGCATCATCATGAGATTCACCAAAGGAAACAGATCTGACATCAAAGCAACAAGAAATGACAGAGGAGATTGAAAATGACACACAAGTAGACATATCTGAACAAGGAAACCAAAGAAGAACTGAACCAATAAGGACTGAGAATGCAGAGAAAGTAAGAAGACCACTTAGAGCTAAAAAGCCAACACAAAGACTAATAGAGACCTGTTAAAATGTGCTTTAACTATGGGTTGAACTAAACTTCTAATGTTAGCATTAGATGGAGCTATGTTACATGTAAAGGGGGAAGATGTGTGGATACCTTTAAGAAGGTTATGTATAAATTGTTAGATTTGCCTGGGGATTGAGGAGGGAATGGCAGAACTGCAGGCAGGGCACTGCTCTCTGAACAAACAAGCTTTATCGTTGTATAAGTGTAACTCCTTAATCGTCTGAGAACTACACAATATGGTTGGTCCAATAAAATGCATTACCAAACAAATTTTGCTTCCTTTTATAAGTCTGCTGAGCCTAAACTATCACTCTGGAATAAAGAATGCCTGGTTACCTTTAGTTAACAATCATTGAGGTGGGACAAACCCACCTAAATGAAAATAAGTTCATACCCGTGCACACACGTGGGTAGTAGACAAACCATAAGCATTCACTGTGAGCTGTTATCGGTCCAAAAAGCAAGCAATGCACATAGACACCTGGACGGTCATATTTTCCCTATCAGTGAATCACCCAACTTGCACCACCATGCAATATTTACCTCAAAGCACTTACTGCTGCTATTCTCAGAAATTCCCAGGCAGACACATTCAATTTGCTTCTTCTCTGATTGCTGAACATGAAAACACCTTTGCATGACTCATCATTCACCCTACACTTGTTCATGCAATTCTGCTTTTTCACTGGCAATTAGTTTTATTTTTGTATTGGATCTCATTTCTTTACTGCATCCTATCACCTTCTATGAGTTTAGAAAAGGCATAAGACAATAAAATCAATGGTAACTCTGATTTCTCAGCACAATGTGCTAATCCCGAAATCCTGAGTTAGACCCTTCTTCACTGATCTTTTTGAAGCTGAGGTACCCTACGCTTTTGCATGTAATAGTCATTGGATAAAACAGATGGACTGTGTAGTGGGGAAGTGTCTGCCCTTTCTGGAACAGGGGCCCAGAATTATATCCCAGGACCTGCTCCCTTCCAGAGCCGGTACCCATTTCACTGAGATCGCATACCCTGTAAGCTTTTGTTTACCCTCCAGGCCCCATGTATCTTCCTGTCTTGGTTTCCCAGGGACCCAGCTTCAAAAATGTTTCTGGACAGTGGTCTGAGCAATGCCAGACCTTTGGTACAACTTTTGTTTGGGTAAAGATGACCTGGAATCCAGTTCTGTGGCTTCCTGGGTTATTTCCATAACTGTTTAACTATTGTGGCTCTAGGAGGGTTATCCTCCTGCTAAGTTTTATCACCTGCTAGTCAAGATTTTCTGGCCAGTTAAATTTTCAGGACTTAGCCACAGGTATATATATACCTGCCAAAACCAGCGTGTAATTCACTGTACAAACTCAGACTTTGTGAGAGAACTTTTGTGTCTATTGGAAACAGAATCACAAATTCAGTGTATGTGGCAAAAGTGGCCCTTAAATGGCTAAAGAATGACTATTTGGATGCATGAAGGGAAATAAAAACCTTAAACATATAGGCACGGTGGATGGAGAGTACAGGTGATCTGCCTACTGTGAAATATTTACCTCTGCTGCATCTGGTTCAGCCTTTGTCAAAAACAAGAATACTGAGCTAGATGGATCTCAGGTCTAATCGTCTGTTCTTTTATGCATGCCAGATTGTCTATCTTGTATTGAATAAATTATTGATTTCATTGCTGGTTTTGTTCATTGTCTGTGTTAAAGTGAAATTCAAAAGAAAACTATTTCCAAGTTTCCTTTACTTTTGTTTGACAATTGATTTAATCTGCTGTAGAATAGTGACATAACTGAGCTACCCGTAATAAGCTTAGAAATGACTTTTCCCCTATGCTTAGAAATAAAAAATGGGAAGATTCAGTGTTTAAAAAGAAAGAAAGAAAGAAACAGCCAACACGGTGGTTCATGTTTCCTTCCCCTGAAAGAAATTTAATTAATTGGGTTTTTTGCTACAGACAATATCCCTACACTTTCATGAAAATAGAAAGACTTTAGATGTACCCTGGCAGGAAATAATATGAATGTGCCTAATACTTAAAAAGAGAGAGAGAGAGAGAGAACTCTGAAGTATATGCAATCAATAGGGAACTTTTTCTTCATGTAGCTAATGTGTAGAGCAGCAATTTTTAAAACTTGCTTCCTTCATAAAGTATCAAACAGCAAGGTTCTTACCCAGGCAAAAGTCCTAATGAATGAGTAGAAACTGAGGAAGGATGTCAGAACTTTGTCCATAGAAATGGGAGAAGAAACCCTGTTTTGTAAAACTTATAGTTCAATGAAAAAAATCTGTCCTAGTTGAAAACACTGTGCCTATCCATGTATTTATCCTGCATCCAACACAAAGAAGACTGATTAAAGCTTTTGGCAACTGCTGAAAACAGAAACACAATAGTAATTACAGTATAGGTGTCTGTGGACACATCTACATGAAGTGCTACTATACACATTTATTTAGTACTTGTATAATCAAATACTAAATAAACACACAGTAACCTCAGTTACAGTAGTGCTGGTTAACATTGTTCAAGTGATGCTACTCTGCAGTGGTCTAATAATACTGCGTAGTAGCATACTAGCACTATTTGGCTAATGCACAGTCAGTGTCTTGTGTAGGTGCTCCCTGTGTCTACAGCCTGTGAGATCTGGCTTTAGGTCCTTCAGTTTCCATCTCTCTGGACTGCTGGTAGTTTAGATGGACCAGTCCCCCCTTGTGCTCAAATCCCAGATGAACCAAAAACATTGGTGGATTTTAAAGCCAGCCATTCTCAATGGAAAGGAATGTATTGGATGTATAGTTTAGAATTGGAAGGGGAGAGGACTTCAAAAGACTCCTGTGGGAGAAAAGCAGCTTTGAAGTAGAATGTGTTGATCAGAAAGTGAAAGAAATCTTCAGATTTGAACAGCTCTGTGCTGTTGGGGTTTGTCAGGCTATTGTCTTTTCAGGCTGTATCTGAGTTTTAAAACTAGTTCTTATGTGTATAATGCTCTAATCAGTATGGTCAGTCCAAACTGTTAAAGGGTTGAAATACTGATCTGAATGCTGTGGCTAAGGTTCAGTGTCTATACTGAATATAGCTACCAGCTCCTGACATTTAGCTGCTGCTAACTAATTAGATTGTTGGGCGACTCTGAATAAGAGTTTGCTTTAGAAAAGGAGACTGTATTTAAAGACTAGTAATAACTATTCATCTTCCCATCTTTGATTTAGAATCATAGAATCATAGCAAATTAGGGTTGGAAGGGACATCAAGAAATCATTTAGTTCAACCCTCTGCTCAAAGCAGGACCATTCCCAACTATATCTTCCTACCCAAGGCTTTATTTACCCAGGTCTTAAAATACTCCAGGGATGGAGATTCCACAACACTTCTGGGTAACCTGTTCCAGTGCTTTACTACCCTCCTAGTGAGAGAGATTTTCCTAATGTCTAACCTAAACTTCCCTTGATACAACTTGAGACCATTGCACCTTGTTCTCATCTGCCACCACTGAGAACAGTCCAGCTCCATCCTCTTTGGAATCACCCTTCAGGTAGTTGAAGGCTGCTATTAAATCTGCTTTCAGTCTTCTCTTCTCCAGAATAAATAAGCTCAGCTCCTTCATCTTCTCTTCATAAATCATGTGCCCCTAACCATTTTTATGGCCCTCTTCTGGACTCTCCAATTTTTCCACAACCTTCCTGTAGTGGGGGTGGGGAGCAAAACTGGATAGAGTACTCCAGATGTGGCCTCACCAGTACTGACTAGAGGGGAATAATCATGTTTCTTGATCTGCTGGTAATGTTCCTACTAATGTATCTCAGTACGCCATTAGCCTTCTCCCCAACAAGGGCACACTGTTGGTTCATATTCAGCTTCTTGTCTGCTGTAACTCCTAAATCCCTTTTTGCAGAGCTGCTGTTTAGGCAGCCAGTCCCCAGCCTACAATGGTGCATGAGATTGTTCTGTCCTAAGTGCAGGACTTTGCACTTCTTCTTATTGATCCTCATGAGCTTTATTTAGGTCCAAGCTTCCAATTTTATATGGTCTTTCTAAACCTTAACCCTCCAGCATATCTACTACCCCTCCCCCACCTTGCAGTTTAGTGTCATCTGCAAACTTGCTGAAAGTGTACTCTATGCCTCTTCCAGGTAGTTGATGAAAATATTGAACAAAATGACCCTAGGAATGACCCTTGGAACACTTCACTTGATACTGGTTGCCAACTAGACATTGAGCCCTTGATAACTACCCTTTGAGACCAATGACTCAGCCAGTTTTTTATCCATCTTATAGTCCATTTATCCAACCTGTACTTGACTTGCTTGCAAAAATGTTGTGGGAGACCATATCAAAAGCCTTCCTAAAGTCAAGGCACATCACATCCACTGTTCTCTCTTCATCCACAGAGCCAGTTATCTCATCATAAAAGGCAATTGGTTTGGCCAGGCATAACTTGCACTTGGTGAATCCATGCTGACTGTTCCTAATCACCTTCTTCTCTTCCAGGTGTTTAGAAATGGATCCCTTGAGGACCTGCTCTATGATTTTTCCAGGGACTGAGGTGAGGCTGACCAGTTTGTAGTTGCCTGGAACCTTCTTCCCTTTCTTAATGATGGGCACTATGTTTGCCCTTTTCTAATCATCTGGGACCTCCCCCGACTACCACACATTTTCAAAGATAATGGCCAGCAGCTTTGCAATTCATACAGATTCATATAGACATTAGGGCTGGAAGGGACCTCAGAAGATCATCAAGTCCCCCAAGGGCAAGAAGTCAGTTGGGGTCACAGAATCCCAGCAAGATATATGTCTAATTGCCTTGATGTATGTAGCCAGATGGAGCTCAGTTTCAGCCTTGGCTATCCTGATACTCTCCCTGCAGGTATGGACCAGTGCTGAGTAAACCTCCTTGGTAGCATATCCAGCCTCCCATCCTTTCTATGTCTCTCTTTGGAGGCATAGGAGGTCCTCCAGTTCCTTGCTTACCCATGGGGGTTGCTGCACCCTTTTGCTACCCTGCCTCCGAGATGGGATGGTCATCCCTTGTGCTGTCAGGATTGCTCCCTTGAGGAACAATCACTCTTGGACTCCTCTTGCAGTCGAGTCTTAGTCCATTAGGGTGTCAACAATAAGCCTCCTGAGCTTGTTGAAGTCAGCTTTCCTGACATCAAGGACTTCTGTCTTGCTGACTGACTTGTAAGCTTTGTAATGGATTGTAAAGGTGATCAGTTCGTGGTCACTCTCATCCAGCTTGCCATCAATTCTTAGGCCACTGACCAGGTCATCCCCTTTGGCCAGCACCAGGTCCAGCAATGCTTTCCCTCTCGTTGGCTCATAGATTTCCTGAGTCAAGTAGAGGTCATCCACTCATGCAAGGAAGTTTTGTGGACCATTGGATTTTGCCGAGTGCTCTTCCCATGAGATGTCTGGGTAGTTAAAGTCTCCCATGACTACCATGCAGCGAGAGCATGCAGCCTCAGCCAGTTCCCTGGCAAATTCCTGGTCAAGCTCCTGTTTCTGGCTGGGAGGTCTGTAATCGATTCCTACCATGATGTCCCCTGTGGCAAGTTCCCCATGTATTTTGACCCAGAGAGACTCCAGATGTCCTTCCTGTGTGCCAAAGTCAACTTAGAGGGACACATCAGCTAACTCTTTCCGCACCCTTGGGTACATCATGTCTGCCCCCATGAACTTGTACATGTCCAGCTTTTCTAAATAGTCCCTAATCTGTTCTTTTGCCACTGTCAGCTGCTTACCTCCTACCCAAACTGCGCTGCCAGGTAGTCTAGGAGCTGATCCTGCCTGTAATGGCTGAGGTGAAAAAGGCATCAAGTACTTCAGCCTTTTCCTCATCTTCTGTCACTAGGTTGCCATTCAGGAAGGGAACCACATTTTCTCTAACCTTCCTCTTGTTGCAGACCTACTTGTAGAAACCCTTCTTGTTACCCCTCATATCCCTTACTAGTTGCAGCTTCAGTTGTGCTGTGGCCTTCCTGCTTTCATCCCTGTATACCCAAGCAATACTCTTATACTCCTCTGTAGTCATTTGTCCAAATTTCCACTTCATGTAAGCTTTCTGCTCATGTTTTAGCTCACTGAAGATTTCCGTGATCTACATTCATATTTTCCCTGTCTCACTGCCTATCCTGCTTGTAACCACCACTTCTTCCTGAACATGCATTCCAGTGTTACTGTCTGCTCATATCCTTATCTTGCTCACAGCATTTTATTCCCTTTGCATGGCATCTGACCATCTCTCCAGAATGCTCATGTGTCCTCAGCCAGTCACCACAGTAAGAACTCTAACAAAAATGAGATCTAGCAAAAATGGCATGCAAGCTAAAAATCTGGTGTAGTTCTTGGATGGTTTAAGTCTTACAGTTTCCATGACAATGTGACTTAGCTAAGAAATAAGAAAAGCACATTTAGTCCAGCTGAGTAACTTTATTCCTTTTCTTTTTTCTTTTTCTTTCTTTTTCAGTTTGCTCTACCAGCCAGTCAAATATAACCAGGTTTAAAAACAAGTAGGGTGTATTCTGGTGATGTTGCCCTGCCTTGCAACAGGACTGCTAGTAGGTAAGGAATGGCAGAGGACAAAATAAGAAACCCTGCTGATAACTTTAACAGGAGGTGCTGTGTTTCCCCTATTCCACTAATCCTGAATCCTTGAGCATGTCATATACACTTCTGAACAAACAAGACCCTGAAATTCTTTTTTGATATTTCTCTTGTGACAGAGGAGTGTTTGATCAGCCATGCCCACCACTGCCTCTATTACTACACTCTGTAACTACACTCTCTCTGGGCCTGAGCCTGCTCAGGTTATGTCAAAGGCATCAATCATAAGATGAGTCTTAATGCAAAAATAACAGTGCCAGTGAATAGAGAATGCTCTGGGGTCCATTAGTGCCTCCCTGATCAAAGGTGATGGGCTATCTGAAAATAAGCAAACACTCGCTCGTGCTAAAAGGAAATAGTTTCTTTTGGAAAATGCTATGGCTAAGAGGGGATATAAAAGTTTAATATTTACAACAATCCCCTTGGTTTTAAACCTACAGTCCTTTTGGTTCTCTTTCCTCACCCTTTAAAGAAATACAACATAAATGAGCAATACCACAAGCAAGAAGAGAACATTTATTTGCATTTAAATTTTAGATGAAGGATCCTTCTCAGGTGTGTTGCATATAGGAGAGGTCTGATATTCATCTCCATTTTCTAGGATTTTTCAAATATTCTTATTTCATAGAGTTATGCTCTAGAAGGTGACAATGAGTGCCTATGAAGAAGTGAAGATAATGAGGTCAGAATGAACATAGTGGGAGATGGTAGAGTACACTTCTTTATTTAAATTAGGGAGTAGGTGAGAAACAGGGCAAAATCAGTAGTACAGAGAAGGAAATCAATTGTTTCTTTTTATCTTTTCCTCATAAGGAGACACGTAATGAAATTGAATGTTTACTAATTTAAAATTGACCAAAAGAAATATTGCTTTTTGTGGAGTGCATCATGTTCTTCTTTTTCGGGGATCCTCTGAGCATGTTAACCTCACATTTTCCTGCCATTTCAGTGGCACGTCATGGGCTGTGCCCTATCTCCTGCTTTTTTAATTTAGCACCTTGTGTAGGGTATGTTGATGCTCATAATGTATTTTGGGGCTGTGGTATTTGAAGGGTTGCGGTGGACAATTCTTAAGTCTTTGAGTAAATGGTGGTTGCTTGTGAGTTGATAAAACTGGACTTGATTTTTTTCCAGTCCTATGTCCCTAAACTATAGAATTCACTGACTCCATGTATCATGGAGGTGAAGAGCTGAGAAAAACACAAAGAGTAAAAAATAATGTTTACTTAATGGCAAGAACATCTACTGGAACATTTTTTCTTTCCTGTTTGAAATCATTATCTTCAGTTTAGAAGACAATAGCACAATGGTGTGAATTCTTCCCCCGCCTTAGAAATATTCCTCCCCCATAACTCTGAGCTTCTAGATAGCAGAACAATCACACATTTCAAATGGGTAAACCTCTTGGTGTGACTGAGCTTGCAGCTTTGGTGTTTATATTTGCTCATGTTTATTTGCTAAACGTTTATCATGTTTATTTAATGGTAGGTCTTTGCACAGCAGAAGAATTAAATGCAGTGATCACTAAAAGGGAATAGGATCAAACATTTACACTGGTTAATGCTGCTTCTTAGCTGTTCATAGATATGCATTTCATAGAAGTATTAATGATCAATTAAATGTCTAAATGCTTCAAGAACCCTGAACCACAAAACCTTTCTAATGTACCATTTTATACTTAACATATATTACATTTATGAATGTACGCTTCTGTAAAGGAGATGATTGCTGTCAAAACTAAGTGCTTTTCAATGAATATAACAGTTATGGAGGTGAGGGGCTAATAGCTCTTACCAGAGTCAGCCATTTTATATTCAGTTTTAAAGTTGTTTTAAGAATGACAAATCCATGGGTGGATCTAAGATTCTGAAAAATGTGGTGCACATGGTGAGGAACATCACCATATATAACACAATAAACATTTTTATCCAGGTTAAAAAACAAACAAACAAACTAGCAGCTTTATTAATATGCTAGGAGCCTAGGGATATATAATACAGGTTAAGATTGATGCAAAAACAAAAGTAACATTATTGGAATAGGTTAAAAAAAGTCTGCAAGGTTGTACAACAGTAGGTAGATTACCAGGAAATAGGAGCTACATTACTAGAATGTAATGTATATCTGAATTGCAGAAGAAAGGTTAGCTTGATTAGTGGAACATCAAGCCCATTAAAAAGGAGAGAAGGTCATTAACACCTGTGGAATGCAGAGTTTAGAAAGGATCAGGTAATAAGCCATGAAGTCCATTGATTCACTCACTGCTGCCTGAATAGAAATGCTGTTAACACTACCAGGCACCTGATTTTAAACTTTGGGTGGAGCAGGAATCAAATGGAGGTGCAACCAGTGAACCCCGCCATGGATCTGCTCCTGAATAAAACCTACGAGTTCTTGTGAAAGGTATGTGCCTTTTGGAGTGCTATGTTGCATAAAATCAGTTTGAATGCTCCTGGAAGTTACTATTAAGAAACTATAAACCAAACAAATCCAAATCTGAACCAGAACCAGCTATTTTGGGTTTCAATAACATTCAGTTCACTCTTTAAAAATAAATAAATTTAATGTTACAGAAGATCTACCTGTATGGAAGTTTAAAGTTACACAAGACTTACCTCTTCCTGAGATTCTCTCTCTATCCTATTGGAATGTATACGTTTACAGCATTAAAGCTTTTGTTATATATTAGCTATGGGATTTCCAAACAGTGGTATGTGTACCCCTGGGAATCTCTGGGGTTGTAAGCAGGAGAAAGTGGGTAATGGCAGATTTAATTTTCATGATATTAATAATTGGCACTTAAGGGGTTAAAATATAGAAAGTATGCTGGTAGGGGTATGCGGGGAGCTGGAAGGGGTAAACAATAAAAAAAAATGTTCCTTGTTGCCAAAAAGCCCTGTAGTTTCCAGTTTCCAGTATGTCCTGTCAGAAGTTCTACCTCCCTGCCAAAGGATGGTCTGTGAGTCATAATCAGAGATGGGCTTGCTCATGAGTTTTCAGATGAAGAGAGAATTTGTGGATTCTACTGGAACATGTGTGTGTGTACACGTGCACGCACGCATGTTCGCATACATTTACTGGAGTTAATTTTCCTAGGCTGACATTATGAGTAATTTCACTACACCTTCTGGTATACTCAGGCATCTGAAATTGTACATCTTTATTTTATTAGTCTCTACCTTTACCTGTCAGATGAAGTAGGTGTGCTGCAGATTTGTCATCCCACTGCTGCAAAGGGTGTAGGCAGAAAGTACAGTTTACACATTGTCTTTGAGAAGAGGATGACTGAAAACTCCTTTGTTTCTGCTTTCCTACAGGGCCTTTGTAAAATTAGTTGTATTTAAATAAAATACCTTTCCTGCCCTAACCTACCCCTGCCACATTCCTTAGTTAAGTGGAACCGAATACAATAAAAATTCATCTTGAGAAGCTCATCACAGAGTTGGGCTACATTAAAAAGATACAAGGTTTGACTAAGAAAAGCTGTAATGATTAAAAAAAACTATGATGTGTGTCTCACAGGAGGTGGGGTTTGGGGTTGTATTTCCTCTTCCCCCTCCCCTCTCTCCATTTCCCTTAAATTTCCTGACTTGGACTTGGCGCCAGAAAGACACTTTGCACTTTCTGATTTGGTGCCCCCCTCCCACCCTTCCTCCACCTACACACACAGTAGGCACCTTCTGAAAAACCAAACCTAGACAAAAAAAAATTCCCTCTCCTTTTTCATTTAACACCTTCAGTCATGTCATCCTGGAGCTCCTATTGTTCTCATAACTCTTAATTATAGAAGCTGTTTCCAATTAGTTTCCAGTAGTACTGTTTCAATAGAAGATTTCATTTCGAAGTGGCGCAGTGTAGAGCATTAAGCAGGTGTAGTTAAGATATATGATTATTAGTTCATACCTCCCTAATATTTAAAATATTTTGCTTTTATGCATGTTCCTTCCTAATAAAATTCTCTCCCAGGAACAGGAAAAAATTCATTTATGTGGGGATTTCCTCACTCATGCTTTGTTGAAGTAACAATGGCTGCGTCTACATAAGATGCTGACTGTGCAGTAGCCTGTGTCTACTAAGCAGTAGCTCCGCACAGCAGGAAGCATGATGTGACATTACTGTACAGTAGTCATGAAGTACTGTGCAGTTAAAGTAATGAAAAAGCCATTCAGTGATGCTTCTGTGCAGTAACACCAGATATTGCACAGTCATTTAGTACTCGCTTTGTACAAGTACTAAAACAGCACAGTAATGACTGTGCAGTCAGCTTCTCATGTAGATGTGACCACTGTGAACATGAAGACATTAAAATACTTGATAATGCCAGGTATTATCCTGATTTTCACAGATAAGAAAACCAGTACAGAGAGTTGAAGTAATTTAGCCAAAGACGCACAGTGAACCAGAAAAATTATTAGACATAAAAGCTGGATTTTTAGTAGATATTGTATAACATTTTTCCCCATCTACATTATAAAATGGTGATTCATAAAAATGAAACTTCTTATACATGAAGGGTTGGATTTAGATTTTGGTCTATGACATTTTTTAGATTTTCTTTTTCATTGCCATAAAGTATAGGAGAATCTTGATAGCTGTAAAATATTCATGGGCTAGGAATACTATTCCCTGCCTAGCTTTGCTTATTATTAATCAGTATTTGCACCATGGTAGCAGGACCTCACTGTCCTAGATTCTATACAAAGAATAAAAAAAGCCCCTGCCCCAAGTAGTTTATTATTTATAAATAATATTGTGTATCCTATGGACATTAGAGAAAAAAAATCCATCCTGTCTTACTGTAAATGAAGGACTTAATGGAAGAATGCAACCAACCAAAGAAGAAAACAAAATAGGACTATTCAAAAAGGGTTATTCTAAGCAATAGAATCCAAACCAAATTCTCCAGAGGAGACTGCAATATGAACAGAGTACTTTGAATCATATCTCTCTGGCTTTTATAGCAAAATCCACCAACTGGGCAAGTCAATTCTATCTGTCTTGCTTCACATATCTGTAAACCAAGAATAATATCTGCCATATAATTTAGTTATGCCACCACCCCTTAAAAGAATAATATAGCTAGACTGACACTGTCAGAAGGAATGACATAGTCACTTTCTATGTAATATTTTGAAAAAAGCATCTTAAAAAATGAACTATGGTTTTATTAGTGTTATTTTAGTTGTAAAGCATTGTCAATATGTATGACACTTTAGCTCTTGATATAGAGTATACAGAATAAAGTCATCTCCCAGAAAGGGCAAGCAATCTAATATTGGACACTGATAAATTGTTGCAGGAATGTTGCTGGGGGGAAGAGGGGAGCATTTTATGACATTCAATTCTGTAATACTCTTTTCTCCTTTTTACTTAAATGTTATGACTAGCTGAGGAATTAACATCAAGAACTGCTGTGAAGCAAGATGAGTATAATAACCCATAATCTTGAGACTTTCTGTTCAAAAGTATCACTTAATTACTTTCTTTTTGTGCAGCTTTTTATTTATTTTTAGCTTAGAGTGTTTAGAACTGTCATGTAGACTGATCCCACAAACACTTAGACACATGAGAAACTTAATAGCAATTTTCTCACCATCACTTTCAGCCTACAGATTACATGATTTTTTTTATTCCTGTTGTTTCCTTGACCTACCCATCTAAGTCATTTCCAAATCTTCAACACCTCCAGCAGTCATTCTTTTCTTTCCATCAATTTCTTTTTCACAGCTATTTCTGCTCTTTAGACCCTTATGGATATGCAACATCCTTTTCCTCTGGTACTCACCAAATGCTTCAGTGGGTCTATGACAGGGGACTCAGACCCTGTTACTTGGGTGTAGGGAAGGGGATTGCAATAGTAACTCAAGCGGCTCCTGCCTCATTCAGAGGAAGCAGCAGATTCCCCCAGCTGTGTGGGCTAGAGGTGCAGGAGGGTAGGCTTGCCCTTGACTGACAGAGGGTCTGCCCTCTGTCAATCCCCTCCCCTATGTGGAGCAGGGCAAGTCATGTGACAGAAAGAGGGCATGGCTTCCAGACATATAAACCCAGGGCCTAAGTCAAAGCAGGTCGTTTGGTCCTGTTTGCTGAAGGGGGAGGAGCTCCTGAAGGAGATGCCTGCGGCAGATGGACTAGCTGATACCTGAACTGTTGGGGGGGCAACAACCCACAGCTGAGTAGGCTTTTAGTTGGAAAACAGTATTTTGTGTTTAGGGTGTAATTTAAATTTCAGACTGGTGGACTTGTTGTGGCTATAAGGGGCGAGTGAAGTGGAGGCTATAGGGGTGCCTGAGTGGCAGGCTATTGATTCCTGTCATGGGCAGGGACATGGGCATGAGCCACAGGGGTGCTACTGGGGCACCCTGGATCAGGGATGCCCAGGGGGCTGGCACAAGATGAAAGATGGGGCTAAAGGGCCAAGAAAACAAAGATACAGAGAGGGCTGGGGATAAGAGAACTGGGTCTGAATCAGTAGGCCAAGGCTGGAAGCCTGCAGCCAGAGTCAAAGTGGGGCTAACGCCAAGACAGCTGAGGCTTCTGCGAAAGGACAGAACAGGACCTGCGAGTCATGGACCTGGCTGTAGGGGTGGAAGGAGGCCCCCAAATTTAGCCTTTAAGGCTGAAGTGTGTATGGCTGGAGAGTGCAAATAATGAGGCAGGGAGAAGCAGAGAGAGAGAGAAAGCACTTAGGCTCTCCAGCCTCCCAGGACAACCTCCTGTCATCCATTATAACAACAAGGCATGTCAGGTGAGGAAGAAGAACAAGACCCTGGGAGGCAGGAGCAAAAGTCTGGCAAGATAGAGGCAGCCACTAGGGAGCATCACAGGAGCCACTGGGTGCCACAACTGTCAAAGGGTCATTTTCCTTGCCCATTATTCTAACCATGTTACTCCACTCTTAAATCTTTTAATTGGATCACATCTCTTATCACACCAAAGTCAAGTGGGTTGTTTGGTTTTGGAGGGTTTTTTTGCATCCTTAAAGCTCAGCCTATATACTCTAGTATTCCCTAACCAACTTTCTTCATATCACTTCTTGTCTACAACCCCGCCCCACCTTTATCTTCTCTGTCAATATTCCTTCCTAGTGATCCATTTGTCATCTTCTCATACAGATGCCTCTGTGTTTTCAGGGGGTTTTTTCTTTTCCCATGATGCTATGCTTGACTCCTAAAATCATTCATACGTCTCTTCTTTCCCTCTTAGAGGCCACTTTTAGCCATAGTATTTATGGTGAAGTTTATTAGCAAATGAATGAAAAATAGTTACACCGTGTTTCCCTTGCACTTTACCTGCATCTACTTTTTTGTCTTCACATTGTGAGCTCCGCATGGAACTTAGGGGGGCTACTCACAAGAATAACTGTTAAAAATACTGGAGCCCTAGTTCGTAACAAGTGTATTTATCTGACTTCCAATGACAGCTGTCTTGAAGGCCTTCTATGTTTGAATAATAACTATTACAATTAGTTGATGCAGTTCTTTTTCTGTCACAGAATTTAAGGTTCTGACTTGTTTTGTGTGTCACAGGAAAATGATTGGGCTTTTGGATCTTGTTATTGGTTCATATGGCATATTTTCTAAAGGACGTTTTTTTGTTCATTTTTCTCTGCTTACAATGGATCAATCTGTAGAGTGATCTTCCACTGAAAAAAAACAGGAGAGGATGTTGTGCACATACATGAAAAACTTCTTTTGCATGATAACATTGAAAAAGAAGTGCTATAGGTCCCTATTTTTGTGTTTGAGTTGTACACTCAAAACAACATACTATATGAGTGAAAAGAAAGAGAACTGGGAAGAGCAGAAGAAGTAGGGAAAGAAAAGGTAACACAAATGAAACTGAGAGGGTAAAAAAGCACTACTCTTTTAAAGACAGATTATTTCTTTTTATCCTTCATTTTAAAAGAAGGTGGATTTCTACATGCATCTCTTCAAGTTCCAACAGGAAGTAAAAATGTAATAATACTACAGAAGACTTTTTGTCGTTAGGTCTGGCCTGTTCATCAGCAGAGAGTAATAAAAAAATAGTTTATAGAGTAAAGGATTTAAAATTCTAAATACTGTGGATAATTATCTAGACTTCTAGGTATTGTTCTAAAATAACTTTTAAAACCAAGTTTTTCTAACCCTCACACATGGCATTTATTTACATTGCTTTATTGCTCTGAAATATATCTAAGAAAATATCACAGCTACTTTATTTTTCTTTTTGTAAATGTGTTGTATTAAAGAACATTTTGTTACTGTACTTCTTAAAGGATTAATAATAATAGTTGATCATATAAAATGTATTAACCAGAAGTTAAATGTATCCAGCCATAAAATATAGGCCAGAGCAGCAAAGATTGGAATTCAAGCCAATGAGCTTTTCAACATATGTTTCAACATCTCATAACTTGTTACTTACAGAACAATTCACTTCACTCTATTCCCATCATAAAGAGGTCTATAAAATGAAAATATATAAATCATTTATCTTTCCAAATTTTCAGATGTAGACTTTGAAACACCTGTGCCTTTTTGGTTTCACTTGCAATTTTAAAGCAGAATTGTTCATTAGGTTGATATTGTGCCTTTGTCTCTGTGTATATATACAGATATATTCCAACAGTTTTTGTTCTTTGAACAAACCTGCATCCTTTGTCTTCCTTCTTCAAAGACAAAAAAGCAAGAAAATGAACAAAGAGCCAGATGGATATTTAAAAAAAAGTTTAACTATTTAGTAAGTGCATTTTTTCCTATTAAAAAAGTGTCTCTCTAGTGCACCCAGCCTCATGTGTTCCCTTTTTTTTTTGTAAATGGGCTTACCAGGGAAACAAAAACTAAAAACACACAAAAAAAGAAGGGAAGAGTACAGTTTATGCAGCCTACGACAAAACTTGCCAAAAGCATATTTTAATTAACGCATGCATATATTGCTGGAAAGGGTTTGACTCCAAATATTTGGCTTTTAGTGAGAAAACTGGAACATAGTATGTTATTCATTTGACCATTGACAGTGAGTAACACAGGTCAAATTTTAAATATTCATATTCACCACTTGTGAGCAATCTATAAACTAAAAATGTTTATAGAAATTATTGTTTATAGTGAATTATTTTGAATTATGAATAAATATGCAGATCATAGTAGGTTGGGACCAAATTTTTCATAGTGGAGACTACTGCAATTTTTTCTATTGAAGAATAAAAGCAAAACAAAAAACCCACACAAACAACAAAAGCATTCCCTTTTGACAAAATCAGCAGCCTTTGTTTATTTCATTTTTATTTTCTTACTGATTTTCATATTATGTATTAAAGAATAAAAATTAGAATAAAAACTCATTTTGAAATGCAAAATCAAAATGTTCTGTTTTGAAAAAGTCACAATTGAATGTTTTAACCTTATCAAAACACTTTCTTTCAATTTCCATTTTGACACAAATGTTCATGAAAGGTGGCACATTTCCATAAAGTGTTTCACTTTGAAAGGATCTGCATTTTCAACTGATAAAATGTTTTGATGGAAATATGCTAACCAGTTCTACTGAAGAATTTAAAAGACACTGTCTAGCCAAAAATAGCTCAAGCCATAGAGCCTCTAATAACTTTATGAGGAGACTGTCCTACAGTCTTAGTAAGTGTCTATTAGGGAAATGTTTTCTGGTTGTTCAAATGTATTTTTTCCTTTTTTCAGTTCAATCACATCACTCCAAGTCCTCCAGCCCAAGTCCAGAACAGCCTTAAAATTACCTTCCTTCTCTAGTATTTACAATTTTTAGATACCTGTAATATCTACTGTAAAGAATGCCTGTGCCCACATTACCTTGGTTAATACCTATATGATTTATTTGCCAGGGCTAGAATGGAAAGCAGATACTGGCTGAAAGACTCCATTCTGTTTGAGACCCCAGGTCATGTACCAGTCTTTTAATACAAAGTGTCTATTATCACTTAAGTGTTGGATTAGAAAAGACAGAGTCCTCAAGATAATAAATTATCATTACTGCATTGCTTGTGATGAGGAAAAAAATCTATATTTCTCTGCCAATTGAATAAGTGTCCTTGCTTTATGGAGGTGAGTGACTCTCAGTCTTATATTTGCAGCCAGAGTTCAATTTTGTCTTTGATAGAACACCCTGGCATATACTGTACAGTTTACACCAGTAGATCATTAACTTAATGTACAGCAAACTCTTGCTGGCAGCTATTGATTTTAAAGGCATATCATAGCAGCATATTCTAGCACAAGATCTTTTTGGGATGATAGTGATCTGAAAGTGTTGGACTTTCACTGCATACTAAAGTTTCACATTGGTGGGTAGTCAAGCAGATGACTTTAAAGACTCTCTCCTTCACTTTTATCAGGAAAAAAATCCAGGGTTTTATTTGTATTTCAAATATTATTCAGATTATTTTGTCTTAACTGCAAATGCTGCTCTTCTCTGAACATGCAATAACAGCTGCACATTCTTGCTTACCACAATCCAGAGTGTCAAATATGAGTCAGAGATTTGCTAAAAGAGATCACCCATGCACTGAGCCAAATTCCCCTGCATGATGTATTGTGCATCTGCCTAAGAACTGTATATTCATATAATTAAAAAAAAAAACAATTTTTTTTTTTACTTTAGACACTGAGCCTAAAACCTCATATTTTACATAATTCCCTGACTAGTTCCCTGTGCAGTAAGGTCTAATAGAGTTCAATCAAATTCCTACTTGAGTTTGTGTTCTACATATTTTTGCCTCTATGGACGCATCCAGACCAGCGTGCATGTGCCTCTTGCCCCACCTCAAACCCCTTTGAGGCATGGCAAGAGGCACGTGCGGGAACAAAAAAATGTTTCCCCCGCTGCAGGCTTTTTATTCCCATTTTTTTTCTGTTTTTTTTTTTTTAAGTGATGGTGCCTGGGGTTGTGGGGGTAGCTACGGGGGCCTGAGGGAGTGGAGGGTAGGGCTGGGTCGGGCAGCTATTGGGGGGGCTGCAGCAGCTGGTAGGGAATGGGGCCATGTGGGGCAGCAATTGGGGGGCTGGGGTGGGGCACGTGGGCCTTGTGGGAGGGGTGGTAAATCCTGTGGGGGTCATTTGGCCCCTTGTGTGGGGGCTGAACCCCTTATGTGGGGGCTGAACCCCTTGTTGGGGGGCCCAATCCCTTGTGTGGGGGCCATCGCCCTGTGGGAGGGCAGCAAAATATGTATTCATGGAACATGTATTTAGAGTTCACTTTATTATTATAAAAGACTTGCTTTAACACTGTAACAATAAAACATTGTCCAACTGATTGCTGTTTCTGTCTCTCTCTCTCTCTCTCTCTCTCTTTCTCTCTCTCTTTATGGTGGTCTTTTGTTTTACTTGTGGAGGAACATGAATCTGGGGGTATTTTACAGAGTGACTTTGGGATTTTTTTTATCAGGGATTTTTCAGTTTTCCAATAGGGAACACCAAAATTCCTGCAAGGGAGGCCAGTGGAAGGACCCTGCTTTCTCTGAGCTGGCACCTTAGACCCATCTGTCTGTGGCTGACCTCCTGGCCAAATGGGGCCAGGAGGACATGCCTTGACAGTTCAAAGCAGGCCACCGGACCTGGAACATCTTCCAGGCGATAGCTGCCCAGATGGCCAGGCAGGGGCACACATGGCAGTAGTGCAGCACAGAGTCCCCCAGGGCTCGATCCTGGGGCCTGCGCTGTTCAATTTTTTCATCAGCGATTTGGACAACGGGGTGAATTGCAACTTGTTTAAATTCGCTGATGATACCAAAATTTGGGGCGAGGTGAGCATGCTAGCAGGGAGGGAAAGACTGCAACAAGACCTGGATAGGTTACAGGAGTGGGCTGACATAAACAGGATGCGTTTCAAAACTGACAAGTGCAGGGTGCTGCACTTAGGCAGTAGAAACCAGCAGCACACTTATAAAATGGGAAACTCCCTTCTTGAGAGCACGGAGGCAGAAAGGGATCGTGGAGTCATTATTGACTCCGAGATGAATATAGGCCAACAATGCGAGGTCACGGTTGGCAGGACTAACCGGACCTTGTCGTGCATCCACAGGTGCATCTCAAGTAGAGCCGGGGAGGTGATCCTCCCCCTCTATGCAATTCTGGTCAGGCACAGCTGGAGTACTATGTCCAGATCTGTGTGCGCCATTTCAGGAGGGATGTAGACAACATTGAAAGGGTCCAGAGGAGGGCCATCTGCATGATCCGGAGACTACAGGGCAGACCCTACAATGAAAGACTGCAGGACCTAAACCTGTTCAGCCTTCACAAGAGAAGGCTGAGGGGGGACCTGGTGGCTGTCTATAAACTCACCAGGGGGGACCAGAAAGATTTAGGGGAGACACTGTTTCCCCTTGCACCCCCTGGCATGACAAGGAACAATGGACACAAGTTATTAGAGAGTAGATTTAGATTAGACATCTGCAAGAACTACTTCACAGTTAGGGCAGCTAGGAGCTGGAAACAACTTCCAAGGGAAGTGGTGCTGCCTCCTACCCTGGGGATCTTTAAGAAGAGGTTTGATGACTACCTGGCTGGACTCATTTGAGTCCAGTCTTTTCTCCCGTCCAGGCGGGGGGTCGGTCTTGAAGATCTACAAGGTCCCTTCCGACCCTACTTCTATGATTCTATGATTCTATGACCTCTGGTGGTAGCTGCTGTATGGAGTCTTTGTCTACCACTTAGACCAGTTGGTATTTAAAAGCCTGCTCTTTCTGAGAAGAGGAGATACTTTTTCATGCCTTTCTGGATTACCCCTATTTGTCACTATTTGTTACTTTCAGTACCCTTTTGGTGAACTAAACTTTGACTTTCCTTGAGACTATATTTTTTTCTATCCTATATTGGCTAATTTCTGACTATGCCAAGCCAAGATGGTGATCCTGAAACACTACAGAAACTAGCTCATAGGGGCCAGCTCCAATGACAACATTCAATTGTTCCACTTCTAGGTCAAGGCAGGTATCACATTTGAGTTTGGATGCTTAACCTTGCAACAAAATGCAGACCAATTTGTGTTATGCTGGCTCATCAAGGGGGTACTCTGAATGGTGGAACACAGACAGCCAGTCCTAAATGTGTAACCCCATGAAGGGTGTAGTGGGGGAAGAGGTTGCGATCTGTGGTGTTATGAGTGGTTTTGTTCTGACAGCGGTTTCACACCCAGCCCCTGGGAGGGCCACACACTTTTCACTCTTTTGCATTTTCATCTTTTGTTTTTAATGTTTTAATAATAAGGTTTAGATGTAAAAAAAAAATTGAAAAGGAACATAAGCATGTAACAATATTTTGCTAGCACAAATCAGTCTACCAGAAAACTACATGTATCCCCATTAGTATTCACAAGTTTTAATTTATGGGGTGTGTCTACAACTTCTACCCACAGTTTGGTAAACTTTTAAACAGTGTCCCTATAGTATCAATCTTGCAATTCCTCTCAGCTAAAGTAAATCTATTTACTTCACAGGCCTGATTGAAATATTGCTCTCCAATATATGCATTTTATATGCAGCATGAAGCCCAGTACTCTAAATGGGAAGCCCCACCATGTCAGAAAGTCTGTCTCCTGTAGAGCATGCAATTCATTAAGGATCCCTGCCACTGGTTCTTATATGAATGTGTTTTCTTCCCCTTTCTAGAAACTTTTACATAAACCAGTGTGGGGTATGTGTATATGATTTAAAAGTGGGGGGTGGGGGGGGCAGATGAAGACTTGCATGTGTGTCTTGGTTTGGTAATGGACAGTGTCTCATTTCTGAGCAGATATGGAATCTGAGTATGAGGTTAGAACTTTTATTTCCCATAAAGATCTACTCACATGGCGGGCATCTGGACTTCTTATGGATGCATTTCTTTAACAAAATATTAGTGGCAGCCCTGCTTTTCTGCTTTTTTTTTTTCCTTATTCCCATCAGAGCCACAAAACAGCTGCTGAAGAGCACTTTTTCTTCATAGAATGAATCTGTCAAATCTTGTATTACTCCTTTCTTAGAAAACATGCTAAAAGGAGGAGACAATAGGTCACACGATGCATCTTTTTTTAATTAGAGGTATTACAATGAAGTTAATTTTTCAAAGGTGTTGGTGTCTTTAGAGTAAAAAGCTTCTTTCCCCCAACTCTTGACACTCCCCCTGCTCCCCTGCCTAATCTCTCTCATATTCTGTGATTATTTCTCTATGAAGTCACCAAACCAGTCTTTCTCCTACATATTTCATGTTTAGGTCTATTCCACAATATAATTTCCAGATCTTTGTCTAATCCAGTTTTAAATTACTTAGGCAAAGGGGACTCCCCCAGTTTTCTCATAAGGATAGTCAATACTCTAATAGATCATGCCATTAGGAAACACTTACTGAAAGTCAATTTATGTTTTCCTTGCTTTAGTGTCACCCCATTATCCTTGCTTATTCCCCTTAGCCCACTTCAGATATATTTCTTTTCCATCTCCATCTCCTTTGCATTCTTCAAATATTTTCATATGGTTATCTCATTCCCCCTTTCTCATGGTAATCTGAATTGCATATATTTTATTCTTTCTTTCAGAAACTAGTCATCATCCAGCCATGTTTCACTGTGTACTGATATTAATGAACAAATAACTGAAGTGATAAGCAGTTACGTGACATTTACCGGTGAACATCTACATTTAGAACATGCATTTGCTATTGTTTAATTCTTTCGGTTAATCTGACAGAAATCAATGGGACCAAAGTAAATGACTAAATAAAGCCTAAATTGGGATATGAGTAAGTAACTATGGAATCAGTTCCATACCTGATGTAAGTAATCTAATACATATTCTGCCAGGTGATGCCATGAGTTTTATTCAATATAAATAAATAAGCTCCAAAAAAGGCATTTAAGACCCAATAAAGATGAGGAAATATTAACAACACCATAAGGGGATGTGCTCTCATGAACTCTCTAGTTGAATTCTTAAGGAATTCAGAAAGAAATGAACTTTTCTGAATGCTAAACAGACATCTACATCAATGCCCTGCTCCTTCTTAGAATACACATGGAAGCAAAGAATGATTTTGCACATGGAAGTAAAAATATGGGACAAAAGGCAACAGGTTTGACCCAAAGTTTATGTCAGACCAAACTAATAGCCTATGACAGGATATCTTATTTCTTAACTAAAGCTATAGGAGAAGCCTAATTTATCCAGATTAGTATAGTATCACTGTCCAAGGTATTGATACGATCCTATTTGGAATGTCATGTAAAATTTTGGCCAACTGTGTTCAAAAATCTTAATTTAAATGGAAGCAGTAGAGAAGGGCTAATGAGGTGATCAGGGGCTTGAAGACTCTGTCATATGAATGAAGTATAGCTAAGCTAAATGAGCTTATATTGTTTTGTTTAGTAATACTCGGGTTGAAAGGGGATATTAGTATTCTTTATAAATACATTTTTGGGAGAAATATCAGGGAAGCACAAATGCTTTTTATTATAAGGAAAGCATTGGCACAAAATCAAATTGATATAAAATAGACATGGACATGTTTAGATTAGAAATTGGAGGTTTGTAAGCATTAGGGAAGTTTAGATGGGAACAGTTTAACCCACGTTTTAAGGACAGGGGACCTGCATTGCATAAAGAAAACATTGTATTCTATAATATCTTGAAATGATATTTGAGGCATCAAGTGTTTGGAGTACCCCTAAAACTCTACAACATCCATACCTGTTGCTTGCATATATGAGAGGTAGTTCTTGGTTTTGCGAGGTTTTTGCCCCCTAAGGTGGGAGTTCTCAACCTCTGGCCAGATATGCACAGGTCATATATAGCCCACAACACCATGCATTCTGGCTCACAGGGCTCCACACAGGTCTGAATACTTTGTGGCGGGAGAGCAGTGGCACTGCTCCCCGGTTGTCAAATCTCTGGATCCATGGGGAGTCCCGGGCCCTGTTTGCTAGATCCAGCTTCTGATCCCAGAGTACAGAGGTGGGTGGGCAAACAACAGCCATTTAGGACCAAATCCCAGCATGTGGGGTGGTGGAAGGGGGTGGCACTGGCACCAAAGGGCCCAATCCTGTCATGTTGGGAATGGGAGATAGTGGCACTGAGGCCCTGGGACCCAGTTCCAGTGCATGGGGCAGACAGGTAGTGGTGACAGGCCCCAGGGCCTGATATGGCATGCAGATGGTCTGATCCAGCATACATATGGATATGGTCATCTGACCCAAGGGGCCTAAAGGTTGAGTACCACCACTCTTAAAAATCAGACATTAACAGGGGTTGGAGGTGGAATATTGGCCGCAGTGTACTGGAACTCTTAATAATACTGAGAATCTTCTTCACAAGTGGATCTTGCTCTCACAGTCATAGAGGAACTGATCTTCAGATTTACGAAAGTGTTCTTCCTCCAAGTCAGATGGATACAAAGATCAGGTATGGTCCACTGCCCATGATCATCTGTACACACTTTACCTAGCAAATTCCATTGCAATGGACATGGGTGGTGCCCTTGCTTCTACTGAACTCATCCTATGGCTTTTGCAGGTCTGTTTTTTGCTTTTTATTCTCCATTGCTTTGTGACAGTGGTGTGCAAGATATAAATGTTCTTGTGAACCCATTTAGATAAACAGATACCTATAAACACAGAAGGCTACTCTAGGTGGCCCAGAAAGTCCTTTCCATCCTATTTTCCTATGCTTTCCTACATTCCCATGTCTCTTATGTTCACCATCTGAGCTTTATCACTGGTCAGTGTAACAAGAAGACACAAGAAGTTATATTATTTAGGAAGAATAGATTTTATATAATATACATATACATATACATATACATATACGAGGTTTGATCAAAAAGTTCTAAGACTTGATGTTCAGGGTATTATTCATCAGGAATTTACCAAGTGGTCAATCAATCAATCAGGCCTTTTATAAAGAGGTTTTGATTCGACTGAGGGATAAAGTTAGAAGAAACCGCCGCGAGCAGTGTGAAAACGGGCGATGGTTTCTGCACCATGACAACGCTCCTTCACACACTGCTGTCTCCATTCAAGAATTTTTGGCTGAAAAAAACCATTCCTGTGATACCACACCCTCTGTATTCACCTGACTTTGCCCCATGTGATTTTTTTCTGTTCCCAAAAATCAAAATGAAGCTGAAAGCAAGGGGATTTGATGACATTCTAACCATCCATAAGAATGTGAAAGTGGAACTCAAAAAACTCACGGCTGAAGACTTCCAGCATTGCTTCCGAAAGTGGCAGGAACACTGGTCTAAGTGCATATCATCTGGGGGAGATTACTTTGAAGGGGACAGCTCATAAAAATGTTGTTTGTACACTATTCTTTAAAATAAAGGCTAAGTCTTAGAACTTTTTGATGACCCCCCCTGTGTGTGTGTGTGTGTGTGTGTGTGTGTGTGTGTGTAGACAGAAAGAGAGACAGACTGAGAGAGAGGATATCTGGAGATATATAGATATAGATAGATATTATATCTATATAATATGATATCTATCTGTCTCTTTGTCTGTCTCTCTCTCTATATATATATAATATAAAATCTATTCTTCCTAAATAATATAACTTCTTGTGTCTTTTTGTTACACTGACAGTGATAAAGCTATATATATATAGCTATACACACGCACACACACACATATAAATATATCCAGAATAGGAGATATATATATAAGAATACATAGGGCATGAAATAAAAAAGATTTTACGTATGAACATGAGATCATAGTAAAAGCACCCTTCTCACTTCCGAGGCCCACTTTGCCTCATCTGCAGGAATTTGTAGTCATTGCACTTCTGAAATAGCAGGAAATGTTTTAATAATTAGGGTAAGCAAATTGCAAAGGGAAATATGGTAGTAGGTTACCAACTGAGTCCTTAAATAAAACATTCCATTTCTAATGTAGTCCTGATGCTGTTCACTCTTCTATTAGTTGAGACCACTACATAGCCATGGGCAAGCATCAAATATACAGTAGTTTGATAATGATAATACATGTGGCAATAAAGGAAAAACACAATTACAAAATGAGAAAAGAAGTTACAAATTGATTTTTACCTTTAGGCAAAGTCTTGGTTTCTGCAAGCAAATTAAACTGTAGACTTTACTTTGCTGATGTACACATCTTATTTGCATACTTCTTTTTGCTGCTTCTTCCATTACCCTTTTTAGCATTTGCTATCAGCTATTGGTTTATCTGATATATACAGTCATGAATATTAGTAATGGAACTTAGTACATGCTGAAGTATTAATAATGTTTGTAGTGCAAGGCACATTCCTCTTATTTTCTAAAAGAATAAAATTTGGGTAAGTGTTGTGGAGAGGAGGAAGCTGGTATATTATCCGCCACAGCGATGTTTGGAAAGGATTGTGCCAATAACAGTCTACCAAACTAGAGGGGTCACATGAAACATATTATGAACTCTTCAGGTAAGACATATGCTAAAAAAGAGGATATTTTAAATACTTTCTTATATTGTAATATTTTATTTTCATGATTGGTCTGTTCAGTCTACTAATTAGTGGCTATAAATTAATACGCTTGATTTCTTAATTTAGTTATATCACTTTGTAATGCCGGTGATATCAATAGAATTACTTTTGATTCATTTTGGAATAACTGAGAGAATACCCAGGCTTCTAGCTAGTGAATGAAACTAGCCAGCTGATGTTTGTGCATCCAAGACATTGTGCATTCCACGTTTGGTCTTATTAACTAAGTCAGAAGAAAGATTCTCTCTGAATAAATTGTTAAGAGCAATCAGAACAGTCAGAGCATAGGAATTAGCCATATAAACTTTCCCTACACTAGACTGCGAGTCAACTCTGTTCTGCTCAGTAATTCGAAAATAATTCATTCTTCTCTCAATTAAATCCTAGGCTTCTTTGATGATATTGTACCTTTTATTGTGAAGTTCATTGTGAAGTAGACAAATGAACATTTTAAACTAGATTGGAATTAACAGTCTTACATCCTCATCATCATTGGAAATCCTTCACAGTCAAAGATAATTGTCTTCCATGATTGTATTATTTTTTGTGTCTGAAGATGGCTGACAAAGCCAATCTAGGATTGACAGGTTTGGTTGGAGGCTCTAGTTACTTGGTTCAATCTGCAACATGGTGTTTCTGCAATTCCTTCTTTTCCATCTCCTGTTGTCATTGTGAGCTTTTTAAATTACTGAGATCCTTGCAACAGACTCTTCCTCCATTTCGGGTGGTTCTAGGTAACAGTCTCTCATGAGTCAATGTCACTGTTGCATATTTTCAAGTTGAAACTTTCTCTGCTGTCCTCTTGAGTGTACACCTTGACTGAGCTAGGAGAATATCAACTATGCTAGTCCAGACACATTATCTGGATGTCTGACTCCAGACTCCTATAACAAGTTTTGTCAGATGATCATCACCTTGATGCTGATGGTTTTTGCTTGCGAGAGGACACTAATGTTGATGTGTCTGTCTTCCCACTGGATTCAAAGGATCTTCTGCAAGCAGCATTAATAATACTTCTTCAGTGATTTGAGGTGTTTCCTCTATGTTGTGCATGTCTTTACTCTGTACAGTAAGGTATGGATCATGACTGCTGGATAAACCATGAGCTGGTTTCAACACTGATGTTACAAGCTTCAAACACCCATTTCCTCTTGTGTCCGAAGGCTGCACTTACCCATTTGAGGCGATATTGGATTTTTTCTTTCATGTCAGATTTCTATGAGAGTTGGCTTCTGAGGTATGGCAAATGCTCAGTGTTCTCCAGAGTTTCACTGTAAATCTACATTTTGGCGAGACAGAAATCTTGTGGCAGAGCTGTGCTTCTACCCAGTGCATCCACAATCTTACACCACCAAGCTATCTAGTAACAATAATTTTGGCTGCTCTAAACTGCAGAAGGTATGAACTGGATGATAAAGAGGGGAAAGTTTCAATACTTCCTTATCTAAATCCTGAGCTTTCCAATTCCTTAGTATACAGTTTTTCTAAAACATGGGAAAATGAACACCAATGTTAAAATTTGTTCGCTGTGATATTTATGCATGTTGGGTCCTCATCCAAATGACATCCAAATCATTGTGTAACTCAACTGAAGTGCATCAAGTTAAATTAGAGGTTGCTCTGGCTGAGTAGATTCCTAATTTAGAACTTGCATATTATTTCTTCATTATCCCAAATTTTCTAAATCTTCACAGCATTTCCCAACTGCCTACCATCCCAAACTCTTGTGAATTTTTCTATTCTTTTTTGCTTAAAATAAGTGGTTATGATTCCCTTGAAACGCCCATGTATTTCTCTGATCAGTCAGAAGTGAAGATATTTAATGATATGACATTCTTTCTCTGTCAGGGGCTAAGCATGTTTTCTTTGCATCCTTTCTATTTGTATGAAGGATTCGATTCTGGGACACAGGAACTCAGTTAATTTCTCCTTCATGGAAGATGAGAAGATCATTTTGCACAGGCTCCCATTATCACAAAGAATCAGAACTAATAAAGCCTGGTTTTATGCTGAAACAATGTGAGAAACAAACTGAAACTTTCCATGCAGATATATAAAAATCAGATGCCAAAATCTTATAACACAGATCCTGCACCTGAATAAAAGGTATAGATAATTTAAGTTTGATGGAAGTTATGAATAGTACTCAAAGCTGGAAAGTGGGGAAATAACCAGAGGATAAAATTACTCTTCTGCTGAAAATTACTGTTGCTAGAGATGCCTAATCTATGGACTATATGATATCAGAGCTTCAGCAAACTTCCTCTTCTTCATAAGTTATTGACTATTGATTCAATAGCTTCATTAAGTAATAAAGGTCAAAGACTACACATGGTCAGGAGTAGATGAAATGCATCTTGCCCAAGATGACAAATTGGAATGACACTTTCCAACGGATTTTCACCTAGAGAGTTCTCTGGTGCATGAACCAATACATGGATACATGAGTTATTCATATCTTAGTGTAGGTTTGGTATTTGTCAACCTACCCTCCTAATTATTTACAGCATTATTAGGGATGCATCTCCAAGCAAAGAAATGACCTGAATTTGGGACCTGTTTTGTAAAGTTGGCTTTTCATGGTTAGTGATCAAAGTTAAGAAGCCTGCAGCTGGCAGGAAGAAAAGGTACACTGACAAAAGCATTAAACCTGCCTCAGATGAATGAGAATACAGGATGAGGGCTCTTTGATATACTGTTGGATGTGTTGCTCAGTGGTTTTTGAAACTTTTTCTCTTGTGTACCAGTTCTTAAACCAGAATTCCTTGTGTGGGCCATCTCCTCTCTTTGATCATATACTTTTCTTGTGACAGACATAATGCCTGATTACATAGAAAATTATGAGATTAATAAGGAAACAATGAAAAAGGTTTTAATGACAGTTACGGAGTATAAGAATGTATGTTTTTTTAGTAGTGAAGTTCTCCTCAATCCCTGTAGCCCCACTGTTGAAAATTGTCCAATAAAGGCACAAACCTGTGTTCTGTGAAAGTATTATAGAAAGATTTGGGATTAAGTGGCCCAGTAAACCTTTGGAAACTGGCTTTAAAAAATGAAAAAATCCTAGACTGAGTTACAGAGAATGGAAGACATCACTACATGAACACAGGTAGATGGGACAGAAAAGAGAAACCATAGAGCGAAATGATGTGTCCATAAAAAAACACATATCTCATAAAAATGTCCGTTTCTTTGTGAACACTAAATATGAACATAAATAATTTGTGATAGAAGTTTCACTTCCCTTTGGTATTATGTTTTTTCATTGGTTGTTTCATTTCTCCCCAGTATAATATAAGGCTATGGATAATATTAATTGGTCTATTTTATACTTACTTTTCCCCATTTAAATCTCTGTTTGCATTTTCATGTATTTGGGTTCTTTTTCAATAATTTAGTGAACTTCAGATGTGTCTCTACCTGCATACAGCTAGTTCCCCAATAACTTCAGGCTAGTGCTGATTAATCATTTCCATCACTAAACCTGTTAGTCCAAGATAAGAAGCTGATTCTTTCCAGGAATATGGTCCAAGGCAAAAAGTGGATATTTTAATCCCTACATGTCACAGAATTTTCCATTAGTCATAAACTTTCAAGAGAAATAAAAAAAAAAATTATATTTGTATTCAGCGATCATAATGCTTTAAGTATGGCAAGAAAAAAAGGTATGCAAGTTTCATTCAATGTATAAATTAGACACTGAGATCTGAACTTGGTCTACATGTGGAATCCATCAGGCAGGCTTTAGCGGTTCTTGCAAACTTCCCTTTTCAGTTACTGTTCCTTATTAAGCTTGGAGGGAGCTAGGGATGATTTTTTTTCTATAATTTATGGCATTTGTGTCTATTTGCAACAGTTGTAAAAATACTACATAACCAAGAAACATCATAAAACACTCATAAAAAAATCATCTAAAGCCAGCTAAATAGCCAGACTTTTCATGGCAGTTAATGATACAAAGGTGAAGGAGCTATCCCTCAGACGGCACTGCATAAAATTTGCTGTCTATGTAATGCTTTTTTGCCATATATTTATGGTATAAAAATAAAAACAGATTCACATCTGTACAAAAGGAAATTTAATGTCACAATATTTCCCAGGTATGGACATCTGACTTGAAAGTTACATAGTGGGAAAGACATGTTCTAAGCAGAGAAAGCTCTTCCTAGAAGGATAGGTAGGGACTTGCTTGGAAAGAGGTTGTAATGCTATGATCAGCCATATTGTCTTCCTGGAATGGAAAAGTTCATTTATTATAATTAGATGGTGGTCCATTTAAAAGGCATAGAATGTTTCATGAAAGTCTCTGAATAGGAGTCTACATATAAGGAATTATACTTGTAGCTTCTGATTTCTACTTTTTTCGCTCTGACACTTAATTTAAATATGAGTTAGCTATTAAGGTCTATTGTGATATGTTATATATATATATAACAGTATTATGCACATATATTAAACATTAATGAATTTTAAATTATTTTTATTGTACTATCCAATGGTGGAGTAAATTGCTGCGCAAACCTGGGAGAATTCTCTGAGATTATTTTAATGCATGAACACAGCCTCAGTTCTAGCTCAGACTTCCTATGTATGGCTCTTGGCATTCACTTGCATCCTAGACCAAACGAGACAGTGAAAAAGCTGCATTGTTTAGTGTCTATACCCCAAAGTAATCATGTTTATTAGAACTTTTAATTTTAGTAATTTTTTCCCAGGGTACAGAATAAAAGGGTGCTTTCAGAAAGGCTATATCAGTCTCATGCAAAAGTAGCAGCTAACACTCAACATTTTATATACAAGGGGTAATGTCTATATCTGCAGTTACTGTGACTGAATAAAATCAGGTACAATTTGAGCTGGAGTAAACTAATCCCAACATCACTGTCTACATGTGTATTTAAGTGCAGCAATTTACTCCACCATTGGATAGTACTTGTGTCAGATGGGACTATCTGATGGTATTAATTAGTCTACACTGGCCCAATTGCCGTGCACATGTAGGCACTTTACTGTGTATTAAATTAGTCTACTGTACAGTAAAGCACATGTGTAGACATGCCTAATTAGACCACAACACCCCATATATATAAACATGATCTAAAATCTAATTAAATCAATGGGAAGCTTTCTGTTTACAACAGCATAATTAGAATTAAGTCCACAGGTCTAATCTTTGAGACATGCTTTTTGAACATCCACAGTTCTCACTATCTTTTGTCTCTCTTAGCATTAGGCCCTTAGAGATCAATCATTGGTTTACACACTTATAAAGACACAGGCCTTTGTTTTAAGATTAGAACAAAGAACATTAGAGTAGAACATTTTTCTTGCTATGCTGTAATATCCTGACCCTTATTCAGATATGGACTATATATAGAGAATTGGTATTACAGAATTCTGGGCACATCCTAAAGATATGGATTATTCAGGAGGCTTGGTAAGAGCATGCAGAGTTGTCCGAGTGCTGCACAGACGAATAATGAACAAAACCCATTCCATTCAAACTTCTTCATTTTGACTTGTGTGGATTTATCATCTTAGGCAATTTATCAACTAACACGGGACTTAGGTGAGAGTTTAAGTGCCTCATTTCTAATAAGTGATTCAAAGCGATACTGCATAAGCTGCTCCAAAACTCATTTGTTGTCTGAATTCATTAAGACCCCTGATTTTGAGTGCCAGTGGCTGCCTGTACACATCTTACATTGCGTTCTACTTAGAATGTAAGTCTTCTCTGTGTTCTAATTAGAACGCTCTAGTGTTGCTGCAATGTCATGTGTAATAAGCCCTTGTGCACAGTATGATTTATCTAAATCTTGTCAATCAAGGTTTAGATAACATATCCCACCACCATTTTTAAATGTGCAGGGGATTAATGCACATGATGCTAAGGCATTTTAATTAAAGCAGCTGCCTGGGAACTGTTTTAATCAACGCCCCCCACCCCCAAACCTCGGAGCACATGTATAGGTAGCCAGTGTTCTGCACATCAATACTAAGGCTTCTAGCTCTGTAAACTTCATGGGATTCCAATTGTTCCTGGGAGATATTATAATCCTGCCTATGTCTCTAAAGGGGCCTCTTCAAGTAGACTAAAATATATATATCTAACTCCGGAGGCCTAATTAACAAGATATGTGTCCTAGACAAGACCCGAGCAAGAGGTGAGGAAAAAGGGGTAAGTGCCTGAAAGTAAGAGAGGGTGATGGTGGTAATTAGGATGATCAATCTTATCTTCCCCCAGGGACTCAAAGACCCTGGCTGCCACTGCTGCATTATTTTTTATCTGTCCCTGGATGTTGCTACCTCAGAAAAGGCAGCTTCTATGGCAGCATTATGTCCCCACACTTGGCTGTTACTGCCATGGCAAAGACTGCATCAGGGGACTACCATTCCAGCACCCCTTCTAATTGGCACCCAAGACTGGTGGCCCATTCACTCATGCTTAGTGGGCTTAGCATAAGCAACTGTTCAGCCTCCAAAAGAGAAGGCTGAGGGGGGATCTTGTGGCCTGTTATAAACTAGTCAGGGGGGATCAGCAGGCACTGGGGAAGTCACTGTTTCCCCAAGAACCGCCAGGAGTGACCAGGAATAACAATCACAAGCTGGCAGAGGGTAGATTTAGGTTAGATATCAGGAGGCGCTACTTCACGGTCAGGGTGGCTAGGGTCTGGAACCAGCTTCCAAGAGAAGTGGTGCAGGCCCCTACCCTGGGGGAGTTTAAGAGGAGGTTAGATGAACATTTTGCTGGGGTCATTTGACCCCAGTATTCTTTCCTGCCATGGCAGGGGGTCGGACTAGATGATCTGCTCAGGTCCCTTCCGACCCTACAAACTATGAAACTATGAAACTGTATAACTCTCATCTAGCAGTTATGGATGAAAGTGTGTGTGTGGGGGGAGGGGGCTTTATTAGAGTGGCTCCAAGAGCCACTCTAATTAAAGTGACAAGAGCATCTCAGGTATCTGTGTCCCCACACTGAAAAATGGCATTGGGATGCTTTAGCTAAAGTTTGTTGAATGATCTTTAGTTAAAGCACTCCTGCCACCATTTTTCAGTGCAGGAATGCTGATACACAAGACACTGAAGTCCACTGGAACACAGTAATTACCATGTTCTGGCAGGCTTGATTAATCTGTAATTACAACATGTTGGAGCAGCCTTGTTGCTTATGTATAAGCACCCAGAAAGAGAACAAGCAAAAGGAAGTCTTTCTCTGTAAGCTAATGGCTTGAGCATTTCCTTTGAAGGGTGGGATTCATAGATTGAAGTCTATACTGATAGCATCATTTCTGCTTTTGACCAATGACAGTGTTATATAAAATGACTAGTTAGTTCTGGAGTGGTAGAGTTAGTACATCACAACTAGGGGAGGGAAGTCTTGGGTTCTAGTCCATGCTGCCTGTATTATTTGTGCTTTTTTGAACACTAAGGCCACATCCAGACAGGTGTGGACATTTGTTTCCTTGGGGGCAAGTAGTAGTAGTACACCTTGTGCTGCTGCTACTATCCCCAGGGAATGCCTATGCCATGCATGCTCTGGTGCATGGCAGATTACCCAAAGTGGTGTCAGGGAGGCTGAAGCCAGCAACTGTGCTGGCCCCAGCAGCCTGGCCTGGGGTTGTAGTGGCCTCAGGGAGTTGCAGCTGAGGTCCTCCTACAATTGGGAACCTGGCTGGCAGCTAGTGTGTGGCTCCAGCTGACCAGGCTTTCATTTTGGGCAGCACATGCTCCCACCATGTGTGCTACCCCACTTTTTTTGGCATGGATTTTTTTGACCCCCCCGGGTCAAACCCCACCTTCCCCACGCTCTACGGTAACAGTGTGTGGCACTACAGCTGGACACAGCCTAACCATCTAATGTAAAACACAAATAATCCTGGCCAGGACCAGAACTGAAAATTCCCAGCTCCCCAGGCAGTAATTCTCAACCGGTGTATTACAGTATGCTGGGGTGCTATGAGACCTCGTTAAGGGTAATGCACAGCATGCTAACACTTGAGGTGTTCAAACACCTACACAAGACCCCAAGGATAAGCCAGAGATTTTAAAGAGGAGTCCATAGTGTCAAGAACAATCTGACCTACTGGGGTCTGAGTTCTTTGCAATAGAGAAATTGCTCAATTTTATTTTTCGCTCAAAAATGAGCAAAAGCTAAGAAACTGCATTTTCCAAATGGGTGCCTTGAGTTACGGTCCCAGGGTCATGTTATAATTACAAAAATTCTGTAGCATAACAAACAATATTGACTGGTTATGCAGGCTTTCACCGTTAAAAAGAAGTAATTATTCAGTTAGTCTGTAAAGATATGAATCTACCTTGCCTTTTAACTGATTTCAGACTAAAATGGCTAAGATATATATATATACATATATATATATATATATATATATATATATATATATATATATAGAGTCTTTTATATATTTATATTTTATATATATATAGTGTTTGCTCTTTGTCTGTTTGTCTCTCTCTCTCTCCCCATATTTTTCACTTAGTCTGTAAAGGTGTATATCTACCTATTTTATTGCCATTAAAAACAGCATCACTAGGTTAATGGGTCGTATTTTTAAGGAACCTTGTACTGTATTTGACTATTCTGTTAGGTGAATTAAAGATATAGAGAGAGCTTTCTGTCTCCAGAGTTTTTGACTAGGTAGAGTGAACACTTTTAATATCATATCGGATAAAAACCAGAAGTACATCTTGTCATATATCTTGTTCTGACAGTTTTTGGTACCTGAAACTTCAGAGTGGACAATTATGGAATTTTCAGTCAAATCTCTTTCAAGAAATCTTTAGATTATTCAAAAGTGGGAGAATTTGTTTTTTATGCAATAGGTGAGTTATCTAATCCTGACTTAAATCTTTGGTTTCAACAATGGTCCACAGGTTCTCATATGTTGTTGAAGAAAATCTTTTTCTCTTCATTCTTATTTCATTGATTACTGCCACAGACATCTGTTAAGACACAGAGCATAGATACCTTAGATTTTCTTAAATTGATATAGGAGGCTATATATTTGGTTTAAAAAAAATACTTGACTCAGCTCAATCATTGTCATTTTATTTCATAGATTTCATAGACATTAGGGCTGGAAGGGACCTCGGGAGATCATAGAGTCCAGCCCCCTGCCCAAAGGGCAGGAAGTCAGCTGGGGTCATAGGATCCCAGCAAGATAAGCATCCAATTTACTCTTGAAGGTGTTCAATGTAGGCGCTTGAACCACCTCCGCTGGCAGACTGTTCCAGACCTTGGGGGCTCGGACAGTAAAGAAATTCTTCCTTATGTCCAGCCTGAAACGGTTTTGCAGGAGTTTGTGACCGTTTGACCTCGTCATCCCATGGGGCGCTCTGGTGAAAAGATGTTCCCCCAGATCCTGGTGGTCACCCCTGATAAACTTGTAGGTGGCCATCAGATCACCCCTGAGCCTACGCTTTTCCAGGCTAAAGAGTCCCATGGCTCTCAGCCTGTCATCATAAGATCTGTTTTCCTGATCTCTGATCATGCGCGTGGCTCTCCTCTGCACTCTCTCAAGCTTCTCCACATCCTTTTTGAATTGCGGAGCCCAAAACTGGATGCAGTACTCCAGCTGCGGCCTCACTAAGGCTGAGTACAAGGGGAGAATGACGTCCCGGGATTTGCTCGAGAAGCATCTATGGATGCACGCCAGCATTTTGGTCGCTTTACTAGCCGCAGCATCGCATTGGAGGCTCATGTTCATCTTGTGGTCAATGATGACCCCCAAGTCTTTTTCTTCTGTAGTGCTAACCAACGTAGCACTGCCGAGCCTATAAGGGTGCTGCAGGTTTTTCCTCCCAAGGTGGAAAACCTTGCATTTTTCGGTGTTAAACACCATGAAGTTCTTGTCTGCCCATTTGCTGAGCTTGTCCAGGTCAGCCTGGATCACCCGCCTATCTTCTGGCGTGGATGCTTTGCCCCAAAGGTTGGTGTCATCGGCGAACTTGGCCAGTCCACTCCTGACTCCAATGTCCACATCATTAATGAAGATGTTGAACAGTATGGGTCCCAGGACAGAGCCTTGAGGGACCCCACTGGTCACAGGGCACCACGATGAGTGACTGCCATCAATCACAACCCTCTGGGTCCGACCATGAAGCCAATTTCCCAGCCAGCGGATCGTGGTGGAGCCAAAGCCACAAGTGGGCAGTTTGGCCAAGAGGTGATCATGGGATACCAGATCAAAAGCTTTTTTGAAGTCAAGATATATGACATCAATCTCTTCTCCCTTGTCCAGGTGATAGGTCACCTGGTCATAGAAGGAAATGAGATTGGTCAAACAAGACCTACCCGCAACAAACCCATGCTGGCTGTCCCTTAGAATGTTAGCCTGGGCCAGACCCTCAAGGATGGCCTCCTTAATAAACTTTTCTAAGATCTTCCCCAGGATAGAAGTCAGCCTAACGGGCCTGTAGTTAGCTGGATCCACTCTCCTCCCTTTCTTGAAGATCGGCACCACATTGGCCTTCTTCCAGTCTTCGGGCACTACACCAGAGCACCAGGAGTTTTCAAAGATCCATGCCAGGGGCTGGGCTATGACGCTTGCCAGCTTCTTGAGTACCCTGGGGTGCAGGTTGTCAGGGCCAGCTGACTTGAAGGTATCCAGCTTCTCAAGGTGTTCCTTCACGAGGTCAGCATTGATGGAAAGTAGGGGATCCCCCTCACCCAGATTTCCCTGTCCCATAGCAGGCATGGGCATCCCATGTGACTGATGAAAGACTGACGCAAAGTACCTATATAATAGGTTGGCTTTTTCCTGGGCGTCAGTTGTGAGTTGCCCCATCTGGTTTAGCAGGGGTCCAACATTGCCCTTGCTTTTCCTCCACCTCCCCACATATCTGAAAAAGGACTTTTTGTTGTCCTTGATGCCTGAAGCTAGTTGGAGTTCAGTTGCAGCCTTGGCTTTCCTGGTTTGGTCCCTGCAGGACCGGACCAGCGCGGAGTAATCCCCCTTGGAGGTGAATCCCATCCTCCATCCTTTGTAGGCTTTCCTTTTTAGCCACAGTAGGTCCGCTAGGTCTCTGGAGAGCCAGGGGGGCTGCTGTGCCTTCTTGCTGCCTTTCCTCTGTGTTGGAATAGATTTAGCTTGTGCACTATGGATCGCTTCCTTGAGAAGCAACCACTCTTCTTGAACTCCCAACTCCCTGGGGTCATGGTCCCTGAGGGCCTGACTGACTAGCCTCTTGAGCTTGTCAAAGTCGGCTTTTCTGAAGTCAAGGACTTCTGTGTTGCTGACTGACTTGCCAGCTTTACGGCTGATGGTGAAGGTGATCAGCTCGTGGTCGCTGTCACCCAACTTCCCATCAATCACTAGGTCGCCGATTAGGTCGTCCCCCGTAGCCAGTACCAGGTCAAGCAGCGCTTTGCCTCTCGTTGGCCCATAGACTTCTTGAGTCAGGTAGAGGTCATCCACGCATGAGAGAAAGCTTTGCGCCCGCTCAGATTTAGCTGAGTGATCTTCCCACGAGATGTCCGGGTAATTGAAGTCACCCATGACAACCAAGGTCCTGGAGCAAGCGGCCTCAGTCAGTTCCTGGGCGAACTCCTGGTCAAGCTCGGGACTTTGAGTGGGAGGTCTGTAGTAGACTCCCACCGTTGTGTCCCCTGTGCCAAATTCCCCACGAATTTTTACCCAGAGGGTCTCTAGCTGTCCATGCCGGTCGCCAATATGAGCTTGCAGGGACATGTAGCTTTCCTTCACATAGAGAGCTACACCCACACCCCTTTTTTCAACACGATCCCTCCTGTACAGGGTATAGCCCTCTATCCCCATGGTCCAGTCATGGGTGGAGTCCCACCAGGTCTCCGTTATCCCAGTGACATCATATTTCTTTGCACTGAGCAGGAGGATGAGCTCGCCTTGCTTGTTGCCCAGGCTCCTGGCATTAGTGTACAGGCAGGCAAGTGTGTCCTTGGGGGCTCTTGCCTTGCCCACAGATTGTACCAGGGCTGGGGCAGGGGTGGGCTCCCTTAAGTGCCCCTTTAAGTGCCTTGGTCCGCTGGCTTTGCAAGGGCCGTTCAGTGGGCCAGCAGGGGCAGTAGTCCCCCCATCCCCCAGCAGGCTTAGTTTAAAGCCCGGTGGAGCAGGTCAGCCAGCCTGGCTGAGAAGAGCCTCCTCCCCAGGGGAGAGAGGTGGAGGCCATCTCTTCCCAGCAGCTCGCTGCCTCTCTCTCCAAAGAGCGGGCTGTGGTCATGGAAGCCAAAGCCTTCCCAATAACACCAGCGCCGCAGTCTTTGGTTCACCGCATGGATCCTCCTCTCCCTCCTCAGCCCATAGCCCGAGACTGGGAGGATCGACCAAAACACCATCTGAGCTCCCAGGCCCCTAAGCCCTGCTCCCAACTCCCTGTAAGGCCTCATGACCTGGCTGGGGGTGCTCCGAGCCGTGTCATTGGTGCCCACATGAATCGGGAGCATGGGGTAGTGGTCTGTAGGCCGGAGGAGCTGCGGGATCCTCTCCGCAATGTCTTGGATGCATGTAAAAGACTTACATGTGTAAAAATAATCATAAAAATTTTCCTCTTCTGCAGGCATCAAGGATGGCATTTTGAGGACAGTAAGAGATACAGGTACATTTTTTAAAAATCATACAGGGCAAAAAATATTAATTAGAAAGCAACTGGGACTTTGTCCAAACTTCACTTGTAATCTGGAGTCTTCTGTTCAGACATCAGGATTTCTAAATATTTACATTTCATAATGTAAACTCATTTATGGCACTTACATCATTACCTAATATGCTGTTAATCACCTTCCATGCTGTGAAATACTCTCACCTGCTATAAAATATAGGGTTTCTCTGATTTGGATACTTTTGATTTATTGTTAGTTTTTATTCCATAAGAATGAACTGAAACTGATGTTTTCAAGACAGTATTTGTACAAGTAATACTTCAATATTGAGGAGTAATACATGTAGATTGCAAGCTTACAATATACAGATTACAAGCTTTTTTAATTTCATTTCTTAATATATTTCTCCAGTGGGATATTTGAACCCACAGAAAGAATGTTGCTGTGGCATATGGAAGGGCAAGATAGTTTAGTTTGAAATACTTGACATTGAATGGCATCTCAGAGATGATAAGGAGGACATCCCTGGTTATTAAGGAACATGGTGTCTCATTTTGCCCATGAATAACCTGTTCAAAATCCTTTTTGTTGTCATTAAAGTTATAAATATTCAGTAGAAGCTAAGGTTTATGTGCCAGGATATTTTATTATCTGTGAAGGCTGTTTATTCTGCCATTTTTTCTTGAGTCGCTCCCTTCATCCTTCTTTATTAAATTCATTTTTTTGAAAAATTAGGTTATTTAAATTATTTTCAAAGTGGATTTATTGCTTGTGAGAGATGATGAACTGAGGGCTCAGGAGACTGAAGTGTTCTGACCACAGGACACACGCAGTACTGTCAGCAACAGTGCAGGTGCTGTACCTGCTTTTCAGTCAACTACACCCTTGGGGGACTCTCATTCTTAGGACAAAGGCGGAGTAGATTTCAGTCTTGTAGTTTAGGTAATCCTTAACCCTTTCAGTTGTGACTGCCAACGAATATATATTGTCTTGGTGACTTTTTATGTTGATTTCTGTGCGTGAAATACTGGATCAAGACCAACAAACTCGTTTCACATATGTATCCAAACAGCCATGGTGTTATTACTACATACGTTGTTTATTTTATGTGGGGCTCCTTCATGCTGGTAAATTGAAGTTCAGCTCTCTCAGCACCACTCTGTTGATCCATCTAAACCAGTGATTTCTTCTGCTCTGTGAATTAAAGCTGTGTTTTCATACAGTAACACTCAAAAATCTTTTGGAGGTTGAAATATGACAGAAGACTTTGAGATCCATCCATGTAAACTATAAACTATTAACTGTATTTGGCTGGAGTGAAGTTTACGCAATGATGGCAGCTGGACAGGAGAAAGTGGAAAATGCCACAGTCACTGGCAGTTTGAAAGAGAAATCCAAGCCATTAAACAAAATTAAAATATAAAATTGCAAGTCTTAACATCTAAGGATCGTTAGGGCCCAAAATGTCTCTTTATAGAGGATTATGAGGTGTTTGTTTCCCAAATTCCAGGTGTTATAATTCTTTCTTCCAAAAAGAATTTCTACTAGAAATTGTATTCCAAAGTAGGTGTTGGTATATACCCCTGCATTCCAGCCTATGGTTCACTACATTTCAGTGGTAAATGCAGTAATTATACTTTTATCCCATCTGGGCTTTTTAGGAATTGTGAATTCTGCATGAATGTGAAGTATTTGACAAGATCCTCAGTTGATGTACATTGTATGTAGCTGAAATAATTAAGGCTATGTTTTCATTGTAAACATTGGTGTACTTTGCACTGAGTTAATAAAAACTACTTATACCTAGTCTCCATTAAGATTTTGCATTGAGTCCTGTTTTTTTCTCTGAAGACATAGCCTTTAATTCACTACAACTATGTACCAGCAGGGAATTTAGCTTATAATCTTCATTAATATTATTATAAGAATCATGAAGGGCTACCAAAATGTCAGAAACATTCACTGCCATGCCAATATATCAGTAAAATATGAAATCTTAGACTTTAAGGTTCCTTAATCAAATGTTCCCACCTAAAAGTCAACAATCCCTAACAAATTCTGGGGCAACTGGTATGATTAATGACACTTTTCCTAATATATATTTAAAAATACCAAGTGCAAATCAGAAAAAAAACCCATGGAGATGGGAGTGCACCCTGGGTTAGGAAAATTCTTTATACAAAAACACTACTCATCATAGCAAATGTATGTGTTTTGTTTGAGTACTGCTGTTTGCTTTTCTAAATATCCAGTACAAGGACACATAACCAGCATTCCATATCTAGAGTCATCTCGGTCAAAAGGAAACAAACAAACAAAAAACTGAGGTCAAAGACTTTGCAAGCTAGTTTCTGTCCAAAATCCAACAGCCAGCTATGTGAAACCTAAGGGTTTCCAACAGTTTTTTGTTGGGTCATCGAGGCAAATACATTTTTTATTTGGTGACAGTGCTGACAGTGTTGTTGCCAATGGCTGATAGCACCTAACAGAATGGAAATTTCTACTGAGTGGTCAAGTCCAGTTCAATGTTTGACTACTATGTGGAAAGCAAAAAAAAAAATCTAGTTAAGTGGAGCTTAGAATCTCTCTGCCAAGTTTCAGTCTGATAGGATGATTTTTTTGGCAGTTGAGTTATAAAGTTTATAATGGAAATGCTGTCAAATCTTTAGATGATAACATCACTGTTTGTAATGCTAACAGATGCACCGGTACACCTTGGGATGAATGGATTATAGATGAGGGACTATCATTGAGCCTTTCATAAGTATATTTTTACCAGTTCATGTGGTGTACACCTGGAGCTGGCTGGCAAATGGGTAGGATTGTGTGGAATGGAAAGTCGAATGGAAAGTCCTTAGTGAAGCCTCATGCAAACATTCCCCTGTCTTTCTGGCAGGTTTTCCTTTCACATTTCAGCTGGGTGCCATGTGCACTTCCCTTTTATTTCAGAACATTTATTTGCTTTAAATGTGCTATATTTAACTACTGTTGCAACAGAGCAGGAAAAATGGAACAAAAATTCTACAATGGAAAGGAAAACTCAGCTTTCTGAGCCAGTTAATATGGACTAAACACAGAAGTCATTTACATTGCAATGGGAATTACAGTTGGATATTAATTGCTTCAAAATCAATACAATTTACACCATAGTAATACTCACTGAATATTTGGGGGTAGAGAAGGGAGAGAATGAATCGAATAATTAAGGGTACAGACATCATTTAAACCAGAATAAACTATTTTTTCTGGAATAAAGTGCAAGTGTACAGAAGTTCATGTCCACTGTCCCCAGAAAAATCCGTAAAAAGTTTCCTGGATAACGCCTTATCCCAGAATATTGCCAAGTGTGTCTGTACAATTATCCCAGGATTGCATTATTGAGCCAATGGCAGAAAAGCGCCACTGCATTTATCTGCTCACTAAACTTTGATTAGATGGGTGATGTACACACACTCTAATCCTGGGGAATTTTTGTTCTGGAACAAATACAGGCACAGTTTATCCAGGAATATATACAATGTCTCTGCCTAGCTTGGAAGACTCCATACATTTCTTACAATCTCTTATTTTTTGCTTCAGACCATAACCACTCATTCTTTTATCATACAAGTCACTTACCTTATAGTGTTACAGTTAAGACTCTATTCCTCTCATATGAATGGTGTTCTACCAGTATAAAACTAGTATAGTTTTGTGATGAATTAGTCCCCTTGCATAAATCTTGGTACCAATCTTTGTGTCACCATTTGATTTTGTGATGCGCATACCATTTCCAAGATATATATTATAACAGACACTGGGTGCACCTGATACTTTAATAAGGAAGAAGGCTCTGGAAGGACTTAAGTCTTCAGGCACAAGCACCTGACCAGAAAAGGGCAGAGGTTAACTGAGAAATGAGCTCAGGGCCGATGCTGGGGCAAAGAGTCCCACCCTGGCTGCTGATATGGCAAGTAGCAGATAGAGGGAGACAATCTGATACTTGGGCCTTGGAGCTGAGGTAGGCACTGATGGTTTAGGGGTTGAGATAAGGAGCAGTGATGGTTTCAAGAGGTCTGGAAACAGTGCCAGAGCTCAGAAATAGAGTGGAGATGGACCAGAAGGGCCTAGAGCTTGGGAGTAGCTAGAATGGATGAAGTACCTGGGTGTGGATGGATGGACGCAGTAGCCTGAGCCCAGGAGGGAGCCAGGAAGGTTGATCGCACAGGGACTGCAAATGCCAGCAGTGGCAGAGACTGGGTCCTGGCATAGGCCTAGGAGTGGTGCTAATTGATAACGTAAGCCAGGCATGAACGTGGCATACGGGGTGGTTGGAGCCATGTAAAAACCCCTTAAGTCACTGAGTAGTGACACCTGAACAGCAGTATTTCAGGGATCCCTGGGACAGCTTCCCTTCTGAAGGATCTAATAACAATGAGCATGGCAGGTGAGGTGAAGAGGAGAAAGCCTGACAAGTGAGGGCAGAGCAGGGGCCAAGTGGCTACCAGGGGGCCACATATATAGTCTCTCTCTCTGTCTCTCTTTCTGTCTTTCTGATTTTCACTTCTTTCATTATATTTTATGTTATTTAAAAATACTATTTTAGAATATGCAAGCCTATGTATTTTACCCCTTTCATAAATAACATATAAAAAGTCATAGAAAAGTAGGGCTTGAAGGGACTTCTGGAGGTCATCTAGTCGAGCTCCCTGCGCCAAGCAGAATCTTCTGTATTCAAAGCATCCCACACAAATCCTTGTCTAACCTATTACTAAAACTACAGGCAACCCTGTGACACCACTTCAAAGCATCCTATCCTGTCACAAGCAAAGCAGAGAGACAATGGCAGCCAATGTCAGGCTGCTGCAAGGATTCTTAAAATATGGTCAAGAGATTCAAGGCAGAGGGCCACACCCCCAGTACAGAGGAAGGCAAAATCCCCCATAATCTGTACCAGTCTAAGCAGGGGGTAAAATTCCTTCCTGACCTTAAATGTGGTGATTTGTCTGATTCTGAATAGAGGCCATTGGCACCAGATACCTAACGGGGGGGAGTCCCCCAGCGCACAATCACTGAGCCAGCAGTGAAACTGGAAGTTCATTTCTGATTTTGTGGCTGATGTTTCCAGGGGGTGCATGGCTTATCTCAAGGGGTGCACGTGCACCTGAGTGCACCCCCTGTGCACCGCCAATGGTAGAGAGGCAAGAACTTCTAGCCAGGAGTATCCAGGTTTTAGTCCCAGCAGGACCACTGACCTTTCTCAATCAAAATCCCTATCCTTGGCTGTGGCCAGCACCCAATGCTTTCAAGGAAATCAGAAACCCACCCCCATATATGTAAGAACAAGAATGGAAAAAAAATTCCTTCCTGTCCCCATGCATCAACCACCAAAGCTCATAAGCATGGGAAATACCCATAGTATAGTACCATCATAGCGTAGTATAGCTGTTGAAAAGAATGGTTGCAGATGTCTCCTCAGGCTCAGCATCAATGAGAGTAGGTATCTTTTGTGTGGCTGAATCACACTGCAGATTAATATTGAGTCTCTGAGCCCCCAGGGCTCCTAGATCCTTTTCTGCTGTGCTGCTATCCAGGTAGTTACCACCTATTTTGTGTCTGTTTTTTATTATTTTTTCTGAGATGTACAACCTTGCATTTGTAACCACTGAACATCATCCTGTTAGCTCCACCCCGCTTTCCAATCTGCTTAGATACTTCTGAATTGTCATCCTGTCCCCCAGTGCATTTGCAGTCCTTCCCAGTTTTGTGCCATCTGTAGATTTGCTCAAGAAGTGCTCTATTCCAGATCCAAATAATTAATATATATGTCAAACAGCTCTGGGCCTAGGAAAGACCCCTGTTGGACTCCACTTGAAACCTCCTGCCAACATTGATCCATTTATAATTAACTCTTGCATCCTAGTACTAAGCCAGTTTTTTATCTATGATGTAGCAGTTTTATGTAGCCCATATTTTTCCAATTTGTTTCTGAGAAGGTCATGTGGGACATTGTCAAAAGTTTGTTGAAATCGAGTCATTCCCTTCATCCACCTGACTAGCTATCTTGTTAAAGAAGGAGATCTAATTTGTTTGGAACAATTTGTTAACTGCTCATGATCAGCCTTTCCTTCTCTAGATGGTTGCGAATGGACTTCCTGGTGACGTATTCCAGTAACTTCCCAGGCATCAAGGTTAGGCTAACCAGTCTATAGTCCCCCAGTTCCTCCTTGCCTTTTTTTTAGAAGGGGCAATATATTGGCCCTTTTTCAGTCCTCTGGTACCTCATCCATTTCCCAAGACTTTGTAAACATTATTGCCAAATGCTTTGAAACCTCCTCTGCCAGTTCTTTTAGTACCCTTGGATGAACTTCATCAGATCCTACTACTAACTTGTTCTTTCAAACTTACAGAAGGATGTTTGATTATTTCTTTTGTTATGTCAGCTGTCAGCTTGTCCCCTTCGTTATTCAAATAAATTTTATTGGTAGTCTGGTTGCCGCCCATTTTTTTTTGTGAAGACTGAGACAGATGCTGAACAGCTCCATTATCTTTGCATCTTCAGTTAAAAGTTCACCGTGGCTATTTACTAGTGGACCCAGAGCTTCCTTTGCCTTTCTTTTCACCTTTCAACATATTACACATACAATCCTCATATTCTTCTGGAGTTGTTATTAGACTTTTTTAAACAGATGCTTACATTATAATTATTATAACCATATACTGCAAATATTTTGCACATATATGCTGGCTAAGATAACACATACTAACTGTTCAGTTATGTATACATGGCACGCACATTTTTGTGCTCATTGTACAGATGGATACAATGACGTATAGAGTTGTAAAGTAACTGGTTTTCACCAACTTGACGTCTTTTCTAATACAGAACTTCTTGTTGAATCCCCAACAAATTTGTTCCATGGACTTATTTTCCATATTTTTTTCTTAGTACTTCTTTTGTCCCTCGTGGCTTCAGTCATGATTCAAGGTACTAAAGGTTTCATTAAAGAATCTTATTTCTAGCCTATTTAAAGATTGAAGGACTTGAACCATAAGTATCATGTACAATTACATCAATTGAACTTTTGAAAATTTGTTTTTTCTCGAAGAGTCATAACGGCTTATCGAAACAGATGCCAGTATTATTGCTAAACTGGGACAACCTCATTTTTATGACATTTACAGTTCAACAATATGTAGAAGAGGGTATGTGAAGGAGGGTAAGTGGTGTGGGAGACTGATGGCAAAGGGCACAATGTGGGGATCAGGCTGCCTGCCCTGATTCTGCTTGCCACCTCAGCTGTTTTCTAGAAGTGGGGGGTTGGGGATGAGAAAATTTAAAGGTGACTCTACAATAATTAGATGTTATACGTGGAAAATTGTAACAAAATTATAAATTTCCCATGCAGAGAATGTATTTAATGGGGGTCCTCTTAAATTCAGAGTTTTCTATGAACCAGTTCTTATTTTGTATCATTATCAGATTACAAATAGAAATCATTCAGTTCATAAAAATGTTCATTTTTTTTACTTTGAGGCAGAATTTGGTATAGCTAACCTGTCCCTGGCAAATGCTTTGCCTTATTCATTCTTAAAAGTTGCAGTGATAGTGATGCCACTACCTTCTTTCTAGTGATTAGCTATTTTTACAGTTAGAGTTATCTAAGAAGTTGACATAATCTTCTTTGCTACAAAAGAAGCAAACTCTTCTTACCATTGGATGTACAGGAAATTGATCATAGTTCTTTTTATACCAACCTTTTAAACACTGGAAAATAGCACCAGTGTATTCTATAATGCAAACAACCCCATTTTTCAGCCTTTCCTCATGTATTATGTTTTTCAGACTTTAGGCATGATGGCTGAAACTGGATTCAGTACTCCTGTTGAGGTCTTACCAGTCCTGAATAGATCAATTACTACCTGGGCTTACATATACAATTCAAATTAATATATCTTAAAATATAATTTGGCTTCTCTACAGCAGCACCACATTGCTGAAATATTCAGTGTGTGGTCCACAATCACCCCAAGAACATATCCAATAATATTGCTACCTAGCCATTTAGTCTCCATTTTATATTTGTGCACTTCTTTTCCTTCTTAACTGTAATACTTTGCATTAGTATGTATTGAATTTCAGTTTCTTGATTTCTCTAGATCACTTTTAATTACAATATTATCCTCCCAAATACTGTGTTTACCTGAATTAAAGATAACTCTGAATTTAAGAGGACCCCCAATAAATACATTCTCTACATGGGAAATTTATAATTTTGTTACAATTTTCCACGTATAACATCTAATTATTGTAGAGTCACCTTTAAATTTTCTCATCCCCAACCCCCCACTTCTAGAAAACAGCTGAGGTGGCAAGCAGAATCGGGGCAGGCAGCCTGATCCCCACATTGTGCCCTTTGCCATCAGTCTCCCACACCACTTACCCTCCTTCATGCCTGTAACCCCTTGCCCCTAATACTCATCCATGGTGCATGCCCCTCTGTGCCTTCCCTCTCCACAATACCTGTGCCACCTCCTGCCTGTCTCCCCCACAGTGGGGACAAAAGTGGTAAGGAGGAGGCAGCAGGGAGCCAGAAGCAGCTTCTGGGGGCAGATGTAAGGGCAGAGATGGTTCAGGGCAGTGGCAGGAGGTTCAGAGGTAGCATATGAGGCTGCAACATTGACCCTGAGCCAAAGCCAGGGTGAGTGGCAGCCACCTGCCTCCACCATGTTTGAATGTAAGGCAAGGTTTTTTTTTTTTTCCTTTATCAAATGGGGGTGGGGGGTCATTGGGATCAAGTAGATGCAGTGCCTGCAAACACCCTCCACTCCAACCTGGAGTTGATCTCAGCTACATTTTGTAAATGAACTATTTCATCACCCAAGTAATTAATTAATGAAAATACTGAATACAAGCAGACCCAGGACAGATACCTTCAGATGTCTTTATAACAGTGAACAGTTGATAAACTACTTGTCCATTATGGTTTTCAATCAGTTTTACACCAACTTTATACTGATTTAATCTACACCAGAGGTTCCCAAACTGTGGTATGCATACCCCTAGGGATATAAAAGACATCTCTGTGAGGTATGCAGGAGAAATTGTGTAATTTCATTGATTTCATAGACATTAGGGCTGGAAGGGACCTTGGAAGGTCATTGAGTCCAGCCCCGCACCTGAAGGGCAGGAAGTCAGCTGGGGTCATAGGATCCCAGCAAGATAAGCATCCAATTTGCTCTTGAAGGTGTTTTTTTCTTGTAGGTGCTTGAACCACCTCTGATGGCAGGCTATTCCAGACCTTGGGGGCTTGGACAGTAAAGAAATTCCTCCTTATGTCCAGCCTGAAATGGTCTTGCAGTAGTTTATAACCATTCGACCTTGTCATCCCTTGGGGCACTCTGGCGAACAAACGTTCCCCCAGGCACTGGTGGTCACCCCTGATAAACTTATAGGTGGCCATCAGATCACCCCTGAGCCTGCACTTTTCCAGGCTAAAAAGCCCCATGGCTCTCAGCCTGTCATTGTAAGGTCTGTTTTCCTGACCTCTGATCATGTGCGTGGCTCTTCTCTGGACTCTCTCAAGCTTCTCCACATCCTTTTTGAATTGTGGAGCCCAAAACTGGATGCAGTACTCCAGCTGCGGCCTCACCAAGGCTGAGTACAAGGGGAGAATGATGTCCCAGGATTTGCTTTAGAAGCATCTATGGATGCAAGCCATAGTTTTGCTCGCTTTATTAGCTGCAGCATCTCATTGCAGGCTCATATTCATGTTGTGGTCAATGATGACCCCCAAGTCTCTTTCTTCCGTAGTGCTAGCCAACGTAGCACTGCCTCACCTATAAGGATGCTGCAGGTTTTTCCTCCCAAGGTGGAAAACCTTGCATTTTTCGGTGTTAAACACCATCAGGTTCTCGTCCGCCCATTTGATGAGCCTGTCCAGGTCAGCCTGGATCACCCGCCTATCTTCTGGCGTGGATGCTTTACCCCAAAGTTTTGTGTCATCGGTGAACTTGGCCAGTCCACTTCTGATTCCAGTGTCCACATCATTAGTGAAGATGTTGAATAATATGGGTCCAAGGACAGAGCCTTGGGGGACCCCACTGGTCACAGGTCACCATGACGATTGACTTAGCAACAGGTATGCTAATGGAGGATTTAATTTTCGTTATCATAATAATTGGCATTCAGGGCATTAAAATATGAAATGTATACTGATAGGGGTATGAGGTCAGCTCATATATCTGGAAGGGGGTATGTAATAAGAAAAGAAAAGCTACATGTGGCATTCTATTTTTTCCTGTCATCCAAGTTTGGTTTTCAGCATGTCATTTTTGACATGTGTATATGGGTAGGAATAGCTACATAAACCTACTACGTTTGCCTTCAGCCTAGGCATGTGCAGTAGTCTACCCATTGGCTGCATATATGCCTGGCTACATGTGCATGCCACTTGTGGCTTCTAAGGCCAAAAAATTTAGTCATCATGACTAGAGGGACTTAGAGGAGGAGAGACTTTTTGTCTTTTGACCCGAATAGCTGAATAGCTAGGGCATTCACCTGGTAGCTGGAAACCTAGCTGATTTCTTAGCAAAGCAATCAAACAACCATACTGCTGTCCTTGTGTTCTCCAGTGCTTCTTTGACAGTTCTCCTAGATAGCCATGAGGAGGTATATGGGAGATATATGGGTTTAATATGAAAAGGATAATCTGGGGGGGGTGTATGACTGAGGTGGCTGCAGAGCCTGAAAGTGTGGGGCCCAGTGTTTTATCCTTCAGCCTTGCTCCTAGTGAGGCAGAAACTTTCCTATGAACTGCTATTCATCTTTTTTCCCACAACTATAAGCACAAGGGGCAGAGGCTAGCCTCAAAAGGAGATCCAGAGAATATTTTGATGTTCAGGGCAGATGACGTGAAGGTCATTCTCCTCCTCCCTCTTGTTGCTGTACATGGGCAAAGGAAAAATACCATATAGATGATGAAAAAATGGTCACTTAGATGGCTAGAAAGAGAGTAGAATGTCACCCATGCTTCCTCAGTTTGCCTAGGGAAACTGGGAATGGTGTGGAATTGATGTGAAATGGTATGAAAAATGTTAGTTTTATTCCATCTACTGCCTCCCCTTTATTCACTTAGCCAGTAGAAATGTTCTCAAACTGAGACTGAGTCAAGTTTTAGATCCTGAATACTTCCAAAGATGAAACTTGACCATAATTACCAAATCACCATATTTCTATAACAAACCAAAATAGAAATTTAGACCTGAAATTTGACCATGAAGCTTGAGCTATTTCTGACTGAAAAAAGTCAACTGAAAACAAGTACGTTTTTTCCCCTTTGTTTTCAGAACCTAAATATTGGTGTTGGACTCTACTGTGATTTATTTTACTATTAAACAGATCACAACATATATTCATTTAATAATAAATCTCTTATCTGTTAAATAGTTCCTCTCACTATGAAGAGGCCCTATGAAGTCCATAAGTCTACCTGTGGAGTAAAAGATGTTCAGAATTAAGAAGGATATTGTTGCCTACCATTTGAGCAAACCTTCAAAGAACAAGTATATCTCCCCAAATCAACAGGACAATTATTTTTAAAATGTACCTGCAATGAGAGAGCAGAATAACTTGCTCCTTTCTTATGTATGCATCATTGCATATGTCAATGTATTAGTCATTTTTTTTTAATTACAGGTCAAAATTTATTTAGATAATTTTACTGAATTGTATACAATCCTGCTTCATTGTCAGGCTCTTCAAAAACAGAAAATTAATTTAATAAAGTATTTTTAAGAAATATTATCCCATCTCTCATAGCTATTTCCTAATATGATCTCTTCTGCAAACAAAGCTTCAAAAATGGTATTTCCTTCTTTTAGAAAACACAAAGATAAAGTGCTGTGCTATTTAAAAAAAACAAATGAAAGCCAGAGAAAACATTGTAATAGTTCTAGAAGCATATGTAAAATTTGTAAGACTTTGCTGACTCTTCACTTGAAAAATTATTTTTTTCATTTATCTGTAGCATCTTCTACACTTATAATTCAGTTATTTCCATTAATTCCTATGACATTTTTATTGGAGTCATGTAATCAAACAAAGTCCCTAACTAATTTATCACCTACTGAATTTGCGTATCCAAAGATGATGTGTTAGTCTTATGGATACTCAGCTGACTTTGGCATGAGATCTATTGTACAACAAAAGGAAAGGTGTCACTGCCTAGAGAGCCAAGTTAAACAAGGAACTATTAAGTCTGACTGCTTGCTATAAATCCTCAGAGTTCCCAAAAGGATGCAATCAATTCTGTTTACTCTATGTGATTTGTCCAGTGAAATGATTAATTATTTTCTGAGCCATTCTTGGTAGAAGATAGTATATTTCTTTATAAAATGGACCCGGTCTTTTATTTTACATATCAAATGTTATATCTTAATGATCAAATCATGCCCTGGTATGTAATCTACCAAGAAAACTTACAGAATTCAGAATTGCCATTATTTTGTTCTTTTAGACCAAGGGTGATATCCAGGGGCTCCTGGTAAGATACAAATATTAGAGGTCAACATTAGGGAAGAGCTCATGTTCCAGGGACATATAAATATGGGGACTTTGCGCCTGTCTCCTGTCTATTCCCAGTCTTCTTTAAGGTATTTCTTTTTATATCACATGAAAAGAATAGCTATTTGTCCAACTGAAATTCTGTCTTTATTTTCATTTTGTAGCTTTTAAAAAGGAGAGACAATGGTTGTATTTATGGGAATTATACAGTTGTATTAATAGTAGGAAAAAAAATTAAACAAAATCTTTCAAATGAAGGAAGAAAAAATATACAAAACTGAATTCCTGCTTGGAGTTACCAACCTGACAGCCAAGCTGGATTCCAGATGGCAACAAGCCACATACAGAGCTGTGCACCTGACTAAGGGAAAGTTGCACTGTGCTCTCGCAATGCAGTCTTTCTAAAGCAAATACTAACATCCTGTAGATACTTTTACAAGAGGATTTAGAGATCAGCTACAGGACACCCAGATGACCATAACAAAGGAGCTACTGCAAAGTAAATGGCAAGAAAAATGAGGCATGTGTGGAGTACAAAAAGAATTCTAAAAGGTGGTGGGTGGCCTTTTGGCTAATTATGTAATCAGCCTGGCACTTGTCCCTGTTGTTGTTTAAAGATTCCTGTTTCCTTTTCTGAATAGCCTCTTTAAACTGTAAATGAGATAAGATAATAAAATGGACCTAACAAAAACTCCAAAGATCAAAATAGACAAGAAGAATGTCACTAAACATAAATAACTTGTTGGATTAAACCTCTTTACATAGATAAACACACATATCCTTGTTCCTACAGAAAAGAAGTAAATGTCATTTTATGTGTCTATTATTTTACAGCATCAGAGAAAGATCTTGTCCCTAGCTGTTGTCATTATTCCTATTTTCCATAGTAATGTAATCAGCATGAAGGCTACTTATATACAAAGACAAATGCTTGTGGCAGCACCACAAGTAGACGCATAGGCAAAAAAAGAAAAAGTCTCCATTGCTTACCAGACTATGGAGTAACTGCAAAGTCGTCACTAGAAAGTTACTTCTGGTTTTTCCTCTAGTTGCTTCTCCTATAGGCTGTGGTGGACCAGAAGTTAGGTCCCATATCAATCTTTTGTTGACTCATTCCCTCACTTTGAACTGACATCTGGGTGTCCTGTTCCTCCATCACTTGTTCATTTGAACTACCCAAAACCATCTGGTAGGTGACCCTTCCCAACAGTGGAGATAGGGATGAGACTGCCTCATTAACTTACCTCAACAGCAATCATTTTGAGTTCAGGATCATGGAAATCAGACATCTAAAAATAAATGCATTATTTGCACCAACTTACCTCATTGAAGGAATTGTAACATACATTCACAGAAATTAGGACTGGAAGTAAAGGTGTTGATCATCTAGGGCAGAATTCTATTTTTGCAAGGAGAGGTTATGTGGCGTGTACATTTAGAGAGGGTGTGTGCAGTTAACTATGCACTCACTGGGCAGAAAAACAGCTACTTATGCACTCCACTTCTACATACATAAGTGCATGAAAATCACAAAAATATAGCCATTTTTGATTTGGAAATTGGCCCTCTGCACAACAAATTCTTCCTTTATCCAAACCTACATTCAAGTACACACATAGGTAACCATTGAGTTACCACTGAGTTCCTCATTCGCAGCTGGGAGAATTCCCCTGTCAAAATCTAGAAGAAGGCAGCAAAACATTTTATCTCATAAATAGCACTGGTATTTAAAATGGGAATAATTAAAATAAAATTGCTATGTAGACTCATGAAAATTCCTGGTTGAAGTTATCCATCCTTAGCCCAATTTTAACCTTCGGTATCCGTCACTTTATCACAATGAACCCATTCTGACTGAAATGTTCATGGATGATTTTATGCATGGGAAATATTTCTGGACAATTTCACGTTACTGAATACAGGTTTCCCTCACTTTATACTGTACATGTGTTCCTGAAAAATGGGACATAACTATATTTGCATAGAGGGAGCCCACTTTACAATGTAACAAATAGGGATACGATTCAAGACCTCGACTGTACAGACCCCCAGGCCCATTTCTAACTTCTACAAGACAATTTTGGTACTCACCAACAGCAGACAGTACACATAAGCATAGGGCATAATCATAATGGGGATGGCAAATACAGAAATACATGTCGTAGACAATAAGTGAGGAGCACAGAGCCACACAAGAGACTATATTTTGATGTACATCACTCCCACGATGCACCACACAAAGCAGCTGCCTGTGGGCTTCCACCACACCAATATGTGAGGGAGTGGGGCCTAGGAGTGGCCGTGAACTCCCTAGCGCCCCCTACCATCACGTCACGGTGGACTAGGCACCCTCAAATCCTCGCCTGCCATGACTTTGCTGTTTAATAAGTTAAATGGGAGGCTGCCTTTGTTCCCCTAGTGAACGGCATGTGTGTTCTTGCCCCTACTCCAAATGGGGCGCCTCTGTGCGCCCCCCCCTTAAGGGGTATGCATGCCTCCAAACCTCCCCTTTAGCACGCCCCAAGCCTCGCAGCTGTTCCGTGGAACGTTGTACAGTCCCCTGCCCCTCAGGTGCTCTCTCCCTGCCACCCTGGGCTCGTCGCCTGCCTGGCGCCCCCTGGGCCAGGCTCCTACCCACCGGCCTGTTACCGGCACCCCGGGCCTGTCTCTCCGCTGTCTGGCTCCTACTGGCACCCCTGGGCCTGGCGCATTGCCGCCGCCCTGTTCCCGGTGCCCCTGGGCCTGGCACATCACCACCGCCCTGTTCCTGGTGCCCCTGGGCCTGGCGCGTCGCCGCCGCCCTGTTCCCGGCGCCCCTGGGCCTGGCGCATCGCCGCCACCCTAGCTCCTACTATTCACTCCAATGTCCTGCTACTGGTAAATATCGAGTTGGGCTCAGGCGGCCGGAGCCTTACCTGGCCTCCCCAACCCTACTGGGTCTTTGCCAAGAATACCGGGTTGGGCTCAGGCGGCCGGAGCCTTACCTGGCCTCCCCGACCCTTCTGGGTCTTTATCAATCAGAGCCTGCCCCACTCTGGGGCCTGGGTCATGCCTCTCGCACCTGCTGTCCCACTCTGGGGCCTGTGCCACACCTCTCACAGCTGGGGCTACAACCCCCACTCAGCGAGCGCCCTCCTGGCACTCTTTATGCTGTGCGCCTAATGGGCACTGGGAACCTCCAAGCTGCTGGAGAATCCCCGTGAGGCCTCCTCACTCCCCTACAAACAAAAAAACCACACTCACTGGCTCCTGACAAGTGGTGGTAGGGGGTGATCCACACTGAACCCCATTGCCCCATGCTGCATGGAAGAGCTCTGCTATGAGCCCCCTAGAGGCCCTGATGGCTCCTGCAGCAGCTGGTGAGTGCAGAGCATTTTTTTTTTAAAGAGCTGGGATGCTGGAGCTAGGGCAGAGAGTCATTGACAGGGCTGGGAGAGCAGACAGGGTATGGGGGCTCATGGCAAAATCCTCCTGTGAAGTGCGGGGCAGTGGGGGCAGCGGGGATTGCCCCCCGCATCTGGCAGAAGCCGATGAGTGCGATGCTTTTTTTTTCTTTCTTTTTAAAGGCTGGGATGCTGGTACTGGGTGGGGCAGGGAGGGCAGCCATTGATGGAGCTGGGAGAGCTGGTGGGGGCTGGGGGAGCAGACAAGGATGGGGCCTGGCAGGGATTCCCTGCCATGGTCTGGTCCGCCCCCTACCCCCGCTACTTACCAGCACAGAGCCCAGGTCTAGCTCCCTATGGTGGTGAGCAGGAACTACCTGAATTGCTGAATCTCTGAATCTTTCTTTGAATCTATCTGGAGGCTTTGAATCAATTTGGATTTTTTTTTTGGTCGTTCGATTTGGATTTGAAGATTTGGCTGCCGAATGAAGCCAAATCTCCTCTGAGTCCAATCAGCACCTGAAGCTTCACACAGCCCTAGTGTGTATCTATATTGCATTTTATATATATATATATTTTGTATATTTACATGTTATATATACAAAAATATATGTATGTATGTATACAATATTACCCTTCTGTTCTTACACACACCAGCCCAAGAAGCAATCTGTACATATAGTGCATCTTTCAACAGCCCTTATTCTATGGCTTATCTAACCAGACACTGCTATGAGCTTTAAACCAAGAAGTAACTGGCACTAGCTAGCAACAGCTATGTACTTCGGTCTTTGATACCAAATTTATCACTAATTTTGGTTCTAAAAAATACAGATTTTTAGTTGGCTTATAACAGAGGCTTAGTAACTAACTTTAAAAAAGATAAGGTTTAGACCTGCTAGCTAAGAAAGATGAGGTTTGAAATGTCAAATTCCTGACAAATATTATAGTTTAGCATGGACTTATATCTACCATTTGTATCACAGATGTGTCTAAAAAATATGAACTCCATCCTCCACTGAGTTCATACCAGGGAAATATAAACATAATGAATTTAAAGTGTCTCTAGCTGTGAATTTTGGACTTCTAAAATTTCTTTTCAAAAAGTAGCTAGCTATGAGCAATTTGGCAGGAGCTGAATGCAGAGCTAAGGTTTTGGGGTAAGTATACACACTTTCATTTTATTTTTCTTTGTAAAGTATGAGTTGCTGGCATTCATCTCTTAGTTACAAAGTCCCTTCTAAGGCAGTTACTTCTATAGATATGTAGGTTTCTACCTAAACCACTATTACAGATTAACAAGACTATATAATATAGTTTTCCAAGGAAAATTATCTACTTAGATTATCTCTGTCCCAAGGAGTTTATAATCAATTTGGTGTTTGTACAGCTCTTAGCACAAAATGTTCCTGCTTTGTGAAGTTGCTAAGTGCTACTGCAATACAACTAATAAACATGGTTGTGCTTGTCTGTGTACCTAGAAAATTCTTCCTGTAGATGTGATTGCACCACTTTTTTAAGTTAACAGGTGACATGCTAATAGTGGTGAAAGTAAAATTTAACTTTATGTTTCTAGACTATATCTTTTACTCTTTGTTTGTTTCCCACCACCAGTCACAGTGATTTCCTGGACGATGGTGAGGAGGGAATCCTGCCAGCAAGAGTATGAAATAAAATTGAAATAAGCAATACTGCAGATGCAAAGACCTATAGTAAAGACCGCGACAAGACTCCATTGGCTAAATTTATTCTGAGCCTGAGTGCCAGTAAGGCTTTTATAGGGATATCAGATTGACAGAATTTTATTAGGCAAGTAGGTGAATTATGCAAATGAGTGTCTAATTAACCATAGAACATAACTAGATTTGGGAAGACAAAGAACTACAGGTCTGGGGACAGAATCTGATCAGACAGTTTAAATACCAAATCTGGACAAAATCTAAACCCAGGGGGTGGGTGAAGGGGAGTCAACTGCTGGTCATATTTCCATATGGAGTTCCATATAATCCTATCAAACATAAAACCTTGAAAGGAAAATGATACATCAGCACAAATAAGAAAACAGCGCAAATCAAACAATAAAAATTTGTTGTTTCTGTATAACGTCAAAAACAACATATGTGTCAAAGCACTTTAAGAGCCTAGAAAGCCTGTCCTGGGGAGAATTTATAAGGCTGGCTTATGGTAACTTTAATCTTTTTTATATAATATGTGTGAAAAAAAATCAAACCACGAGCCCTCATAACTGTTGGACTCTAGTAGTGAGGAAAAACAAACACAAACAATTCACGCGTTTTATTTAATTTCCTCCTACTCCCTGACTCCTCAATTTAATCTAGTCCTTTTACCTGTTCCCATCATCCCCTTCTTGAAATCTGAACTTTTCTACCTCCTGATCTATTATCCCCTACCAACAGGATAGTCCCCAGCTAGTCATGCATGAGCTACCCCCATTTTCTTCCTGCAGATCCCTTCCTACATTCCACCTCTTCAGTAATTCCTATTACTATCCTTGCATAACCATTAAATCCCACATAACCACTTTCTCCTGAATTATTTCATAATCTCCAAATTGTTGGGGGTATTCTTATCTGGTGTGATACAACAGATCCTTTGCATTCATTCAAATTAAACTTTTTTCAGCAGCCAAGGTCATGATTTTTGTGTGTTTGTTTGTCTGGTTTCATTTAGATATATCTGGAGAACAGCATGCATCCTATCTTAAGAGCACAATCTGATCTTGAATTTGGATCTAGAGGGGTGGACACTTAAACCTGTGTGGAGTCTGATGTTACTTTAACTTAGTAGGAAAGCAGGAGTTCAGTTCTGTGTCTGTAAAGAACTGCATACATTATTTTCAGTGGTATATAAGGGCCTGATTGTTCTCTATTTTAGTGTATCTCTAGTAGAATTAAATAAAGATCGTTTCTTTTTCTAGGGGGATATGAATATCCATGCCCCAAACTGATCAGTATATCTTTTAGTATCATAGTTAATTACTTGTTACTTTCAATTATGATCTAAATTATAAGATAGTATACAGTCTAAGCAGGAAATAGAAACCAGGAGTTCCAGTTACTAGCCACTGCCTCTCACTACTTGATCATAGATCTGGCAAGAAATTAAAGGAAAGAGAAATCACCGCGTACTTATTCACCAGAAGGATATGTCAAGTTTATCTGATGCTTGAGGAAAGATATTCATAAACACATGTGTTGTTCATAACATATTTACAATAAAGGTCTTTGTTACTCCTGATCTTTTATATATTTCCTTATGACTGGGATAAATATTGTGTCCCTTTCAAACTATCGTACATCTTTAATACATGCAAAAAATACCAGTTGTGATCTGTGATTGTTTTTTCAAATAGGAGAGATAAATACACAGTATCTATCAGTCTTAGACCATGACATTTCCGGAGCACAATGCCAGTATTCATGAAAAGCTGTGGCACAGTGTTTTTCAATGTTGCTCATCCCACATTTAGTTTACACAGCTGTGGATTATAGCTATCTAAAGAAACACACAGAGACCAAGGTGACAGTGAGATTTAAAGAAATAACTATTAAGGCAAGAAACAAATACACAGACAGAATCCCTGCGAGCTAAATTGTGGTTGTCACAGCTCTTTTCCCACTGACACTGCTGTATGAGAAATAACCACTAACATAATCCATTTATCTCATGACAAGACTCTTGGTTTATGACAAAAATCAGAGATTTAGAGATTGACTTAAGGGTGAAGCTCTCAGAAGTTGGGGAGTGCCAGGGGAAAACTAATATCTGGAGAGTCTTAAAGGATGCTGAGGCCTGTAGTTTTTCTTGGAAGGAAGGAAACTCACCCCAAAAGGATAATGAGAGTAGAGGAGGTACAAGATTGTGCACAGAAGCAGCCACATGAGTACCTCTTATTAAGCTAGAGACTGTCAGAGAGCAATTTTATTTGTACTAGCTTGTAAAAGGGTTTGGAGTATAAATATTGTGTGGAGATGGAATATATTGTCAAAGGCTATCAAATGGGAAGTCCTTCAAGTTTTTGGGCTATGACTACAGAAAGCATTTTGCAGAGAAACTGAAGTTTCACTATGTAATATTGGCCATGCCCTAAATGCAGCTTCATCACTAGAAAGAATTTCTTTACTTACCAGCCTTGACAGAAACTGGTGCTAAGCACATTAAGATCAGACAGGATATTAATATGATTATGCTTTATTGTATTGTACTGTAATAAGTACAGTACTTTAGTGCTATTAAACAGCTACACCCTTGCACAGATACTCAGTTTTTACTCAGTCTTTGAGGACTTCCTAATGGCTGAGTAAATGTCATACCATGACTTCATATTTGGCCTAACAGAAATATGCCTGGGTAGACTGAATGTCATATTGATTTAGGTCCCACTCCTGTATTATGATTCAGGTAAACATAGTAATGAATCCATTCTCCAATGTTGCTCTGTAAAGGAGTAGCAGTTCACATGAATACCTTGCCACCAAAGTAAATGGGGCTTCAGAGAGGCATAATTTTTCAGCACAAGAATCATAATGCAGGCTTAGGGCCTTTAATGAGATATGTGTTCATGAAGCACCACTGTTACTTCATGTAATCACAAACTCAGTACTTTGTTTACATTGATTGTGCTGACACCTTTCTCTCCAGTGCTGTATTTTTCAGATATAATGGAAGCAGAAGGGGAAAAAATCCCAAATACTTTTCTGGAAGGATACTTTTTCCTCAATCTCTCTCTCTCTCTCTCTCTGTTATGATTTAAATGGCACACATCACTTTAGTATGTAATATTAAAACCAGTAAGGGAAATGATCCTTTAAACAATGGAGAAGGTCATGAGTTTTGTCTCACTGAAAACCATGAGTCTGTGGGGGAAGAAAAGTTATTAAATACTTAACAAACTTCCTTGACTCTCCCACTGATTTCTCTGGTAAAGATCTGAGGGAAAAAATTCCATTGAATTATGCCTGAAATATTCAACACTCAGATTCAGCACAACATTTCTAGAGGGCAAAATAGAGTTATCCATTATTTGGGTGATTGTGAGAAATTCAGCAGGGGATTTGTGAGGGAAAACTGATACTACTTCAGGTTTGAAAATAGTTTCAGTGTTGATAATATTGTAGCAATTTGTGCAAAATACTAGCACACTGAATGCTTCTACCTAGCATTTATTCCCTTCCTCTTTGGGTTATCTTGGGCATTTAACAGTGGCATTTCTTATCACATTACACTTCATGCTGACCCATGTGCACAGATATGTGTCAGAAGCTACAGACAGAAAGTCTAGCTCATAAATAAATGAACTCATAAATGTTCAAAGTGTGGATCTGTGAATGATTTTTGCTACACTGCTCATTTTGTATGCCTCTTTCTGAGTTGAAAGGGGAAGGGGAAACTGAGGGCAGAGGTTGAGCAGAGAGTACTGTAAAATGCTGATTTAGAGGCATCACAGGAAATTATTGGAGACATCTGGAATCAACATCGTCCATGTCTGAAGAATGAATGCTCAAGTGCTGCATAGGTGTAATTTAATCTATTGCTGCTTTGAATTAGTCACATTCAAATGTCTATTGATTTGAAAATTTCAAGATCATCAGAGTTTCCCATCTTTGGAAGGTCTGCCCAAGATACAATGAGCACAAGCTCACTTGACAGTTCGGTTGGGTTCAGCCTTGAAGTGTGTAAAACTCAACTGTTTCTCTTCATAAGAATGTGTTCAAGCATTAGCTTCATTATGGGTCCTTGTGGCTTCTCTTCTCCTTAGTGAAACAGAGCCCTGAAAGGCTAAGGTGAAATTTAGCCAGAACATTAAGTTCCCTGGTTTTGCACCAATATTTTTAAATATTCCCAATGTTTTATAGACAGGTATACAACACCCCTGTTTCACCTAAAAGTAGGCCAAGGCTCACTCAAAAGTAGGACCTTTCTAAACCTTTGAGCAAGTAGGAAATGAGGCTATTTGAAATAAAACACAAAACAAAGAGGGTTCTGTATGGGATCAAGAGTGATTGCAAACATATTTCATTGCTCTAATTAAAAATAGCAGTGAGGTGTTGTTAAGCATTTAGAAAGCTGGATGCTTTTTTCATTTAACCTATCCACACTGTTTGGGATGGCAAACTCCTTCTGAGAGGTATGAGTAATTCCTATGAGTAACTCTTCAGTATTGGGCTGGAAATCATAAAAGAAGCAATATGATCTTTCATTGCTTCCTGTATTCAGTGGGTCTGGATATACCACTAAGATGATATTGTTATTATAATTATAATAATTATTATTATTATTTCTTGATAATATTCCCAAAGATTCGATATAAAGTGATAACACACCAACTAAACACATCTTATACATGTATACATATTAGAAATATGTCTTATATATAACTTTTTTGAACCCTAAACAATTTCATGTGCAAGATTCAGGTTCAAAAGTAGAAAATAGTTTTTATTGTGTGCAAATTGGTTTGCTTATCCTTGTTACTTGCTGTAGTACCAAGAGGTCCCTGCATTAATTTTGTTTACACCACTGTCAGTAACTTCATATGTTATAGCACATACTAGTCATCAGAATTAAATAACTCATCATCATAGATGATATAGCAGCCCTTGTTTACCAATACATGAGAAGGTGAATGCAAGAGATTGTAATTATAAAGCCAGTGGAATCTATGAGGTCTTTATTTAATTTAGCCTGCAGGATGACCGCCAGCTGTTACTGAATCAGATGAAAAAACCAAACAGACATGCAGAGAAGTAACACAGTTGCCATGGGAACTGCAGTAAAGTACATGAGTGCAGAACTTTCTGTAAGTACAAAACATGGAAAAATAAGATCAGAAATTGATTATCATTTACACAGCCACAAGCTGATGAACAGTTCATCCTGCAGATGTATGGTCACCAAAGTGATCTTACAATTTTGTAATGCTATTACACCTACCCAAGAGTAGTGTATATATATATAGTATGTGTTTATATATGTTAAAAATAGAGAAGGGTGAAATTATATAACAGTAATTTGTAGTAAAATGCTTTATAGAGATGATCTAATTATTCTGCAAACTGTCATTATAAACCTAAGAAATTATGCATTACATTTAAATTTTAAAGAAATCTAAACATGTTAAAATATAGAAAAGCATAAATTATCCAGAAATGGTGTCTCTATCTTGCATTAATGTCCTACAATAACCACAGAACTATGGTTAATAGGATATACTGGGTGCATCTACATGGGTTATTCATTTTATTGTAACCTGGGCAGTACTCCAAGAGGTACCTCCTCTCCAACTGAAGGGATCAGAGCAGGGGCACAAGTGCTGTGGGAGGTGTAGGGACCCTCCTCCCCCTATAGAGCACAGCCAGGTCACCAATGAGGACTTAACCATACACCTTTTAATGAGAGAACAGTACTGGGAACATAGCCAGTATAAACCAGTGGGTATAGGGGACACTACAATGCCCCGAGGGGGCAGGATTCAACAAAGGTTAGATACTTACAATCATAAACATAGTCATCCAGTTGACAAAAGACAGGGTTAACAAAATATAAAATGCAACCAGCAGAACAAACAATATTGGTTGGCGAAATATAAAAGGCACAAAATACAAAACATCAAATAACAAGGGATATAGGGCCTAGGTCCCTGGAGGCGGTGAAAGGGGGGGAACACAATGACCCTCTTCTACAAAAATGTCTCCTTATCATTTCACTTATCCCAAGTCATCCCAACTGAGATTATGAACTCAGATCTCCCACATAGTAGGCAGAAATACTACCACACAGCCACCAGTACTAGTACTCTGACAAGCTGCTAGGGTTCTTGACCTTCCAGGAGCCCTGGCCTCACATCAAGCTTCCTGGCCTCTTATGGAGGAGCTGGAAGCAGAGCTGGGAACCTCTCAGGTCGCTGCTCAGATCCTGGCTGGAGCAGGGGAGCCTCTCCTGCTGGCCACAGCTTCTCGTAGGGGATCCTGGAGCCTAGCGGGGAGGCTTCTCGTGCTGGCCGTATGCCGTGCTGCTGAGGGTCCAACTGCTGCCTGCAGGTCCCACTCCTTCAGGCTCTTCTGGGGCAACTGCTTCCGCCTCGCTGGCCCAGGTCTTCCGGCTCTTTGAAACTCCTTCCTTGTGGTCCCTTGCTGGTCTCCCCTGAGTCAGCTGTGCTGCTCCTTTTTTCCCCCTCCAGGTGACCCAAGGGGCCAATCAGGGGACATGAAGGGTGAGTCTCTGGGACCTGATTGATGAGGAAGGGGAATCCCAAGCCCTCCAATCATCTTTTACCCTTTCAAAACCTCTGGGCTAAATAGCCCATCACACTACAAAGGGTTACTATGTAGTGAACTACGGTACAGTAAGTCTTCCCTGCAAGAGCATCTATATGAGCTCCCTATTGGGAGCAAATCTGCTCCTACCCTGCTCTGCCCCCTGCAGCAGCCAGGGAAAGTTCCAGGTTCCTCTGGGGTGCTAGCCTGGGAGCTGGTAGGAAGCACAGAGTCACAAGACCTCTGTCCAGCTGCAGTAGCAACTGTCTTCTGTCCCCGTACACATTGGGAGGGGTCCCAGAAGTGGGACAACTCCTGGTCAGCTCTCAGCAGTCTTGGCACCACTCAGCTCCTGGCTCCTGTGGGGAGCTGGGAACTTAGCAGCACTGGGACGTGGAGGGGGTGGGGGGAGAGCAGAGAACTACCCCATATTGGTGCTGCTCAGATCCCAGCTCCTGGGAGAAGCTAAGAGCTGAGCACCACCAGAACTGGGGAATCTCCCCATCCACTGTGGCCCCCTGTGGCAGCATCTACTGAGCAGTTAGTTTATTACCTGTATTTACAGGTAGTAACTAAGTGCACAGTAGACTAATTAACTGTACAGTAAATGGTGTGCACATGTAGACAGTAATATTTTACTGTGCAGTAGATTAGTCTACTGTGCAGTAAAGCATCTCATAAGGATGCACCCACTGTCTACAGTACTAGGTTGGATTAAACTTACATTTGAAGCTTTGCAATATTTTTTTTAATAAATGAACTTTTCTCAAAATTTAGATTATTTCCTGAAGCGTTACATATATGAGGCCATGAAAACATGCATGGAAAGCATAGTTCTTTTATTTGAACATATGCATAAGTAAATTGTGGGGACAAGAAATTAAAAAAAACCAACACACCTAAACACATTTAGTTTAGTCTTTTCAGCGTGTGTGTGTATGGAGGTGGGAGAAAGAAGGGGAAGGGGGTTGGCTAAGGTATGGAAAGAGAAGACGTCAGAACTAGCCAAAGTCTTCTAGAGTCTGTGGCTCTTGATAAGAAAAGGCATATGTAAATTAGTAAGTGTAAATGGAAATACCTATTGGATATGCTTGCCGCATGTGGACCTGTCTGCCGTGTAGTATTATTTGTGTCTGGGTGGAGAGTGTATTTAGTCCCATTCTTCTGCCCTGTGGAGCAGCTTACTTGCTACCTGCTGGGCTACTATAGCTCAGTTAAATACTCTCCTAAATGCTTGAGTTTAACAGTGGGCTTAGAATTTATTTTGACAGAAAATGACAACTTTTGTGAGTGTCTGCAGCAGATGCATTATCTCCTTCACACACTATCTCATCCTTTTCAATAGCTGGAACTTGAAGGGGATTAATATTCTCTCTCCACTCTTCATACACAGTTAAAGGGATAGGCAATCCTTGAAACCTACAGCATTGTGAAGCAGTGTTGGTGGATTCAGAAAATATTTTTTTCCCTCTGTTGCGCTGTCATTCTGGAGTCCTGAGCTTAATCCATGCAAATGATTACTACAGCTAATATGTACAGGGAGCTCTTTGGTTTGACTATAGCAGCTCTAATGAAAAAATAAAAAGATAAATAGATGTCATTTTGGACTTTCCTTTTGGGATTTTGGAAAATTGGCAAGACATACTATTAAGACTGTGACCATCTGTGGTTATTAAAATTCTCATTCTACTTTCTGCAATGGCACAAGTGTCATCCCTTGTACAATGTTGGCAGGGGAGGGAAGGGGAGGAGGGAACACTACTATTTAATATAGTTTGCAAATCATAGCTTATTTCACTTCCTATCCAAAATATGTGGAGTAGTGTTATTTACTTTTAAACAATGATTTTTCATCTGAAAGGTGATTACTTAGGTAGGAGTGAACTGATCCCACTGAAGCACTTCTGGATGGACGATGTTATTACAGAAGAAGCCGGTAGTGACCACCATATTTACAGTTCTGTCCTTGAATTAATTTGCATGCCAAAATTTACTTATAACAAAATGACTGAACACAGGTGGAACACCAGCTGATGGTTTATACAAGAACACTGGGGAAATGTAATCTGAATGAATTACCTTTATGTTACAAGTGAAATTAACTCAATTGAATTAGGGGTCTTTTATTATGAATAAGTGAATGTATGCACAGAGGGGTTTGATACAGTTTAACTGAGCTTCTTTAAAAGTTAATTCAGAATCTTTTTGTTCAGTCTTGTTGGGCACATCTACACAGGCTATTAATGCGCTGTAAGCTTATTGTGTAGTAAAATACTCCATGTGTACCTGTTGGGAGAAGGTCAACGAAGGACTACTCCTGCCATAATTTCCCCCCCTACAGCAGTCTTGGGCTGGCAGGGGGCACCAGGGTCAGGTCTGTGTTCTGGGGGGTGAGGGAAGCTGTCCTGCCTCTGGGGCAGATGCCTTCCTAAAACAGGGGATGGGCAGCAGGCAACTGCCTGGGGCAGGGGATGGTGTCCCAGGCTCCTCTCTGATCTCAGAGTGGCGGCTGGGAAACAGGCAGCCATCCAGGGGAGGGCACAATTCGCTCACCCCCTGCTGCCCAGGCTGACTGGGAGTAATTTGTTCCTGGTCAGTGTCTACACATGCACTAGTATGCAGTAGCTACTGTGAGGTAAATCTACTACCTCTATTTACAGGTAGTGGCCAACCATGCAGTAGACTAAGTTACTGCACAGTAAATGCTTCGCACATGTAGATGGTGAAGCCTTACTGTGCAGTAGATTCATTTACTGCTCAGTAAAGCATCTTGTATAGATGCTTCCCTTGGCCGTGTCTACACAAGGTGTTGACTGTGCAGTCATTACTGCATAGTAATTTAGTACTTATATAAACAAGTATTTAATGACTGCACAGTAACCTGAGTAGTCTTGGTCTACTGTGCAGTCAGCATCTCGTGTAGACGGGGCCCTTTTGTCGAAAAGCCCTAAACCCCCAGTATGTTGTGACAAAAGTTTAAAGAAAATTGCCTGTCTAGTGTAAGGCAAATGTTAAGTTAGTGTTCCTGCCTGTTTTACCAGGTGGACTTACTACTGATCAATACAAGTATAAATTAGAGAGATTAATACCAGTATAAGGCCCTATGAATGATAAACAGTCATTATAGAGGAAGGCAAAAACTCTAAAAGTCACTTTTAATGATTTGGAGAAACATAGGAATAGCAAGTGTGACATGCATGTTGTTTGTAATAGAAAGAGACAGATAATTACAGAAAATCTAACATATAAGTGGACTTGTTTCAAATAGAATCTCCCTGCTACCCTACAAAGTTTTCCATGAGGCATCAACTGTTCTTCAGGCAATAGAAAACAGACTTTTAAAAGCCCATTGATCTCAAAGGAGCTGTTCAGGGAAATGTACTTGCATGAGTCGCCTCAATTTGCCTCAGCTCAATAGCTTTGCCTCTCTTTGTTTTCTTATGATTAAGAAAGTTCCTGCACTAGACTTTCATTTGAAATGGAGGGCTGTCTTATTATCTAGCCTCCATGCTGTTTAAAGTGTTTCTTTTTTCTGTCTTAAAGAATGTTTCAGAATTAAAAAGTTGTTGGGTTTTTGGCAGTAGCACTGTTGATCTAAGGACATAGGCAGACAAGGTTCTTTGGGTAGATGTGATATCACATCTTTTATTAAACCAACTGAGTAGTGGAAAAAAGTTTATTGCAAGCTTTTGGGTGTAATCACCCCTCTTCAACAAGATTCCCTCTAAGCTGCGTGTGTGTGCAGCCATGCACAATAAAAAATCTTACCGTGCTATAACTTTTTAATGCTGTGCACTGGGGCTGGTGCGGGACACCTATTGCTCAGCTGCATGGGGGCCACTCTGTTCCACTCCACTCCTCACCACGCCAGCATTCCCGCAGGGAGGGAGAGTGCAGCCCCAGCCACAGCAGCCCATGAGGGGTTGGGCCACTGATCAGTGGGTAATCATTGCCCCTGCCCCTTCCTCCTCCATGCCCACAGTGCAGGGCAGGCAGTGGCTCCTCCCCAAGGCAAGGCAGGGGCCAAGCCAGGCACTGTGCTGGCTTCACTGGCTCCAGGGAACTGCTCTGCTCCCCAGCCCCTTTGGGCAAGCTGTGCCTCGAGTCTTGCCGGCTTCATCCTAATCTTAGTTTTCATCCCTGTGCCACAAGCCCCACAGCTCCCATAGGTCTCTGCCTGATCCGCCCAGTGGCAGGACACACATGGCACCATATGGCTTTCAAAGGCTGCAGCAAGGCATGGAGGCAGGAAGCAGGCAGAGTGCAACCTGCGTGCTGGTCCAAGAGACATGGCAGGGGCACACTTTATGTAACAAAGGTACTGGAGACAAAGTCAGCTCTTTGGTAACTGAAGACAAAGAACTCAAATGCTTGCCCAACTTTAAGTATTGATTAAGCCTTAATCCTGACCACAGAGACATGATTAAAAGGTAGCATGTGGGTATTACAGCTAGTTTCTCTATTATTTACAACAATGCAAATTAAAAGCAGAATTGGGCCTTTAAAGAAAAAACCGAACAAGATAATGGATAGACTGAGACTAATATTAAAGAATGCATCTGGTACACAATGTAATATTAAATATTAAAGGGGGAGGCAGGACCAATTTGGGAATGGACCAAAGCAGCGCACTCACAAATTGAAGTGGGGTGCTTGCAGATCACTACACCTTAGAGGGCACATTGCTCTACAGGCATAGGAAGTTTCTGCTGTTTTGAGACTTCAAGGAATGAAAGAAGCTAACAGGATGTCAGTGAGACTGTGAACAGATGGAAATTAGGAAAACAAATGGTAGAGCAAGGAAGGGAGGGGGAAAAGAGGGGGAAGAAAAGCCAAAGGTGAGTAAGGGAGACTACAGTAGTAGATTTAAAGCTAGAAAAGAGGCTGTCTGTGAAAAAGTAAATAGCTGGAAATTAGGAAGACAAAGGGCAGAAAAGGAGTGAGGGAAAGGAGAGGAAGGGGGGAAAAGAAAAGTGTAAGAAGTCAAGTCTGGCAGGTATCTGGTGAATCAGATGTCAGGCAGGTTGTAATGTGAAGGAGAAACCAAACAGTGACTGTGCACAGAATGAACGCACACCTAAATTCTGTCAAAGACAAGAATACCCAACTACCTGTGGGTGCACACTTCTCACAAGACAATCACTCCCTCGCCGATCTCTCAGTCTGACCCTCAAAGGGAACTTACAACACACCTTTCATAGATGAGCTTATGAACTTCACTTCATAAATCTACCGGATACAAAAAATCAGTGACTCAGTACAGACATTGGATTTATGACACATTACAACCTGCCTGACATCTGATTCACCAGGTACCTGCCATACCTGACCTCTTACACTTTTCTTTTCCCCACTTCCTCCCCTATCCTCCCTTCCTTTTCTGCCCTCTGTCTTCTTAATTTCCAACTGTTTACTTTTTCACAGACAGCTTCATTTCTACCTTGAAAATCTATAAGTGTAGAGTCTCCCTTACTCACCTTCAGCTTTTCTTCCCACCCTTTCCCTGCCTTGATTGCTCTACTTTTTTTCCTAATTGCCACCTATTTACATTCTCTCTGATGTCCCATCACACTTTTAGCTTATTTCATTCCTTGGGGTATCAACAACAGAGACTTCCTATGCCTGAAGAAGGGCGATTGTGCCCAAAAGCTTGCAATAAACTTTTCCCACTACTCAATTGGTCTAATAAAAGATATCACATCAACCCAAAGAAACTTGCCTGTCAGCATTAAAATTGCCTCTTTAGAAAATTCATATACACTCTAAACATTTTGATGTCCTTACAAATTAAACTCTAGCCTGGGATCTGATTTAAAAATAAACAAATAAATGTATAGGGTTAGCCTGCTTACTTGTAATGGAAGAATCGTCTTGATATTTTTTACTGCAAATGAATAACCTGCAGAAAAAAAATATTAGTTTTAAATTTCTGGAAAGATTTGCTAGTAGCCTTATGTATTTTTTAGTTAGTAGGTCTTAAAATCTTAGCATTTTATAACCTCTGTTTTTTTATTCTGCTTTCTAGAAGTTGGGAATGGGCTCATAATACATTTGACTTCTAGCTTAAGTGGAAAACTTCAAATATCAAGATACAGAAGTGAAAAGGTTGTGCTGCTAAGGACTGTGGAACTGCTGGAACTATCTTGACCACTGAGCAGCAACTGAAACTTTAACAGAAGTAGGTTCAGCTTCATAAGAAGCTGCACCCAAACACATAGAAAAAGGATGATGTTCTTTGCTTGGTGTGGAACTGGATAATATTAACAGTTAAGCTTAATACAGAAAATGATAAGCAAAATAAACCCTCTGTAGAACAAGGCAGAATGTACTTGACCACTCAGCCATTTCTATCAGGTCAATAGCAAAAGTCAATTCCTATGTTAAAAGCTTTTCAGTAAAAACTTCCTGCCAAGAACATCTAAATATTTGAATCAAAGAGATTGTCAGGAATATGGCATTGTACCATAGCTACCTTGGTGGTGATTGTGGAAAGAAATGATCTCATGGACAGATAGGATGTAAATCAAGTAAGGCCTTTAAGATAAATATCATTACCAGGAGTGAAAAGGAAGCCAAAGTAGTAATGTTAACAGTAGGGATGTGTAAAGCGGGCCATATTCAACTTGGGTTCAAATTTGGCCCGATTTAGGGGACAGTGATTTGATTTGCTGATTCAGACAACTGTCCCAATTTGATTCAGCTGAATCCAAATCTGAAGATTTGATTCTGATTTGAAGAATCAGTGATTTGGCCACAGACACACCATTATTTTCTTTTTACGTACCTCAAGGTACCAGGCACAGATCATGAATGCTGAGATGCTGGGGCAGATGGAGCATCCCACAGGAGTATGGGGGGCTCCCGCATACTTGGCAGTGGACCCCCCCTTCCACGCTCCCCCAGCTCAGCAATAGGCTGCAAGGGGATCCCAGTCCGAGGAGGCACCAGTCACTGAGGCAGGGGAGGGGCGGGTCCCCCACACACTTGGTTACAGACCCAAAAGTGGACCAGAAGTCATTCTGGTTCACTTTCAGGTTCACTGCCAAGTGCATGAAGGACCTCTCCCCACGCTCCTGTAGGACACTTCATCCATCCCACCATCTCAGCATTCACAAGCTATGCCTGGTACCTTGAAGCATGTAGAAAAAACGTATAAAGCTGTGTCTATGGCCAAATAATCAAATCTGTCTGAATCTCACCAAATTGAATCGGAGGCTTCCAATTAGATTCAGAGAGATTAATGGGTATCATCATTTGATTTGAATTTGGAGATTCAGCCGCCGAATCAAGCTGAATCTCCTCTGAATTGAATCAGTGACTGAAGCTTTGCACACCCCTAGTTAACAGTGTTACTTGAAAACTGAGTAAAGGTGACTGTGATAAACAGTGTAGGGAATTCATTGCAAATATGCAAATTTCCTAATATTTAGATTTCCATTTTATCTCATACAGGGATCCAGGAATCCATTGTCTTATTATTGTATTTGCTTCTCTTCATTTCTTCACAAAATGCTCGCATCACAATCTCCTGTTTGGGGTTACAAATTGATTAACTTCCCTGCTAGGTACTAATTATTAGGCCTGTGTGAATAGGGAACTATTTGATTCGGATTTGGATTTGGCTGATTTGAATGCCAGCAATTTGATTTGGAGATTCAGATCACTTTTCCAATTTGATTCAGCCAAATCAGCTTCAGAAGATTCAGAAATCAGCTGGCTCATAGTGGTACTGGTGGTGGTACCATCACCAGCGGCCCTGTCCCCCTCCAAGGCATCTCTGACTATGAGGTGGAACTTGTATGCCACACAGTGGATGCCAACCAAGTTGGCATCACAGATGGCCTAGGCTACCTGCAGCTGTGCCTTGTGCAGATTCTCCCTCAAGTACTCCCTGTATGCCTCATGCAGGGAGGGCACCACTGTCTTGCTAAAGGTGGTACATGTGGGCAATTGGTAAGATGGAGCAATGAGCTCCATAAGCTCTGAACCCTGGCTGCTCAACTAGGGAGAAGGGCTGGCTATCCAGAGCAAGCATCTCCCCAATGGTGCTCACCTTAGGAATGCACCCCCTTCTGTCTGCAGCTCTCTTCCATTCCCCCAGTGTGGCCTGCCTCTGCTTTGTGGGAATGAGGACTTTGGAGCAGTTGGAGGACTTCCCTTTGGGCACACTCACACTGGTGCTAGGCTGAGCAGGAAGAAGGTAAGAGGGTGCTGCCTCCTGAGAAGCAGCAGCATTGATGTGGTGGTGAAATGTTTCACCTCGTTGCCCTGGCTGATCTGCTTTTGGCAGTGCTGGCAGATAGCAAAACTGGGACCATCTACCAGCTCAAAATGCTGCCACACTATGCTACTCACCCACTTCTCCAAATTACATCATGAACTGAAGCTTCGCACAGCTCTACTAATTATGTGTTTAGCTGTATAACACGTGTTTGTAGCTAATTTTGCTTTGGAACTCACTGGGTGCATCTACATGAGATGTTTACTGTGCAGTAGACTAATTAGCTGTGTAGTACATGTCTTAGCATCTACATGTGCACTCCTATTATGCTTTAGTAAACTAATTTACTCAATAGCAGGCTAGTACTTGTAGATATTATGCTGCTACAAAGTAAAAACTCTTGCAGCAGTGCACATGTAGATGCTGGATGGACTGGCTCAGAGATAAGGGTGCTTCAGTGCAGGGATTGCCTTCTGACTAGCCCCATCTGAAGCACCCAGCCAGCCCCTCCACAGCATGTTGAGTCATGGGGAGGAGCCCTGGAATCTGCTGGAGCTCTTCTACCCCACTTCAATGTGCTGCAATCCCAGGAGCACATGCAGATGCATGCCTGGCAGCAATAAGCGCTGGAGCTTATTGTCATGCATTAATAGGCATGTGTGGATATACACACATATAGACAGGATACCAAATGCAATGGGTCAGATATTTTATTTGTATTATATTTGCACAGTGAGATTGGAGTCATACTGTACTAGATTTTGTACAGACATTTGATAGGAGACAATTACTATAACATATAACCTACTGTCTAAACAAATAAGATAGACAAGGGGTGAAAGGGAAAGGAATGCATTGCAAACTGAACTAGTTAGCCAAGGTCACATATCAGATCATTGCAAGAGCCTAAGAAGAACCACAATCTCCTGACTTTTAGACTGATATGCATCCATTGCTCAATCTGGAAATGTAATCTCTTTGTTCCTAGGAAATACAAGCAATCATGATAAATCAGATAAATCTGAATAGAAATGGTGATTGCCTTCTGGCAGTGTTGGTTTGAATCTTATTTGGGCAAACATTTTGAGTTGAATTTTGTTAATTTGCATAGGATTATGAGAACAAAGGAATTGCTATCATGGATAGGACCCATGACCCAACTACTTCCATACCCTGTCTCCAACAGCAATCAACATTTGTTGCATTAAAAGAAACCTAAAAAAATTCCCTGCTAGGCTGAAGTTGGGAAATGTGCCCTTCATAAGGTTAAGACTTTAGTAATTTCCAGTAGAGGAAGCCATGGAGTGTAATATTTTAGATCACTTCCAAAACTTTTCTTTTAATACCAACTGTTATAACTATTATTTCCTATGCCCTCGTTCTTACTGCCTTTCTTTGAACCACTATAATTCTGCAATATCCTTTTTCAAATGGAGTAAGCAGTACATACTTTTCTAGATGATAGTTTATCACTGATTTGCATAAAGTCAGTATGATGTTTTCCATGTTGTTTTCTATCCTACTTTTTATGTATCCCAGCATCTTGCTTGCTTTTTAATACTGTAGGTAGTCTCCCATAGCCATGCCAAGGTTCCTTTATACTTTATGGATAATTAAAATTGTATCTTCCAATACCTTGTATTTATTAACATTGAATTTCATGTAACACCCTAAGATGTTCACCTCATTTGCTGAGGTCCTGCCAAAAATCCATTCAGCCTTCTCTGGATTTGGCTAATCTAAATAACTTTGTAATCTGAAAATTTTGCTGCCTGACTACTACTTTCCAGGTCCTTAATGGATGTATTAACTATGGCCCTGACCTCAAAAGATCTTTACTTTGGGCTTGAAGGCTTTTTGACTAACCTCTTTTTATTGAAATATCTCCCTCTAAATTTTAGTTTCACTATATCACTGTGTTCACATGCTCTTCATCTGACCTTCCCTATAATTAGTGTACTATAATGGTTCAGTAAATACCAGTCTAACCCGATGAATACTAGCTTGCAGTAGTTATATAATGATTGTAGCTAAATTCTCTGCTGGCTTAGCTCCATGTAAGTCACCTCTTCTTCCTAAAGAATTCTGTGTACTACTGTTGGCACAGACTTCTTATCAGTTTCCACCACCGGGCTGGCTGTCCTTCAGCTGTAGTGTAAAGGTCTTTTAGATATTTCAAGATGAAAGATGTTATGAAAATGTAAATGACAACAATAGAAAGATCATTAAGACACACACGACAAATAACAGGATAACATTTTAGACAGTATTATTAAGTAAATAAAATAGTAATCCTAAAAGGGATTGAGCCTTAATTCAGGAAGCCCAAGAGAAAGGTCACAGTGACATGACATGGTAAATCAAAGACCAGTGAGGATATGGTGAGCTACTTCAGCAAGATTTTCTAGTAAGTGATTTTTTTTTTCCTTTCTGCAGAAATTGTAGTTCATTTTAAACATACTTACTACTGAGTAAATGACTAAATAAATAGAAGTTTCCTCCTAATGTCATGTGTCCTTTAGAAAGAATCATTTGAGAATTTTTCTTCTATCTTTTACAAAGTACATTAGGAAAGATCCAATAAAGAACCTAACTTTTAAGTGCCTGGCATCAGAGTGTGTCTGTATCACAGTGGTAAAATCTGAGTCTCACCACTGAGTCTATAATCCCTTCCCACTCCCAACAATTAGGTAATGAAGAGTCTGTGGTGGTACCCCAAACTGAAGCAGCTGAAAACTCCAGAAATCTAGGTCTGAGTGCAGTGCCAGGGAACCCCCAGTGCATTCTTAGCACCTCATTTCTGAGCTTGGTAGATGCAGAGCTTGAGGTAGGACTTATTGGGTCAACAACAATGCTGATCCCTCCCTATCTTGATGTAGGCATACACCGATGTAAGCAGCAACCCTTTGTTAAATGCTTAGATGCTCTATGTTGTGCATCCAGGGAGACAGAGAGAGACTTTGGTGTGTTGGAATGGAATCCAAAATAGCCAGTAAGATCAAGAGAGGAAAAACAGGAAACGGCAGAAACTTACAACCACACTAATGTTGATGGGCAAACATTTATTTAAAGAATATTGATTATTTATTTTCAATGGATAGATTTGTTTAGGGGATTTTGGGGGAATTTTTCTTGTTTTTTAAATGTATGTCCATTCTCAACTTCCTTGTACAATGGGATAAATGTAGATTGCAACTTGCCCTGACTAGATCCTTCCTACACTATTGAACCCTGCACAGAAGTGTGGTGAAGGAGTACAGCAGATACTGTTCCACAATAGTACCTGCAGCAGCAATAATGCCATCCAGAATGAGGGCATAGCCAAGATCTACTTCTTCCTTCCAAAATGACCAGTAGACCTGGCCTAGGTAAAAGGTGGATCATGTCATACTCACCTGACTGAGCTGCCTTCATGATATGTATTCCGCAGGAGCCCCATGAGAAAGTCAATGCAATTTTACTGCACCTTCATTTTATATAAAGTTCAGGGTTTTACCATACCTGGCACAATCCATTGCCCATATTCAGGCTTTTTAAATTTATATCATATTAATGAATCTGTATTAAATCCATCTGTTTTGCATAGTAGTTAGATGCAACATATATTCATTGAGGGTGGAAATCTATTTCCCTTTGTACATCTAAACAACTTCCTAGCTGTATATTTGGGGGTGTTTGGCTCTGGACATTACTCATGCCCAGACTGGATTTGAACTTCCATCTTTCTGATTTCATGGAACAGTACTGTAGCCAGATATTAGCCAGTGCTCCTTTTGTAGATAAAATCCTAAGTGATCCCAGGATAGCAATTATATCACAAACCTATATTACACTTGTCCATCAGGCCCTATAAGCAACAGGGCATTGTGGGCTAACCCAAAACACATATCTAGACATCTTGGCAGAAAACCACTAGGGGCATGGAGAGTTAAGCATAGATACATGTATGGGAAGTGTAGACACAGCTAAGTCAATTGTCAAGTTGAGCGTGTCTAATGCGTGCTATGAAATGAAGGCACTTTTCACAGTGATTTTCTTTGAACTATTCTCCAACACGTTCTTCATAGACTGGTTTTACTAATGCATACAATGACTCTTTTAGCCCTAACCGAGGCTCATAGAAATTTTATTTTCTATAATGTAACGTTCACAAATCTGCTGCATAGTGTAGTGTCAAGTCCTGGGGGATACAAGAAAACCAAATTTCCGAAACAGCATATAAGAATATAACTGATGTGCTTAATGGATATAAGAAACAAAGAGAGAACTGTATAGAAGGAACTGACACATGGTAAATATCAGCTTAGGCGCCACCAGCTGCCATCTATGAAAACAATCCTGAGCTACAGGTTGTAAAATCAATAAAGAAAAACACAGCAAAAACAATCATCAGGAGAACCAGAATCCATTTGCTTTGAATGAAGACTTTCTCTGATGTGTGTGACACAAAATCTATTCAAAAAGCACATTTCACATCAGGCTAGCTTTAAACATTGAAGAAATCAAGGTCATTTTTTAATGAGGGAAAATATTTTACACTACTATCACCTGGAGCAATCCTATAATGAGGAACATGGCCCATCTCTTGCTGGAAAGTAAATCCTGCTCTAAACAGATCTCCTGTATTCACACCTGGAAAATTGTGCCCCATTCTTAGCACATCATTTCAGAAAGATATTAACAAATTGGAAGGGACTCAAAAAATAACTACAAAAATAATCCTAAAGCTGAAATATTCAGAGGGATGGAACAACTGACTTAAGATAAAAGCTTTAAAAAATCACTTATGCCTCAAACAGACACATCTGTGTGCTGGTATTATTGAAGCTCGACTGTAAACCCCAGAAATTTAATCACTGAAAAGCAAGAATAAACATACTAGTATCCAGATATGACACTACAAAATGTTGCACCTGCTTGTGCACCAGAGCACACTCTCTTGTACTTCTGAAAATGTAGCTACTTACAGTGAATGAATCAGATCTCTCTAAATTAGAGGTGGCTGAGCCTCAGCATGCAAGTTGCAAATGGCATATGCAACTGCTTTGTTTGATACATGGCAGAACTGGCAGGGACAGGGACAACAGTGAAAAATAGGGCAGGAAAGGGGGACCAGAGCAGCAGATCAGACAGTGGTAGGGTAAGGGAACGGCATTTAGGGAGGAGGCAAGGCTTACTTTGTGGGATGACTGCCAAAAAATTTGGCCCTTGCTGCTATAAATCATACTCATATGTAAAATCTTAATTACTACCATGGCAAGGGAAGGGTTTTGGGGGTGTGCATGTGTGTGTATGAGAGAGTGGATATTCTTTGAGTCACGAAGTACTCTTCTCCAGTATGTTCTTTTCCCCCTGTTATTTAGCTTAGTCTCCTTAATATCTGTTTCCTTCCCAGACCTGAAGAAGAATAATTTGTGCCTGAAAGCTTGTCCAACATCTCTCCCAACTCTGTAGGTTGTCCAATAAAAAGTAACACCAAAAATGTTTCTTTTCCTACATTTCCTGGACTGTTGTGGTTACAACACCATGGTTAAGTTTTCAATGCCAGAACTTCAGCTATCAGCTTTATTCCAGTGACTTCAATGCATCGCTGATTTACAAAGTCTAAAGACCTGGTTCATATTCTTTATAGAAATATGTGTATCACTAAAGTCTATAATATGTTATTTCTATTGGAAATATAAGCAAATATGGAGTCAGCTATAAGGCTGCCTATTTGAGATGGCATAGAGGAACTTGCTGTGTTCTCTGATCCCTGATGTAGTAAATAATATAGTGGGAGGTGTTATTTTATGCGTACATATACACATGCTGATTAGCCAATTTTAAGGCACATTAAGGGCATGGGTCTACACATGCATACCATTAATGTGCCTTAAAATGGCAATTTAAAGATATTTGCTCTTAAATTTGATATCTGCAAAAGCAGGTATCAAATTGATGTGCCTATAGCTAAAGTGCTTTAACACGTGTAGATATGCTAAGGCGCAGACATGCTGTGTATGTCAACTGACTAATGTCCCAAGTCGTTCCACATACCACGTTAAAGTGCCTTAGCCTGTGCATGTGTAGATGTGCACCTAAATTGCCTTAATGTGCATTAGGCAAATGCACATTAAGTTTAGGTGCACATAAAAGCACTTGTAGAAATGCCCTATGTGTATGTGTGTGGTTTTGTGCATACTACAGTCAAGCATGTGTGGTAATCATTCTAGAAATTAAAAAAAAACCAAGAAGCCTAGTTCCTTTGCAACAAATTATTGATATTTAGGCTCTGCAAGGATTCTCTTAGTGCCAATGTTTCAGGTTCCAAGGTTGATAAAGCCTATCAGCCTCAGATCTGTTTTTACAAATGGCTTCCACTGCATGGCTATCAAATTTATTCCATAGGTCAAGAAACTTACGAAATAGAATTGATCACAGGATTTTCACCAAAGTTGTGTTTCTCCATCATCCCACAGAAAAACCAGGAAAGTCTCAGTTTTCTTCCATGGGAAGGTTTTCTCTTCATACAAGTGAGCAACAAGAAGAAACTTGAAACCATGACAGTTACTGTAAATGGAATTGTCATCATCCTCTTGTCACCTCTGCTTACTAACAGAGCAGGTCAAATAATGGAAAAACATATGCACAAAAAAAGAGATAAAAAACAGACCAAACCTTCCAGTCAATAGAATGTTATTTAGCCATCAATGGACCTAGTAAAGTAAGAAAGAATTATTCATAATTAATTATACTAAGAAAATTCACAGGTAATATTATTTATTAGAAAGTTACTAACCAACTGTACTTACAGACTTAAGAATACTTTGAGGAATGTGCTCCTGATAATCTTGATCTGTTAAATTGAAAATACTCTGTTTCAGGGGAAAGAATGAGAATGGAGCACAGGAAATATGGGCTTAGTTTCCAATTCTGTCACTGACCTGCTGGGTGAACACTGGCAAATCACTTCACCCTCTGCTTCAGTTTCCCCAGCTGTAAAATGGGAGTATGACTGAACTTCTTTGTGAAGTATTTGAGATCTACTGATGAATTTTCTATGCAAGTGTATTGTCATCATCAGTAGGGGTTGTAGGCAGGTGTAAAGGTTTGTCCCTCTAGAATAGCTAACAAGGCTAGGGACCTAAGCTATTTAAGCAGAAATAGAGAACAAAAAAAAAGTTCTTCAATTTGGTAGAGACACATTTGAAGTAGACAGGAAAAAAGTTGATTTGTTTGTGATTTTTGTTTTCCTGTCTGCATTTAATGAATGTGTATGCAGAGTTCATAGACTCAAAGGTATTCACTCTATGGATTTATGATGGAGTAACTGGTGTCAGGATTTCATTCATAAAGGAAATCTATAATTATTATTTTGATTAATGTTTAGAATTAGATATATATAAATGATACAAGTATCTTGTTGTTCTAAATCTTTGTTTTTTAAGCTTATCCACTATTCTATATTTAGCTGCTCCTCATTCAATAATACAACAAGATTGAAAGTGACAGCTACACCAACACAGTGAAGATTACTTTACCAGTAGTTTCAACAAGAAAGGATGGTGGTAGAGAAACTCCAGAGCTTTTACTGACTTTGGGGATTGGAGTAGAGTGTGTGTTTAACATATTAGGAAAGCAAACAAGGCAAATGAAACTATTTTCTTGGTTCATTCACCTGCAAACTTTCAGATGAGAAGTGTTTTGGTGAGAGTATCAGGTAAATATTTGGGGATTTACACATCTTTGTGTAAGCTAAATCTGAGGATGACCTATGAATGAGATTATAGCATCCAGACTATCAACTGAAGTTTATTTGAGGTCCCTGTCATCTTTAACTAGAACCAGACTATCATCATTATTATCATTAAATTATATTTTGTTTTGCTATAGCTACAGAGTTAATGTCATTTTTACAGCGGACAGGTAAGTATAGAGAATGATTTTCTTCATCATATAGTATGTAAACTTCCCATGTATGTAAGCTAAGTTGTTAAATTGTGTGGACAACATTGAACCCAATATCCACACTCTTAGGAAATGACATCTACATACCTTAACCAACTATAAGCCTTATAATCGCATAAGGCCGTAATATAATTCAGCCCTAATAAAACCAATTCAGCCCTAATATAAATGTACGGAAATTCATTTGAAGACAAGGGCAGATTCTCTTTTGCATTAACACTAATTTTACACTCATCTCATTACAGGGGAGCTAACCTGATTTGTTTCAACAAGGATTCAGGCTTGCTGAATCTGGCTTATTGTTCTACTGATAACATATGGGCCAGGTACAGACATTAGACTTTTACCCGTATAAGTAATCAGAAACTGGTTTATGCCAGTAACCAGTTTCATGTCAGCATAAGAAAGTGGGCATTTGTCGCATGACAAAGTACTACTGATGTCTATTTGCTCAGCACTTGGGCCACCACAAAAAACATTAAAGGGGCTCAAAGGTGATGTCTGTTTGCAGCCTAAGCCTCACTTATGGGTCTGCTGAGACACTCTTAATCTGTATTTGAAAAAAAACCTGTTTAATTTTTTCTTTACATTTTTTGATGTTGGGCTGCCCTTGCTGACCATCTGGATATTACAGCTGATGAAGAATCTGGCAGCCTGCCTTCTGATATGGGTGGTTCACCAGGAGTGCATTACTCCAGGCTGCACAGACTCCCAGTACATTTACAGCTACAATTCAAGGTACTAGTTTTGACTTAGAAGGCCCTAACTAGTGTCGGTACTTGGGGATCTCCCCCCACTTATGTCCCACCTTGATTCCTAACGTCAGACAAGAACAATCTCTTGCAAATACCATCTGTGCACCATGTTTCTTTGGAAAAAGCATACAGGATATCATTCTTGGTAGTAGTTTTTCTGCTCTGGAACTCTCTCCTCCTTGTAGACTGGGAATTCTCAGGTCAACTCACAGAGGCAGTTAGGTCAAAGGTTGTGGTCATCATGGGTGACCTAAACTATCCGGACATCTGCTAGGAAGAGCAGTCAGCCAGGTCTGACAGCTCATGTGGATTCCTAGCTGTGTTACAGGACCTCCATCTAACCCAGGAAGTGCACAGTCCCACTAGGGGAAATGCCTTGTTAGACCTGGTCCTGGCCACAAGCGATGACCTGGTGAGGGGACTGCAGGTGCTTGACCACCTGGGCAATAGCCATCATTGCCTACTGGAATTCACCATCCAGCGCAGGGTGGCAAAGGTCTGCAGCAAGACAGCAGCCCTGGACTTCAGAAGGGTGGATTTCATTGAGTTAAGGAGACTAGTCAGGGAGGCACTGAGGTCCCGAAGGGGCGGGGACTTGGGAGTCCAAGAAGAGTGGTCATTCCTAGTTTCATAGTTGGTAGGGTCAGAAGGGACGTGAGTAGATCATCAAGTCCGACCCCCTGCCATGGCAGGAAAGAGTACCGGGGTCAAACGACCCTGGCAAGGTGTTTATACAGCCTTCTTTTAAAGATCGCCAGGGTAGGAGCCAGCACCACTTCTCTTGGAAGTTGGTTCCAGACCCTAGCCGCCCTGACTGTGAAGTAGCGCCTCCTGATATCTAGCCTGAATCTACCCTCTGCCAGCTTGTGACCATTATTTCTTGTCACTCCTGGTAGTGCTCAGGGGAGCATTCTCTCAATGCCTCCTGGTCCCCCCTGACTGGTTTGTACCAGGCCACTAGATCCCCCCTCAGCCTTCTCTTGTGGAGGCTGAACAGGGTCAGTTCCCTTAGCCTCTCCTCGTAGGGCCTGATCTACTGACCCCTGATCATGCGGCTGGCCCTCCTCTGGACCCTTTTCATGTTGTCCACATCCCTCCTGATGTGGCACCCAGAACTGGATGCAGTACTCCAGCTGTGGCCTGACCAGTGTTGCATAAAGGGGGAGGAACAGCTCCTTGGACCTGCTTCAGATGCAACTGGGGATGCATGACATCGTACGGTTGGCCTTCCTGACTGCGTCCCCACACTGTCAGCCCATGTTCATTTTGGCATCAATAATGACTCCAAGATCCTTTTCTGCCTCTGTCCTGATGATAAGGAAGTTCTCCAGTCTGTAGGTATGCTGCTGGTTCTTCCTCCCCAGGTGCATTACCTTGCACTTGTTAGTGTTGAAACCCATCCTGTTCTCATCCACCGACCCCTGTAACCTGTCCAGGTCCAACTGCAGCCTATTCCTCCCTTCTAGCATGCCCACTTCTCCCCACATCTTAGTGTCATCTGCGAATTTGAACAGGGTGCTTTTTACCCCCTTGTCCAAGTCGCTGATGAAGATGTTGAACAGTGAGGGCCCGAGGACCAAGCCCTGGGGGACCCCACTGCCAACATCCCTCTCGATCAAATAATACCTGTCCACCACCACTCTCTGTGTGCGCCCCTTCAGCCAATATGTGAACCATCTGACTGTGTAGGTACTGATGCCACAGTCTCCTAGTTTTTTAATGAGAAGGGGTGAGAGACAGTGTCAAAGGCCTTCCTAAAGTCCAGAAAGACTACATCTACCATGACACCTGCATCTAATGATTTTGTGACCTGGTCATAGAAGGCCACCAAGTTGGTCTGACAGGACCTGCCTCTAATGAACCCAAGTTGGTTGCCCCTAAGCATAATCTCCCCTACTGGCCCCTCGCAGACATATACCAGGATAATTCTCTCAAGAAGCTTACCCAGGACCGAGGTAAGATTAACTGGCCTATAGTTTCCTAGTCTATAGTTTCCTGGGTCCTCCTTCCTCCCTTTTTTGAAAATGGGAACCACATGGGCCCTTTTTCCAGTCCTCTGGCACAAGACCAGAGGAGGTCATTGTGGGACCCCTGGCATGGCTTCAGAGAGTGTCAGAGAGGATCTAGTCAGGGAACTTCTGGTGGGACTGGATGAGTTCAAATCAGCAGGTACTGATGATGTCCATCCCAGAGTGCTAAGGGCATTAGAAGAGGTCATTGCGGGACCCCTGGCACAGCTCTACAAGCACTTGTAGTGGGGCGAATGTGGTCCCCATTTTCAAAAGAGGGGAAGAAGGAGGACCCGGGAAACTATACGCCTGTCACTCTTACCTCAGTCCTCGGAAAGCTCTTTGAGAAAATTATCCAGGTGAACATCTGCGATGGGTAAGCAGGGGAGTGTATGCTTAGGGGCAACCAACATGGGTTCACTAGAGGCAGGTCCTGTCAGACCAACTTGGTGGCTTTCTATGACCAGGTCACACAACCCTTGGATGCAGGTGTCGCGGTTGACATAGTCTTTCTGGACTTTAAGAAGGCCTTCGACACTGTCTCTCACCCCATTCTTGTTAAAAAATTAGGAGATTGTCATGTCAATGCCTACACAGTCAGATGGGTCACCAATTGGCTGGAGGGCCACACCCAGAGAGCGGTGGTGGATGGGTCATTTTCAACCTGGAGGGATGTTGGCAGTGGGGTCCCCCAGGGCTCGGTCCTCGGGCCCACACTGTTCAACATCTTCATCAGTGACTTGGATGAGTGGGTGAAAAGCACCTTCTTCAAATTTGTGGATGACACTAAGACATGGGGAGAAGTGGACAAGCTAGAAGGGAGGGACAGGCTGCAATTGGATCTGAGCAGGTTACAGAGGTGGGCGGATGAGAACAAGATGGGATTCAATATTGACAAGTGCAAGGTATTGCACATGGGGAGAAAGAACCAGCAGCATACCTAAAGGCTGGGGAACTCCCTTCTCATCAGCACAGAGGCAGAAAAGGATCTTGGAGTCATTATAGACTGCCATTATAGGCTGCCAATGTGGGGATGCAGTCAGGAAGCCTAACTGCACCTTGTCATGCATCCACACATGCATCATGAACAGGTCTAAGGTCCCTTTATATGACATTGGTCAGGCTGCAGTTGGAGTGCTGCGTCGAGTTCTTGGCGCCGCACTTCAGGAGGCATGTGGACAACATGGAGAGGGTCCAGAGGAGGGCCATCTGCATGATCGGGGCAGTGGGTCAGGCCCTATGAGGAGAGGCTAAGAGAACTGACCCTGTTCAGCCTCCACAAGTGAAGGCTGAGAGGTGATCTGGGGGCCATCTATAAACTGGCCAAGGGAGACCAGCAGGCCATGGGAGAGTCCTTGTTCCCCCAAGCACTACTGGGAGTAACAAGGAATAATGGCCATAAGTTGATGGAGAGTAGATTCAGGCTAAATATCGGGAGGTGCTACTTCACAATCAGGGCAGCTAAGAGCTGGAACCAACTTCCAAGGGAAGTGGTGCTGGCTCCTACCCTGGGGGTCTTTAAAAGGAGCTAGATACACACCTTGCTGGGGTTGTTTGATCCCAGCATTCTTTTCTGCCCATGGCAGGGGTTGGACTTAATGATCTGCTCAGGTCCATTCCGACCCTACCAACTATGAAACCTCCAGAGCCTAAGCCTGGACGTCCTCCGGAAGCACTGCAAGACTTTTATTTGGGCAGACATTTGGCAGGCAAGGTTATATTTGGGGATTGTTTGGGGAGTTTTTGTTATATACCTTAGTTAATATTTTATGTGCTTTAGAAGTTGCCTTGCTTTTTCACTGCTAGCTGCGCAGAGCCTTTTTTTTCGGGGGTGGGGGAAGAGGGATATAGAAATCTACAAAATAAATACCTTTAATTTATTTACTTAATTTACTTTTTAAAAATTAGGTTAGCAAAGTAATAATAGAATTCTATTGTGATTTTACAGTGCTGTCTATATCAGAAGCTCATAAAGTTTGATAAATGTTTAAATCTAAGCTTCAGAACACCCCTATGAGAATAGTGAGTATTATTATGCCCTTTTTATTTTAAAGAAGAAGAGAGACTGGGGAGTAGAAATGTTTGTTAAAAGATTTTCCCCACACCTCACAGAAATCTCCAAAGTCCCAGTCCCTATGATTTAACCATTTAACTGTGCTGTCCCCATACATTGTGAAACTCTGTGGAAATTCTGCACTCTTCTGTGAATCATCTGTGCATATGCAAGAGAAATTCAGGTATCTGGTAGTGCCCCTTCATTTTGTTTCTACCTTGATTCAGTGGACACATTTAGGAGATAAGTATAGATTTCCAGCTTTCTGACTAGTCAAAACCTTTCTAATCTGTAAAATATTCAGTCCATTATTTTGTTAAATACTTTCCCCTGACATTTTCCAAACAAAACTTTAAATATTTGGTTTATATTTACTTAACAGCCTACAGACTGAGGATCCTATTGTCTATTATGACTAATCTTGAATTTTCTAGTTCACTCCATTGACTGATGTCATTTTGCTGACTCTAAGTGATAATCAGGGATCTGGGTTTTCCATTTCCTGTGGAAAAATTCAGATTTTCTCCTTTAAAGAGAAAAACCTGGGAAACTCTGGGTTTCCCTTTGAAGGCTGGCAGAATTCCTGGGGTGGGAGGAGGACGGGGGAGCAGGTGGAGGAGGTCAATCAGAGACAGGGGATGCCACGTGCATGTGCGCACACACACATGCATGTGGCTGGCAATAGCGGCAGGCAGCGTGGTAGAAAGCAAATCCTGCAGTTCTCTGCACATAAGTCTATGGGGAAGGCAGAGTCAACATGTGGGAGTGCAGCAGGGAGCATAGGCAATGTGTGGTGGGGTGCTGTGGAGGACACAACTTGTGGGCATATTGAGGAGGCAGCAGCAGCTTGTTCTGAGCCTGCACAGTGAGGGTGGGAGTGGGGCAGTGTTGGCAATTGGCTGGGGCTGGGGCTGGGGCTGGGGCTGGGGGTGTTGCTCAGCTGGGGAAATGCCTGGGGCTGGGACCAGGGCCAGAGCAGGTGGGAATGCATGGCCAGGGAGTGGGATGGAGCCACAGGTGACTCATCCTGCAGCGGGGTGGATCCCCACTGCTGCGTGCAGTTGTGGGAAGAGGTTGGGCCCTTAGGCAATGCATTGGAGAGGCATGGAGGGGGGCATGCCTCTGCAAATTTGTGTGTCCACAGTGGGGCATGCGGCTGTAGCCTGGCCAGACCAGCACTAGGCAGGAGTTTCCTCCATGGCCCACCAGGTGGGACACAGTATAGGACAGTGGAGTAGGGCTGGGAGGCTTGGTGCCATCACCTATGGTGATGCCTATGCCTACACATGCCCTGCCCCCCCCACACCCCATTCCCCACACACTGGGGTCTGGGGGCAGCTGGTCAGGAGTGAGGGGCACATGAGGGGCTATGGGGCAGGAGTGAGGGGCAGAAGCAGGTCTGGGGGGGCTGTTGGTTAGAAGAGAGGGGCAGTGACATAGGTAGGGGAAGGGAACTGACATATCAGGGCTGCCCGGAGCCATAAAGCAGTGGAGGGACAGCCACAGCTGAATTTGTGTTCTGTTGAGCAAGTGGGACAAGGGGAGCTCTGATTTTCCATGATAAAAAAAGAAAATCAAATGCCAGAATATAAAGGTATTTAGAATTCTTTTATTGTCTCTGAGGCACTGGTAAGCTTCCAGATTTTTTAAAATTGTAAATATACCAATAAACATCCTGTTTAACAGATACCTATATATATATATAGTGGCATTTCATTTTTATCATGGAAAATGCAGATTTGGAGTTTTTAAATCAGATATTTTATTTTTTATCAGAGAATTTTTCACTTTGAACAGAAAAAAACAGGATCCCTGGTGAGGGATAAATCTGTCTTTCATGTCCCCATTAGAAATAATATTTTTCATCTTTTAAAACAATTATTTCACATTACACATTTTTTCTAGCTGATTCTCCCATCATCTGCTAATTATTAAAAAAAAAGTCTAGAAATAAATAAGATAAATAAAGTAAGGAAAAAAAATGTTGTTTTCAGAACTAGATATTCACAATTAAGCAACAGGCTAAGTATTTAGTGGATAGAAGGTCGAATGCGGCAAAAATTATCAGTTCCTAAATCAGTTTTGAAGTTCCATAATATCCTAATGCATGATAGATGTGAAGTATTCAAAAGCTTCTAAGTCATTTAGGTTCTTCTGAAAATTCTACTTGAGTTCTATTACAGCATATATATTTGGTTATGGAAAGCATTAAAATACAGAATTTATTTGCATTTTTCTGGATTGTCAGGAAAATTATAGGGCCTAAAATATTTAATTCCAATGAGTACAAAAAACATTTCAATAAAACAATTAAGCCAGGGAATACAAATAGAATGAAAGATCCAAGTGAAACATAGAACCATAATCATATTTACAGCTGAAGTTGAAATTCCATCCTTCCCAGCCCTGTCTTACTGAGCTGGCCTTTCCAAGTATCACTCAGTGGGAATTCTTTTGAAGTCTCTCAGTATTGTGTTTAAAAGCCTTTTCAATGTGCTTCACTCAGACATGTAAAACTTCTCTTAGTTTCTTAAAACTTTTGCTCATATTAATCATTATAGCTGGGAATCCCTAAAGGCATCCCATGTATTGCAATACCTTGGCACAGAGAAGTGAGTTGAAGAGAATAATAATGATACTGATTTAAATGTATGTATATTATTTTTCATCCCAGGGTACCACTGTGGTACAGCAACAACATAGAGCAGTTTAAGATACAAAGTGAACAATGAAGTTTGTTCAGTCCCTCTGAAAGACCTATTAAGTCTTTATTATTATAGCTCCATTACATATACGGGCCTGGGTTCTGCAGTCCTTAGTGTTTCAGCATACATGTAAATACATAGTCAGATTTGACCATGGGTGACTAATGGGGCTTAGACCCCTCAGATGTGGGCAATGGGTAGGGCTGCAGGGCAACCCATGTGTAGGCTCCAGATGGCTGTATAGGGGGAGGGGGGAAGGGCATAAACAGATGTGCAGCTGGAGCCTGCAGCAGCCTGAGCACTGCACTGCACAGCACAGCGGGTAATTCTGTCATGAGGAAGGGACATGGAGGGGGGGGCAAAGATCGAGGCTCCCATGGTGAGGGAGGGAGTGGAGCAGAGGCTGGGGCAGGGGCTGGGGCTGGGGTGAATGGGGCCCTGGGACTGGGGCAGGTTGTGAGATGCTTGGAGCCCAGACGGCTCATCCAGAGGTGCGGGGCAGCTCCTGCCACTGCATGCAGCCCAGCAGAGGCCCATGGCACATGGGGTGGAGGATCCCACCCTCTACCAAGTTGTTCAGCATTGCAGCTCATTCAGCACAAGAGGCCGTGGTACCTCCTGACTGCCCAGAAGGCAAAGTCAACCCAAGAGCAGCAGCCTGCCTTCCTCCCCCCCCATCCATACAGTGAGCCCCAGCCCCCCTGTGCCATGGGTGCAGAGCCACCCCATGAGTGGGGTAGGTTGGGAAAGGGGCTGGGCTGTAGCACTGTGTGGGCCTGGGGTACACTGGGAGAGGGTGTGGTTGTGGGAGCCAGTAGCTGCACTGGGCACTCTGCTGTCATTCTCTTTCCCCCCACCCCTTTATTAAAAGGAAGCATTTCATATGAGGGTCTGGCAGCTCTGGGCCTGACGGGAAACTGGAATGTGCCTTAACCATGCAAGGGGCTGTCTCTGGAAGCACAGCTTTTTGCTGGCCTGTCCGGGCCTCTCACCACTAGCCTTGGCGGGAAGGGGCAGGGCAGGCAACCAGCAGCAGAGGTGCAATTCCTCAGCTGGGCTCTGGCCTAGCTGCAGCAGCCCCTTGGGGATGCCCTGGAGGAGCCCAAGCTGGAGCACAGCATTAGCAGCCCACAATTGGGCCCATCTGCACCACAGGCATGGGTGGAGCAGAACAGAGCCTGGAGCATAGCCTGGAGCAGAACAGAGCCACTCTGTCCTGCAGGGGCTAAAGTGCTCACTGACTTTCTTCCTCCCTCACTTGAGCAGCTTCTTCCTTCACCACTAAGCCCCATCTGTCCTCCACTTCTGGGCCCACAAAGCCTGCACCGAGGACAACGGGGCTCCTCCTAAGGCCGCCTGGTTGGGACTCCATGAGGGCTTGAGGCCACTGCTAGGCTGCTGCCACCACCATGTGCAAGCCCCTGTCCCACCGGGCAGCACCCGTGTGGCCTGCAGAGGGGCACCACTGCCCTTGTCCCTCCCCAGCCCTGTTCATGGGACCAGTGTGGCGGGCAGACTCCTGGGACTTGCTGTGGTGGGTGGGTGGGTGACTGCATTGCTCCTGCCAGATGGGACAGAGGGTGCTGTGTGCAGCCAGCCATTCTTGGGGGCAACCAGGGGCATCACAGAGTTATTACCCCAGCCCAGCAAGCAGAGGTTCCCCTCATGCCATGAAGTTCTTTGTGGCCTTCCATGCTGAGGGGGCTCTGTGTGCTCCTGCCAGTAACATTAGAAACAAGAAAAAAAAAATTAAGTGTTACATGAGCTGAAACTTTGAAACAAAAGGGATACACTTGTTAAAAAAGGTTGAAATACCCTGTCGTACAGAATTCTGAGACTCATGACCAATTAAAATAGTGCAGATGGTGGGGCTGGTTGGGAATATTTATGACCAACAGCTAGATAGTCAAGGTTTTTAGATTATCTCAGGCTTGGTGGAAGGGTGAGGAGGGGGTGTTCTATGGCCCCAGCAGTCAGGGCTGGTAGGAACTGCAGGAAAGCTGGAAACGCTTGTATGACTCTCAGAGGGGCTGGGTGGTATCCTGATGAAAGGGTAAGAAATGAGTCTTTTCATTCTGTCTCCAAACCTTATGGTCAGTTGTTCTTGTATAATCCCTTTTTTTCTATATAATAAATCTGTTTGTTGTTTTGTCTCCTTACTGATTGCCTGTGGTAAAGAGCTATGTTATATTAGGGTAAATGATATTCCAGGGTGACCCATTTTATGATAAGGGGGTGCTAAAAATCTTTCACAATTCAAAGGGAAGCCACTGGGAGCTAGCAGAGATTCCCCAGCTGCAGCTGTGAGGTCCAGCATAAAGACAGTAGAAATAAGAATAAAGAGAGATCCCAGAGCAAATCTTGGTCCGTTCCTTAAGACAAACAGTGGGACGGTGGGAAGAAACTTGGCTTCTGGGGTATCCTTCAGATGGATTTGTGATGCACATTCTTCTGATGGAAAAGATTTTAAAACATCCAACTTTTAGGTAAATATTTGAATCATTTATATTATCTATATTCATTTTCAGTTCCTTTGTATCACTCAGGAAAGGTTGGGAATTTGGCTTGATGCTTTCATGCACTGCCCTCAATGCTTTGTCTTTCATGTATACTATAAAGAACAATCCTTCTGCAAAATAATCTTCCTGAGCCCCTTATCTTCTCTAAGAGTTTTTGTTACATGTTCTGGATTTCCAATTTACCTTAAAGCTATAGAATTTCTTTGTGGTCTATAACATGCCAATATTTTTAATTGCCAGTGTTAATTCCAACAGATTTTTAGACCCTGTGGGCATATTAAAAGTACAAATTGATGTAAATTCTCTCGTGCATATTTCTATGTGTGCAGGGACAAAGAAGTGGATTTGCTGCTCCTAGCAGCAGACTACTTTTGTTTCCTGATGGCCTGAAATGGAAACCTGCAGCAGCCAGGGGAAACTCTAGGCTGTCTCCTGGCATGGGCTGGTACATTGCTCCCACCCCCTGGGAGCTGCCTGGGTGAGCTCTGCCACCAGAACCTAGATGGAGACAATGTTTCCCTGCCCCCGCAACAGGGAGCTCCCAGCCTCTGCTCTGTGATTGTGGGAGATCCTTATGTCCCATTTATTGTCCCACAGTCTTTATCTCCCATCCTGGCCCCAATACCGTAGACCTGGTGCTGGGAGAGAAGGATCTTCCAGCTGGAGCCTCTTGGCTTTGGGACTTTGGCTGGGAGATAAGGGAGGATCTTCTAGTTCTGCAATTGCAGAGTAGGGCCTGGCAACTCCCCACTGCCAGGGCAGGAGGATACTGTACTCACTTGGGGTTTGATGACAGGGCCCATTCTGGCAGCAGGCAGGTCCTGGGGGCAGGGAGCAATCTCCTGTCCCCTGCTTCCTGGCTGACCAGAAGCACATTGCACTAATGCGCAGTAAGGAATCTCAACTAAATTTGCTACTTCCATTTGCAGGTAGCAAATTTACTCATGGTTAGAGCCAATTACCATGTAGTAAGTGTTTGCATGTGTAGATGTGGCCGCTTTTTGCACAGTAATTAGCTCTACTGCACAGTAAAGTATCTTGTGTAGATGAGCCCTGTAAAGATTTCATTTGAAGACTGTTACCTTGACACTGTCTTGTTTACAATAATACAGTTGTGAATGTCTGGTTGCTCATTGATCGTTCACCCAGTTGTGGGTAATAGAAATTGAGTGTGGTATATTTATGGAGAGGTACTGCACTAAGAGTTCATAATACAAAGATAATAAAGAGGATTTGGGGAATTAAATCAGGGAATTAACTTTGGCCATATTAATTTTTGAAGGAAATATAATTTTATTAATGGCAAGCACAACACCATGTATATAGAAGTAGCAAGGAAGACGGTTTATTTTTATCCAACTTATTGGTTCATATTTGAGGCTACCACATTTCTCCATCATGTATTTAATAAGTATTCACTTTCAGCAAATTTATTGTCTCTAATACGGCTTTAACAAAGGCTGATAACAGAAATTAAAACTACAAGATGCTCTGCTGGCTTCATATATCTCAGATAAAAACTAAGAGGTCTTGCTATGATTTATAAATAAGGATGGTCAAAAAAGGGCCAGTAGTAATGCAATTTTGATGACAACCAGAATGTTATCAGCATTTTCACAAGTGTCCCTGCTATTCCAATCACTGGAACTTTTAAGTAAACCTAGGTCCTGTTTATGCAAACCTGGGGCTGCTCTTTGTTTTCCCATGAGGTTCACAGGAACTTAACATTCCCAAATGGGTTGTAACATGAAATTATTTAGAATTAGATGAGTTCAGCAGAGTTTGACTTTGATATTACAAAATCATTCCAACCCCTAAAGTCATGATGAAACTCAGTGTGGAAAGTCAGAGGTAAAAGCACATGGATCAAAATCAGATAAGATATTTATATTAATCCTTGGAAAGAGAAACTACTACTTCTTTTTTATCAATGTTATCACACATACAGGTATAAATCTATAGTAAAGAACTCCATGTGCTTCACAAATTTTTATAACTGATGGGGTATGAGAATCAGAAAGGCAGACAGGTGAGTAGATCAATAGACTGACAGGCAAAGAGATGCAGATTGGAATAGGGCCCTGCAGTTTTGAAAACTCCAAAAAGAGATTCCGAGATGTGAAAGCTCACATTTGGCAGGATTAAGTACATGCCATTTGTCCTTTATGTTAAAAAATAGGATTTTGGTTCAAGATCTAAATATACCAGTGCTGCTTTTATTTTAAAATGGATAAAGATGGTTTAGCAGAATGAGGAAGGGGAATTGTATTTAAGATAAGTCGTATTTTGTTGGGATTCTGGCATTTTGCTCACTAATAATATAGCTGAATAGCATATGTATTTAGGAGATGTCAAGACAGCTTTAGTGCTAACACAGGCAGTGTCCATGAGTGTTAATAGCTGTTTGACATGGAGGGGGAGGGCGGTAAGGTATGAGGGAAGAGAGAAATGCCATGGATAACATAAAAAACTCTGCAGTTAAGCATATTCATCTCAGCCCTATGTGTGTTTGTATATGTGCATTGCTGTAACTGAATTCAGTTGTAACATAAATCTGAGCAGGCCTAATTGTAATGATCACTCTAGTCTGTTTGTATGAATGTAAATAAGCCACTTCAGTGCCTTGCTTTGGCAGAGTAATATATTTTTGTTTTATTTAACATAGGCATATAAAGAATTAGCGATGGGGAGAAGCTGACAAGTTCAAATTTGAATCTATAGCTAGATGCAAACTTTTTCTAAAGTCTTGGAGCATTCATTGGTAGGGTTTTCTTCCATCGTTTAGAAGGCGTCCAGACTTCCAAACCTTACATTATCTTTAAAAACAAGGTTTTAGTTGCACTGCAGGAAAAATTTACACCAACACTTCAGTATAGCCTTTCCTTTCAAATATACATATATATGAATTTTTCCTGCAGTGTAACTAACCCCTGGAAATAAAGGAATGCAGACAATGGTATATCAGAATATATAGAATAATGGCCCTTCTAATCTAGCATCCTGCCTCTGGAGGTGGCCTCTGCTGGATTCATCCCAGGAGCAAACTCTTTCACCTCTCAGGCACCTATCCAATTACCCAATAGCCCCAGGAATTGTTATCCTGATTAGTGTAACTTAAGAAGCCATTTTTATTCACATGTGAAAAGGACCACATTTTTTAATGGGCTGGCCTTTGTTATGAAGCCAAATATGTATGCTCAATCAATTGCTGCTTTACACCATATATTCATCAAAATTAGTAAATCATTTTAATAACTATACAAGCAAATAAATGCACAGGCATAAAAGAGAAGAAACCCTCTACAGATATAAACATTTGCAAATTATAAGAAGCTGTTTTCCCTGACATACTATGTGTGGTTGTAAGGGTTAACTCCCTTACTAAAGAGTGATGTCATCCACAGGAAGGGGTCAGTCGGCCATTTTGGGTTAGGGGTTAGTTGTTACAATAAAGGTTTAATGAGGACAAAGACTCTTCCTGCTTCTTCTTATGATCCAGAATAACACATGGTGTCAGAAGCAGCGAATCCGGCCACCAACAGGAAATCAAACAGGTGATTCCCAACTGATGGATCTGACTCTAGCAGCATCTGAATCCAGTGCAGTGCAAAGCCGGGTGTCTCTACCTGAAGCAGAGCCAAGTACAGTGCTGAGGCTGGCTACAGAGACCATGCAGATACTCAAAGTTACATCACCAAAGCAGTTTAATTTTCAGTCCCCTGGAAAGTGGGCTTGATGGATCAGGTGTTTTAAACGCTTCAGGAAAGTATCTGGCCTGTACAACCAGTCAGAAGCTTACCAAGTGAGTACTCTTATCTACTCTATGCGAGATCAGGTGGATGAAATTCTGCTGTCACTGCCTCTTACAGATGCAGAGAAAAAGCCATATGCTGCAGCGATAGAAGCATTAACTGATCATTTTTCTGAGCAAAAGAAATGTGATTTATGAATGAGCTAGATTCAACAGCCATACACAGGTGTCTGCTGAGCCTGTGCACAGATTCATCACATCTTTGTATACAATGGCCAAATCCTGCCAGTATGGGGAGCTTAAAGAGGAGCTAATTAGGGATCACTTAGTTGTGGGGCTTTGTGATAGAGAACTCTCACAAAGATTACAGCTGGCCCCTAATTTAATGCTCCAGTATCACACAGGCTCACCAATCAGAGCTAGTTAAACAGCAACAAAGAAAGAGCATGAGTGATTATCAGTCCTGTCAGGCATTAATTAATATGGATGCAGTGCAAACTGTAAAGAAACTGAAAACAAATACAAATAGAATTGACAGGTGCAATGGACACAGGGAGTGATCCCACCAGCACCCAGAGTGGGAAAGGAGACCTATGGCACAGGTGTGGACAAGCTCCAGGACATAGTCATGCTCATTGTCCTGCTACAGAAGAAATATATCAGCGATGTAAAAAGAAAAGTCAGTATGCTTCAGTTTGTTGCTCTACCACCAGAGTCTGTGAAGTCACAGAACAGGATGCAGAGGATTGCACAGTACTTTTAGATGAAGTTACAGAGTCTTTATCAGCTTCAGGAGTTTAGATGACAGAAATTGAGCTCAGTGGACAGCAAATGCCATTTAAAATAGACATAGGAGCAGCAGTCTCAGCTATCCCTGATCTTTACTACAGCCCACACAAGGTTGGGCTTCTCTTTACCCCTACTAAACAGCTACGGGGACCAGGTGACACTACCCTTAAAGTAATGGGATCCTTTAATGCAAAGATGACACTGAAATGGAGATGGATAGACCAGGAACCATGTATGTAATCTTGGTAATCTTGCTGTGTGTTTACTTGGCTTACTAGCTATACAGGCACTCCAACTTATGCATCAACTAGATGAAATATTGGACCAGAAATCCTTGGAGCAGTACTACAGAAACAAAAACCCAGGGTTCTTTGCTGGTCTGGGAAAAATGTCAAGTGAATATCAGATACGCCTAAAAGCTCATGCCATTCTGTATTCATTAACTATTCCAAGACAGGTACCTTTATCACTAATGGACAAAGTTAAAGAAGAGCTAACATGCATGGAGGAAATGGAAGTAATTACAAAGACTGAAGAACCTGCTCCTTGATGTTCTGTGATTGTGGTTGTGCCAAAACCCAATGGTAAGATCAGGATATGTGTTGACCTTACACAACTTAATAAGAAGGTGTGCAGAGAAAGACACATTCTTCCTTCTGTGGAACACATGTTGGCTCAACTTGCAAGAACCAAAATTTTAACAAAATGGGTGCTCAGATAGGGTTCTGGCAAATTCCTCTAGCCACTAAATTGTCCAAGCTACCAACTTTTATTACTTCATTTGGACACTACTGGTTTAAATGGCTACCTTTCAGAATTTCATCAGCTCTTGGTTTGTTTCTGTTCTGGATGTCATAGATATTAGATGGCCTACAAGGTGCTCTTTGCCATGCCAATGATATTTTGATTTTTGGGACCACCAACACACAACATAATGCAAAAGTGAATGTAACACTCTGAAAATTTCAAGAAGCTGGAGTTACACTTAATGAAAAGTGTACCTTTGCTACTTCACAGCTCATGTTCATGGAACATTACACCACATGGGATCTAACTAGATCCATCCAAAGTTGCAGCCATCAAGGGGTTCCCAGAACCCACATTACACCGATTTTTAGGCATGGCTTTTTGTGCCAAACTTGGCAATAATAACAAAGCCTTTAAAAGACCTCTTAAGTGACAAGAACATATGGCTCTGGGGACCTGTGTATGGCTCTTCAATGAAACCAAAACTATACTCAGTTCATCCCTGATACTGGCCCAATATGATTCAACATGAGAAACTTGTATTGCAGCAGACACTTCATCATACAGGATTGGAGGAGTGTTAAACAACATCAGGAAGCAGGCCACTGGGCCCCTATTGCCTTTGTGTCAAGAGTACTTTCTCCACCTGAAACTCAATATGCACAAATAGAAAAAGAAGTACTAGCAGTTACACGGACATGTAAGTGATTCAGAACTTTCCTTATGCATCTGACTTTTACTTTACAAACTGACCACAAGCCACTTGTATCTCTGTTAGGAGACAAACCTCGCAATAAATTTCTACCAAGAATCAATAGGTTTTGCCTCAGAATGCTGAAATTTACTTACAATATAGTACATATCCCAGGAAAAGATTTACAAACAGCTGATACTCTTTCTAGGGTACCAGTATAGATCACATTGTCTCCAGAGGAACTGCACCAGGAGCGAGATATTGCTGTTTATGTGGACATTATTGTGGATGGGATACCCAGATCTGCTTTGCTACAAATGACTATTCAGGAAGTTCAAGAAGCTGATTCCTCTTGCCAGCATATAAAGAAATACTGTTTGGAAGGATGGCCTCAAGTAAAATTCAAGGACTGTGAACTAATAAAGTACCAACAAGAGAGACTCAATCTCCACATTGTCAGAATCATAGAATCATAGAAGTAGGGTCGGAAGAAACCATGTAGATCTTCAAGTTCGACCCCCCCGCCTGGGCAGGAGAAAAAATGGGCTCAAATGACTCCAGCCGGATAGGCATAAAGCCTCTTCTTAAAGACCCCTAGGGTAGGAGCCAGCACCACTTCCCTTGGAAGTTGGTTGCAGATCCTAGCCACCCTAACTGTGAAGTAGTTCTTATGAATATCTAATCTAAACCTACTCTCCAACAATTTATGGCCGTTACTCCTTGTTATGCCAGGGGGTGCTAGGGGAAACAAGGTCTCTCCCAAACCCTTCCGGTCCCCCCGAGTGAGTTTATAGATGGTCACCAGGTCCCCCCTCAGCCTTCTCTTGTGAAGTCTGAACAGGTTCATGTCCCTCAGTCTCTCATTGTAGGGTCTTCCCTGTTGTCCCTGGATCATGCGGGTGGCCCTCCTCTGGACCCTCTCAATGTTGTCCACATTCCTCCTGAAGTGGGGCACACAGAACTGGACACAGTACTCCAGCTGTGGCCTGACCAGTGTCATGTAGAGGGGGAGGATCACCTCCTTTGCCCTATTCAAGATGCACCTGTGGATGCACGACAAGGTCGTTAGCCCTGCCAACAATGACCTCTCATTGTCGGCCCATGCTCATCTTGGAGTCAGTAATGACTCCAATACCCCTTTCTGCCTCTGTGCTCTCAAGAAGGGAGTTTCCCATCTTATAAGTGTGCTGCTGGTTACTACTGCCCAAGTGCAGCACCCTGCACTTGTCAGTATTGAAACACATCCTGTTTATGTTAGCCCACCCCTGTAACCTATCCAGATCTTGCTGCAGTCTTTCCCTCCCTACTAGCGTGCTCACCTCACCCCAAATTTTGGTATCATCAGCAAATTTACACAGGTTGCTTTTCACCCCATCATCCAAATCACTGATAAAGAAATTGAACAGCATGGGCCCAAGGACAGCCCTGGAGGACTCTGCTGTCCACTTCCCCCCAGGTCAAATATGACCCGTCCACCACCACCCTCTAAGTGCGACCCTTCAGCCAATCTGCAATCCATCTGACTGTGTAGGCATCAATGCCACAGTTGCCTAGTTTTTTAATGAGGATGAGGTGGGAGACGGTGTCAAAGGCCTTTCTGAAGTCCAGAAAGACTACATCCACAGCGACACCTGCATCCAAGGCTTTTGTGACCTGATAATAAAAGGCAATCAGGTTGGTCTGACATGACCTGCCCCTAATGAAACCATGTTGGTTGCCCTTGATCATCATTCCTGAAACTGGCCCATCACAGATGTGCTCCTCAAAGAGTTTTCCTAGGATTGTGGTAAGACTGACAGGCCTATAGTTGCCCGGGTCCTCCCTCCTCCCTTTTTTAAAGGGGGACCACATTGGCTATCTTGCAATCATGTGGCACCTGGCCTGAGCAACACGAGCGCTCATAAAGCCATGCCAAAGGCCCTGCCATAACCCTGCTAGCTCCCTCAACACCCTGGGGTGGAGAGCATCTAGATCAGCTGATTTGAACCCATCCAGCCCCTCCAAAAGCTCTCTTGTATCTTGACCCAGAGCACTTCAGCTTGCCCCTCCTCTGACCCCATTCTGCTGGCAGAGGATATGTATTGCTCCTTGACATAGAGCGCCACAACCGCACCTTTCCTTCCTTCTCTATCCCACCTGTAAAGCCTATAGCCCCTAATGCTAACTGCCCAGTCATGGGATGAATCCCACCAAGTTTCTGTAAGCCCTTTTATGTCTTGATCTGAACTGGCTATTCTGAGGGCAAGTTCCTCCTGTTTGTTCCCCATGCTACGAGCATTGGTATATAGGCATTTAAGGCCTTGCCTGACTGTGGATGCCACCCCCCGATTTGGGAGACTGTCTGGACCCCTGTTTCTTATCTGGGCACTCCTTGCATTTGTCATCTATCTTGCTTGGACGGTGTCTCCTCATCTTCCTGCGGCCCCCTCCCCCGGTAAGGCTAGTTTAAAGCTCGCCATACGAGATCAGCCAACCTGGAAGAGAAGACACGCTTGCCTTTAGGAGATAGGTAGAGCTGATCCCACCCCAGCAAGTCCCCCGCCCGAAAGCATGAGTCATTATCTAGGAACCCAAGGCCTCTCTGGTGGCACCAACTGCGTAAGCGCCGGTTGACCTTGCCAACGCAGGCCTCATGTTGCTGTCCCCGTCTACTCACCGGAAGAAGAGAGGAGAATACCACCTGCACCCCATCTCCTTAAGCTTGTCCCCCAGAGCCTCGAATTCCTTCATAATGCAGTCAGGATTGTCCCTGGCTACGTCATTTATTCCCACATGGATGACAACTGGGGGTATTGGTCTGCAAGTTGGATGTTGGCTGGGATCCTGTCCGTGATGTCCCTAACCCGAGCCCCAGGCATGAAGCAGACCACTTGCATCATGGGGTCAGGCTGGCAGATGGGACCTTCCAGTCCTCATAGGATAGAGTCTCCGATGACGAGGACCCAGAGTTTCTTCCTGCTGGTGTTCGCTCTCTGCCCATTCTTTGTCATGTGGGGAGTGGCATCGTCCCTGCTGGAGGCGATTCCTCTGTCTTTCTCTGTCACAGCTGCCAGGACATCAAACCTGTTCCCCAGAGACTTAGTCATGTTCCACAACAGAGTACTGATACCTTCAGCACTACACCAGGCATGAAATCTGCATGCCCCCAGAAGTGGGGAGGAAGGGGAGGCATGGCGAGTGCTTGCAGGTGTCAGCAATGTTGTTGGCAGCAGGGGTGTGGTGGTGGCAAGTGGCATGCTCCAACAGATGCCACTAGCAGCGTCAGCAGTGGCCATCAACGATCGGGGACCTCCCACAGATGCTGCCAGGAGTGTTGGCAGCAAGGGGGAGGGGGGGTGGCAAGCAGTAACCACCTTCATGCACTGCTGGCAGTGTCAGTGATGCTTTTCACAGGGTTCCCTTGCCAATCTCAGGGGGTGTATGTGCACTTGCGTGCACCCCCTCTGCCTCACCAATCACACCAGGAATTCCTAGAGAAAATTCATGATGCTTACCAGGTCATTATAAAATGTCAAGCCGGGGCTTGTCAGACAGTCTGGTGGCCCTCCATCTCTGAAGACATACAGAACTGGGTGGCCAGTTGTAAGGTTTGTGGCTTCATGACTGATTTACCAGATCATCCATGGCAGATGTTGGGGGCTGATTTATTCACCTGGAAGGGTTCTGTTTACCTCATTACTATTGATTATTACTCCTGTTATTTGGAGATGGTACAGTTACAAAGCACCACAACATAAAAAGTTATGGTATTGAAGAGTATATTTGCACGCCATGGCATACCTTCAGTTTTAAGTACTGATAATGGCCCACAATTTTCTGGAGCCATGGTTAAGCACTTTGCAGCTCAGTATGACTTTCAACATGTCACCAGCAGTCCACATGTCCCCCGTTGTAATAGAGAAATAGAATGTATGGTGTGGACTGTGAAGAATTTGCTTCGGAAGAATGAAAATCTCTATAAGGCACTCTTGATCTACCATTCAACACCAATGGAGCATAGGTGGAGTCCATCTGAGTTGCTTATGAGTCTTTGACTCTGTACAACACTCCAAGCATGATCAATGACTTGGTTCCAAAACTTGTCAATCCTCAGGAATTTTGTGAGAAAGACAAACATATAGTTCCATCTCTGATGGTCTTTTCATACCAGGCGTGCCTCAAGACATGTACCTGCTCTTTCCCTCCAGCAGAAAATTTGGATCCCAGATACAGGGGTCCAAGGCACTATTGATGCTGTGGCAGATTCCCCTTGTTCATACTGGGTGGAGACACCTAGTGGTCCTCTATGTAGGAATCAAGAACATCTCCGTCAAATTTCACCTATTTACCACACTAGATCTGGATGCACATCATTTCCACCGAAGAGATTAGATCTGTGATTCAGCTCAGTGTAAACGAATAGACTTACCAAAGTTTCTGCTTTGTTTAAGTTCTTTTTGTAATTGAGTTCTTTTTTCCCTTGAGATAGGGGGATGTAGTAGTAGTAGTAGTAGATGGGTCAGGGGTTAGTTTTACAATAAAGGCTTCATGAGGACAAAGAATCTTCTTGCTTGTTCCTAAGATCCAGAATAACACACTATGGAATCCATTTACATCATAATATTTTAATGCTATGTAGATCATATGTAGCATTTTCATCAACAGATTGGCTAGCACTTTACAAAATACGTCAGCACCAACTGTACCTGTAGTGGCAAGTTTTGTAGCTTTCGTATGTTACATCAAAACAAATATTTATTTTAATCCATTTTATGTTATTTGCCTTTATTTCATTGAGTGAACATCTATTCTTTCATGTCACAAAAGGATAATAGATTTTAATCAACTGGCCATCCATGCACCAAACATAATTTTTTATATCTGTGTTACATCTTCCCCGCTTAAAAATGACAAACAATGCATCACTGTGATGAGGGAAATACACTGTTCACAGTGATTTGATCTATATTAAGTAATGCATCAGGAAGGATTACATATAGTGATTTTGCTAAGAAACAGTTAATGGGGAAAAAACAGGAATTTAAAGCTGAATAGCATATATTATTTACAACTAACAATATTTACCAACCAAACTATGTTTTGCCATAGGAATAGGATGAATACTATATACTAGGGTGTTGAACTTCTGTGGCCTTAGCTGGATCTAGACTGTAGGGCTTTTCGTAGGCTGGATCTGGACCCCCTTCTAGTGGTTGGGTGAGCAGTGTCAGGGGGATACAAGGATTAACACAGCTGTTGCTCCCCTACTGATGCCAGAACTCATCTCTCAATGGAGTTCCATACCCTGAACAGCAGTGGTGGGCCACACCTACACATTCCTGACCCTTACAGGAGCCCCATGAACCAGATATCATGGTCCTGTGGGTCAGATCCGGCCAAAAGACCAGATATTTGAATACTCTGCTGTATATGTACCAAAATATTTGATCAGGAAGAAAGCTATTGGATCTATAGCACTGGCCTGATGTTATTGAATTCTTAACACTGTCCCTTCAAATGAAAGAGCAAGAGTGGGATGGAATAAAAGAGCAAGAACAGGATGAAAGGGCAAGATCCAGTTTTTCAAATGCAACTGCTAGCTCTGTTTCATAGGATAATAAGTAGAGAATTATATTTATCTTTAACTCCTTGCATATTTATGCACATTTCTATTTTTTACCAGACTTGTATTAGCATAATGATTAACATATCAAGCTCTAATAATGGCCTCAGGATTCAGAGTCAAGGAGTCTCCTATCAAGGAGTTTTCTTGTATTGCAGGTCTGCATAAGAGATGAAGCCACAAATAGGTTGTCTGTGTGGTACACTTTTTTCTGAGATGTTCATCACATTTGAAGGGGAAAGGATCATACATAGTGACAAAACGACCCCAAGCAAATTCTGTTTTCAGAAGAGACCTTCTCAGTATGCCTGTCAACCCAGGCAGGCTGTATCACCCCAAATCATCATGGTAGCATTTACGTTTCAGCTACAGACCAATGAACATTTGGACAAGCAAAACTCTGACTGCATTTCTGCAATTTAATGGTAGGAAAAAAGAGTTTCTCCGAGAAAGCAGCTAATTTATTTGGTGAATGAAAAGGGAGATGCAGTTTTTCATTTCTCAGTTACTATTGATTTAGCTCTGGCCCAGCTAACTAGAGTGATCAAAATTTCTTAGTATCTAATTATTTTGGGGGAGGATTCTGTGAAAAGAGTTTATGTGGACTGGAAAGACAATGCTTATCCCATGGAGATGGTCTCTCTAGTAACAGGAAGATATTGTGAAACCTTGTGCTACAATATATTCATGCTGAACTGCTTTTGTAACCAAAACAAAAGGCATCACTTCCAGAGATGTCAATCAAAAACCATTAATTCCCTCTGCTAATAACTCACTACAGTCTGACTTTAGAAAAATCTGCTGATCTAATTTAAATTAAAAATAAATCACAAAAGGCACATGAACCAGTTCAGGCTTCCTGATGGCTTTGTCATTTTAACAGCTGTTGAGCTTAGCCATGTGGTTCATTTACATTCATTTACTGAGTGACAAACTGCTGTGATTCAAACTCATGTAATCACTTATAGGTAACAAGCCAATCCCAGTGTTTGGCATACTGGGAGAGCCCAAATGTCCTAGAGGAAACTCATAGGTTCATGTAAAAAGAAGAAACTATTCCTAATACCATAGAATAAATGGTAGGCATCTGAGGAAAAGCTAAGTAGCAATTTAATAAATGGCACTGGGGATTTTTTTCAGACAAGGTTATTTGGGTAAATGTGATAACTTTTGTTAGATTAACTGAATAGCTGGCAAAATTGTTCTTTGCAATCTTTTGGGTACAGGAGCCCTTCTTCAGGCAAAGGAAGAGTCTGCTGTTCTAGGGTCCAAATAGAAGCTTAAGCCAACAAGCAGCATGAAGTTCTTCGAAAATGCAAATGCATAGCTGGGAGGATCATGGGATAGAAGTTAATAGGTTTAAGACACCTTGGTGGAAGGGAGCGGGGAAGAGGGTAATGTGGACAGATGATAAAAAGCATTTGGAAAATATAGAGAAGTTATGTGCAGTTATCAGGCAAGTTATAATGTGCCAAAGGCAAAGACCATGAGACTCTCCCTATGCCTGAAGAAGGGTGTTTGTGCCTGAAAGCTTGAAAAGAACATTGTCTGCCTATGTCCTTAGACCAACATGACTACAACCAACACCCCAAACCAGGGCTTTTTAAAACTTGAATCAGGATAAGAATAGCCTTTTAAATTGACTTCTGGATGCACATTTTGTCATTGCTTTTCAGTTTCCACTTACTTGCATTCAGCCTCCTCCGGTTGCTCAGCAGTGCATATGAGCCAGGGAGTTTTGACTTGGTTCTTAAAATAGAGTAAAAGAGAGGCCTCTGCAACCTTTCAGAATTAAGCTGACCATACTTAATTCACTTGGACATTAGTGTTCTCTGACTGTATTTCAGAGGATGGATGAGAAAGATAAAGTCATTAATAATTCAGCTGCACTAGATTGAGAGAGAGAAGAAGCTAGATTAAAAAAAAATAAAGTACAGAGAAAAAAATCCTGGCAATTAAATAGGGAAAAAAGATTAGAAAGGAAGGCTGAGCCTAAGCTAAAGTAGTGATGGGTAAACCTCAGGAGTTTACCAATTGTAACAAATGCTTTTGGAGCCTCTAGAATTAGGTTTCAAAAAGAAGGCTTTTTCATGCCAGTTCTAGATGGAGCTAGGGAAAGCAGAGGTGGTTGATCAAAATAGTTATAGATATTTGTGGAACACAAATATGATCTTTTTGGTGCAAAAAAATCCTGTATTTTTTTTTCACCATTAGCTAACTGAAAATAAATAAAGCCACAAAATCATCAGATTAAATGTAATACTTTTACAATATGTCTCTTGCAACATACAGTTGTCTCAAAGTCTGATAGCTATAGGTCATATATTGCATTTTAATTTGATTGTCTCTACCTTTTTATATTAGTGGAAGGGTAAATAGAAGAAATCTAATTAACTTTCTCTATACTGTGAATTATTCTGTATGCTATAACTAAATATGCATTCCCATATGGGACTTAATTATGCTTACAGTGACCATGAGTCCCGGTTTAGCCAGTACACTCCCGGATTTTGAAGGCTGGTCCCGGTCAGCGGGTGAGAATTAAAACGGGTGTCCTAGAAATGCAGAGGTGCAGTGCACAGTCTGGCAGAGAGCTAGTGATACAGAGCAGTGCAATGCACCATGCCACCCTGCTCCCGCCTCTGCCTGCAGAACTACTCCTGACTTGGGAAAGCGGGGCTGGCCTGGATTTCCCATTCTCCCATATGGTCATTCTAGTTATGCTGTACGCCACCTGGTGATGACAGGAATAGAAAACAGATCTCGCTATGAAAGCAAAATGACCTACCATGTGAATTAAGGGAAAGTCTGAGTTCATAGGTTTAGGACATATGTTTGAGCAGCACTGATCACATTTGGTATAGGCCAGTATAATAGAATCATAGAGTTGGAAATGACTGCAAGGGGCATCTAGTCCAAACCTCCACACAGATGCAGGATGTACTATTATTACTAAACCATCCTAACCAGATGCCTATCCACCCTCATCTCAAATACTTGCTATGAAAGGGATTCCACACCTTCTTTAGGTAGCTTCTTGCATTGTTTTACTGTTCGTGCAGTTAGGAAGTTTCTGTTTTTTGGGTTTTTTCCCCGAGATTTGATCCCATTTTTCTACCACTGTTTAAATCCATTGTTATGTAATCTGCCCTCTGTGGCAGGGAAGAATAATGTTTTTCCCTCTTCTTAATGCAGCCTTTTAAATATTTGAAAACCACTGTTATGACCCACCTTAATCTAGTTAATTCCAAACTAATCATATCAAGTTCCTTCAACTTTTGCTCAAACCACTTGATTTTGAACCTTTATATTATCTTCTCTGCTTGTCTCCAGACTCTCTCCATTATCTCTACATCTATCTTATAATGAGATGCCCAAAATGGACACAGTACTTCAGATGAGGCTAAACCAGCACTGAGTTAGGTTAATGCAACCCAACATTGTATTTGCTATTTCTTGTGACAGCATCCCATTTCTGATTCATGCAGCTTGTTATCCACTGTAACCATATCTGCTGCACATACATGTTAGCTTCTTCAGTCCATATCTTTGTTATCTGCTGCTACTGTCTTCCCTTTCCTAAACTAGAGCCCTAGGTTCTGATTCTGATCAAATGCTGTTTTTCTTTTACCAGGTAATTTTCTTTTTTTAAGTGAAATTATTCTTCATTTACTTCTTTTATAAATTCCAGAGTCCACTGACCTCTAATAGTTTTTGTCACCTTCTCTCTATGTTTCTATCTCATCTCTGTCATAAGAGGAGACACTGTGAATGTCATATACAGAAAAGATAGGTCTACACTACATTACTCAGATGCTGTTTCAAGTATAGATTTCATATATTTTAAAGGCTGGGGAAGTTCATATATGGCAACTTAGTTTAGACTCATCTTTGATTCCAGGGGAAATTGTAATGATGAATGATATAATGGCTGTATAATATTTGCTGCTTAACCTTTCCTTCCAAACCATCTGAAATAAAAAAAATTGAACAGTAGTGGCTCTCATCTGTCATACATTATGAGTAAGTAATCAGGATGACATTGCAAATGTAGCATGGATCCTCAGTTATTATGCTAAATACAGCATAAGCTTGAGAATAATATAACCATCTATTTGTGATTAGAGATAAACTGAGATTGGTAGAGTCAAAGGATAGATGACATGCTCATTCCCCCACTCCCTTATTTTTGGGTTGATGGTGGGGTGCAGAGCTAAAGTGCAGCTGGAGCCAGAACCTGCCAGCAGGAGGGGCAGTGGTCCAATTTCTGCACTCATGACAGGGTGTGGGGTTGCAGCCCAGCTAGGGTAGGGACAAAAGTTACACATAAACCTGTTTAAGTGATCAAAACTGGTTTAAACCTGTAACAGAACATAAGTTCAGTGCACATAAACTGGTTTATGCCCCATCCTCTCCCTTCCTTTCTCACTACTTAAACAGGAATCCCCTCTAACTCCCTCCCCTCTCCCACAGCATGGACCCTAGCCACCATCTGGTCACAGTCATGCCATCCCCCATGCTAGCTAATATTGAGAGGCATCTGTGTGTTTGTGTCTCCAATTTCACTGGGACAAAGGCAGACAGAACAATATCTGCTTAGGGCTTTTTAGAGATAATCAATAGGTCAGCTGATAATGCCCCTCTTTCCTTCCATGGAAAAAGCTGTTTAAGAAGAGCTTGAACTAGTAAAAGAGGATTTTGTTTTCTTGCTGGGCTGATAAACTTTGTGTTATCATCTCTGCTGGCTTGCTTGCCAGTCAGTTTGCTCCAGACAGTATGAAGAGGCAGGGAAAAGAAGATTGAAAAGCTCAGTATCATCAACAGATGTATGCAGTCCACACAAACAGTCCTCCCTCTCCTCTATCTCCCCTGCCCTTTTACATAAGGGTGCTAGCTGGGGGCCAGGGTCTGGCAATACTCCCACCCATTAAGCCAGTGAGCCAGGAAAAGCCTGGCAAGGGATGCTTACCCTCCTCCTTCAGGCACAGCCGGGCTGCGGACTGTGTAGGCAGGGTGGGGGTTTAAACCTCTCCCTTACCAGAGCATCTTGCCAGAACCTGGACATGTCCCCACTCATCTCAGCACTGTGCAAAGGGAGGGAGGGCTGCTCCAGCACCGCCCCCCACACTTCTAGACTGAGCCACTACAGGCATGTGCCTGTATTTGTTTATTTAAGAGTGAATGTCTATCCACTTGCAAATCAGTTCAAGTTCTGCAAAGTAGACTAACCTGCAAAGATTGAATCAATCAAGGCTCAGGCTTTTTGTCCCTAGCCCTAGAGGCAGCACCCAGCAGCACTGGAGGTGGTAGCAGCAGCATGGAGTTGTGCCCCCATGCTGTCAACATTTACACATCAGCTGTGAGTCAAACTATTCTAAAAGTAAAAACAAGGAACCAAATCAATTCTCCCCAAAGTGTGAGAAGCCCTGTGTTTGAGAGAATGACTTGGTACTATATTAAAAATCTTAACTGATCAGGTTTGCTTCCTATATCACCTACACTGTCTATATGAGCCCACATGTCACTGTTTTTTATACACTGTTTGCTTGTCTCCATTTTTACTTCTCCCCTTTTTGACCTTTAATAGGAGGAAAGTTAATGTCTGAACTAAAATAAAGAGGATGTTCCCTTGCTGGAAATTATCTATATTAATAACAAATTATATGCCAGATGCAGATAAGCATTATGGAATAGATAGTGTGCAATTACAGAAATTTCACTATAACCTTTCCATTTGTATGCTGTTTAATTTGTGGTGCTCATTTTTGGCTTGTTGCCAGCAGAAGTGCTGCATTGGACAGGTTCTCAGATCCTTAGAGATCAATCATCAGCTATGCATTCTGCCTACTTGAATTATCTCCATTACAAATTTACAGAGTTGTATAATAAGAGAAGGTCTGGATATAAACTGTGCTGAAGATAAATTTAGCATGACTTCTATAGCACAGGCCCTAATATTCTAATGAGATATTAGGATGCATAAGAAATGGACAAATAGTACTAAAAATGTTACAATGCTTTTATATTGGGGTAGCTTTACGTAGATTATTGTGTGCATAATTCAAATCCCCACATCTTACAAAGGTTATGAAAAGCTCTGAGAAGAACAACAATTATCAGATTCCTTGAAAATATTTAATGTAGAAGAAACAGAAAACAGTAGGATTGTTTATCTAATAAAGGAAATGTGTAAGTAGGAACATGATAATATATAAACACATGTTCTAAAGAAAACATATCGGGAAAATCATGTTCATATGTGATTCTATTCAAAGGCCCTTGAGGAGGCTGTGACCAGGATATGAAAGCTACACATACAGTATTATATTAAAATATATGTATATAAAGAAAGTAAAAATTTTATCTGTTTTGTCACAACTGGTTTTATTGGAAAAATAAGCATTAGCATTTCTTGGAAAAATAAACCTAACATATATATGATTTAATACTGATATTAAAGAAGCCTACCAATGTATAATTTCTTTCCAATATAGACAATCACCTCTATGTTGCACATTTTGATGTATTATTAGGAACAGACCTGACACTAGCTTAAGCCACCTTCAAAGACTTCCTTTTGCACTGTCTACAGTATACATTGAATTTACTTATCAATGTAATACCACCTTCAGCAAGTCACAGGTATCTGTGGAGGGAGAGGAGGATCCATGTAGTTAACCAAAGACTGCGGCACTGGTGTCATTGGGAAGGCTTTGGCTTCCATGACCACAGCCTGCTTTTTGGTGAGAGAGGCAGTGAGCTGCTGGGAAGAGATGGCCTCTACCTCTCTCCCCTGGGGAGGAGGCTCTTCTCAGCCAGACTGGCTGACCTGCTTCACCGGGCTTTAAACTAAGCCCGCTGGGGGACGGGGGGACTACCACCACTGCTGGCCCGCTGAGCAACCCTTGCAAAGCCAGCAGGCCAAGGCACTTAAGGGAGCCCACCCCTGCCCCAGCCCTGGCACAATCTGTGGGCAAGGCAAGAGCCCCCAAGGGGACACTTGCCTGCCTATACACAAATGCCAGGAGCTTGGGGAATAAGCAGAAGAAGCTCGTCCTCCTGCATAATGCAAATAATTAAGATGTCATTGGGATAACGGAGACCTGGTGGGACTCCACCCATGACTGGACCATGGGTATAGATGGCTATACCCTGTACAGGAGGGATCATGTAGACAAAAGGGGCGGGGGAGTAGTTCTCTATGTTAAGGAAAGCTACGCATCCCTGCAAGCTGATGTTGGCAACCAGGGTAGACGACTGGAGACCTTCTGGGTTAAAATCCTTGGGGAACACAGCACAGGGGACACAACGGTGGGAGTGTACTACAGAACTCCCACCCAAAGTCAAGAGATTGACCAGGAGATCACCCAGGAACTGGCTGAGGCTGCATGCTCCAGCACTGTGGTTGTCATGGGTGACTTCAATTACTTGGACATTGTGTGGGAGGTTCACTTAGCAAAATCCAAGTGGTTGCAAAGCTTCCTCTCGTGCATGGATGAACTCTACCTGACTCAAGAAGTCTATGGGCCAATGAGAGGTAAAGCGCTGCTTGACCTGGTACTGGCTACTGGAGATGACCTAATCAGCGACCTAGTGATTGATGGGAAGCTGGGTGACAGAAACCATGAGCTGATCACCTTCACCATTTGCCATAAAGCTGGCAAGTCAGTCAGCAACACGGAAGTCCTTGACTTCAGGAAAGCTGACTTTGACAAGCTCAGGAGGCTTGTCAGTGAGGCCCTAAAGAATCTTCTAAGGAAGATCTTGGAAAAGTTTATTAAAGAGACCATCCTTATTGGACTGGCTGACGCCAACATCCTGAGGGATAGCCAGCATGGGTTTGTTGTGGATAGGTCTTGCTTGACCAATCTCATTTCCTTCTATGACCAGGTGACCTATCACCTGGACAAGGGAGAAGAGATTGATGTCATATATCTTGACTTCAAAAAAGCCTTCTGTCATGGGGATGAACAGAGGGGAAGACCCCAAAGAGCCAGAGGGGAACCCCAGGGTCAGGAACCCATGGAAAGAAAAGAAAAGAAAAGCAAAGAAAAAATGCTTACCTGCAGCAGGATCCACAGCAGAGCTAGAGGCAGGACCCATGCGGCTTGTTAGCTGCGTCTTTATAAAGTTAAGGCTGGCAGATGACGTCAGCCGCAAACGGCTCCAGGAGCAAGATTACCTCACCCATGAGAGCACTCCACCCAAGAGATCAGGGACTGGTGCCCCCTCTCTCTCTCAGGCCTTCTGGGAGGATGATGCTTCCACAGAGCCTGATGCTGAGGATCCTGGAGAGGGGACAAGTGTTCCTCCCATGACTCAGCAGCTCTCACTGCCTGATGTGTACAGCTCCTCCTCCTTAGGGTTGAATTTTGACTCTGCCTCTGAGGATGAGTTAACAGAAGTCCTGCCTCAGGAGGTGGGATTCTTTGATTTAACTAAGGTGCCCCCCTCAATAGGAAGTATTACCACCCCAGAGGTGGAACCTGTTCCTGCTTCTGAGGAACCTCCCTGTGGTGGCTACTCGGTTGAAAGCCTTATTAAGTTTCTTGACCAGACAAAGCACCACCGGAAGGTTGCACAACATATACAGAAATGGTTCCCAGAACCGGAGACATTTGTGGTATCTGCTAAGGCTGCAGCAGTGGTGCTGCACTCCACTGTGGGGATGCAGTGATATAGTTTTCACTTAAGCAAGCTTGCAGGCAATGTTGGGCACCTGTTGAGAGTAGCACCGGGTGGCAAGCTGTAGGCCTGTTTTTTTTCCCCTGTCCTGCATGCTTGCTTCTCTCTGCTGTTCCTCTCCATTCCCTTGGCTTTGCTTGTCTCCTCTTTTCTACAACCTTCATGCATGTCTACCACAACCTTTGGTTTACTCAATGACAATGACTGCAGAGACCATGTGAAGTGGATGGCACTGTTTGATTTCCTGCATCAAAAAAAAGCTGGATGTCACCTTTCTGCAAGAAACCAATACTGATGCAGCTAGTCAAGCCAACTAGCATGCCACCTGGAAGGGTCATATGTTCCTGAGCCATGGCACCTCAGTGCAGGAATCACAATCCTCTTATCACTGAAGCTAATGCCTGACTCGGCAGTAACCCAAGAGGTCATCCCTGGCTGCCTGCTAACTGCTCATATCACATTGGCACAACATTGCTTCCTCCTAATTAACATCTATGTGTCCACTCCCGGGCGAGAATAGACAGCCTTCTTTGAGACCCTTTTTGAGGAGTGAAGCTGACAATGATGACCTTCTCCTCTTGGGCAGGGACTTTAATGGCATGGTCAATGAACAACATGACCTGAACAGGTCAGAACCCCATCTGTCCTCAGCCTGGTGGCTATGGACAGCTTTGGAGGAAGGGGACCTTCTGGAAATCTGGAACCATTTCCATGCTGACCCCAAGCAGTACACCTGGATAAAGGAACCTGATGGTGGGATTGCATGACATGCCTTGACCACTTCTGTGTCACCAGGCATTGCCTGCCGGTCCTGCATGCAGCTGCATTATTCCATCTGGATTCATGGATCACAGTCTTATTTGCTGCAAGCTGCGTCTCTTTGGCATAACGCATTCGGGAGCACCCTACTGGTGCTTTAAGCCCAGCTTGCTGCAAGATGCTCACTTCTGTGAATGCTTTGCCTATTTCTGGCAGACATGAGAGACTGCGAGAACCACCTATTCCTCTTGGAAGCAATGGTGGGATGTGGGGAAGGCACAGATCAGAGCTTTCTGCCAGCAATACACAAAGCTGGCAATGACCAAGCTCCACTACTGTGTCCAAGCATGTAGCAAAGCTTGAGGTGTCCCTATGTGATGCTGGCAGAGACACAAGACTGCTTGAGAGCCTTAAACTTCAGAAGAAGCACCTGCAGGAGCTGGTGGAGGGTGCAGCCTGAGGTGTGAGGATTCATGCTCATTGCCAAGAGCTAGCAGAGGCTGATGCCCTGACCAAGTTCTTTTTCAATTTGGAAAAGTGACGGGCCCTGCAGAAAATCCTTGACCATCTCAAGACTCCAGACAGCTGGCTACTCATGGATCCTATTGAGATCTTCCATCACGCTGTAGCTTTCTTTCAAGACCTGTATGTGGCTGAATCTTTCTGCCCAGAGTCCACTAAGTGCTTACATGATGGCCTTCCCAAACTCTGTCCAGTGTCAGCCAATAAACCTGAGCAAGAGCTGTCCCTGAGGAACATGTGATTGTGGTGGGGAGCCTCACAGCAGGCAAAGCCCCAGGGCTCAACAAGCTGCCCGCCAAGTTTTATAAGACCTTCTGGCCTCTCCTTGGCCCTTGTCTCTTGAACATATTTCATGAGAGCCTCGGTGATAAAATCCCACCCATCAGCTGTCATTGGGCAGTTCTCACCCTGCTACCAAAGACAGGACCTCAGCTGCATTAAGAACTGGTGGCTGGTATCCCTTCTGTGTAGTGACTACAAGATTCTGGCAAAAGCCGTAGCCAACCAATTGAGTACTGTCATAGCCTCACTCATCGGCCCCAAACAGAGCTACTGCATGCCAGGCAGAACCATCTGAGATAATCTGTTCCTCCTTCATGACCTGGTGACAACCACAGACCTCTTTGGACTGAATGTCAGGCTCATCTCCTTGGACCAAGAGAAAGCCTTTGATAGGGTCAGCCACAACTACTTTTTTGAGACTCTGGAGGCCTTTGATTTTGGAGTGGTCTTCACCTCCGCACTCTGGGTACTGTACTGAGACATCTCCAATCTTTTGAAAGTGAATGGCATGCTCTGTGCTCCATTCCTGGCTCACAAGGGCATCTGCCAGTGCTACCCCCTCTCAGGAATGCTGCACGCTATGGCCATTGAGCCTCTGCTTCACACACTGCGATGGAACCTGACTGGCCTCATTCTTCCATTAACCTCTGGTTTGGTTGGCAGCCCACCAGTTAGGCTGACAGCATATGTAGATGACTGACCATTCTCCTTAGCAGCCAGGGTGATGTCCTGTCAGCCTGGTAGACTGTCAGCGAGCTTATGAGCATGCTTTCTCAGCTCACATTAACTGGCCTAAGAGCAACACTCTACTCCTTGGTGCATGGACCAATCATCCCTCCCAGACCTGCCCAGGGGTCTCACCTAGCAGCGTGAGGGCTTTAAAGCTCTGGGGTATACCTTGATCCATCAGTCTTCCTAGCATGGAATTGGGAAGGCCTTAGTGAGGAGGTGGTGGCACTGGCACTTGCCCAGCCTTCCTATCGTGGGTGGGTCCTCAATGTGAACAATTTGGCACCCACAAAACTATGGATCCCTACCCCCCACCACCAGAATTACTCAAACAGCTTCAAAGAATTCTAGTGGACTTTTTCTGAGATGGATGTCATTGGCTCCCATGAGCTGTTCTCTATCTGCCTACAGCTGACCTGGTGCATAGAGTGGCTGCTTTCTGCCTGCAGGCTCTCCAGAGACTCCTTAATTGTGAAGAGCACTCTCAGCAGCTGGCCCATGTGTTTCTGCACTGGGTAGGGAACCTCGGGTTTGACCGAGAACTCTTTCTCCTGAATCCTGCCCTTCTGGACTGGGGCATCCTCCCTCCCTTCTACCACAGCTTGGCAGAATGCCCTCCACCTCCAAGCCTGGGCCTGCTGTCTACAATTTCCACAGTTGCTGCAAGAGCCACTTGTCTACAACCCGGCCTTGCAGCACAGACTATTAAGCATCAGGACTGATAACCTCACAGTCATGTACAGTCCAGCTAGGCCACCTTCTCGATCTGAACCAGTTGGACTGGCTGTCAGCCGAGGTTCTGGCTGCCCAGCTGGGCATGCATTCAGTCCACTGCGCTTCCCCTCTCTTGAGGGACATGTGGATCACTCTCCCAGTGGAGGCAACAGTTGCCATTAAGGATTACTTCTGAGTGCAGCAGGACATCCTTGCTGGAGATGTCTCTGGAGATCCCTTTTCACCACTGCCCATTGTCCTGGTCATGCATAGCTATCTGGGTAGTGGACCTAGCACCTTACTGACTCTTCCTGTGCCTCCTGACCGATGCTGGGATTCACTTTGATGTGCTTCCCCAGAAAGCCCTGTATGCATGGGTGGTTTGTATCCACCATGCTTGTGTCCTTGCCACTCAACCTCACATAATGTGGAGGCGGCATCTAATGGCACCTGCACTCACACCAACTCGCCCTGCATGCTACATGCTTTATAAACTACCTATTGCCAAATGGACTGGCAACCTCCAGTGGCAGTTGCTGCATAGGATACAGGCCACTGGCAATCTTGTCCACCACATGGACAGGACTCCATCAGTGGCCTGTCCATTTTGTCCTTGGGACATAGAAGAGGACTTATTCCATGCCTTCCTCAGGTGCCCCCAACTGCTGCCGCTCTCTGCTGCTCTTGACACCTTGTTTGAGGTGCTAGACTTGGACCTCTTGGAGACCACCTATTTGTTTTCTTTCCCATGCTGGGTGGCAGACAGGGATGTCATCTGCCTGGCCAAGTTTTTGCTTGGTCCGGCTAAGATGGCCATCCTCAAGAGCTTCAGGAACTGGCTTAATGGGCCAGCTTTGATGACACCCTAAGACTCTTTCAGTTCTTGGTCCAGGCATGCCTGACACTGGAATTTGAACATACAGTCCTCCAGCAGATAGTACCCACCTTCCAGCCATATTGGGCAATTCAGGGGGTGCTCTGCACTGTCAAGGGCATCCACTTAGTTCTCACGCTGTGATACTGCTTGCTTTTTCCCGGGGTACCAGAAAAGGGCTGAGAGACTGTTGTTGGACTAGCTGTTTTTGTTTTTTTAAACTGTGAGGGCAAAGCTTGCAGGCCATTGCCCTAGGCTCTGTTTGTTATACCTGGGCCCCTGCATGGGCAGTTTTAAAAATTTTTGTTGTTGAATTTTTACCTCCTTTTCCCCCTAGTAAACCTTTATAAAAAGTCAAAAAAAGTCTGTTTGTATTTCCTTCTGTCTTTCTGTCTTTTTTTCTGTCTCATTATTTTTACAAGTACCTTTATGATATTCAGTCCAGTAAACAGTGACTGTGTAATAACCCTAAAACAACACTAAAAAACAAATACAGAATCATTGTAAGATTGGTGAGTGAGCCTGATTTTCAGAAATGCTGTAGCTGCATAATTTGAATTCAGGTTTGTTTTCTATAGCTATCCTCTACTCCATTCCAATATGCTCAAGCACTATATGATATATTTTTATTTCTAAAAGTAACATTGAAATTCTGATAGTATGTCCCTAGAATTATTATAAAAATGTGAAGGGAGCCTGTACATACAGAAAATTAAGGCTGGGGGTACATAATGGGCCAACTGCTGCCATTCTAAAAATATGCTTTTGAAGAGGAAAAAGTTATTGAGGAAAGGAGAAGCCCTGTTTAGATCTCTGTGGGTGCATCTACACATGTGCTTTACTTCAGAGTTGACTAATTAGATCTGCAGTAATGTGTCTCCATCTACAAACGCATTGGTTTTAGGGTACAATAAATTAATTAACTCTGGCATTTTCAGTATCTCCTTGGGGACAGCACTATCTTACAGCAGAGTAAGTAACTGTACTGAAACACAATTAGACTGTGACAGGACCTGGATGGGGCATGAGGGTGCTAAAGTGCAGGGGTTGCCCACCACCCAGGCCAACATTTCAGCACCCCTGTGCCTGACACCACCACCCGGATCCCGAGGGTGACCTCCCATGGCCCCTGCCAGCTCTGGGCTGCTCCGCCATAGCTAAAAGTGCTGCTGTCCTGGGTGCACGTGTAGATACTGTGCCCAGGAACAGTGTACTCCCAGAATACAGTTTATTTCTTTGAGTTAATTGCATGTGTAGATGCACCCTGTTAAGAGGGAATTAAATTAAACAACCTTTGTTCATTACTTTAACCAGTTCATCATGGCACAAGATGCCATCTGAATTCCCTGGCTAGGAGTGGGCATCCACTGATCCTCTGAATCAGGGTGTACACATAAGAGGTCTAGGCAGATGCCTGATGAATCCATTTGTAACTGACAACCCTAATTCAAGAGTGACACAGGTAATTACATAAGTTACACAAATCCATATGTTGTTTAAGTTAGAGTCCAAATTAAATGTGTTCCTTTCTTCTTTCTCACTTTGATTCCATCCTCTGGATCAAAGCTGCTTCATGTTGAGCTGCACCCAGTGCCAGATATTCCCTCTATATTGGACAGGATTTTGTGCATGCCTCCTAACTTTCCACTTTAATGCTGATTGACTTCATATAATTTTTGTACACATTGTGGTACTGCCATAGAAGGCAAACCTGCTTTCTAGAGCCATCTTGAATCTCACCATACAAAATATTCTTGGGAACATGGTCTTCTTTCATTCTCCTGACACAGCCTTACCACCTCTTCTTGAAAATGGTTTCTAAGTGTGGCAGTCCTATATGCTCCAGTACCTCTGTGTTTTGTATTCAGTCTTCCCACTTCCTCATATTTACCACAACTAAATAGCATCAATATTACTGTCTTCCTGAAGGCATTGTTCCAGGTATGATATATGTGTTGCCATTGATGCCAGCTGATTTTTATTTTCTCGATATGACTACAACTTCTGGAGGGCAATTCAGACATGTCAAGACCTTTATTTGCCATCATCAGTCTGTTGCCTTTTAGCTAAAACTTTTGAAATATACAGCATGATCAAAATAACTGAACCAAAACCAGCTGAAAAACAGTCATGACCCTTATCACTGGAGTATCAAGTGCAAAGGGAGAAAGTTTATTTTTTTTAAAGTTTCTTCTTTTATATTGATGTTCCTCACAAAAATATTAAAAGTTGTTATATTCTAATAAAACATTTTAATTTAACTGTATTAGCATTCTCTGATGAAGAGTTTTTCATCCAAAATATCCCCAACCAGCTCTATATCTCTATGCATCTCAGGAGCACCATAGAGGTTTTGAACCTATGGAAACCATCTCTATTATTGTCTATAAATATTGTCTATATTTATCTATACATGTGTATTAATGATACATTATTTGCTAGATAAGGAATATTCCTTCAGACACAACAGCTAGGTGTATAGCGCAGTCCCAAACCTTTTGGTGGGGCTGTTTGCCAAAGCTGAGAATCCAGCTATTAAAAGACACTTATCTGTTCAATGATCTTCCCTCTGGAGAGAGAGAAAGAAAAATGGTTTCAGAGAACCAGTCTGTAGTAAGCTGGTAGAAACTTAGTGTCTAGAGAATAGAAGACATTATTAAATCAGGTCCTAGTCAGAGAGTAGATGGATTGCGATTTCTCAACCCAAAGAGAAGTAGCGGTTTGAGGCCTATCATTTAAAAGGAGTAGAATCAGAAGATTGTGGAAAGGCCTTCAAAGGGAGACTGGGACATAACTCAAAGCAACTGGATATTTCTCCGCCCAAGAAGTATAGAACCCTAGGGCATAATGAAGGTGTTTATTTAAACTTCATATGTATTGTTTTAGATCCAGTTTATCTGTGCTTTGCTTATTGTACAATACACAAATCAGGAGTACTAGCTACATAGTTTAGGAAGGTTGTTGTTTGTGTGGGGAACGTGTCAGAAAGGCAGCTGTTCCATTTATTCCAGAAGGTGCTTTTGTTTTATGTTGTAATTATATAAGCTATTTTTGTCAGCTCATTATTGAAATGGTGGTATAGTAATTTTCTATTATCCTGAAAAACTCCCAGTGCTGCCTTAAGCACCTCACTCTCCCCAGTTCATCACCATACCTGAGCCATGCAAGATCCATTTATCTGATTTTTCCAAAAACTGTTAGGGCTGGAGCTGTTCATAAGTAAAGATTTCTATCTCCAGGGAAGTCCCAGTATTTTAATATTTGTTTTCAATCTGAATCACAGCAAAAAACCTGTGTGTGTGTGTGTGCGCATGTGGGTGGGTGCGCATGTGTGTGCATGCGCATGTGCACACAGAACTCTTGTGGTAAAGGCAATATTTTTTATTAGACCAACTAGATAGTTGCAAAAAAAATTCTTTATTCTCAAATTTTCGGGCTCACTTGCCCTTCCTCAGGCAAAGGAGAACGCAAAGATTGTAAAATGTATCCCAGGTAGAAATGAATCTTCATATTGCACAGGAGAACTCAAGGATGGTATAAGTTTTCCTGGGTGGGAAACTTCATTTTATAATAAAAATTGGAGCAGTCTACTTACCTCAGAGGTGTCTGATGGCAAGCAGGATGTTGCATTTTGCTTCTTTCTTGTTAAGTTGTTTCATATTGCACAGGAGGACTGGTCAATGGAATGGTTTTCCTGGATAAGGAAGGCCTGTTGTGGAGAAGCTGCTCTGCAAGTATGCAAATTCAGCTCAAACAAAGGGCTGGAGCAGGGGTGTTTGCTTTCAGGATTCACGGTGTTGAATTTTGCTTCTTTCTTGTGGAATTATGATGTTTTCAGTTCAAAATAGTTAATGACTATATCTTCCATGTTTCAGGGATATAGGTTGTAGCCATGTTGGTCTAAAACAAAAGCTGTCTTGTGGTAGAGGTGTGATATCTTTTATTAGACTCACTAGATAGTTGCAAAAAATGTGTGTGGACATATACCTATATGTACAGAGAGGGAGAGGGGAGATGGAGTCAGGGGAAGGAGGGATGGAACTTAAAAAATATCTATGTGGAAATAGTAAGACATTATTTTGGTTTGTTTGACATTGATTTCTGTCCCCTTCCTTATGGGACTTGTAGTCCAGGAGACTGGTAATTCCAACTGAACTACATTTGCCATGGTATAGTATGCTCATGCAACTCCTGGCAATTCCTTCAGATGGGATATGAAATACATCACAAATTGTTAAGGCAAGTTTCATAGCCTATAGAAAAGAACAGAGCACCGAGGCATTTCAAACACAGCAACCTTTGACATCCCAACAGCTTAGAAAAATACGAATAATGCCTAACATACCCAAAATGAAATGTTTCAATTCCTAATTCAGTTTAATAGACTCCCCCCTCCCTCCCCTCACACACACTTTTTTGTTTATAGTTTAGGTTAACATAACTGAATATACAAAAAAACATTTTATTGTTATCATGGTGGATTTTTTAAGTAACTAAATTGTATGCAGAAAATGTCTATATTGCAAAAAGTTCATTTTATGTTGTATATTTTTTTTTTAAAATCCTCATTTGAGATGTCTGGCCAAACCAAAACAATTATTAATTGTATGGTTTTTTAAAATAAAGGTGTGCCAAATTTTTAGGCAATTTGGAAAAGAAATGAAATCAAATACAGACCACCTAGGATTTGATTCTATAAAATTCAGCACTGACGATATCATGTAAAACTGTTATTTTGTCCTTCTCCTATTAGGACGATTTGTACTGTGACACAGACACACACAGAGTTCAAACTGGGCTCTGTATACTGATCCACTGGTGAAAAAAAATCCAGTGTGCCATTACTAGCTAGCATATATATTAGCCTCTTTCCATAAATACTCAGATCACTGGCAAAGGATGTGCTAATAATTTTTTAAAAGCTAAATGGTGTTCCCCACCCGACCTTTTGGTCTCATTCACTGCAAAATTATTAGGAAAGAGAGAAAAAGTCTTTCCAGTTATGTTGGTTTGAACTGAAAACTAACACTCCAGGACATTGGCATTTCATAGACTGAGCTGCTGTGATTATAATTGGTAATAATGCTGACCATAATTAATTTATTTGCTTTTAGTATTTTATGTATTTCCATGAGTCCAGTGCAGTTGAGCAATAAATAAATGTGCCAATGAAATAAAAGAGAACTAGCAAAAGAGCTCCTGTACACCAGGCATAAATGTAGTTGTAATAATTGAAACTACCAGGGTCAGTAAGCACATGGCTTTATAGCAGGAAACAAAAAGGACCAGGGTAATAGAAGTGGCTGAGGAGTAACACACCCTTTGATTGATAGTTATAAATCTGAAGACATTCTGTTACAGACCATTTAAATTCAGTGACCACTGCATGATTTTTGTTGCTGCTTAATGCTCCCCACAATGAAAGAATAACAATCCGTATTGTTAATGTGGATGGAGCATCCCAAAGGAGTGCAGGGGGTCCCCTGCGTGCTCGGCGGCAGACCCGGAAGTTCCTCCAGTCCAATTCTGGGTCCACTACCGAGGACACTGGGGACCCCCCTGCATTCCTGTGGGATGCTCCAGTTGCCCCGCCATCTCAGCATTCATGAACCACCTGGTACATTGAAGTATGTAGAAAAAACATAGAAAACTGTGTCTATGTCCCAATCCAATCTCTCCAATTTGAATCGTGGGCTTCTGATTCGATTCAGAGAAATTATTGGGTCTCCTGATTCGATTCAGATTTGGAGCTTCAGCCACCCAATCAGGCCAAATTGGATCAGCACCCGAAGCTTTGCGCAGTGCTGCTGTGCACAGTAATGAGCTACTGTGCAGTCAGCATCTCATGTAGATGCAGGGAGGAACAACTGTATGAGTCCTGTCATGAGCTCAGTTCTCTTATGCTTCCCAGTCAAGTTAATTCAATTCCCATTCTTCCTCCCTGTCTTTCCTCCTCGTCTTTCTGTCTCCCTTACAGCAGTGGGAGTCACATAGTTTGTGATCTGTATGAATGTCAACAATGGGCTGATGAAGTTCTACTTTGTTTGATATGGCAATTACAGAGAAATAACCACTGATTAGGCCCAGATCTCCTTGAAATATTTCTAATAATTTAGTAGTGTGTGGCCCCACTCAAAACTTCGGCCTGAATCCGCTGCATTTCTGTTTCATATCTTTACACAATAATTGGCTTTTTCTGCACCTGTTTAACATTAAAAGGATATGATATGGCTCATTATATAACACACTTTCCCATGCAGTATTACAATGCAAAGGGTAGGGCTGAATATCACTTTTCAGAATGGAGACAGGTCAAAAGTGGGGTCCTGCAGGGCATTACATACTGGGCTTTGTTTTATTCAACATTTTTATTAATTACCTGGAAATGAGGTGCACAGTGAAATCTCCAAGTTTTCAAATGATACCAAATTATTCTGTGTAATCAGGAAATTATTCCAAGTAATCAAGTCCGAAGCTGAAGAAGAGGAGCTACAGAGAGGTCTCACCAGGCTACGTGAGTAAGCAAAAAAATTGCAGATGAATGTCAGTGTCAACAACTGGCAATCAAAAAAACCAATAAAATTTTGGACATCATTAAGAATGGAATTGAAAGCAAAACATAAAACATCACTGTGCTATTATACAAATCCATGGTGCATGCACATCTTGAATCCTGTGAACAGTTCGGGTCCTCACATGTCAAAAAAGATTTAGTAGAAATGAAAAGGCACAGGGAAGGGTGACCAAAATGCTTAGGAGCCTGGCACAGTTGCCATACCAGGAAAGACTATAAATGGGTTAGGATTTTTCAGTTAGGAATGGAGAAGGCTGACAGGGGATGTGATAGAGTTTCATAAAATCATGCAGGGTATAGACCAAGAGAACAGGGAACTGTTATTCACCAGGTCCCAAAATGATAGAATTAGAGGGTATCCACTAAAATGAGTAGGTGACAGGTTTAACACTAACAAGAGAAAGTACTTTTCTATGCAATGCATAGGTAACTTGTGGAATTCATTGCCACAGGAGATGATGGAGGCAGATTGTGTAGCTGGGTTCAGAAAGGGACTGGATACATTCATGGATGATCAATCTATTAATTACTATTGAACAGAATGGTTGGAGATGTTTCCTCTGGCATTTCTAATTCAATAAATGGTGGATGCCAAGGAGAGTACTGAATAGGGGATAGATCACAAGAGATAACCGATTCAGTGCCCTCCCTATGTAGTAGCCACTTCTGCCATTTTGAACAAAGGATAGTGGGCTAGATGGAGCATTGGTCTGACCCAGCATGGCATTTCTTGTGTTCCTGTATTCTTATGTGACTGGAAGTATGAATTACAGGATGATGGTGGGCAAATTAGTATGGAGATCATATTTCTTCCCTCCCTAGGACCTTTTAACTCCAAATGAAACTCAAGCTTCTCTGGGCTCCAGAAAAGTCAGTTAACTGTTTTCTCTCCTATTTTGGGGATTACATCACAAGTACTTTAATGTCACCAGAATGACTTCCTCTGGGATGCTACACATTAATTTTTAAGTTTCCAAATTAATTTTGCAAGGCTCTTGGCTAGTTCAGGTAAGTTCTGAATAAATTCCCTAGGATCTAATTCTGCCAGTGAGCTGCTATCCATAAAAAAGGACAGTGCAGGTGGGAATTACCCTAACAGAGGAAACACAAGGCATTGTACTTTGGCCAGTGTGTCATATTTACAGGGTCCCCAAAGTGGGAAGGAAAATGTATGTATCGGAGGTGGCATATACAGAGTAAATACTTTATAAAGTGATTTGGCAGAACACAGCAATTTCATTTTTAAATTTTACCTGTCTTCCTACTGAGATTTGGCAGGACAGAAAAAGACTTAGGTAGGTACAACTCAAGGACACACTAAGGACTAACCCTTAAAACTGGATTAGATATGCATGAAAATCCTGTCAATCTCCTTTAGGTGTTTATGAAGCCTTGAGAGTAGGAGTTTTTGTGTGAGTTCTGATATATCCCATTTCATTTTTATCAGATTCCTTTTGAAATGATAACAGGTTATCTATAAAATGTCAACACATACATCGAGATATTGGTCAAGATTTTCTCTTGCTCTAGAGATCCGCCAGTTGGGGGAGCCAGGCCCTATGAAACTCATGGAGGAGTCCTAACTCTGGGGGTCAATCTTGTCTTGCTGCAACTTAAAGCTGCTGCCATGCAACAGTGAGTTCTACTGTCTGATGAACTGAACTCTTGTTCAGAAAGACTTATGCTTCTCTCATACAGTTAGTTTATAAGGATACACCTCTACCATTTCATCTGCCTAAGTTCATGTAAATTTTCTAATTAAGCCTATGCTAGCAGAAAAGTGATATAATAAACCACAGCTCCACCATGTCTGCCCCCTTTGCCCTGATTTGGAATCTCCTTTCCTTGAAATGTCTCCTATACCAGGGAGAGGTGGGGTACAGGAGCAAACTTGATAATAGTCAGCCAGGAGCTCTCTTATGCCGGCTCTGATGCCACCTCTTATGCCAGCTCTTCTGAACCATTGTGGCTAGATTATGGCTCAGTTATGCTACCTTTGCAATGTAATTAAGCCAAATTGATTAATTTTCCCATTTCTCCCTCCCCCACACTCTCTTTTTTTTATCCATACAAAATAGATGTGAATCATCTATTGAGCAAAGGAAGCACAAATGGAGTTTGGGTCAGCTGTTGTCACCTGCATGGGGTGTGCCATGTTCATGTTTCTCTCAGTGTCAGGATCACTTCATCTGCACCAAGTATAAACTGGTGTCTGCCCTGGGGGAGAAGATTCGCAGTTTGGAAGCAGGGGTATCCATGCTGCATTCCATCTGAGAATAGGAAGATTACTTGGACAAGAGTTATGGGAAGGTGGTACTGGAGGGGCCAAAGGGTAATTAGGAGAAGTGGCAGCATGTAACTACTCAAAGAAGGAGGGCCCCTAGGATTAAAGAGCAGTGGATTGAAGTCAGCAATCACTTTCAGCACTCTGAGGTGGAACTGCTGTGGAAGAGGCAGAGGAGGCAGCAGTCTAGAGAGCATAAAGTGCAGAATCCCAAGGACAGGGGCTCCAGGACCACTGCACCAAGAAAGAAGAGAAGAGTGGTGGTGGTTGGTGACTCCCTTTTGTGAAGGAGAGAGGCAATAATTTACCATCCAGATTTGGAGACCTGGGGGGTGTACTGCCTGTCTGGAGCCTGCATTCAGAATGTCACACAGTTTCTATCAAAACTCATCCATCCTTTGGACTATCCCTTCCTGCTTGTCCACGTAGCCACCAACGATACTGCCAGGAATAACACTGACCATATCAGAGATTCAGAGATTCATAGATGCTAGGGTCAGAAAGGACCTCAAAGAATCATCGAGTCCGACTCCCTGCCAGAGGTAGGAAAAAGTGCTGGGGTCATGTGACCCCAGTCAGGTGCTCATCCAGTCTCCTCTTGAAGACCCCCAAGGTAGGGGAGAGCACCACTTCCCTTGTAATCATCTATGGCACAGGCATTCAATTTGTTTATAACAATCAGATGGGATACCATGTCAAAGGCCTTCTCAAAGTCCAAGTAGATGACATCTACCTCGACTCCTGCATCTAAGTTTTTAGCGACCTGGCCATAGAAAGAAACAAAGTTAGTCAGGCAGGATTGACCTCCTATGAACCCATGCTGGTTGACCTTCAGCATTATATCACCTGCTGGACTCCTACAAATGTGATCCTTGATATTTTTTTTCAAGGATTTTCCCAAGGATAGAGGTTAGACTAAGCAGCCTATAGTTAGCCAGATCCTCCTTCCTCCTCTTCTTGAAAATAGGGACCGCACTGGCCCTTTTCCTCTGGGACTTCACCTGAACACCATGAGTACTCAACCAGACATGCCAGTGGCTCTGCTATGACACTGGCTAATTCTTTCAGCACCCCTGGATGGAGCTCATCTGGCCCCACTGATTTAGACAAATCCAACCCCTCCAAGTGTCTCTACTAGGTCAGCACTGTTAGTTGGTGGGCTGTTGTTTCTCCTGCTTCTGTCAGTAATGCACTTGAGAGATTTGTCTAGATCCAAGTTCAAGAATACAGAGGCAAAAAACTCATTGAAGGCCTCTGTTTTGTCCCTCCTATCTGTTACCAACTGCCCTTGTCTATCCTGTAGGGGTACTATGCTGCCCTGTACCTTCTTTTTGTTCCCGATTGTGAACGAGGGTCCTAAATCAAGTCAGAAAAACAGCGCACTTTGACAGAGCCTTCTCCCCCCGCTTCACGTTTTTCTTGCCTGTCATGACTTGATGGGAATTAAAGTTAGTACTTTCAGGTGGGTGGCCTCTGATTTTTATCTAACAATTCTGTTTTCTTTCAGGCATGCTGCCCACGTCACTCCCATGCCTCCAAACTGGCTTCATTGCTGCAACTGTCTATCAGCTTCATCTCCTCTCCCCTTCCAGGGAAATTACTAATAAAGTCTAGCTCCTCTTAGAGGGGCTCATTGACACTTTACCAGCTGTTCTGGTCTCCAATGCTGCAAATACTCCCAGCACCAAGGACATTACATCATCTCACCAGCTGGTCCCACGTCATTTGGTAAGTTTCTCTTTATTCTCTTCACTCTTCCGTACCAGGGCCATCGACTCCCTGTTACACACCTCCCCTCTTAGTCCAAATTTCCAGCTTAAGAATTTGTACTGGCAACATTCATTCGTGGTTTTCCACCATTCTTTTTTTTTTTTCCCTGCGGTCATCTCTTCTTCTTCACTTGTAGATCATGATAGAAAATCAGCTACTGTGTTCTTCTTTACTGCAGGCATTGTAAATTTTTTCAGTTTGCAGTCACTTCGAAGGGGCATGGTCTGTAATCAGCACAAACTTCTGCCCCAGGAAATAATACCTGAACAACTGGACCCCCCCACCTGATGGCCAGGCATTCTCTTTCTATTGCTGAGTACCTGGTTTCTGGGTTTGAGAACTTCTTACAAGCATACACTATTGGGTGCTGTGCTCCCTGCCATTTTTGGAACAACACTGCCCCCATCACACATCCTGAGGCATTTGTCTGTAAGAAAAATGGCTTCTGAAACCTAGAGGTATATAAAACTGGTGCCTTACAGAGTGACTGTTTAATCTCCTCAAAAGCTCTTATAGTGGGCTCCAACCAGTTCAACTCTCTGGGTCTTCCCTTTGTTATATCTGTTAATGGGACCACGATCTCAGAAAATGTTTGACAAATCTCCTATAGTAATTCACAAATCCTAAGAATGACTGTGAAGAAGTGAGACAAAACGCACAGCATGGAGGGCTGGCAAAGCTGCAGGTGGAAACCAGAAGGGAAGGAAAATACACACTTTCAGAGCAGCATCTCACTGAGGATTGGAGGAGGGAAGCGCCCAGAGGTATTTCTGGCCCTGGAGAGGGGCAGAGAGGGGTCAGTTCCCTGCAGGCCACAAGGAGAGAGGAGTGGCTGAGCGTCCCAGCAGGCAAGGCCTGTGGAACTTGCCGTGGAAGGCTGTGGGACTGGCGCTGAGCAGAAGTCAGGCAGAGGCCTGCATGCACGTGGCTGGTGATAATCTCCGGAGTGGACCCACAGCTGAGGATCCAGAGAGATCTCAAGACCTGTGATAATCTCCAGAGTGCAGTTTCAACAGAGAATCCAGAGGAGGGGTCTGAGGGATACTACAGTTACAGGTAGAGCCTTCCTGTACATGGGGAGACCCTAAGGGGACTGTGAATGTTCATAGGAGTGCAAGACAGGCTGCCACATAACAAAGACTGGACTGAGGGATTTTTTTTTTTTGATTGTTGCGATTGGGGATTTTGAGAACTTGATCCCAGGTAAAAGGGGACATGGAATGAGCTGGGAGCAGCTGGGTTTTTTCCTTGGTTTTTTTTTTTTTCAGCCTTTTCTTTTGATATTTGAGCACAGGCCAGGACCAGCCCTGGTAGGGTGTACCTAACTGAGACCAAAGGTCACCCTGGGGTAGCAGGCCAAATAATATCACAAGAGGCAGCACTGTGACCTGGCTGTCGAAGGATTTTGTAAGTACCATCTGGAGAGGCTAGGCTGGGGTAAAGGGGAGGTTTGGAGCTGCACAGAAAAAAACAGGGATTGAGACTAGGCAGGATCATCATGGACAGTGCCTCCTGGGAATATATTTCATCAAAGTCATGGCAGGTGAGAAAACATAAGACCAACTTCCTGGCAGACTAGGTGATCCAAAGCTGAGGTCCACCCTGTCGCCACCTGTAGGCAGATGAGCTCAGGGCAGTGGTAGCAAGCCCTACAATACGTACAGCCCTCTCAGTGACCTAAGTTGTCTTAATGTCTTTGGCAATTTATAGGCTTTTACAGCCTCCACTTCAACTTTTAGCAGTCTCACGTAGCCTTGGTTTATTTGAAAACCAAGGTATTTAGCCTTTTCCTGTCCCAAACTACACTTTTGGAGATTTGCTGTCAGGCCTGCCTTCCAGAGCTCCCATAGGACTTCCCTTAGATGTTGGCTGTGTTGTCCCCAGGTGGGTGAGAATATTATAATATCATCAATATATGCCAAGGCATAATTTTGATGAGGAGCTAACATTTTATCCATCAGTTGCTGGAATGATGCTGCTGCTCCATGAAAACCAAATGGCATTCTGTTAAATTGAAATAATTCCCACGAGGTCCCAAAGGCCATTTTTTCCTTAACCCTATCATTCACGAGAATTTGCCAATAGCCTTTTATAATGTCTAGGGTTGAGATATATTTGGCCTGTCTTATCTTCTCTAACATCTCTTCTATCTGCAGCATAGGAAATGCAGCAAAAGTTGCAACGTTGTTTACCTTTCTAAAATTGATACAGACCCGGATAGTGCCATCCGTCTTTGGCACTATCACCAATGGACTTCTTCATGGGCTCCTGGACTCTTCTATAATATCAGCCTCCAACATCTGTATGATGTCCTGTCTAATGGCTTTCCACAAATGTTGTGGCAACCTCCTCCAGTGATCTCTTACTATGCACCCCTCTGGTGTCCTAATACCGTGCACCACTCCCATGGCTCTCCCCTGTTTTGCCTTGAACACATTGGAAAACTCTTCTATCAACTGTTCTAATTCCTTCTTCTGTTCTGAGGACAACTTAACTCCAATCTGGGGATCTCCCATCACAAATTCATCTAAATCTCCCACATCCTCCTGCATCAGCCATGACTCCCTACCATTCCACTTCTTTAACATGTTAATATGGTAGTTCTGCTTCCTCTTAAAAGGTCTGGTCCTTTGGACTTTGTAGTTCACCGGTCCCAGCCTCCTAGTTACTTTCAATGGGCCTTACCAGTGTGCCAGCAGTTTATGACTGCTGTCAGGTAACAGCATTAAAACCCAATACCCCACCTTCAGATCTCTTTCCTTAGCATGGGTGTCATAACTTTGCTTTTGCCTTTGCTGAATTAATCCAAGTGCCACCTCTCTAACTCTTTTCAACTGTTCTTGGAAATCTCACATGAACTGGGGCTAATTCTCCCTTTCTGGGAGTCCCTCAGACCATCCCTTACAAATAATATCAAGCAGACCTTTTGGCTTGTGCCCATAGACTAGTTTCAATGGAGTACATCCCACGGATGCCTGAGGGGCTTCTCTGACTGCAAATAATGAAGGGAGTAATAGGGACTCCCATATCTTTGGGTCGCCCTGGATGCATGCCCTCATCATGCCCTTCAATGTTCCATTAAATATCTCCAATAACCCATCCATTTAAGGGTGGTAGACTGAAGTTCTAAGATGCTTTATTTTCAAAATTCTACACACCCCTCTCAACACACATGACATAAAGGTTTTCCCCAGGTCTATTAAAATCTCTTGGGGAATCCCCACACTCAACATCCACGTCATTAATTCCTCAGCTATCTTGGGTGTGGTAACATTCTTTCATAGTTTCATAGATGTTAGGGTTGGAAGGGACCTATTAGATCATCAAGTCTGACCCCCTGCCCTGGGCAGGGATGAATGCTGGGGTCAGATGCCCAAAGACAGGTGTCTGTCCAATCTCCTTTTAAATACCTCCAAGGAAGAGGACAGCACCACCACCCTTGGAAGCTTATTCCATATTTCGGCAACCCTCACTGTCAAGAATTATTTCCTGATGTCCCATCTGAATTTGCTCTCTTCCAGTTTGTGGCTATTATTTCTAATACCCCAACAAGTGCCCAGGTAAACATTGTATCCCCTATTTCTTGCTCCCCCCCCCCCGACCCCCAATGAGTTTGTAAGCTGCCACAAGATTACCTCTCAGCCTCCCCTTGTGGAGGTAGGAGAGGTTCAGGTCTCCCAATCAGTCCACATAAGGTTTTTTTCTGTAGGCCTTTAACCAAATGTGGCCCTCCTCTGAACCCTCTCCAGGCCATCCACATTCCTCCTGAAGTGCGGTGCCCAAAATTGGATGCAGTACTCTGGCTGCAGCCTGACCAATGCTGCATAAAGGAGAAGTATCACCTCCCTAGACCTGTTTGTGATGAACCTATTTATGCAAGAAAGGGGGCGGTTAGCTTTACTTATTACCTCATTACACTGGTGACTCATGTTCATTTTGAAGTTGACTACGACTCCAAGATCCCTTTATGCAGTTGTGCTACTTAGAATGGTATCTCCCAGGCTATAGGAGTGTTGATGATTCTTCCTTCCCAGGTGCAACACATGACACTTATCCTTATTAAACTGCATCCTATTCTGTTTGTCCCATTTCCCCAGCCTGTCCAAATCAGCCTAGATTTGCTCCCTGCCATCTAGTTTGTGTACCTCCCCCCATAGTTTGGTGTCGTCAGCAAACTTGGATAGGGTGCTTTCTACTCTCTTGTCCAAATCACTAATGAAGATATTGAATAGTACCGGACCCAGGACAGAGCCCTGGGGGACTCTGCTGCCTACATTTTTCCAGGTAGAAACTGACCCATCCACCACTACTCTCCGGGTGCATCCCATAAGCCATTTTCTACCCACCAGACTGTAATAATCTACATTGCAACTCTTTATTTTATTTATAAGAATTGGGTGTGACCCTGTGTCAAAGGCCTTTTTACAATCTAAGTAAATAACATCTACCTCTATTCCTTCATCCAAGCATTTTGTGACCCAGTCATAAAATGAAACCAGGTTTATGATACTGTAATAGTATTGCCTCTGGGAAATGTGTAGCATAATCTATCATCACCAACACATACTGGTATCCTGCCTCACTTCTTGAGAAGGGTCCTGCAATATCTAAAGCACTTCTCTAAAATGGGTGAGCTGCTTGGGGCATAGAAACTAATGGCACTTTCATGGGTTTATAACTGGAGACCTTTTTACACTCAGGGCACTCCTTACAGTATTGCTTTATCATCTTGCAAAATTTTCTGTTTCAGTCAGGTTTCTGGTTTATCCCAGCCCAGATGCCCTCCCATAGTAATTTGCGGTAACATATTCGCGACCTTCAACAACTGTAACCAATACTGTTGGGGTACCAGTATTTGGGCCACTTCCTCTCCTCCCTAGCCTTTATCAACCCGGTATAGTATCCCATTTCTTACCTCAAAATGGGGCACCACATCTGCCAATTCCAGTCTAAGAACCTCCTGCTCTCCTTAGCCAGGTTTTCTTCAAAGAAATTTCTGAACAAGGGTTCTTGTCCTTGGCATTCTCTAAACTGGCCCTCGACTATTAGGTCTTCCAAGTGTATTCCTTCCTCCTCTGCCTCATAGGGTTCTTGTTCTGGCACTCTGGCCCTTCCACCTGCCTCACATAATCTTTTGCACTGAGTTCCCCCATGGCTTTCACTACCACCTCTTGCAAGTGAGGCCAGTCGGTAACTAAAAGCATTGGACAAGGGAGTATCTCAGCTAATCTGACCGTGATCTCTTCTGTTTGGTTTAGGACCATCAACCTCAGCCTCTTCCTTTGATAGGTATAGGAGGCCACATGTATACAAACCATGTTAACAGGGGTTGTCAACTCTCCTATCTCTGGAGTCACCAGATCTGACCTCAGCACAGTTTGGGTGTACCCTGTGTCAACAGTGGGTCTAGTGGGTACCACTAGGTCTCCTTTTCTCACCTCCACGATAGGCTTGGCCTTGCACCACAGCCCCCTGTGTTTCCCAAAACTTCAGTCCATCTGCACCTCATGGGGAAATTCATAAATCCCTCATTCCTCCCTCTCTTGTTACAATACTTCGCTATGTGCCCCCTCTCTCTGCATCTAAAGCAAATCACTTCTCGCAAATCCCAGCTCCCGGTTTCTTTAGTACTTATCCTTACACCCTCATTTCTTGCTTATTAGTTATGATTTTCTGTGTGGGTAGGAGCATCTGTACTCCCTATCTTCTCTTTCCTCATTGGCTTGTAGTCAAATTCTGCATTAGTATAATCTTCGGCTACCTTTAAAGCCTCCGCTAAGGATCTGAGTTGATGTCTCCTCACCCACTTTTGTGTATTTCCTTCCAAGTCTTTTACAAATGGCTCCAACACTACTAGATCTATGACTTCTTCTGTGGTGTTACTAGCCGTTTGGATCCACGAAGTGGCTGCATCACTGAAAATCTATGCTAACACCCTGGACAACATTTCTTATGGTTTCTTTTTAGCCCTAAACTTCTGCCTGTACATTTCTGGGGAAATTTCCAACTTATACAGGATAGTCTCCTTCACTTCCTCCTAACATCTGGCCTCTTCACATGATAGGGCCCTATATACTGACTCTGATGGGCCTGTCAGCAAAGGCCCTAATTGTATAGCCCATTCTTTTCTATCCCAGGATGCCACAACAGCGGCCCTCTCAAAACTTCCTTAAAAGCTTCTGCATTGTCTGACATAGTCATCTTGGGCAGTCTAGTCCCCTCTACCCCTGTGTGAATAGTTATAGGTCTCACCTCCAATTTCTCACTAAGCTCCTATTGCCAGGAGAAAAACATTATTCTTGCACTGGCTTCTTGTGCCCTTACACTAACCAGTTCTTCCATTTGGGCTTCCTGCCCCTGCAATATCCTAACTGTAAGGGCATAGGTTTGCTGCCAGTCCTTGGGAGGCCGCAGATCCACATTCATCATTTCTACCTGATCCCATTTTCCCAGGCAATGCACCAAAAGTCTGTGAGCGGGTATCCTAAATCAAGTCAGAAAGACAGCGCACTTTGGCAGAGCCTTCCCTCCCCTCAGTGTTTTTCTCACCTGCCATGACTTTGATGGGAGTTAAAGTTAGCACTTGTGGGTGGCCTCTGATTTTTAACTAAAACCCAGAGTGATGCTCACTCTTTTCTTAATGTTACTACAGCAGGGGAAGCCGGCAAACTACCACCCCCAGGGGTAGCACCCTTTTGCATTGAAACAAGCTTCTGGGAAGGCTGAGGTCCTATCCAGCACTCCGTGTTTACTTCCTCCCCCACCCCCCACTCTCTCTCTCTCTCTTTCTCTCTCTCTCTCTCAGAAAGCAGAGATAAACAAAGCACAAATCAAATTGTTAATTGGCCAGCTGCAGGCTTTTTAATTCACTCCTTCTCTCTGCCTGCTTCCAGCCTGGTCAGGTAATGTAGTCAGTTCATAAACATTCTTTCCTGATGTCTAGCAACAAAGTCTCTAAGCAGGAGTACCTGGTCCCACAGAGTTTCCAGTGAGGTTCCCCCCCTGTGTAGCATGCTGCCTGGCTTCTGTTTTCCTTTGGGCATGCTGCCCACCTCACTCCTATGCCTCTGCACAGGAAACTGGCTCTGTCACTGCAACTGTCTCTTGGCTCTGGCTCCTCTCCCCTTCCAGGGAAATTACTAATCAAGTCTAGCTCTCCTTATAGGGGCTCATTAATTGACACTTTACCTGCTGTGCTGGTCTCCAATGCTGTGAACACTCCCAGCACCAGCAAAATGATGTTATGTTGCCGGCCAGTCCCGCGGCATCTGGTAAGTTTCTCTTTACTCTCTTCACTCTTCTGTAACAGGGCCATTGGCTCCCTGTTACATCTATATACCTGATGAAGAACTTTTTGTTGTCTTTAATTTTTGTTGCCAGCCTGAGTTCTAATGCTGCTTTCATCTTCCTGATTCTTGCAAGCGCAAGCCAAGGAGGTATACTCCTCCTTGGTAGCTATCTGTTGCTTCCACAGCCTATATGTCCCTTTTTTTGCCCTGAGGCTTTCCTGGATTTCCCTATTTAGCCAGGAACATTTCTTGGCCCCTTTGCCCCCTTTTCTATTCAGTGGGATTGCCTCCTTCGGCACCCAAAGAATCAATTCCTTGAGGAATGACCACCCTTCCTGGACCCCCATTTTGTCAATGCTCTTGAACTTTAATGTCCCACTAACTAATCTCCTAAGCACACTAACATCAGCCTTTCTGAAGTCTAGCACTTCTGCTCTCCTGGTTACTTTTCCCACCCTTCTGCAGATAGTGAATTGAATCAATTGATGGTTACTATCCCCTAGGTTGCCTTGTATCTGCAGGTCTCCCACCAGGTCATCCTCCATAGCCAGCACCAAGTCCAGCAAAAAGTTCCCCATAGTGGGATCATATACCTTCTGCATTAGATGGAGGTCCTGTATGCAGGTTAAGAATCTACCTGAGCAATTAGTTGTGGCTGACCGATCCTCCCAGAAGATTTCAGGGTAGTTTAGGTCACCCATGACAATTGTATCTCTTGAACATACAGCCTCTGAGAGCTGTCTGGAGAATTCCAGGTCAAGCTCATCCTGGTGTGGTTGCTTACAGTAGACCCCCACTACCAAGTCCCTTTCCCCCCTACCCCCTTGTACCCTAACTCACGGTACCTCAGTTTGGCCCTCCTTTGATCCCATCTTGATTGTAGAAGATGTATATTACTCTTTAACATAGAGAGAAACACCTCCCATCCCCAAAATTTCCCCACTCTATCCTGTCTGTGCAATTTATAACCTTCATTGCCTACCACCCAATTGTGAGTATGGTCCCACCAGGTTTCAGTTAGCCCAATGAGGTCAAAAAGTACCTGCAAACAGGAAAAGTACCTGCTTGTTCCCCATGCTCCTCACATTAGTGTACAGACATTTAAGCCCCCCAATGGGTGCCCTTGGTAGCCCCCTGTCCTCATGTCTATCAGGCCCCTTAGTGTTTACCTGGGCTGATCCATCATGTGGTTCATGGTTTTCTGAACCTAGATTCTCATTTTCTACTGCATCCCCATCCCTGAATGAACCTAGTTTAAAGCCCTTCAGAGGGGATCAGCCAACCTCTCACCTTTAGAAGAAAGATGAAGACCATCTTGTCTCAGGATATCTCTCTCATGGAAGTGTGGATTGTGGTTGTAGAAGCCAAAACCTGCATGATGGCACCAACTCCGGAGCCGCAGGTTAACTTCTCTGATGCAGGCATCTTGGTGTTGACGGTGACCGCTGACTGGAAGGATCGATGAGAAGACCATCTGTACCTCCAACTTCCTAAGCCCAGCCCCCAGATCCTTGTAGCCACTCATGATGTGGTTCCGGACTACTCCTGGCCACATCGTTTGTGCCCATGTGGCTGAGGACCATGGGATAGTAATCAGGGGACTGGATGAGGTTGGGAATCTTCACAGTGATGTCTTGGATCCTAGCACTGGGCAGGCAGCAAACTTCCCATACCATAGGATCCAGTTGACAAATAGGCCCCTCTGTGCCTCAAGAGGGAGTCACCCACCACAGTGCCTCAGCATCTCCTCTTCCAGCTGCCTGCTTATCACTCAGCCTGCAACAGAATATGTCTTCCCCTGTGACTTTCTGCAAGTGTAATTCAAAAGGATCTTAAAAGATTGGAAAGTTGGGCTAGAGCTAACAGGTTGAAGCTCAGTGTGGACAAATGCAAGGTGCTACTCCTTGGGAAGAATAATCACAAACACAAATACAAAATAGGGGACACCTGGCTGAATGGCAGCTCTGTGGAAAAGAACTTGAGAGTCTTGGTAGATCACAGACTCAATATGACTCTGCAGTATGATGCAGCTGCACAAAAGGTACATGTTGTAGGCTTTATCAATAGAGGCATTAGGTGCCTCTCTGCTCAGCACTAGTTAGGCTTCATTTCCAATACTGCGTGCTATTGTGAACTCCACATTTTAAAAAGGACAGGGAGAATTAGAGAAGGTCTAGTGGTGGGTAGCAAAGATAATCAAGAACTTGGAAGGCAAGTCACAGTTTCATAGTTTCATAGTTTGTAGGGTTGGAAGGGACCTGAGCAGATCATCAAGTCTGACCCCCTGCCTTGGCAGGAAAAAGTACTGGGGTCTAATGACTCCAGCAAGGTGTTCATCTAGCCTCCTCTTAAAGACCACCAGGGTAGGAGCATCACCCCTTCGCTTGGAAGTTGGTTCCAGATCCTAGCCTACCTGACAGTGAAGTAGCAACTCCTGATATCTAGCCTAAATCTACCCTCTGCCAGCTTGTGACCATTATTTCTAGTCACACCTGGTAGTGTTCAGGGGAACAGGTACTCCCCCAATGCCTGCTGGTCCCCTCTGACTAGTTTGTAAATGGCTACTAGATCCCCCCTCCGCCTTGCCTTCTGGAGGCTGAACAGATTCAAGTCCCTTAGCCTCTCCTTGTAGGACCTGCCCTGCTGCCCCCGATCATGCGAGTGGCCCTCCTTTGGACCCTCTCCATGTTGTCCACAATCCACAATCCTCTTGAAGTGCGGTGCCCAGAACTGAATGCGGTACTGCAGCTGCAGCCTGACCAGTGTTGCATAGAGGAGGAGATCACCTCCTTGGACCTGCTTGAGATGCATCTGTGGATGCATGACAAGGTGTGGTTGGCCTTCCTGACTGCATCCCCACACTGCCAGCCCATGTTCATCTTGGAGTCAATGATGATTCCAAGATCCTTTTCTGCCTCTGCACTGATGAGAAGGGAGTTCCATCTCCCCCTTGGCCTGTAGGTATACTGCTGGTTCTTCCTACCCAGGTGCATCACTTTGCACTTGTCAGTGTTGAAACCCATTCTGTTTTCATCCGCCCACCCCTGTAACATGTCTAGGTCCAATTGCAGCCTATTTCTCCTGTCTACCATGCTGACATCCCCCCACATCTTAGTGTCATCATCAAATTTGAACAGAGTGCTTTTTACCCCCTCGTCCAAGTCACTGATGAAGATGTTGAGCAGTGTGGGCCCAAGGACCAAGCCCTGCAGAACCCCACTGCCCACATCCCTGCAGGTCAAAAATGACTCATCCACCTCCACTCTCTGGGTGCGGCCCTCCAGCTAGTTAGCGAGCCATTTGACTGTGTAGGTGTCAACACCACAGTCCCACAGTTTTTTAATGAGAATGGGGTGAGAGACAGTGTCAAAGGCCTTCCTAAAGTCCAGAAAGACTGTTTCCACTGCTACCCCTGCATCTAAGGATTTTGTACCTGGTCATAGAAGGCCACAAGGTTGGTCTGAGAGGACCTGCCTCTAATGAACCCATGTCGGTTTCCCCTAAGCATAAGCTCCCCTGCTGGCCCCTCGTGGACATGTGCCAGGATAATTCTCTCAAAAAGCTTACCCAGGATTGAGGTAAGACTAACTGGCCTATAGTTTCCTGAGTCTTCCTTCAACCCTTTTTTGAAGATGGGAATCATGGTGGCCCATTTCCAGTCCTCTGGCACCACACCAGAGCACCATGAGCGCCAGGGGTCCCTCAATGACCTCAGCTAATTCCCTCAGTCCTCTGGGGTTGAGATACCAGACCAGCTGATTTAAATATGTCCAGTCCCTCCAGAAGTTCCCTGACTAGATCCTCACTAACCCTTGGCCTAGGTATGCCTCCCCTGGGGCCTGAGGGGGTCCCGGAGAGGGAGCTTATCCGGTCCTTCCTCAGGAAAATGGAGGCAAAGAAGTTGTTAAATAGGTTATCTTTGTCATCTGGTGTGATGACCAGTTTTCCTAGCATGTCTTGCAGGGGCCCCATGTTACCTGGTACCTTTTTTTTGCCCCCTACATATTTAAAAAAGGAGTTCTTGTTGTCCTTGATCTGGGTAGCTAGTCCCAGTCCCATCTCCCCCTTGGCCTTCCTGACTGCCCCCGCTGCATCCCCAAGCAACCACAGTCCTCCCTGGTGATGGCAGTCCTCCCTGGTGATGGCCCCTCCCTTCCATTGCGTGTATGCATCCCTTTTAGCTAGGAGATATTCCTGGATGCTTTCGGTGAGCCATGGGGGCTTTTGCGCTCTCCTGCCCCCTTTGAACTGTGTTGGGATTACCTCCCTTTGGGCTTGGAGGATCGTCTCCTTAAGGAGCGACCACTCTTCTTGGACCCTGACTTCCCTCCCCTCCAGGACCTCAGCACCTCCCCGACTATTCTCCTTAGCTCATTGAAGTCCACCCTCCTGAAATCTAGGGCTGCTGCCTTGCTGCAGGCCTTTGCCACCTTGCACTGGACGAATTTCAGCAGGCCATGATTGCTGTTACCCAGGTGGTTGAGCACCCAAAGCCCCCTCACCAGGTCATTGCCCGTGGCCAGCACTAGGTCCAACAGGATGTCTCCCCTGATGGGGCTGTGCACCTCCTGGGTTAGATGGAGGTCCTGCATTTTGTCTAGGAACCTATGTGAGCAGTCAGACCTGGCTGACTACTCTTCTCAGCAGATGTTTGGAAAGTTCAGGTCACCCATGATGACCACGTCTTTTGATCTAATTACCTCTGTGAGGTGACTTAAGAATTCCCAGTCTAGCTCTTCCCCTTGGTGGGGTGATCTGTAGTAGACCCCCACTGTTAAGTCCCTTTCCCCTCGACTAAGTCATATAAGTCATTTGAGAAAAGACTGAAGGAGCTAGGCATGTGCAGCTTGTGGAAAGGGCACTGAAGAGGGGACATGATAGCATTCTTAAAATACTTGAAGGGCTGCCATAAAGAAGAGGGAAAGCACCTTTTCTCTCTCACTGCACAGAGGAGGATGGAGACCGATGGCTTGAAGCTGCAGCAAAGTAAATTTAGATTGGATACTTGAGAAAACTTATTCACTGTGAGAATAATGAGACAGTGGAATAGACTACTCAGGGAAGTTGTGGACTCTTCATCACTGGAGGTGTTCAAAAACTGGTTGGACAGCCACTAATTGGGGATGATCTAGGTGTAGCTATGCCTGTTTTCTACCACAGGTATTTCCCATGCTTCTGAGATTTTCTGGTTGCCCATGCCACCCCACTACCCCCCACCACCTTTTTTTTCTTTTCTATATGTCAGGATGTGTTTAAGCCTCCCCAGAGGCATTGGGTATTGGCTACATCTACAGCTGGGGACTTCAGCTGGGTTGTCCTGTTTCCCCTGCTGGGACCAAAATCAGAGGTTCCTGGCTAGAGGGCCTTGCCCCTCTACTCAGGGTCAGACCCATCACCATATTTGGAATCAGGAAGGAATTTTACCCCATGGTCAGATTGTTTTGAACTGTGGGAGCTTTTGCCTACCTCTGTAGCAGGGGATGTGGCTATGTACCTGGAACCTCTTGAGCCTATAATGGCAACATTTTGTAGAATCAGGACATTGCCTGTGGTTCTCTTGCTTTACCTGTGACAGATTTGGGTGCAACCCTGATATTGTGTCAAAGTTGAGGGTAGTCTTATGTAGTTTATATTATGGTTGTATGGGATGGTTTAGATAGGTATGATCCTGTCTCAGGCAAGGGATTGGACTAGATGACCTCTGGAAGTCCCTTACAGCCCTACTTCTCTATGATGCTGCAGCTTCACTGTGGAATCTGGTTCATTATTTGGGATAAGCTGGTCACTCATAGCTATCATATTGGTGATTATCTGGTCATCCCTTATTAATGCATCACATCATCGTGTGTCATCATTAAGTTTGAATACAAATAAGCAAAAGACCAGTCAATTCAAAAACATTATTTTTATATGACACTCATTATTACATGGTCTCTGTTCTGAATTTCTGTTGTAACCTCACAAGTCCAATGTGCAAATAATCTTTGACATTTAAAAGGAATTTGTTGGCATTTGCCAGGAAGGAAATAAACATACCGTACTTTACAGTGGTTGAACTATCTTAGAGGTGTGACTGTTAGAATACTGTAATTACAGCCCTTTGAGTAATATAAATAGTTTTTCACAAGTATTTTTGCATATACCCACAGTGAGTCCCCTCCCTTCTACTTGATGAGATCATATTCATTGTTTGAAAATATTCTGATAACTGTTCATTTATTTGTGAAAAAAAGTATTTTTGGTCACTAAAATTTCTCAAATATTAAGAGAAATTAATATTTATCTGAAACGCTGAAGCAAGCACTTCTTTTTCAATTTCAAGTCATTGTTCTGCAGTTCAAGAAGCTTACAGTTAGAAAGCAGGCACAATCTGATAATGTACTGTGACTTTGGTGACCAGTCACAGAGCACAGAGTCAAAATGCATAGCAAAATGGTACAAACATTTCAACAGTTTGGACAGCTATAATTTTAAATATTTTTAAAAGGACATTGAAGTTATGCATGACAGAAGAGTTCCTTCATCTTTGATCTTCAGCTTTGTTGACTGCTTTATCATTGCATATCAGTGTCCCCACCTGCTTTATCATTGTAGTTCAAATCTTGAGAACATTAAAATCCTCTTTGAAAGGCTGCCATAAAAAATAAAGCAGGTGGGGACACTCATGTTGCCAAGGTTTCTGTGATAAGGATGGTTGCAAGACAAACAAATACTGTTGTACCAGGTCATATGTGCATAAGTCTTCCTGTTAAGTGCACCAGTACTGCTCCAGCTTTAAAAGTACTGACCTCAGTTGATCAGCATTGACCAGAAACAGATTTTCATCAGTGGCTCAAGGACAGCATATAAAAATCTTGGCATAGAGACATGTGCAGTAAGAAGAGTATTCATTTAAGCAAGAGTTTCTTTGTATCCAATATATAAGATGTAAATTTTCCATCATTTTCCTGATAGCTTGAGTCAGCCCAGAATTCACTTCCAAGCATACCCTAAATAGTCTTAATAAAATATATATTTTTAAATATTAAAATAACATATACATGGTGAAATGTCACTCATATTGCATTCAGGGTAAGTTTTGTCATTTATTTCAGTGGTGTCAGCATGTTAGCCTATATATTTATAATTCTTAGGAGCTGTGAAGCTTTGTATGTGGCCCAAAAGGGCTTAGACATGAAGATGATTTTCACATTCCCTCCTTAGTATTTTAAATTATTATGTAATGCTTCTATTAGTTACAAAACATGACTTATTTCACAATAATGTTTTTATCCTTTCCCAATAAACTTAGTACCTTTTTGTGTAAATGGGATGTGTCAGAAATGCAGTTCTGGAGACCGCATGTCTATCATGTCTTATATATTAAAGGACAGACTCCTAGTTCATTTTGCAGTAGGACCATTGAGGTTTAACGGAATGATGACAAAGCAGAAGGGTAGGAGACCTAGCTCTATTTCTAACTGTGACTAAATTAGTCTATAACCTTCTACCAGTCACTTAACCTCTCAGTGGGCATGTCTGCATGAGATGCCATGTCACTGTAGCAACAAGCCACATCACTGTAGCTCATTGCTACTGTGCAGTAGTGTGAGAAAAAAAAAAAACCTGTGCAGCATTAGGACTGCACAGTAATTCCAGTACTAAATGACTGTGCAGTCACAACTGTGCAGTCCAGTGGACATGTAGATGTTCCCAGTGCTTCAGTTGCCCCATCTGTGAAATGGAGATAATATTAAAAACAGCCACTTGCTTTTGGATAATGTCCTCTAATTCAAGAATTCAGAACTTCTCTTTTCTGTGCTGTGAAGTATTTCAATACAGCTAACAACTATAGAAATATTTCCCTTAGCACATGTCATAGTGGTCTATGACTTCTTAACAAAAAGGTTACTACCATGCATTTCCAAATGTCTACAGCAATGGCTGTAGTTTAAGGCATAGTAGGCACATATACATGTGCAAATGCTACACAGTGGATTTACTCTAAAATAAATTACTCTAGATAAGAATCTCCCAGCCTGGGCCCCATGACCATGGAGCTCAGGCTGGGAGATAAAAATCTCTCAGCCCAGGTCCTGCCACTGTGGAGCATATGCTGGAGATAATCAGTGGTGGGGCCCCAGCTGGGAGATAAAAATCTCCCAACTCCAATTCCCCAGTCATGGTGCTGGCCGGTGGGCAGCTGCCAGGGGTAGGCAGGGCTCCAGCTGCGGCAGGGCATCAGGCACCACAAAGGCAGCTGCCAGGGCCAAGATGGTGTTTATCACCTGAAGTTCCTCCTCTTTCACCTCCACTGCCCTAGCCACCAGGGTAGCCTGCCACTCCTGGGCATCCAGGTGCCTCTTCTCCAGGGCCACAAGCCTATCTTGGAACTCCTGGTCCACCTGGTCCCTTTGTGGGCCTCCCTGGCCTCCTCATGCTGTTCTCTTGCCACATCATGGCATCCTTTGCCTGCTTGTGGGTGATGTCCTCCTCATGGTAGGCCTCCTGCCAGGTGCTCCTCATCCACTTTGACCAGCCAGTCTGGCAGCCAGGTCCAGCCCTGTGTTCTGCACTGCCAGAGCCCATGCATACACAGGGCCCCCCCAAGTGTGGTGGTGACCCTGGTGGTGCATCCTGTCTGTCAACTAGTGTCTCTCCCCCGTGTGAAGCTGAAGAAGCCAGGAGAAAGAGGATTTTTTAAGAGTTTGCAACATTTCTGATATAAGATGCCATGTACCGGGGAGCTGTGTACTGCCCAGCCTCAGTTTGGAGCTTGTGCATATTGAGGCCTACATCCCTGCTTGCCTTGCAGGCACAGGTGGGCCACTGGGTGCCTGCCTCTGCCACCTCCTTCCCAGGCTGGGACAGGGGTGCTTGCTTCTTGCAGCACCTGCTACCATGGCTGCAGAGCCACTTGCCACTTTCTTCTCCTGCAGGCCAGCCTGTCTTCCATGCTTCTGACAAGCCATAGAACCTTGGATCAGGGGGTAAGGGACTCCTGGACAACTAGGACCCAGAACTGCTTGCACCCCTGCCCTCCCCACAGGGGGTCTACCCAGAGAGAAGCTCCAGAGCCAGCCCCCACTGCACCAACATTGTGCCCCAAGAGTGCTCCTACTGAGAGTGTCCCAGGCATGCCATGAAGAGCTGTTAACATGAACCAAGGGGTGCATGACCCACTATACCCTGATGCTGCTGATTGCCATGGTGCTCCAGATGCACCTGTACACTTGACATGGGACTTTGAGCTTTGATGTGGTGGCAGACAAGCTCATGCTGTCCTGCAACATCCACCACCACCGGGACTGCTACCTGTGGCTGTTACATGTCCCTGCGCCCCCCCCCCCCACAACATACACACAGCTGAGGATGACATTGTCGCCTGCATTGACACAGTCCTTGGAATGTGACAGGCCTGTGCCCACCTAGCTGTGGGGGCACAGGCTGCTCAATAAATTTTTGCACCCTCTCCTGCCTCACTGTGTACTCTGTATGTGTGGGGCGGAGGGCTCTGTGAGTCAGGGGGAGCACAGGTGGGCCAGGCATGGATAAGAGCCAGGGGTGGGGTTGGGGCAGGGAAAGCTACCCCCCCAAGTGTGTGGCTTACTAGGTGCGTGTGGCAGATGTGCCAAGCAGCCAGAGTTGGTCCCCACTGACGACAAGAATGTGCAGCTCCCGGCAGTGTCCTGGGGTCAGGGGCATGGTATCAAGTTTCCTGGGTGGGGTGCTATCCAGAGAGAAGCTAGAGCTGCTGGAGGCCAGTAGTGCCATGCCTGGCTTGGCCTCCTGGGTGGGGCTGTGACTTTAGATCTGGTGGGGTATGCACTATCCTGGGCTTCCAAAACTGCTGGATGATACAAGGGGTTGGGAGCATGGTGGGATGGGCTTCTGGCACCTCAGTGGGCCCTCCGTGACATGCTGCTGTGGGTGCCAGGCCACAGAGGAGACTCAAGCAGGCTGCCCATGGTCAAATACACAGCACAACTGTGGCCAGGGCCCCCGGAAGCATGGATCTGGCCCAGATGCTGCATAAAGGCCATGGACTTGTGGGCAGCCCCTAACTGGAGTTTGTTGTTCATGTGGGCCCACTGTGCCCATGAGGCCTTGACCTTTATGCATTACTGGCATGCTGACTAGTCATGCTTCTGTATGCAGCCTGGCAGCCCCTCATAAATGTGTTTGTTGGAGCAGCTGCTCCACACAAACTGGCTGAGGACCTTGGCCTCACCATCTGGTGCCACAAGGGCTGTGTACTCCTCCTGGGACCAGTTCTGGTCCCAGGAGGTTGTATGTGGCTTTAAGGATGCCAGCATGGCTCCCTCAACTGCTCACTGGATCCTTGCATGACAGGCCCAGTGCTGCCAGGGCTGATCAAGTGCATGCAGCACCCAGCACAGGGGTATGACAATGGACAAGTAGGTGCACAGTGCTGCTGTGCCTGGGACCAGTGGTGGGATCAGGATGGGCTTCTGTGTCTGTCCTGAGGCCACTGCAGTGGGACCTGGTGGCTGGCAGCTGGCTGCAGTTAACACAGGGTGCTGCCAGGCCTAACAGCTTGCTGCAGTGTCAAGTGCAGTGCAATAGTTTGGCCCTGGAAGCCGTGCAGTGAGGCAGTGCCAGGGAGCATCACTGGGGTCCAGGAAAGTTGTCTTGGCTGGCCTGGGCCCTCTGCTGTTAAACACGGTGGCCAGAGGCTGACTGCAGGCCCCAGCATCCCCACAGGATTTTAAGGGCCAAGCGCTGGGGCTGGGATGAGGGTAGCCTCTTGATAGTGGGGCTGACCAAGAGCAAATTTGCTCCCAGTCAGTATCTACACATGCGCTACTGCTCAGTAACTACTCCAGATTAAGCAAATTAAGTTCCAGGTAGGGACCTTACTGTGCAGTGGTTCTGTCTATGCATGCAGTGGACTGTACAGTTGTTACTGTACAGTCATTTAGTACTTGTATAAACATAAGCAAGTACTAAATGACTGTGCAGTAACTGGCAGAGTTCCACAATACTATTGCCGTGTAGTAACAAGGTACTGTACCATAGCATCTGGTATGGGCCCAGTAGATGGGCCCAGTAAGCATCTGCATGTATAGATACCGAGGCTTACTGTGCAGTAAATTGCTCTACTATTCTGTAAAGCATCTCATGTAAATGTTCATGAGTGTTCCCCATAAGTTCTACTCTCAGTTCACTGAAAGATTTTGCTTTCCCCTCTAAACATTATCTCTTGTACTTTCAACACCATAGCTCTAAGTGACCCCTGACTACAGGCATTTTAATATCTGCCTATATGCCCAGTAAGGCAACACTTTTTATATTTCACTTTATTGTGTCACAACATTTTAGTGTTTCAAACTTATTAAAGCTACACCCTGTTCGAGTTAAAGCCTTTATCCTTCTCATTCCTTCTTTACCCTCCCATCAAAAGATCATCTTTTTTCATCCCAACGGGGGATATATTTAACATTAATTCCTGTTTTCTTTTACTTTGATTCCAGTGGGTGTACCTGATTTAATTTTACCCCTTGAATGTATGTCTTCATTACCGAAGTTGCAATTAATATTGTGTCTTCCTTCTTGAAAGGGGTTAGTATGCTTTCCCATGTCTTTTCTTCTATTGCTGCTGATCAGAATTAGGGCTGGGTGATGCTACTTTTTTCAATGTTAAACCACTATGCAGATGGAAAGGAAGCATTCTTGAAGGTAATTTTAATCTTGTATTAACCAAATGGCCACATCATTTGCTAATTGGGACACATCAGCCACTCTTAATTCTATGGCGGCAGTAGACAGTGAATTTAAATATTGTTGTTACAAGTCCCTATTCTGTTCAATAGGGAGAACCTCTATTAGTCATTAGCCTTAAAATAGACATTTTATTAATTCTGATTTTATCCAGTAAACAGTAGTTTTATAACCAGTTCATTATATATTGACCAAATTAGAGGATGCGTGACCTCAAGAAATGAAGAGGAATTAAAATCGCACCTTGATACCAGTGTTAAAAATCTGTAGTCTCAAGTACTTTTTGGTTGTTAATTTTTTCTAGTCACGACCATAAAGGAAATCAGTAGAAAAAACTGGGTGAGTTTACTAGACATTTTATTGTGGAGCTGACTAGCTCCGCGGTAAAGCGTCACCATCTACACATGCGGTGCTAGCATGCCAGAGTAACTAATTAACTCTGCTGTTAAGTCAGCTCTGGTAATACTGCCCAACACAAATACTATCCTATGGTGGAATTATTTACTCCACTGCAACACATGTGTAGATAGTGATGAGGCTGGCTGAGGCTAGCCCCCACACTGTAGCACCCTTATCCCCCAGCCAGCACCTCTACAGCATGAGACTAGCATTAAAGTTATTCATAAACAAGATGCTTAAGATCAGAGAAGCATTGACAAACTTCAAGCATCCTCAGATGAATAGATTTCATAGATTTCATAGACATTAGGGCTGGAAGGGACCTCAGAAGATCATCGAGTCCAGCCCCCCGCCCAAAGGGCACGAAGTCAGCTGGGGTCATAGGATCCCAGCAAGATCCAATTTGCTCTTGAAGGTGTTCAATGTAGGTGCTTGAACCACCTCCGATGGCAGGCTGTTCCAGACCTTGGGGGCTCGGACAGTAAAGAAATTCTTCCTTATGTCCAGCCTGAAACAGTCTTGCAGGAGTTTATGACTGTTTGACCTCATCATCCCTTGGGGTACTCTGGTGAACAAACGTTCCCCCAGATCCTGATGGTCACCCCTGATAAACTTATAGGTGGCCATCAGATCACCCCGAGCCTGCACTTTTCCAGGCTAAAGAGCCCCATGGCTTTCAGCCTGTCGTCGTAAAACAGTTCGAAAAATCAACAGAAAAACAACAGAAAAATCTTCAAAGCAGTTTGAAAATCCCAAGATACTTTGTTTTAGTCATATTTGCAATGATTCTCTTTCTGTCCTCTGCTTTAAAAAAGAAAAATGCCAGAAATTCATAACAGAAAATAAGACCTGAATTGTTTGAAGTGTCTCAAACCTTTTGTCTGAAGATATATGAAGTTCAGTTTGAATTTGCAAACTATCATTTGATTCATTTATTACCCTATCTGAGCCAGTCCTATCATCTCTGAATTCTGAGGGAAGACGTTTCAGAGTAATTTAAATGTTAATAAATTCTGAGAATCACACTCAATATTTTGAAATAAGTTTCAATAGTCTATTTTGAGGAAAATCCATTGTTAAGAGCAATTATGATGGACTGATTTATTAATTTGCAAAATGATTTCATAAAGAAGGAAGTGCTGTGGAGTTACAGAAACTCAATTTCAAAAGAGCATTCTTTGAGATAAAGGAAAGAAGCAGAAAAGTACTACAAAGGCAATTATAGCACCCTATCAGTTATAATAGTAACATTGTATCAATTAACAAGACAAAATCAACTGGGCATTACACAGCCAATAATAATTGGAGATATGTGAATAGCAAAATACCCATTCGAGTGAGCTAGAGAAGGATAATACAACTTCTTTCTTTTCTTTCAAATACAAGTTATATCCCACAATAATAATCTCAAAAGATGTCTGCTAGAATATATTGTTGCTCATGTTGGCAGCATTTTCTGAAAAAAAAATCAGACCCAAGATGGAATAATTTATGCAAACCTTTCACAAAAATATTATAGTTGATATAGACTTATAAACAGGAGTAACTTTTTTTTTTATATTTGCTATAGTGATACACAGAATCTAAGAAATTGTGTCAAAATGATCAGAAATGCCATTACAATTTCTAATAGCCAGATGCTTAGCTTCATCACCCTTATTTCACATGGATTAAAGGTGTATCAGTCAGTGATAACGAAGTATGTCATTTTGCAAGGCACTGGTAAAACCTCATTTGGGACTGGGTGTGCAATACTGGTTACCCACATTCAAGAAAAAGGACTTCAAATAGAACAAGTGCAAATAAAGGCTGAAAAGATAATTGTGGAAATGGAGAGCCTGTCCTATGAAAAGAGACTAAAGGGACTTAGTTTGATTAGCCTAGCAAAATGAAGGCAGAGAGAGAATATGATTACTGTATATGAATACTTCAGAGCAATAAGCACCACGAAGGAAGAAGAGCTACTTATGCTTCAGGACAGTGCTGGCAGAAGAACAACTGTATAACTGGCCATCAGTATATTTAGCCTGGAAATTTCCAGAAGATTTTCTATTCATTAGAAGAACTAGGGTCTACAACAGCCTTTCAATAGTAGTGGTGACAAAAACCACTAAGAAATTTAAGAGTGAGCTGATCAGTGATCAGTTATGAAACTCATGTGGTTTCTAAGGTGGCAAGGAACTGCACTCAGTGACTCAGGATGTTCCTGGCAATCACAATTTTCTTAGCTGAGGCACAATGCTGGGTCTGAAACATAACTCCTGAACTCTGGACATTTGCAGATAGATTCTGATGTAAATGTCAGTATTTCAGCATGTAGCTAAAACAAAACTGTGAATCTCATCTGTTTGGGTATCTGAAAGCATGAGCCTTCCTTACCAGTGGATCTAAACCAAAATACTGGACATGTTAACTGATATGCTAAAGATAGTATAGAAAATAAGGGAAGTTAGAAAGATACAGAGATGAGTGACTGAGGAATAGATGAACAATGGGCAAGAAGTTGAATATGAGCCAACAGTATGCCCTTGTTGTGAAGAAAGGTAACAACATACTTGGCTGCATTAGTAAGAGTGTGACCAGCAGATTGAGGGAAGTGATTATTTCCCTCTATTCAGCAGTGGTGACTCCACATCTGGAGTTCTGTCTACAGAAAGGGCATGGATAAACTGGAGAGAAAATAGCAGATGGGCAAAGAAAATGGTTAGGACCCCAAGGAACATGACTTATGAAGAGAGGCTGAGGGAACTGGTCTTATTTAGTTTGGAGAACAGAAGACTAAGCAAGGATTTAATAACAGCCTTCAACTATGTGGTGGGGGGAGATGGGGTTTCGAAAGAACATGGAGCTGGCTATTTTCAGTGGTGGCAGCTGACAGAACAAGGAGCAGCAAGGGAAATTTAGGTTAGACACTAGGAGGGTAGTAAAGCACTGGAACAGGCTGCCCATAGACATTTTGGAATCTCCATCTTTAAAGTTTTTAAGACCAAGGTAGACAAAGCCTTGTTCAGGATGATCTAGTTGGGGATGGACCTGCTTTGAGTAGGGGATTGGACTAGATGACCTCCTGAGGTCCCTTGCTGTGATTCTGTGAATGCCTCCAGTCTCTGGAGGAGTTGGGAGGATCAGTATATAAGACTTGTTTTGGAGTTTCACCTTTAGAAATATATCTTGAATACTTTAAAATCTGGAAGTGTTTGGATGCAGCATGCTGAATTTGCCACATTTCTGTTAAAGTTACCTCATTTACGTACCAGCATCCACCATGCTTTCATATATTGTTTGTGCTATTGTTTGACTTCTTATAAATTTAAAGGCATTGACTGCAGGGGAAATACATTTTCCCCCTGTTGTCTTTGTAAATGTGAAGGAAGCAAAAATTTTAGCTTCAGCAAATAAAGATAAATCCTACAAGGAGCCATATGATGTTCAGTATGTTCACAACATAATTAAAGTAAAATGTCAGTGTATTTCAGATAACCCAGGATCATTGTCTGTACTGCAACAGTTAGAATAGGGGTTTATTTTAAGTTATAACATACAACATGAAATGTTTTTAATCTGGATTAAAGACATTCTTCTTCAAAGGCTCCAATGAATGCAGGATGCAGACAAATGCTCCTGTACTGGGTGGGAAGGAAAATAAATAATTAAATACCGTACATTAAAAACTGGTCCAGCTTGTAAGCGGGCACATATGCACATGCCCATACAGCAAAATTTCTACTGCAGCCCATGCTGCACCGTACACCGGGCACATATGTAGCGGCATGCAATAAGGAGGGAGCGTGCTGCTATAGCGAAGTAGCTGTTGGTCACATGTAGACACACACGGTTGCTATATCACCATTGTGCATCACTGACAGAGACATAGCATCAGAGACATAGCATCACATGTAGATGCACCCAGCATGTGACAGCATACACCAGATATGAACTTGAACCAGGTCCTGCAAAATCCTGCACCTGAATGCCCAGACACTAAACTTTGGATCTAGACTTTGTAACTCTGACCCTTCTTAGATTTAAGATAGCTTAAACTCAAATTGTGTCCACATTATGTTTCTTTTGAAACTATTTTCTCAAAACACATTAAGGAGTCAGACATGGCTCACAAGGTAGCTTCCAGTATGATTCTGATTTCATTGATGTGTTTAAAGTGATGTGGTTACAACGTGGACAGGACTGGTGGTGGTGGTGAATCCCATATGGTACACTGTAATGAGTCCTTGTGCTCTGACATGGAGATTATTCTATGAACAACATACTTTTAGGGGAGCTGGACCTAGAATCATTATCCTGCATTTCCAAATTACACGCAACTTCTATTTGAACTAAAAGCATCTTCATAATCAGCATTAAGTCTCTAAGTAGAGAAAAGTGAATGGCAGAGACTAAATACAGGTGCAGCCAGGATAGTTTTCTTCCACTGAGATGATGGAAAAATTCTTTAATCAGTTTTGTACTTCTCCCCTTTGTACTTCTCCCATCCTTTCTCTTCTAAACAGCATACCTACAGGAGAGAAACCTGTGCATGTGTAGTAATTTGCTCCCTTGGAATCAAGATGGTGTCTCTATCCTCCTTCTCCCTTATTTTCCATCTAGACTGACAGAGCCAGCAGGTTACAACACAGCACAACAAGCTACTAAGAAGGCATCCTTCTACCCCAGCAATTCACATATATAGGGATCAATGCCAACTACTAAAAGTAGATGCAAATACAAAGGTTGTATAAGGAAATCTTGACATGGATGTGACAACAGCCATTTCCTTTTTTTTTTTTTTTTTATAGTGGCACCTTCAATATAACTTAGCTAGGTATTTATCTAAAAAGATTGCAATTTTACTTGTATTCCACACACACTTGTTTGATTACATTTGTGGTACCCAAAAGGGTGACTCCTTATGATATATAAAAATAGAATCTCCCCCAGAAATTGTAATGTTCCATTGCCAATAAGGGCTTGTCATGGTAATATTATAATATGGCCACTGGGGCATGCACAACTACCGTATTGCATTCTGGCCACATGCTTTTTTGTCACAGAAAGCAAGACAAATGCTAGTGGGTTTAACCTATAACAAAATGGATTTATATTAAATCTCAAGAAAAAAGTCCTAATTGTAAGAACAGCAGGATACTGAAACAAGCTAGAGGAGCTGTGAAAGATCTTTCACTAGAAGTTGTCAAAGAGGCCTAGGATAAGCACCTAATGCTGATGGTTTCTGATAGTTCAGAAACAGGAATCCCTGAATCTGTATGGCATTAGATGAAAGTATCCATGAGATCCCTTTCAACGATATGATTCACAGGTAGCATTAACAAGGTTACTACATTTTAGCTTTCCTCTCCTTGTTCATTTGTATCTTTTCTTTACTTGGATGGCCTTCTCATTCAGCAGTCCTTGTGGATTTGCTCCATTCCTTTTTGATGTGGTAACAGAGTTCAGAGTCTTTAGCTAGATATCACAATCTTTAAAAATCCAGCTGCATTACAGAAGACATAGCTTATATGTGTAGATTTGGATTTCTTCTTATTTTCCACTATATTCTTTGCTTTTGAATATAATGTTAGCATGACCTGTGGTCTGCCCTACATTCAAAGAAATACCCACACACAAACTTTTCCTGACCAACTTCAAAGTGGCCGGGGAACAATGACCCAAAAGGCCATACCAGCAAGAGCTTTGCTCCCCACACGCTGTACCAGAGAGATCCACAGCCTTCCTGGGTTACAAAGATGCCCCCCTACCCCCACCACTGTGTCACCTGCCCATGAGCACACCCATTGGGTGTCCACAACCCTCACCACTGCACTGTGTGCCCATGATACCTCCTGCTACACTCACATGGGCATCCCACCGCTGCACTGTGCACCTGAAACTGCTCCCCCAATCCTCCTCCAGGCCATGCTGTACCACCGTGCCCAAGGATCACTCAGCTCCCTGGGGTGGGTGCAGAAAGTAGCAGCCCACAGAAGGAGGGGGAGCCCAGAGACTTGGCCTGCTGTTCCAGCCACAGTGATGGGGGCTGGTCAGGAGCCTCAGACCACAATTTAACCCTTCTCAGGCTGTATTCAGCCCGTGGACCACCAATTAGACAGCCCTAAGTTAAATTCCAGCCTAGCCATCCTTCTACTCTCATCCTCCAGGATATGAAGTTACTCTATATATAATTTCTAAGTTGAGCATTTCTTGCTAAGAGCACAGTGTGTAATACTAATTTTTCCAGACATTTTGATTCCTTATTTGATATGAAACTTTTATCTGGTTCACTGATTTTCATTCTGCTTTTCTGCATATCATGACTCTCATGGCTTTATGCTTGAGGTCCAAAAGATAAGGCTGTTCATACACTGTTCTGTTGATCTGTTTCTGTATTTTGTAAGGGTTGTTAAACTTAGATCTTTGCTGGAGATGGGTTATAAATGAGTTTGTTTTAATGTTTTAGTCTTTCTACATCTGTTCTGGGTGGTCATTTTTCTTTTCACACGACAGGATGCAAGTGACAACTCAGGATGCAAGTAACATCCAGATATAGATGAAATGGGGACCTGATTACACATAGTATGAGGCTAAGCCACAAAGTTTAGTTCAGATCCAAACATGGATGCCACAGATTTTTGTGAAGGTTTATTTTTCATTTGGATCAAAATCTCTCTCAAGTTGAGAGCCTGAGGTTTTGTTTCAGCTCAGATTAAGAACTGGGTCAGCTTCAAACTTTGCCACAACTGCAGACTTCTTCTTCATTCAAGACTTTGCTATGTGCACTCCTCTAATTTATTACAGTATTTCATAGTTTCATAATTAGTAGGGTCGGAAGGGACTTGAGCAGATCATCAAGTCCGACGCCCTGCCATGGCAGGAAAGAGCAAGGTGATTGTCAGCCTTGTCTTAAAGATCCCTGTCGGGGCAAGCCGAACCAACTGAATTGGGCCCCAAGGTCATGGTGGGCCGGGGTGGCGACTGGATCAGGGAACAGGTGGGATTAGCGGCGGCAGAGTCTGAGTGGCACGGGACGCATATGGTTTCAACTAAGAAGGATTTATTTACTCACACTTTGAAGTGGAGGTACAGTTCTTTCTTCATTTATAGTTACAGAACCAGCAAACGATCAACAACAGAGGGGTCTGTTGGCCCACGGGGTTCACAGTGAGCCCTTGCTTTCTACCCCTGAGGGATAGGTGTGGCTGGTCAACAGGTCATGTAAGGGATTAACGTACAAAAGATGACTGTAACGTGTCGTGACGCCAGTCCAAGTTAACGGACAACGAGTAGTCGTATACAAAGCTGAGGTCAAAAAGCCGAGAGGTAGTCAAAGCCAGCGGGGATGATCCGGGTCGTGGTCGATGGTCAATGCCAAGATAGGTCGGAAGCCAGGAAATCAAAACCTCAATACAACAACAACAAGCAACACGAAACGCCAAGCGAGGGAGGAGATCAGTAGGCCCTAAAGCCTGACTGAGAGACAGTCCCTGGAATACCAGCCTCTGTCTCCAGCTAGCATGATCTCCCCCAGTTGTGAGACAGTCTCACACTGGGTCCGGTCTCTCCCTGTCTCCCCCCGAGGGAGAGGCTCACTGAACTTTTATCTGAATTTAGTGGCCAATCAAAATGCTCTCCACAGAGAAATTTCTAGTCAGATTACCTCATGTCAGGTTCCGATTCAGCATGCTCTCAGTCAGGAGCTGACACAATCTGAGCATGCGTCTGTGGGGAAAGTAATGTGGGCAATGATTGACAGGCCCGCAGGTCACCCGGGGGCAAGGGCTGGGTGAGCCTTGGAACTTTCCACTCACAGAGTCAAACCGCGCATGTCAGGTTAACCTCTTCTGTGTTGTCAGCATTTAATCAAAAATTTTGCTCTGACAACCCCCAGGGTAGGAGCCAGCACCACTTCGCTTGGAAATTGGTTCCAGATCCTAACTGCCCTGACAGTGAAGTAGTGCCTCTTGATGTCTAATCTGAATTTACCCTCTGCCAGCTTGTAACCATTATTTCTAGTCAATCCTGGTAGTGCTTGGTGGAACAGGGACTCCCCCTGTGCCTGCTGGTTCCCTCTGACTAGTTTGTAACAGGCCACTAGATCCCCCCTCAGCCTTCTCTTGTGGAGGCTGAACAGGTTCAGGTCCTGTAGCCTCTCCTCATAGGGCCTGCCCTGCTGCCCCTGATCATGCGAGTGGCCCTCCTTTGGACCCACTCCATGTTGTTCACATCCCTCTTGAGTGAGGCACCCAGAACTGGATGCAGAACTGTGGCCTTACTAATGCCACATAGAGGGGAGTATAATTTCCTTGGACCTGCTTGAAATGCATCTGTGGATGCATGACAAGGTGCGGTTGGCCATTCTGACTGCATCCACACATTGCTGGACCATGTTCATCTTAGCATCAATGATGACTCAAAGATCTTTTCTGCCTCTGCACTGACGAGGAGGGAGTTCCCCAGCCTGTAGGTATGCTGCTGGTTCTTCCTCCCCAGGTGCATCACCTTGCACTTGTTGGTGTTGAATCCCATCCTATTCTCATCCACCCACCCCTGTAACCTTTCTAGGTCCGATTGTAGCCTATTCCTTCCTTCTAGCTGTTGAAGCAAAATTTTAAGTATAGGTGCTGCCAATGCATGAACTCAGTTTGACTGAAAGTGGAAAATTCCATACAGGGCCTGCACTACCCTTTCTATGACCTCAGGAGCTGTCAATCAGCCCTGACCCACTTTCAGCTCTGAGCAGACTCAGTTGCTATGCAGATCTTAGTGCAGAGCATGCCCAGTGTACGACTGGAATGAGGTAATACCTCTAGAAATTTCTCTTAGCCAAGCAGCCTGATTGGCTATAGGGCTGCTATAAAAGGTCTGAGGGCCCCTCCCTCTGGGGGGAGAAGATCGCGTCACTGGAGACAGAGGCTGGTGTTTCCAGGGACTGTCTGGCAGTCAGGCTCTTGGGCCTACTGGTCTCCTTCCCCAGATTGGCACTCTGTGCTGGTTAGAGCGATTGCGGTTTTGATCTCCTGGTTCCCGATTCAATTTGACCGATTGCTGACTACGATTTTGGACCATCCCACTACGACTTCACCTCAACATTCTGGCATCCTGACCTCGGCATTAATCTACGACTACTCGATCGTCCACCAATATTGGACTGGCGTCACGTCTCGTTTTCATCATTCACCGCGTTACAGTTAGTTTGTTGTTCGTATTATCCATTCAATGAGCTGTTGACCAGCCCTGGGACTAGGTCTACGGACTGAACCTCGTGGGCCAACAGACCCCTTTGTTGTTCTTGTTATTCGTAAGTTTGTAAACTGTAACTGAAGACATTGTTTCCTACGCACCTAAGCGTAAGTCAAATAAATTTCCAACTTGTTTAACAAACCGCTACACTTCCCGTGCCTCAGTTCTCCATAGCCAATAGAACCCAGCCTGTTACCGTGTCTAATTGCCACCCCGGCCCACCGTGACTCTGGGGTTTAGTTCCCCACCCCGGGACACTAGCATGCCCACATCCCCTCATATCTTAGTGTCATCATCAAATTTGAACAGGGTGCTATTTACCCCTTCGTCCAAGTCACTGATGAAAACGTTGAACAGTGCGGGCCCGAGGACCGAGCCCTGGGGGACCCCACTGCCCACGTCCCTCCAGGTTGAGAAGGACCCATCCACTACCACTCTCTGGGTGTGGCCCTCCAGCCAGTTGGTGACCCAGTTGACTGTGTAGGTGTCGACACCACAGTCCCCCAGTTTTTTAATGAGACTGGGGTGAGAGACAGTATCAAAGGCCTTCCTAAATTCCAGGAAGACTATGTCTACTGCTACCCCTACATCTAAGGATTTGGTGACCTGGTCATAGAAGGCTACCAGGCTGGTCTGACAGGATCTGCCTCTAATGAACCCGTGTTGGTTGCCCCTAAGCATAATCTCCCCTGCTGGCCCCTTGTGGACATGTGCCAGAATAATTCTCTCAAAAAGCTTACTCAGGATTGAGGTAAGACTAACCGGCCTATAGTTCCCTGGGTCCTCCTTCCTCCCTTTTTTGGAGATGGGAACCACATTACCCCTCTTGCAGTCCTCTGACACCACAATAGAGTACCATGCGTGCTCGTAAAGCCGTGCCGGGGTCCCGGAATGACCTCAGCCAATTCCCTCAGCAGTCTGGGGTGATCGTCCCGACCAGCTGATTTAAATACATCCAGACCCTCCAGAAGTTCCCTAACTAGATCCTCACTGACCCTTGGCCTAGGAGTGCCTCTCCTATGGCCTGAGGGGGGCCCAGTTGGGGGGGGATGATCTGGTCCTTGCTCAGGAAAATGGAGGCAAAGAAGTCATTAAATAGGTTAGCTTTATCGTCTGGTGTGACAACCAAATTTCCGAGCATGTCTTGCAGGGGCCCCATGTTACCTGGTACCTTCTTTTTGTCCCCTATGTATTTAAAAAAGGACTTCTTGTTGTCCTGGATCTGGGAAGCTAGGTCCAGTTCCATCTCTGCCTTGGCCTTCCTGACTGCCCCCCTGCAGCCCCAAGCAACTGCAGTATAGTTCTCCCTGGTGGTGGCACCTCCCTTCCATTTGGTATACACCTCCCTTTTAGCTAGGAGACATTCCTGGATGCTTTTGGTGAGCCATGGGGGCTTTTGTGCCCTCCTGCTCCCTTTGATCCATGTTGGTATTACCTCCCTTTGGGCTTGGAGGATCGTGTCCTTAGGGAGCAACCGCTCTTCTTGGACGCCTGACTCCCCTCCCCTCTGGGACCTCAGTGCTTCCCCAACTATTTTCCTTAGCTCATTGAAGTCCGCCCACCTGAAATCTAGGGCTGCTGCCTTACTGCAGGCCTTTGTCGCCTTGTCCTGGATGGTGAATTCTAGCAGGCGATGGTCACTGTCGCCCAGATGGTTGAGCCCCTGCAGCCCCCTCACCAGGTCATCACCCGTGGCCAGCACCAGGTCCAACAAGGCATCTCCCCTGGTGGAGCTGTGCACCTCCTGGGTTAGATGGAGGTCCTGCATTCTGGCTAGGAACTTACGTGAGCAGTCAGACCTGGCTGACTGCTTTTCCCAGCAGATGTCTGGAAAGTTCAGGTCACACATGATGACCACGTCCTTTGACCGAACTACCTCTGTGAGCTGACCTAAGAATTCCTGGTCTAGCTCTTCCCCTTGGTTGGGTGGTCTGTAGTAAACCTCCACCATTAAGTCTCTTTCCCCTCAACTGCCTTGTGTTCTAACCCAGTGCACTTCAGTGTGCCCCTCCTCTGACTCTGTGCTACTTGATGAGGATGTATATTCCTCCTTAATGTAGAGCACCACATCCCCACTTTTCCTCCCTGTCCTAGTTAAAAGAAAAAAAAAATTCTTATATCATTTTCTGCTTCCATTCTCTGAAGGGGTTCAAAGATTCCCAGTAGGAATCAAAACAACTTAAACTATGGTAATTTCATGGAGAGTAAATAATTGGATTTATATTTCAGGATATTGTCCCTCTCAAAGTACTTCAATGAATGCTGTGAAATTCCAATTTTTCACTAAACCTGAGAGCTTTTTATTAAGACAAAACATGACAAATGAAAGACATTTTGGCACTGACTTCTAAGTAACATTTTGGGGGGTTTTAATTCTAAAATGCCTGGTAATGGCTTCCTTTCTGGAAGCATAAATGGTAAATATAAAACAAGGGCAGAATTATAGAAGCTGAGTCTTGAGACAATTCTTAAATGTGATTTTTTTTCCCTCCTAAATTAGATGATGTTCCTGGAAACAAAAATAAAGTCACTCTCATAAATGTAGAATTTATAGGAACAAATTAAAGCTTGGATGTTGTGAAAGAAGAGGCCAGCTGCAACTGAATCAATGCAAAAAAGATATGGAAATAGGCCCTCTAAAATATCCCTGGTGTATTATTACACAATTCATCAAATATAGAATCCTGTTTATTAATTCATTGTTCTAAAAATTCTAAAAATTCAGCCTGAGAGTTTGGATCTCTTAATAATCAACACTATTAATAACACATTTATGATTATTAGATGTCCATTTGCACTTGGGGTGATCTTCTCTTGTTTGAGCATTGTGCTTTTTGGATGCTTAAAAAATGTTTCAGCATTTAAATTTCCCCCTTTTTTGTCTTCTGGCACTTCTAATTACCTAATAGCTCTATTCACAAGAACAGCAGCTGGTGCCTGCATAACACAAGAAATAAGAGTATAAATAATATTGTATTTTATTTATAACAAATTCTTTATATAGAATCTGGCAAAATGCTTTCCAGTTAGAGGTAGAGAGAATGCTTCATAAAGTGAGGTGCAGAAATTCTCAGAACATCAATAGAGGTGGAAATGCATAATTGAGAAAGCACTAAAATGAAAAAGTGATGATAGCAAGAAAAAGGAGAGACTGGAAAGATTCAGGAATAAGTGGGAAAGGCAACTGAGAGTTTGTGGCATAGTTGGGGCACTAAGAAATAGCATAGGGAAAGAGGATAAGGCTGAATATTATATGGTGAAGGGACATCAAAGGGAGAAGGAAACAGAAGGATGTGAAGAGTCATAAGGTTTGGATTGGTAGCAAAAAATTACAGGGTGAAGAAAGATGAATAACATGATTATGAGTGAGTGTTAGGACAGTGGAAAGGTAAAGGCATGGAGAATAGAAAGATAAGGTATAGTCCCAAATTAAATGAGTAAAGAGGATTTAGTAAGGTTTGGCAATGTGACTCAACAGCAGGATAGAGAGAAAATGGTCAGAAAAGAAAGTATGACATAAATGAAACATGCAAACCAGTTAGGACAGTTCTGCTGAGGGTAACAGAATTTCTTAGGAAGGACTGGACTGGATGGAGAGAAATTAAAGATAACCCTTGGAAGATACTAAAAAAACAAAAGACAAATCTCAGTCAGATTAAAAGATAAACAGGAAACAAAGGGCATGAAATAGATTATCATAGGCATAATATGATCCTGTTTCCTGGATCAACAAAATAGTTTATATGTCTCTGGTCCTTATCAGGTTTTCAAAGTAGAGATTTAGATGGCTAATTAGAGCCTAGTTAGAAAAATAAAGATTTCTGAACATTCATGGTAAAAAAAGGAATAACTATAATAGCTGATGAAAATGGAAGTAAACCCATATTTACTTTCTCCTCCTACACTCCAGTTGAAAGAAGCAGTTGTGATTATTAAGTAAGAATTATGTCTTGCTCAGCACTAGAAATAACAACAGAGTCTTAGCTAAAGAATGATACTGGCATCAAAAGTATGAGATATTAACATATCGTTAACCAAAAGCACCTTATTGGCCTCATCTTTGACATGCTTTGTTGTAGGCTATGGATCCATACAACTTATTACCACGATCAACTTGGAAGCCCAGTATTTAGGGCACTTATACAATTGTGAAAAGCCTGCTCTGATGCACTTAAATTGAAGCACTCTACCTCTGTGCTAAGAAAATGGTGGTGGTACACTTTGAACTAAAACACATTTGATGGACCTTACTTCAAAGCTCACCACCACCATATTCTCAGCATGGAGGCACACTGTGCCACTGATGCATGTGACACACAGGCACTTTTAATTAACACAGATTGCTAATTAAAAGTGCCTAGTGCTGCATCGGAAACACATGTAAAAATGCTTGAAGAGTACTGTAGTTCCTAGAAGTACATGGATATATTTGGCTATAGCAAGAAAGTCGGCGGGGGTGTGGAATGGATGGAGTAATATATTAATTAGCGGTGCTCAACTCCTGGCCCATGGACCAGATCTGGCCTCTGGAGCCATTTGGCCCACAGGGTTTCTCTTGACCCATTGGGCTTCTGTAATTTTTTGCTTTGACTCATCTGGCCCATAGGGTTTCTGTAACTCTGTCTTGAAGTACAGTGCTAAGTTTGTTCCTGGCCATACTCTAAATGCTTCTTACAACAAAGCATTTTAAAGATGAGGCCAATCAGGAGCTTCTGGTTAAAGATATACTAATATCACATACCTTTGGTTTCACTATCATTCTTTAGCTTAGACTCTGTTGTTATTTCCAGTGATGTTCAATATATAATTCTTTCTGTGGGGAGCCCGATGGGCTGTGGCCTTGCCTGTTGGATCAGGCCCACAGGGTGATACAGGTCTAATCCTGGCATTCAGGGGCTGTATGGGCGCAGAACAGGGCCTCCAGAACCCAGTTCTAGCCAGTGCAGGCCTCTGGGCCCCATATGGCTTGTGGAAGCTGTACAGTTGAGGCACGCGGCTCCAGGGCCCATTCCTGGTAGGCATAGAAGATACTGGGCCCCAGAAGCTGATCCTAGGTAGGCAGAAGTGTAAAACAAATGTTATATTATAATTTTTGTTTGTTTGTGTGTTTATTTTTAAATACTGTAATCCTGGTAAGGGGGCGGGGGGCAGCTAACTTGAAATACCAGCCCTAGAAACCAAAGTCTTGCTTTAGTCCAGCAGCCAAGTACAGCTTGGACAGCAGTGTAAGCTTGCTCAATCAGCGTGCCTACATCTGTCCTCATAAAAGCACCTTTGAGGGATGTGGGGTAGTTCATTTTCTTTGTTCACTGTTGATTTAGATAGCTGAAAACTAAAATTAGTCTTATTTCATGGTCCTTTGCCCCATTTTACCTTCTTCCTGAGCACAAATGGAATATAATACTTAGAAGGAATAGATCTTGTGACAAAACTGAGTATGTTTGAAATAGTGATATAATTTTAATGTAAGATAAAAATAATGTGATTGAGTTCTTTAGCAAATACATGATTTATCTTGCCCACAGTGTCATTTCAGAGTCTAAGCTGCTGCAGCATTACATCTTTCTGTCCCTAATGTGTCTCAAGAGTTGTATTCAATGTTTTGAAATGACTGTGAATAATCCATTTATTAGTAAGTATTTATTTGTGTGTTTATTACTTTTCAGGTTTTTTTAAGGTCATTTAATGAAAACTGTAGTTAACAGTTCATTTCTCTAGCAAGCTGGGAATAAATTACAATGGCATTAAAGCGAGAGTGGCAGAATGCACAATTAATGACTTGTAAAAGTATGTTAGTAAAACCATGCAGGAAACAGTGAAATTAATAAAGCCATAATGCAGTTAGAGCTGAAATTTGTATTCTGCAGGAAAACATGCATCAGTCTTAGTTTTAGTGATGAGCTAACATAATACTTGAGGTTGGATTTAAGGTCTGCACCAAACTTTGTACAAGAATTTTTTTTTTACTTACCACAGAAATGCAGCCAGTTCTGGGGTGAAATGTGACTACTCAATAATAGTGCAAGAAAACTCAGACAACTGTTTAAGACAAATCCTCAGTTAGTGTAAAGTGCTGTAGCTCAAGCATCCATATGCTTCAATGGCATGATTCTGCTTTACATCAGCCAAACATCTGGCACCAACAGTGCAAATTAGGGTTGTGCAAAGCTTTGGTCACTGATTTGATTTGGAGGAGATTCGGCCCTATTCAGCAGCCAAACCTCCGAATCTGAATTGAATCAGGAGACCCATTAATCTCTCCACATTGAATAGAAAGCCTCTGATTTGACTGAGAGAGATTCAATGATTCAGACATAGATACAGCATTATGTGTTTTTTCTACGTATCCCAAGGTAGATGCTGGAGCGGATGGAGTGTCCCATGGGAGTGTTTGGACAGTCTCGAGTGTGCTCAGTGGCAGACCTGGAAGTTAACCAGAAGCACTTCTGGTCCACTTCTGGGTCTGCCGCGGAGTGCATGGGCCCCCTTTACCCCATCTTGGTGAGTGGTCTCCTGGGTCAGGGGAGGGGCACACAGGGTCCCCCTACAGCCAGTCATGGAGCTGGTGGCATTGTGACATTGGAAATTAAGACTGCGTCCTTCTAATCATTCCTATTTTCTTGGCAGTTGGTAATACAGAGAGAAGTCAGGTGGGGAGAATATAATTTTGAAAACTGGAATATGTTTTGAACTCTATGGATGAAATCCCTATTCTTTATCTCCCTTCTATCCAAGTGAAATCCATTATTTTTGTGGGAGGAGGAGTGAGGAAGGACAGGAGGGGGAAATCACAAATCATTTAAACCTTAGTTTTACCTCTCATTCACAATATGATATTTGAGTAACATGAAGCTCTATGAAGACATATTGATTCAAAAGGGAAAGAACTCCTAAGTGCATTAAAACCCACTTCCTATAGGGAGTGAGATAGTCCTGCTATAGACAGTTTGAGAGATTAAGTTCAGATTAAGAGCATTTCTGCAATCCCTACATTGGTCAGCTCATAAACATCTTTACCTTAGTAGAGAGTAAACATTTCCACCAGCTTTGCTGGCAGAAATAGGTAATCTACTAGGATCTACAAAAAGGGGGCAGGGTGGGGAGGGGAGGGAGATAGAAAAATGAACACCTATGAAAGGAAGAGGAAATCTGATGTGGAGAATTTCAACAAACTCTTTTGTGCTCAGATAAATTCATTTCTCTTTTCTTTGTATGCTAATGAAAAAAAAATTCTCATTTGGGAAACTAAGCTAAATTACTACTTTCATCAGTGCTAATGCTTCCCATAACAGCATTGCAAAGGACGCAGGAGAAATAAAAGTGTTTGAATGTGAGTCATACTGGCTGCACTTCATTTTGCACTGAGTGGGCAGCGATGGCAAACAGCACTGCCTGAGCCTGAGAATAAACATATATTAGTTAGGTAGCTGTTAGCAACATATATTTTACAATTATGATAAACCTTTAGCTCCTAAGGAAAATTGCAAAGTGGGAGGGAATTGCTCGAGAGTGAATGCTTGCCTACAAATCTCTTAAGTGGAGCTGGAGAATGGGTTGTCTATAAGGGTATCATACAGTTTGAATAGAGAATGAGCATGTTGTGCTCATTTTTTCATTGTGTGATGTTATTTACATGTATGATATTGAGGTTTCTAGAATAACAATTGTGATTATTTAGAGAAAGTACAGGAATAATGTGCAAACTAGGGCCACATAAGCACGCAAATAGGGTTGTCTTCTAAAGCACCCAGGGTTGACTTCGTTCTGCCTCCATGACCATTGACTGATTTCATTCAAGCCAGATTTCCACTGTCTGAGCAGTTTTGTATACTATACTTATAGCACATGTATAGTGAGCTAACAACCTGAAGTTCCCAAGAAGGGAAGCGGGGCACAGCTTATTCTAGATCCTATTCACCTGAGCTAAAGCTCAAAAGTAGACTTAGACCTAACTTTACTGTCCTAATTTCAGAGCTGTTGTTAGTTTTTTATAAGATCTCAAATGACTATATTATGTATTTGATCAATAATCAGGAGTGCTAAATGAATTATTGCATTTGATTGAGAACTGAACTCTGAAAGATACCTGCTTTTTAAACAAATGACTCTTTCTCCTCCTTCCCCTTACTGATTTTGAGCATTTCTAATGTACATCAGCATGGTTTATAAGCAATAGCTTAGATGTACCTCTGATATGACCAGTTGTTAACTGTGCAGATACTTATTTATGGGACTTTTTTAGGTTTCCAAAAAATAATAAAGAAGGTAGCTGCCACATCTTTCACATATCTACACAATTTTCATCTGTCTCCTGGGGCATGCCTTCACTAATTTCTCAAACAGAATTCTTCACCTTTTGTTAGCAGTTGTAAGTCTCTGAAATATTAGAGTCTTTGTATATGCCACAGAATTGGCCTTTAAAGTATCTTAAATGACCTTTTGAACCGCTTTAATGGTGTTGCTGTTTGCATATTAGGCAGTGTATTCCGCTTTAACAGTATTGTTGTTTGCATGCTCGGCAGTGCATTCTGCTTTAAATGACTTTGGTACGTAGCAAGATAAAACACCTCTGAGGTTTTCTGGTTTTATACCTAACAAAGTGCAATAGTGCAAGGGGCCTTGGAAGCCAGTGTGCTCAGGACTTGGCAGGCCCTGCACAGCTCAGGGACTGTGGGACCTGGTAGCAGCCTGTGCAGGCAGTCTTCATGGAAGAAAAAAATAGTAGCAAGTCTGATCGTTTTTTTCCCCCCTGCCCAGAGCCTGCCTGAGTTGTGCAGCAGCCCCGATGCTTCCCTCTACAGCTGCAGCACCCCCCCAACACCACCGGGGTCAGGTGCCAATGGGTGGGTACCTCCTCAGGGGCCCGTGCGCAGCTCAGGGACCACCCAGCCTGCCAGCTTGCTCCCCGCCATCGCCAATGAGGCAGGTAAGGAGCAGGCCCCCACACTTGTGTACATGCCATGGCAGTTTACTTCAGTTTAATTCTCCCTAAACTGAAGCGGTGTTTTTAAAAACCCAGTGTTTCAATTTAGGGAGAACTAAACTGAATAAAACCCTCTGGTGTCTACAAGCAGCCATAAAGACTATCACAAAGTGTTTGCCAAGAACAAACTATTTTGATATGAACAATATACAACTTGACTGCTTATGTGTCTTTCCTTTCTTTTCACTAAAAAGAATAAACAAAAAAGAACCATGAGTTTTGCGAGCAAAGATAACCCTCTGCACATTTCTGTTTCTGACAAAAGGGTTTTTGGTTTCAGTCACTTTTTTCCAGAGCTGCTGTGTGGTCAGTCCTTGTCTATGATAGCAATGTGGTGTTTGGTAAGAAGTTAATTGAATACTATAGGTCTATGTGTTAGAGACCTCTATATGCTTCACATTTTTTGCTACTGCAAATATAACGAACCTATCTAGTGGGAATCAACTTCAGGCCTTTAGAACAAACGAAATATAATCTCTACCAGCTTGATCTAATGGATCATGTCTCCAAGGTGGAAGCAGTTACAGACTTCTTATACACTTGTGTGAACCAGCCACTAAAGGGGACAAACTCCCACACTCTCCTTGTGTGTCTTATATAGTCATAAAACAATTGATCTCTAGACACAGGCAATGGCAGAACACTAAACAAACATTTTTCTATTACCTCTATTTTTCTTAAGCAGTCCATATGACTCTTACGTTCTTGATGGGCTGTTCTCTACAGCAGAGAAACTCCTTTAGTGGAAATACTTTTGCCTTCCACAATATCGCTTTTTTGCCTGATTTAATGCAGGTATTCAGACTAAATTCTCTCACTTCTCAGAAGTGAGAAAAAATTTGGGGAATAAGGTAGACTGAGTCTCCTTTTGATGCTATTCACTGAGCCAGAGATTAAACCAGATCTCTAAATCAAGTGGCCCAGCTCCCATGTGAGCTTTGAAGTGAAATACCCAGTGAAATTTCACACAGCCCTACTGGATACCTCAACATACACCTCACATACCCTAATTTTTGATGGTAACCATTTCTTGTCCCAAACAGCCTGAGCTATCTTTGAACTGGTGACCTAAAAAAGAGTCGTTTTGTGTCATATCACCAGTCACTTGAGTAATCCAATCCCTCTATTAATATTTCTGTGCTGAGGAGCATTTGGTAACCCTTAAGAAGTTCAAGATGAAGTCTTCTGATAAATTACTTTTAAAAAAGCACAGATTACAAGATCCTTCACAGCTGTACCTGAAAGCAGATGATTCAGATTAGTCTGATTTTGACACTTGCAATGTCAGAAAAATCAAATGCTTTAGACCAGCTTGTCTATGATATCTACAGGATCTTCTCCAGTGTTTCTCTAAATGCATTACTTAAGTTTACCTGCTCTTCAAAGATTTGAAATGGTTGTATGTTTTTAAATTGTAGCCACTTAGAACAGGTTCAACGTGAGGCCTATGGTGGTATCCTGCTTTTAAATGAATACTTCAAACTCTGTTTGAAAGAACACTTGATTAAAAAAGCAAATAATAACTTATGGAAACCTATGAAAAATAATCTACTCACAATCAGTTGTGCATATATCTAGCGTATCTATGTTTTCCATACATTGTTGCTACATAAATAATATTATTATTGCATAAAAAATAAGATCTGAGTATCTATCTTCCGGTAAAGGTCTACACCTTAATGCTTTGAGTAAAAGCATACATTATTTATAAAGTAACTGGCCAGTGGTAAGATGCTATATTTCAGGAAATGTAAGTTGATAGTGTTTCTGGTTTTTTTGCCCATAACTTAATGTGCATGACTCAAAACAATCAACTGACACCTTCGTTCTCTACAGAGCATGGTGTATGTGCTAATGAGTAGAACTGTGCGAGTCAGCAGCGATCCGATCCGGCTTCGGATCCAAGCTGCTTCAGATGGCAGTGATCCGATCCAGAGCTCCAGGCTGGGTCTTCACCTTGATCCGGCCGAAGTGGCTCCAAAGCTTCAGAGCTGCCTCGGAGATCCGGCCATAGGGTATAATGGGGGAATCAATGAAATATCTATAACTTTGTTGTTTTTTGTCCGATTTGGGTGAAACTTGCAGAGATGGTAGTCTCTGCTGAGATCATGAAACCTGGCAAGTTTCAAGAAGATTAGTGCAGGGGTTTCAGGGGAACTGTCTCCCAAATTCTTGAAAGCCAAACTCATGTCACGGCTGTGTGTCACACCACACGGGGGTCAAAACTGCAGGGCTGGTAGCTCTTACTGAAGCCACAAAGCCTGCCACGTTTCAAGAAGATTGGTGTAGGGGCTTGGGGGGAACTGCACCTCCAGCTGCAAACAAGTAAAACTTGTGACATGGGTGACCTTGCGTGTGTTAAGGGGCAGCGGGGTGACAGCTGCAGGAATGGAGTTGATTGTCTTTTTTCCTCGTCTTAGCTTGGTTTTGTAGGTGTTAATTGATGGCAATTAACTGGCTACATTAGCTAGGTTCCGTGTATTGAACAGGTCCCTGAGTGAATCATGATTGATTGGTAACTGGTAACTGGCTTAGCAGCCAGGCCTGCAGTAGTGTCTCCCATGCCCCAAGACAGAGACTGTCAGTCCCACAAGCACCCAAGTCACGAGTTTTGCCTGTCAGCAGCTAGGGGTTCAGGGCCCCAGACCCCCCCCGCATCGATCTTGACAGCTGGCAGGCATCGTGGCCTCAGCAGGGGCCACCATCACTGCAGCTGTCACCCCGCTGTGCCTTAACACACACAGGCACGAATTTTGCTTGTCCACAGCTTGAGGGGCAGTTCCCCCCAATCCCCTGCACTGATCTTCTTGAAACTTGGCAGGCTTTGTGGCCTCAGCAAGAGCTACCAGCCCTGCAGTTTTGACCCCCCCCATGTTGTAACACATAGACGTGACAGCAGTTTTGCTTTCAAGAATTTGGGGTGCAGTTTCCCCCAAACTCCTGCACCAATCTTCTTGAAACTAGGCAGGCATTATGTTCTCTGCAGAGTCTACTAGTCCTGAAAATTGCATCTAAATCGGACAAACAACAACGAAGTTATAGATATTTTATTGTTTCCCCATTATACCCTATGGCCGGATCTATGAGGTGGCTCCGAGGCATCGCCGAAGCTCTTCAGAAGCTCTAGACCACTCCAGGAAGCCTAACGAGGCCAGCGCTTTGACCCAGACATGTTGCTACAGACCCCAAAGCATCTGAAACTTCTCCAGATCCAAAGCTCTGTCCAAAACCTCGTACAGCCCTACCGATGAGTTCTTTTGTGGCCATTGAGTCCGATGTGCACGTGACAGTCCTGCCCACAGGTAGGGCACACAAACACACTAGCAATGCTCTGAATCCAAGCAGCAGACTCTTTCCTTCTCTGACACTGGTCATGACAAAACTTGATCCAGTCCACCTTGCAGCACCTTGCTCCATCTGCAAGCTGACTCGGCCAACCAGCGCAGCATGCTGCACTCCTTTCCCAGTCATCCGCAGAGATTCCAAAGGATGCTAAGTCATTTTTGCAAGCATCCTGAAACCTGTGCAGTGGTCTGCCTCTCTTTCTAGACTCTTCATGACCTTCAGAGTACAATGCGTTCTTCGGGATCCTGTAATCTGGCATTCACTCCACACAACCAAGTCACTTGTGTCTTTTCTCCCTAATCAACATTCCCATGAATGACATACCAGAATGATTTAACACTTCCACATTTGTCACCCTGTCTTGCCATCTTATTCAAATAATTTTATGCAGGCATCTGATATGAAAGTTGTTTGGTCTTTTGGTATGTTTAGCATAGGTTGTCCATGTTTCTAAGCCATATAGAAGAATGGATAAAACACGTGCCTCATAAATAATGATTTGCACTTTAGTTGACAGTTTGTTATTACTTCAGGCTCTGTCTTGCAAAAGACTAAAGTTCCGGGCTTCTTTGCTGATTCTACTAGCAACTCAGCATCAAGATCTACAATGCTGGTAACGGTAGAGCCAAGGTAGAGAAACTGGTCAACAACTTCCAGATGATCTAGGGTGATGATCTAGGAGGTTATATGAACACCTTGGGTTGTTTGACCCGAGTACTCTTTCCTGCCATGGCAGCGGGTCGGACTAGATGGTCTACTCGGGTCCCTTCTGACCCTAGAAACTATGAAACTGGAACTGGTTCTGAAAAGCCTTGGTGCATGACAACAGTTTTCTTCAAGCATATTGAAGCGAAGATTTTGCATGAGTCAGAAAACCTGGTAATCAGATGTTGTAGGGCATCATCAACACTGTGAGTCACAAGGGCTGCATCATCTGCAAACAACAGGTCCTTTATGATGATCTCCTTCAGTCTTAGCTCTGAACCTTGCAAAGTTAAACAGTCCTCCACCATGTCTTGTGCTGAGATAGACATGCTCTCAAACATTACAGAATGCATGTTGAAGCAGGAATGAGAAGTAAATGTTAAACAAAGTGGGAACCAGTACACAGGCCTGCTTCACTGCATTGTTGATATTGAACGAGTCTTCATTTTCAGACATTACAGTTGCCTTCATGGCATCATGTAAGGATTTCACAAGGTTTAGCAGTATAGGTAGACAACCAAGCTTCTTCAGAACAGTGTAAATCCATGACCGACTGTGTCAAACATTTTTGTTAAATCTATAAAAGCCATGTCCAGTGGGACACACTTCGCTGCACTTTTCCTGCAGTTTTCTTACAGAGGAGACCATATCTATGGTGGACCTTTCTGAGCAGAAGCCACACTGGCTTTCAGGATATATTCTGTCAGATCATTTTTTAAGTCTAGGTAAAAACAATATGGCTTAAGATTTTTCTTGCAGTGTTCAGAAGAGATACACCTCTGTGGTTAATATAGTCACTTACCCGTACCCCTACCACTGGGAGCCCTGTGAATTGATGGGGCTCCCAGCCACCAGACCACATCTGGGAGCTAAATGCCAGCTAGGAGCTCCCAGGCTCAGGGGTAAACATGAGCCCCCCAGCTGGGAGCTCTAATCAGCTGATTTGGTCTCCCAGGCACTGGGCTCCCTGGCCAGACATTCAATTAATGGCATGATGGGAAACTGATATGAAGTTATTACCATGGATCCTGGTTTTCCCTGATAAAAAATCATAAATACTCTAATAAAAAACCCACATCTGTGGTTAAAATTAAAGGCCACCCACAGCCCCCTGGACCTCTCACTCCCCTTCCCCCCATAGCCCCTGCAGCCTTGCCGGTACCCCTCGACCCCCACCCACAGCCCCTGCTCCCCCAGCCCTACTGAAGGGGACCCGGCTGCCAGGGTTATGGACCCAGCTCCGTAGCCCCCTACCTCCACTCCCTCTTGCTGTCTGCAGTGGACTTGGGAGTGGCAGCTCCCCACTACTGCATGCAGTCCCGGGAGCCAGGGAGGACCTGCACCCCCAGATCTGCATACAGGGCAGATGCAGGCTGTGGGCTCGGGCTTTCCTCCCCTGGGACCTCCACAGCCCAGTGGGCTTTGACCCAGCATGGCAGGGAAAAGTCAGGCTGCATAGGGCCCTCCTTGCTGCTGTGAGATCCCCTCCCCACCCCACACTGCCCTGGCAATGTGCCGCCTGCATGTGCTGCTGCTTTGAGGGGCTCAGTCCCACATGCAGGGGACGTGTCACCAGGGCAGTGGGGAGCGAGCAGTGGTGAGGAGATCACTGCATGGCTCCTGGGCTTCTTGCCAGGTCATCTCTACCAAGCTGTGGAGGCCCCAGGGGAGGGAAGCAGGGTGGAGCGAACAGCATCTCCACATGGCTCCCTGGCTGCTCTGCTCCCTGCCATGCCAGGTCACACGTGCTGGGCTGCAGAGGACCTGGGGGAGGGAAGCAGAGTGGCAGGGAACACTTGGCATGAGCAGAGAAGGTCCTTGCTGCTGCTCGCTCCACCCTGGGTCCCTCCCCCAGGGCCTTCACAGCCCAGTAGGTGTGACCCAGCACCACAGGTAGCAGAGGAGTCATGCAGGTATCTCCTCACTGCTGCTCACTCGACGCTGTCCTGGCAACACACCCTGTGCACGCGGGGCTGAGCTCCTCAAAGCAGTGGCATGCACAGACGGTGCATCACCAGGGCAGCGGGGGGGGGGTGGCAGGAAGGGGCTTACAGCCATGAGGAGATCCCCACATGGCCTGGATGTTCCTCGCCATGTCAGGTCATGCCCACTGGGCTGCGGAGGTCCTGTGGGGGGAAAGCAGGGTGGAAGCCCTGAGCCCACAGCCTGCCCCTGCCCCACAAAGAGATGTGAGGGGTGTGAGTCCCCCTTGCCTCCCAGAAGAGCGCACACCAGCTGGGAGCCAGTCCTCTCCCTTCCCTGATGAGCCACCTGCGGCCCCATTCTGCTCCCCACTGTCCCCCAGGCCCCAAGCCCCACCCAGCTGGGCAGCAGCCCCAGTCCTGCCCAGCTCCCTCCCTACAGGGGCCTCAATCTTCCTCTTCTCCCACCCCTTTTTACCTGCTGGAGCTGCTCTGCAGGCTGCCTGGGGCCATACGCATGTCCATGCATGTTGTGTCTCCTGTCTGACCACCCTCCTAGCGCTCCCTCCCAGACTGGAACTCTGCCAGTCTGCAGGGAACTCATTGCAAAACTGTAAAATCTGTGGGTTTATTTGGTAAAATGAGAAATCCTTGTTTGCCTCTGGTAAAAGGCAAAATCCATGGTTTATTCTGTTTTTCCATGGGAAACAGAAAACCTGGATCCCTGGTTATTACACATATTTTGTGGAATACCTTGTTGCTTATTCCTCTTTTTATCATGCCATTAACTAATTAAACCTGTGGCCAGGTGACCACTTAAAACACGATTAACTGGGTAATCATGCCTTAAGTGTAATGTGTAGATGGGGCCTTGGAATCTGGATCCTGATGCTCAGTTTGTGAATGCTTCCAAGTCAACTATAGCCAAACACTGAAATGATCAAATGGAACTGAGAACCAATGCACTGCATTCCCTTCCCATCTCTGATCCCTCTTCTTTTGGAGTTTGATGATGCACATAATTTTCAGTACAGATGAAACAATTACTTCAGAATGCTTAACAGGTCAGCAGTTTTCACCATCTGATGCCTTAAGGTATTTTTACATATGGAAGTGCTGCAGTGCTTTGAAAAGCACCCAGCGCTGAATTGGTTCTAGTTGTATAAGTGGCAAAAAGTGTGTCAGTGCTGAGAAAATGGTGGAGGTGCACTTTTGAACTAAAACGTATAGAAGGTGTTTTAGTTCAAAAGCACATCACGGTGATTTTCTGCATGCTAATGCACATTTTGCAACTTATACAACTGCACGCTGCCCAGTGCAGTTTGTATCAGCTTGTGTGTAGTGCGGACTCGACTGCTTAAGTCTTCTCTCAAGCAGCAGATCTCCGGCATGTATGCATATAAATGCCCTTAGTGCCAGTTCCCTCCCATTGCTCCAGTTTGTTATTAGTTTGGGTTTTTTTTGACATAATAGTTTCTTTAAGGAAAATGAAGTTTTGTCAAAATATAAGCATTTTGGGGGCATTTTTAATGAGAACATTTTAAAGTTTGTGGTTATTTCTATCAACATTCATTTCAATAATATAAAAGTATCTATTTTTGTGAGCAAAAGACATTTCATTTCAACTTTTTCATCTTTATTAATTTTATTTAGGAGTGGATATTATTTTTATATTAATTTCAAGACTTTGTATATAATTTAATATTATCAGTATTAACATTTTGACATTATTGAAACAAAATGTTTTGTTACTTCCAAATTGATTTCTTGTAAAGGAATTACGCCGAGGGAATTTCAAAATGTAGAGTATTATTATTTTTAATTTCAGAATTTCCTGGGGAACTGAAGTTATAGTTTCCAGCCAACTTTCCTCTTAATCAATGCTGCAGTGGATGACTATTCTTCCAGAACTTTGCCAAACAGTTTATGTCCTGGAGAATACACTTTTAATTGTAGTTTAGATACTATGATGATAGGTGCTTTACAAATGTACTTCCTTTTGGCTACAATATTACTACATAGTAGTGAATCACTTGTTATTTGTCTATGCAGATTTGATTCAGCAAAATATTTAAGGAAGCTCCTTACTTCAAATAGGCACCAACTGACTCTTTAAATGTTTAAAGTTAGAAGCATGCTGTACCTTGCTGAAACAGGACCTTAAAGTGTAAAGCTTTGATAAGTCTAAAAATAATTCCAGGTATATAATATAAATATTTAAGGTGGATAGTACCTTATAAAGAAATGCAAAGTAAAAAGACAGTGTAGCAATACCTTTTCTTGAAAAAGTAAACATTATAAAGCAATATTATTTAATTAATTTTTAATTTCAGCCTGATGAAATCCAAGTGACTTTTTAAAAGCATAATGATCTCTATATATTTAAAACGACATATTTAACATTTATGTTCTGAGGAGCATGGTGGCAAGGATTTGCTGGCCTAGCTATCTGCTGTTAAAATTAATTACATGTCAAACATGAAAGTGAATTCTCAGGAAAATTACATATTATACTGTCAAATATAAAACCAATGGGTCAATCAGATTTTTTTCTTCTCTCAGTCTTCCAGATTCTTTCAGAAGCACAACCAACAAAATAGAAGGCAGTTTTAAAAACTGGTGTCCATTGCTTTGTTACGTATTTTCTTTTTCAGTAATTATGAGGAATTTTTGGAAGTCTCAGTCTACTTTGCACACTTTCCTCTTTATTCCTCTCAGGCAAACTATGGCTAGGTACAAACATTACAATTAATGTGCGTGAAGGACACAGAAAGCTCTTTACAGCCCTAGCAGAACAGACGTTCACAACTCATAAGGTACTTTAAAAAGGATGGATCTGACTCTAAGTTAATGCTGGATGGATGTGTGATAACCTAAGCACTTTCTGTTAGAGCAGTTTATCAAATGTCTATGCCAGATCCCAATGAAAGTTTACTGAAAGTGTGATTGCCACCATCCCAGGCAATGTTTCACAGAGTTTCTCTAGCCCCAGGCACAGCTTGTTTGCTCTGCTCAGGTGCTGGGCTGACCCCACCCTTGGCTGTCACTGATCTGAATTACTGACAGCATCTGATCCCAGCCCACCTGCAGCCTGGCTAGGGGTGGGAGAAGGTGTGGTTTCTGTCTTCACTGTCTCCCCAGCTTCACAGTGCACTGGGGCCTGTCCAGGGGAGTGCCGAAGGGAAAGGAGTCCAGGGTCTCTCTCCAAGGAGCCACTGCTAGAGAGGAATCTCTCCCCCCCACACCAGCTGGGGACTGTTAGCAGTGGCTGGGAGAGGTAAAGGGAGGGCAAAGGAACCCCTGGCACAAGCCTCCCTCCCCTCAGCTCGCTGTCTTGGGGATCAGGAGGGCCAGACTGGGTCCATTTGGCAGGGGGGCTCCATTCCTTCCCCCCACCCCCTCCTGAGCAGCCTGGCAGGTACAGCCAGAAGCTGCACAGCAGGGGTGCTTTTGCTTTTTGCTACACTGGGAACTGTGGCTGGGGTGGCAGAAGGGAACCCCTCTGCAACTTGTTGCCTGCTGTTGGGGGGTTTCTGTGCCAGGTCCATGCATCAGGGTGCAGGCGGGGGTGGGGGGGGGAGGTGCTTTGGCAGCCTCCTGTGAGGTGTACAGGAGTGCCCCCTGCCTTCTGGCTTTGGCCAGTGCAGGCAGGCACCAAGCCCACCCCCCCGACCCGAACAGTGAACATCTGTTTGGTTGAAACCTGCTCTAATTTATAGCTCTTTAATGAATGTACAATAGTTAGAGAACTTTCTTCCGGGGGCTTTTTGAACATCTGTACTTAGCCTATATGATTTTTTCCTTCTATAACTCTACTGAAGATAATGGACTTTCCTTGGGGGGAGGAGGGGCAGAAAAAGTATAGACCATGGTTATGACTAGGCACAAGATTTCTTTCCTAATCTATGTATGCCATAACATAATTTCTGTGATGGAGAGGGCACAACTTTGTAAATGGCAGCTAGCAGCTTATTTTTGATCTGACTTCACCAGCTCTTTTATTAGTGTGCTGGTAGAGCTTTTTGTCTAACTGCACCTTCTGTGTTACTGATTGCACTTTGTGTAATGGCACATCTATTTTGGGGATTTTGAGTACAGTGTAAGCAGCAGGTAACAAATCAGCCAGCACATGCATGCCCAGTTCAAACTGAGAGCAGTAGCTGCTCACCTAAAGAAAGAGCACTTAACATGCTATTTTAGGGTTGGGTCCAGCTCCTCTTTCCTTCTCTCTCCTGTTTTCTTGTTCAGTTCTCTGGATGCCTTCTTCAAATACATAAAAAGGCTGACCTAGCTCTGATAGTTCCTAAAGTTATTCAGCTAGACTTTTTTTTACTTGAACTTTGGCAACAGCCTTAGCTTGGGGCTGGACTTCTCAGTTACACTGTCACACTCCCTTATTCTTCTCTCCATAACATTTCATGTTTTGAAAGAAGCATAAAAATCAATATTGTTCTCCCTGTCTTCTGAGTACTAAGATAGATATATATTTGTGCTTGAAAGACTCATATTAGATGAGCTGCACTAAACACACACAACTGCCCTTGTTGTCAGGATGGACCGAAGTTATGCAAGGTATCTGTGGTTTGTTCATTCACCCATTTTTTAAAATGTTTTCTCAATGAGGGCATTTACAGTGTGTGATGACTGTGTGCATGTGAGCATATTTATATCACTGAATAGTTTTCATTTCATGAGTGCATGCATTTTATACTGCATACTTGCCACAGACATATTTGGAAAAAAATGATTTTCTGTAACTGAGTGAAAAAACAGCAAACCTGGAAGGATTGGCTCAATCGTGCAATCATGTGATTGAGGGCTGTGCAATCGATGTTATTTTACTTACAGCCAAATAAGGGGAAGTGAGCAGAGGATTGTGTGTCCTCAAAATAAATAAATAAATAAATAAAAAGGACTGGTTATGTAACATAAGGCATTTCAAGTTGGTGTCACTTTCTTTGAACTCTGGGGCTCATATCTGTCACTCAGTCAGGTAGCTACAGTTGTATCGTTTTAAACTTTTTTCTTGGTGTAACTCCTAAATGCGAAAAACTGAGTTGTCAGTCTTGCTTGGCAGCAGAAGTAACCAGGGAGTCCAAAAAGGACTATATTATGTGCTATTTGCATTCACTAGGAGCTGAACCAACAGCTTGATTTACCTGTTCAGTAAAGGTATTAAGAAAATTTTGCTTGTGTGGCCTAGGATCATATTTATTCGTCCCCACTATATAGCATAACTAGGGGCAGGCAATTGGGACAGCAGTCCTAGGCACTGACTTAGATTGTGTGGAGTATAAGATTAGTGGCAGACACCACCACAAGCCCTGCTGTGTGGGGTGCAAACAGTGCCAGTTATGCCTCTGCCACTATGGTCTCAACTCTGTGAGGTGCTGGGTGTGTTTGATTCCAATGAAGTCTTTGGAGTTAAATGTTCAGCATCTCATAAACTCAAAACTTAAATGGAAGTTACTCTGAAGAAAGTGCTGAACAAATACTCTTGCATCTCCCTTCAGCACTTTGGTTTTCCACATTCCTTTAATCAGCACTGAATAGTCTGTATGAGTCTGCACCTTTTGCCGCCTCAGTTGTATTCCTTCTGTAAGTCCATCTCTGCCAGATATCAGATGAACAGATGGTCTAATATCTGGTCAAACACTAGGAGCTAAGACTGATGCTCACACACTCCTATGTATTCTCTTCACTATCAGTAACTCTCTACTGTTTTGTTTGGTCATGCTCCATGAATTTGGTCGATCTGGATATTCAATTTACCTAGCAATCCATGAACGAGCACTGATTAGGAGGAAAATGGAAATTTTAGACTGAATTAATAAAACTTACTATTACTGTATTTGGAACAACTGCTGCAAGCCCAGGCCATAACATATTAATTTCATGTAATTAAGTACACCCACAAGGAAAACGTCTGTAACCACCATGCCAGTTCTGCAGTATACACTTTCTAGTCTTACAGAACGACCACACTGAGCTTGGCATCCGTTCAACTTTCTGTGCTTTGTCTTCCCGAAGACAAAGCCTGAAACTGATAAACAAAAAAGGGAATGAGGTCTGTTCTTGTTTGCTTCATCTTCCTATGTTTTTTCTTTGTCTGAAAAAAGGATGTGTGCTGGGATATAATGCAGGTCACTGCAGTGGATGTAGTTTATACTGAGATAAAAATGAACTAGATTCCACTAGCTAGCTTAGGAGGTGTAGCCACATCAACATGTATCTTAGCACAGATTACAACCTCTCCAAGAAATGAGGTAAATACTCAAGCAGGTTTTGCAGATCATAATACTCTCTACACTTCTGTGGCTATACTGTTAGCAATAAATGAAATAATTACTTTAAAGATAGCTTGGGGCATGTGTAGACAAAATGGGGGCCCTAGATTGAAGAAATGGGTTTTAAAAAACACAGCTTCAATTTAGGGTTGATTAAACCCCCCATGTTGTGTACACATCCCGCTGACTTACCTGCCTCTCTGGCAGGGAGGGGAGGGCGACCTGCCGGTGGGTGGAGCAGTCCCTGGGCTGCAGGGGGGACTGGTGCTTCCCTCAATGGAAGCAGTGGCCTGTCCCCAGGTGGCACCCACCCGCAGGTACCGAGTTTGGGTGGTCCCAGGGGGCACTGTAGCTGTGGAAGGAAGCACTGGACCACCACAGAGCTCAGGCAGACTCCAAGGGGGTGGGGGGTGGGGAGGGAAAGATCAGGCTCACTGCTTTTCTTGGGCAGAGCCTGCTTTCCCAGACTGCTGCCAGGCTGCCTGCAGGGCTTCCTGCAGAGCCTCGGAGTGCTTCACTCCATGGCTGTGGGGGCACCAAACAAAAACTCCTCAAAAGAGTTTTAATTTAATGTGCCCCAAGTCAATAAGGTGCATTACACCACCAGATTTCCTACAGCATAGATCTCCTTGAATTAATGCATGATATGCTGCTGAGGCATGCAAACGCTGGCACCATTAGGGCGGTATGAAAGCACTTAGCCTGCTTTAAAGTGTCATGTGCACACGCCCCTCATTTTGTCTATACACGGCCTTGGACACTACTGTATTATGTCTTCATGAGTTGAGTGACTGAAGCACATACGTATCCATAATTATAAAACGACCAAATTATCAAATCTAGTAGGTAGCCACACAATATCATGTCAGATCCACAATCATCTTATTTGAGGGTGATTTCTATCACAGCTCATTGATGAGTGTCAAGACGACTTAAGAGTCCAATCCTTGAGACACAGATCTGTCTGCAGAAGTTGCAGCTCACTCTGCAGAGGAAAGTAGCTGCAGGCTGGGATTCCTCTCCTTCTCCTCCTTCTGCTTTCTCTTGTGTGCTTCAAGGGCAATATGCTTTACTTCCAAATGGGCTGCCACTTGGTTGAGGATGTGGTGCCATTGCAGTTAGGCAGCAACCAGCTCCTCCCAACTCGTGATGCTAGCATCCATTTTCTTGAGGTATGCCTTCAATGTGTTCTTGTAGCGTTTCCTCTGGACACTGTGAGATCTCAGGTCACTACTAAGCTGGGAATAGACCACTTGTTTTGGGAGTTGAGAGTCAGGCATTAGCAAACAATGTCCAGTCCAGTAAAATTGGTGCTTGAGGAATACAGACTCAGTACATTGGTGTGAGCAAGGATGCTGATATCTGAACAGTGATCTTCCCATTTGATGTGAAGAATGTTATGATTATCATTGATGATACCTCTCCAGGCTCTTGAGGTGATAATGGTAGGTCACCTAAGTTTCACTTCTATAAAGGGGAGTGCAGATGATGACTTCTTTGTAGACACGGATCTTGTTGTTTTTTCCAGATATGATAAGCAATAAAGATGTGATGAAGTAATTTCCCAAAAAAGGCACTTGTACCTGTGCTTGATCTCCTCATCAGTGTTCACTCTCTGGGACAGGTGGATATTGAGGTAGGGGAAATGCTTAACTACCTCCAGAGTCTTTTCCTTGATGGTAATTTGGGAAGGAAGGTCACATTCATGACTTGGAGATGGCAGAATAAGCACTTTAGTCTTCTCAATATTAAGAGAGAGGCCCAAAGTTTGGTAGGCTTCTCCAAAAAAATCCAGTTCAGTTTGGACGTTTTCCTTAGTGGCACAAGGATGGCACAGTCATCAGGAAATTGAGGGTCAAGTATGGTTGTTTTGAGTACTTTGCTCTTTGAGCAAAAATGACCCAGATTGAAGATCCCTCTATCCATTCAGTACACAATGTCAATTCCAGAAGGAAGGTGGTGCTTAACATGAACCAGGATGACTGTCAGAAAAAGAGAGAACAGAGTTGAGACGATGATTCATCCTTGCTTGACCTCAGTTCAGATGACAAATGGATCTGCCCCAATCTGCTACATAGAATGGCCACTGTCATTTGGTTGTGGAGGAGCTTCGTTGTGGACCTTGATGTATTTTTCAGGACATACAAATCTGGTCAGTACTTTCCACAAGGTTTCATGGTTGATGGAATCAAAGGCCTCAGTAAGGTCAATGAAGACCATATACAGGTTCTGATGTTGTTCCTGAAACTTTTCTTGGACCTGACAGGTAACAAAGATCATGCCAATTGACCCACAGGATAGTCTGAAACCACACTGAAATTCTGAAAAGACTTCCTCTGCAATAGTTAGAAGATGGTTCAGGAGGATGTGGATAAGGATTTTCCCTACTGTGGAAAGGAGGGCAATACCCCAAGAGTTTCACATGCAGAATTACCTCCTTTCTTGAAGATACTCATGGTGTTGGTATTCCTCAGGTCCTCATGAATCTCTTTGTTGTTCCAAATTCAAAGAATAAATTCATGGAGTCCCATTACCAGTTACTTGTCACCAATTACTTGTAGATTTCAGCAGGTATGCCAGCCAGTCCAGTAGCCTTGTTGTTCTTGGTTCCATTGATGGCATGCCAGACTTCTTCTAGGATAGTAGTGTTAGTAGGAGTCCCCTTTCAGGGTGTTTGGGGATGGACATGATGGTGGTATCTGCCACATTCAACTTTTGAACTCAAAATTCAAAAGTGCCTCAAACTGTTCTTTCTGTCCAGCCTGGATAGATTCATTGCCCTTGAGAAGTGTTGAGCCATCCTGCATTTGCTGTAGATGGTTTTTGTTGCCTGGAAAAAAGTTAGGCATGTCATGTTTATCAGCATAGATCTCCTTGAATTTATCTCACTACCACTTATTTTTTATTTCATAGATCCCCCTTTGAGCTTTGACTTTGAGGATCTGATAGGTCCCCTTCTTCTGTTGACCTGAGGTGTCAACCTGTCAAACAGAATGAGTCCTTCTCTCCTGGTGAAAGAGGACATGGATCTTGATGTCACTCTTATCAAATCAGTCTTGGTGTCAATGGGTTGTATAACCAATTAATTCAGCACAGGCTATAAGGATTGCAGTTTTAAATTCCTTCCAGAGTTCCTCAATGTTGCTTTCATTTGTGGACAGGGCAGAGAGCTTTTCATGAAGACACGGTTGGAGATCCTAACAGACCTTTGGGCCTTAAAGAAATTAGGTTTAGAGAGTCCTTTTCATTGTTTTTGGCTATTTTTGATGTTTTGGAGCAAGCCAGATGTTCAAAATGGATCTGACAAAACAGTGATCTGTCCAACAGCCATCATAATATAATAGTATCATAGTACTTAGGGTTGGAAGGGACCTAAACAAATCATCATGTCTGACCCCCTTCCCCCAGGCAGGAATGGGTGCTGGGATCATATCACCCCAGCCAAATATCTGTCCAGCCTCCTCTTGAAAACCCCCAAGGTAGAAGAGAGTACAACCTCACTTGAGAGCCCATTCCAGAGCCTGGCAGCACTAACTGTAAAGTAAAGAATTTCTCCCCTGCCACTTCACTCGCCCCTACTTGAACCAGCCTGGACTTTAACTCAGATTTCCCATATCGTAGGTAGAAACTCTACCACACAGCTACCACTGCTGGGAAGTACTCTAGTTCTTCATGTGGCTTGCATGATACAGACATTCAAGCATGAGTTGTAACAGTAATATAGTAGAGGTTCTAGTGCTTAGTGTGAGGGTATCTCCGGGTGGTCTTGTATATGTCACTCTGTCTGAAGACGGTGTTTGTGACAACAAGACTGTATTCCACACATTTGCTCAGGAGAAGTATGCCATTAGAGTTGGCTTTCCTTACTCCTTCCCTGAGAATGGTGCTATTCTAGAGTTTCAGGTCACATCTGCCTGGTGCTGAAGTCACCAAAGAGAATGATCTTGCTCCCTTCCAAGTATTAGTTGGTACATGATCAAGGTTGGAGTAGAACTGTTCTTTGACATTGGCATCAGCATCAAGCGCTGGGCTGTGCACCCTGATGACAGTGGCATACTGATTGTTGCTAAGCTTAAGATGGAAAGTCATTAGATAATTCTCAATGATCAAAGGGAACCTCTCAAATTTCCCTGACAATCTTATTGTTGATGGACAAGCTGATGACATGAATGTGTCTGTCCTGGGATGGTTTCCCCTTCCCCATTCTTCCTCCAGCTGACCCTCCTCTGGTCATCTTGTTCTGCTCAGAGATGAAATGTCAATGTTGTATATCACTAGTTCCCTGGAAACAACGGCAATTGTTATTTCTTGTTAATCATTGTCTCAGTTGTAGACCAGGTAACTTGGGTATATACCCCCCTTCTCCAATTGAAGGGGATTATTAGCTGGTAGGTGTGCTGTGTGGGGAACTACAGACCACTCAGTTTCCTTCCTTCCCTATAGAACCAGGCCAGGACAGTCAGGGGACTTAATTATATACACATTTATGTACATTAACTTATCAGAATGGAAAGGAACATGGATATAAACATATGTACAATGTATATATATTTATAAAGTATCTAAACCAGTAGCATAAATAATACCCTCTGGGTAAATGATATAAAACCTTATACCATTGCTCCAGATACAGGTAAGTCACAGGTAAATATCTGATCTGAAACAGATAAACCCTGAAGATAAACTCAATCCTGAGGGGAAACCCCAATGCCCTTGGGCTTTTCCCAAGCCCTAGAAAGAAGCTGGTAACTTTAGAGGCCCCTCTCAGTGGGACCTCCCCTCTCAGGAGCCCTTAACTAACCAAGGGGGGACTCCCCTCCCCTATGGGAATCCTTTTTTCCCTGCAACTCACAGCTCCCAGGCCTGGAGGGTGGTCCTCATTCTCTGTACCAGGCTTCTCTCTCCCCTGCAGTGGTTTTCAGGGGGTGGGGTCGCTGTCCCCTGGAACAGGGCTCTGCTATGCAGACCTCTGGAGCCTCTGGCTTGGCCCTGTCAACTGCCTCAGTAGCCTGAGAACCATCTGGCTCCCTGAACTCAACCTTTTGGAATGGGTCAGAGGCCTGGGCTGCTTCATGCAGCACCAGATTTGGCGCACTCCTGGATCCTCTGTGCAGCACCTCCTGCACCAAGCTCCCAGACTGGTTCCAGGGTTAGAGGACCTGAGCCACCCAAGCGCTCCAAAAGTCCTGCTCCATGCACCATCCTGTGCACCATGTCTCTGGCCACATACCAGAGGTTGCAGACCTGAGCTGCCTCATGCAGCTCCCAAGGTCTGGACGCCATGTACTGGGCTGCACACTGAGAGCCCAGCTGCTGGGGCTGTCTGTTGTTCCCTGCAGGTGGAAGTCTTCAGGGGTACTTCTGGGCTACTGTTTTGCCCTGCTGAGCAGCTTTCCTTAGCTCTTCTAAGCACTGCTCTTTTCTCTCCCGGATGTGTTCCCCTTATGCTGGGCACACAACTCCTTTTATATGCTCCAGGGCTCTGCTCCTGAAGTCTTCCAGACCTGAGTGTTGCAGTCTTCAATAAGGTCCACAGGGGACATGGGGGGGGGAACTCCTCTCCCCCTCCCCTCAGGAAAGGGGCATGACTGAACTTCTCTTGCTGCCTCCTGATTGGGGGATGAACTCCACCAATCAAAAGAGCAAGATTTCAAGCCTGGGACTCAGCCCAAGCTCCAAAAGGCAAGCCTGCTACAGAGTTATCCATCAAAGCTTAGATATTCTATGTTGTGAAAATCTTTATCATCTTATCAATCGCAGAGGGAGTGATTCTACTGGACACAGTTATTCAACCAGGAACAGCTAATACAGTGCAGGTTTAGGGCACCTTCCTTAGCTCCTTCCCTGTGTTGGATAAACAGAAGGGGTCCTGAATGGGACTGCTGCTCAGTCCTGAATAGGACTGCTTAGTTGCCAAATTGCACCCCTGTGTCATCCCAGGTGCAAGATGACCATCAGACTACTGTTGCCTGTGGGCAGATTCATGGCTGGAGGCTGTTAAATTCACTAGTTCTGTCTCCATCTACATTGGTCTATTGCTGCAGGTCTTGTTGGAGGTTGGTACAAGAGAAGAGGTTTCCTGTGGTAGAAACCTGCATATAACTTTGTTTAACATGAGGAAGCTAGTGCACAGAGATACCATCCACACAATCTTGACAAGGTATAGATCTGGGACCAGTGGCAAGAGAGAACCCTGGACAACAGAAGACCCCCATCTTGCTGTAGCCTTCTTTCATATTTACAGTCTTTGATGTCCTGACATCATATTCTACCTGATTTGCCATTGAGGACTTGGGGTTGGACCATGGTTTGTCTGGAACTTCCCCTCAGGCCTCTTTGCCATGGGTGACCTGCTAGGAGTGTGAAACTCTGGGTGACATAGCTCTGAGTATCACGGGGACACATGCAAGCCTCTCTACCACTACAAGGTCTTGGTCTACACAGAGGAACCACAGAAAGCCCTCCTACAGAAAGTGAAAGACATTCACTTTCTACCTGGAGAATCACAGTTCTCCTGGTGGGTAGCAATGGCAACTAATTGCATGGACATTCAAGCCTTTTCTCCCAGTCTGCTTAACTCCTGATGCCCAAAGCCAAATGGAGGAAGCAGCACTACAAACCCCCTGCCCACCTCTCACAATATAAGATACCTACACTTCCCCCAAATCAGATTCACCCCAGTCCTAGGAAGACAAACAGAGCAGAAAAGAAGGGGCAGTGGCAGACTCCCAGATTCAGATCCACATCTGTACTGCTCCTTCCTCTGGCACTATTTCTAGTGGTGAAAATTTTCTACCACCAGAAATAAGTGTTTGTACATGGTCAAATGCTCATGCAAATCTGAATCTATGTAACACTCTAAACAGTATAATTTGGCATAGATAAATGTAACTATGTCAAGTAAGTTACACCAACTGAGATCTGAGTATGCCCTTCACTGTTCAAGTAGCTACTTCAAGTCTGTCACTTAATCAGATTTCGTTAAGCATTAGGGTGATGTTAAAAAAAGCTGGTAACCATCACACAAGCTAATTTGCAAAGCTGACACCACAGCCCATATATTCAAAAACAAGAACAGTGCACAGTAGTGATAGATCAACTCTTTCCTATTTCTCAAGCCACTAACATAGTTGATATCTTCCCCCCTATTCCACTTATGGTTGGGAAATCAAAAATTGAGTTAAGGCTATCAGAAAAATGGATAATAAAGTAATTGTGCCTAAATCTAGCCTGGGCTGGGCATACCATTTAAAACAGAGTATGTTTGGTAGCTCACATGGAATCAATGGCAAAAACACATCAAAACAAGATATAAAATTAATGTAAATGAGAAGCTAACACTGAAATTAGATTTAAAATAAAAATAAATGAGATAATCTAGTTTGATTTCAATTATTTCAAAAGTTAGTGGGTCAGAGAAAGATGGAGAATTCTAGGTTTTCTATCATAATTGGGCTCTGCTGTTGCACACAGGACTCTAAGCTTTCTTATATTTTTTCCTGAAGTTCTAATTGCACCATTTCTCTCTCTTCCATTAATTATTTTCATTCTTCTTTCTCATTGTCACCTCTAGTGCCACAATAGGATTAGGCCCCTATTTCTTTACTTGGTGGTAACAATGTCAGGTCATGTATGGTGGCCCAAGTTATCTCAGACCATTTCTTGAGAAGAGTGAGTTACTGCATTTCATCATTTGGAAATAAGCATATGCTATATATCTCACCAATAACATGGTTAGTTTAGGAGTAAGTGATAAGGGCAAACACCTAATTGTAACTTTCCTAATGCAGCCTGACCATCATCAATCATGTAAAATTGTTCTTATGACAGAGAGAATGAAAAAATAAAGTCCTTTATAATGAACTGTTTCTGTTGCCTTCTGTGTAAAAATGAGATAAAGCAATGCGAACACAAAAAGGAAAAAGGATGAGGTTTTTAAACATGAAAGGGAGGAAGGATGATTTTCTTTTCTTTTCTTTTTTACATTTTAATTATTTCTAGGCATCTCCTTAACCATCTAATTTAATAGATTTAGTTGATTTTAAGACCAGAAGTGTGGTTTAAATAAATAGCTTGTCCTTCTGTGTAACACAGGCCATCATTTTCACCAAGTTACTTCTGTATTGAACTCAATGACTTGCACTTGACTTACTGCACATATTCAAGAAAGGAAATTTTGCTCTCAATTTATTTTTCTCTCTTTCTTCATTTCTTCCTTTATTTTGGTTTGAACTAGGGTATTTGGCATAAAGGGACCAGCTGGGGGAGTTGTGACTCAGTCCTTCATAAAGATCTATTTTTGCCTCTGCTAAGGGCTCCTATTGAGTTCTTGTTGAATTCCCTTAATTGTCTGGTTTCATGTAAAATCAGTGGCAGCGTTTCAGAGAATAATATACATATAAATAACCAATGTCATTAAAGGAATACTTGCTTGGTTAATAGGCTCTTTTCTTCCCTTGAATCCTAAGTGCTGGGGAGTTTCCTTCAAGGGAGAACGTTCCACTTTTCTTAAATGCATCCCATTAAAGCTAAATAAAAATGAACTGTTTCTTAGCTGAGTTCATGAAATAACACCTATTCACATTGTAAATTCAAACCATTTGATTTAAATGAAGTCAAGCCAGTCCCTACATATATACATGTCAATGAGGAATGAAGAGATCAACAATATTCTCCATGTACACTTAATCTGGTGTGAATTTAGTATACATGGAAAACAGCCACATTGGCAGTGCTATTGGCAGTACCATATTATGGCAGCAAAAATTAGTTTGCTGTTATGGAATAGCATTGTGCATGTAGACTGTGATGATTTACATTGCACCAAATTAGTCTACTGCACAGTTAAGAGCACATGTAGATGCACCCACTAAAGCTTAGTTTGATTTAGGTAAAGTGATCTTCACACACACACACACACACACACACGCACACACACATGCGTGCACACACACACACACTTCCTTTAGAAACCTCATCTGTTCTAAAACTCATTCCCTGGATAATCTTAATTTATAGTTTTTTTCTAATGATGTAGATATGCATGGTGCCTCATGTGACTTATTATAGATAATTCGTGTTCAATTTCTGGAGTTTTGCGAGGATCAAAAGAAAGTTAAGTACCCACCTTACACTAACTTTTAAAGCTGGGAAATTAACTGCCATTTTGTCCTTTTGATGCACCCCACACCTTGTTTGATTTCCATGTTACATCTCTTCCTACTTGTTGATTATAAAATCTAGCATGGAGTTTCTTTTTTCATTGTTCAACATATTGTTATAAAATCTATTTACCTAGGACATTGCTGGGCTTATAACATGGCCATTAGTCTGAACTTCATGTATTCTGGATCTTGAACCCAGATTCTGTCATCTCTGGTACTTCAGCTTTAAGGACAGGAACATCTTAACTATTAGCAGTAGAAGGCTATGGCATGTCTGCGTCCATTCAGAGGAGGGGCACACAACTTTCAGTGGCTACCTAAAGCATCAGGAATTTTTAATCAGGTGAGTACATGGAGCTGGGCCTTGCAGTACAAATAATAATAACAACAATAAATGAGGCACTAACTAGAGCAAAACAAGACAAGATGGAGTTTTCAGTCTCATTGGTTTATGTAAACAGCATCTGACTCTTTAAAAATATCTGTGACCTCATGGAGACAGAAGCAAGGTGTGATAAAGAACTGAGAAAATGTTCTGTTATAACAGGTGAAACTTTAATAAGAAGTTCAAAGTAATTATACATACAATATTTAGTACAGCACTTCCTGTTGACTCTCTCTGATTCACTCACAAGATAGTAGCAGTTGCAGAAGTAGTACGAGATAGGATAGAGCAGTGGTTCTGAACCTTTTTCAGGCGATGTACCCCTCGGTCTCAGGGTGAGACTTCACGTATCCCCTTTCAATGGGAAATTAATTTTTATGTCAAACTACATGTAATCATGTATTATAAAAATAGCAAGATAGTCATACAAAGACCTTTTCATTTTAAACAAACTTTATTTATTCCATGCACAGAAAAAGTTGTGCAGAAAACCCCCCACTTAGTGTCAAATGTCAAAACATACCAAAACTTATTTGTATGAACACTGCTGCTGATGCTTACTATCAACCAACATTTTAATTCTAGGTGACGTTATCTCACGTACCCCCGATGAGGCTTCACGTACCACCTTTGGGTACATGTATCCCTGGTTCAGAACCACTGGGATAGAGTATAGCACCATTAGAGGTATACTGCTTTGAATGTTGTTGTTTTTTCTTTTAAGTGACATAAGTTACCTTATAACCTGAATTAGATCTTAATGAACTAGTTCAAACTGGAAGGATAGAAGCGAGGAGAAATAATTTAGTAAATAATATAGGTGATGTTTAAAGTTTGCAAAGATTTAGTCAAAAGGGAAATGGGAGAAAACTTTTCTTAAAAAAAAAAAAAAAAGAGGCGGCAGAGGAACTGGGAATATACACATTAGATGGGAAAAAAACCTTCCATGCCTGTTAGATTCAGGATTTGACTACTCTGAATCACCAAGCTTCTTGAAATAAAGCAGCTTTTAGGACAGTATGGGCCTTTGTACATGCCAGAAAATAGGCCTTTAAAGCGGCTTAAATGACCTTTTGCACCGCTTTAATGGAATTGCTGTTTGCACATTGGGCAGCATATTCTGCTTGAAACGACTTTGGTACACAGCAAGATAAAACACTTCTAAGGTGTTTTAGTTGTCTACCTAACACAGTGAAACAGTGCACAGGGTACTGGAAGCTGATGTACTTGGAGCTTGGTGGGCCCCGCATGGCTCAGGATTTGTGGGACCCAGTAGCAGCCCATGCAGGTAGGCTCCACTGAAGAAAAAAAAAAAGCGCCTGATCTTTGGGGGTTTTTTAAAAGCAGCCTATGTTGCAAAGTTATAATAGGAAGGGCAGAACCCAGGGAATTAATTGCTAGTGCCATGCTGCAGGGAATCTGTTTCAATCATTATCCGGTCCATGACAGAGACTCCTCACAGACAATTATGTATTTGTATATAACTCAAATTACGCCCCCATAACCACCATGTGTGTGTTTGTGTGTGTGTATCATGTACATAGATATACACACATATATATGCACAGGTATGTACAAACAGAGGGATACTGTACTGTATATTACATTCCATTTTGAACCTTTGTGGTTTACAAAATATCCAATAATTTTCTGACAAATTTTATATCTTGTATATTTCCTAGAAGCAATTTGATGGTTTCATATTCCAGAAACTATTTATTTAAATAAAATTTGAATAATGTTCTGCTCATCTTTGTTTTGCAGTGCAGAAAACCAAGAGCTGTATCATGAAGGTCCAAAATATAACAACTTCTTTTGTTATGAACATATATACATCAAAGTGTGGTGGGGGGGCAGTTCAGCTTATTATAGTTAGTTTTAAAACCAACTGTAGAACTTACAGGTCATCTAGATCAGCATAACTAGTAAGCATCCATGCAAAAGTAAAATAGAATAAAATAAAATAAATGATATAAATTACCATATTGGATCAGACCAAAGATGTATCTAGCTCAAGAGCCTGTCTTCAACAGTGGCACATAACTGATACTTTAGAGGATGAGGATGAGAGACAGAGTGCATGTAGAATGATCCAGGCCCTGTTATATCTTTCAAGGTACCAGTGATCATTGGTTTAGAGATGTCAGGAGCCTGAGGTTACACTTCTTTCTGTTACGTTGAATTGCCCCTAATGAACACATCCCCCATAATAAATTGTCCACTCAATTTTTGATACAGCTACACTATTGACCTTCACAATGTCTTGTGGCAATGAGTTCCACATGTTAATATGTTGACTAAAAAGTACATTCTTTTGCTTGTTGCAAATCATTAGTGTCCTCTAGTTCTTGTATTATGAGACATAGTAAATATCCTTGGTCACTTTTTCCATGCCATTATTGACTTTATAACTCTCTATTGTAACCCTGCATTCACTCATTTGTTTTTCAAATTTAAGATCTCTAGTCTTTTTCGTATCTCCTCTAATGCAGGCTATTCCATAGCCCTGAGCATCTTTGTTTCCCTCTGTGCCTTTCTACTATATACTTTCTGATATGAGGTGACCAGAAATGTACCGAATTTTCATGATGTGGGTGTATCATGGATTCATACAGCAGCAGAATTATGGTTTCTGTTTTATTTTCAATTTCTTTCCTAATGATTCTTAATATTCTTGTTGCCTTTTTAAGCCACTATGGCACATTGAAGCAATGTTTTTAGATAACTATCCACAATGACTCCAATGTTTATTTTCTGAGTGCGAAGAGAAAACTTAGAGTTCATTACTGTGAACATATAATTTGGTTATTTTTTTGTCCATGTATATTATTTTGCACCTGTTAATGTTAATTTTTTAATTGAACTTATTGGTGCTCACTTATTTGGTTTTTCAAGATCTTTCTGTAAATTTTTCACCATCCCCTTTGGATTTGACTAACCAGAATAATTTATCATCTGCAGTATTTGTCACTCCATTTATTATTCCTTTTCTGCATCACTTATATTGGGCAACCCATATCCCAGCACAGATCCCACACAAACTCTATTATCTGCTTTATCCATTGTAATAAACAAACATGCAAACAAATAATGACCACTGAGTTCTGCCTTTTGTTTCCTATGTTTTAGCTGGTTTTTGATCCAAGAAAGGTCTTTCCCATGACAACATAGATACCACAAATGTTAGTTCTCATGATCCTTAATCACTTAGAGCACTTACACACATGCAGGGAGGCTTCTCCTATACAGTGTAAATCCAATGCATTGGAGCAGATTCAATTAATCAAGTCTGCTGAAGTGCAGAAATTAACTCACTCCAGCAACATCCAGCATCACATGTATCAGTATCCCCATGATGAAAAAATGGTGGCAAGGCACCTCACCATCATTTTTTTCAGCATGGGGACACTGATACAAGTGATGCTTGCGTGCTTTTAATTACTGTGGCTCTCTAATTAAAGCCTCCCCACCACCCACTTCCCAGAGCATGTCTATAAACACCCTTAAGTACCAACCCTATTCTGCCTCTAAGATAGCAAAGGGTGCAAACAAGCAGTCACAGGATGTGGCTTAAGTCTAAGTGGCTTAGTTTAAGCTACTTAAACCTGAGTCAGGATTGCCATGTGCAAGAATTCACCATTTGCCATGAGGAGGCACAGAAAGCAGGATGCATGTAAGTTGTGAGGTGACTGGGAAGGGGCTGAAAGGTCCAGGGGTAGGCAGGTCTGCGGGGAGATGTGATGAGACCACAGGGAGCCACTCTGGGGGCATGGAGGCTGCTGGTTGGGAAGGATGGGGGTTTGAGGGGGCAGTAAAAAATAGCCTGGCTAGCATTGGTGAAGGTAAAAGCAGTGGAGCCCCAGGGCTGTAGAGAATCACTGGGCTTTTCCATCCACAGGGCTGTGCTGCCAACCCATGTAAGTGTTCATTAGTCTGTGTTGACTCATTTTAGGTTGGGTTAACCCTTGTCAATCTAAAGTTAATTCTCGTGAAATGAGAACTAAGTTTAGATGGGGTACACCATTTTTAGGATGACTTAAACCCTACCAACACTTGCACACCCAGACATTTAGATTGCCCTAAGATCATTTAGCGTGGTCTAAGTGTAATACTTTTTTACCCCCTAACTGACACATACAATGGCTTTTAGTTATCTAACTCAATTTGACCTAATTCCATCTCACACAATAGCCAGAATTCTTCAAAGAAATGCAGGGCCAAATATCTATGCATTCAGATGGCACTTTTCCAGCTGCTTTAACCTCATAATTCCAGAGCTTCACTGTAATTCACTACATGTCCCAGTGCTCCTGGCCTCTTTTCATGCACTTTCATTGGCCATGGGTATCGGGTGCCTCTTGAGTTGCGGGGGGCATGTCCCCCCCCGACACCAGTCAGCAACCAGGGGGGAGGGCTTCCCCACAGCTGATCTCACTCACCATGAAAACGTGTGCCACTTCCAGAAGTCCTGCTGCCACTGTCAGGGGATGCACCGGAGCTCTCAAGGGTGCATGTGTACCCCTGTGCACCCCCTACACATCGCCCTTGTCACTGCCTGTTTCAAAACTCCACCTCCCCCCAGCAAGCATTTCTTTTTCACATTGCTATCACCATTTGTTTATCTAGACCAGTGGTTCTTAACTTTTTTATGCTTGGGGGAGCCATGGACAAACTCAAGGCACCCTTCAGAAAATTGTTTTCAGTCTGCTTTTGATTACAGTCAAATAATAAATCAGCTTCCCTGTTGTAAAGAACTCAGAAAGACCCCAGCCATGGATTTCTATTTGAAATCTCTGTGTTTAACTCATGAATCATGTTTGTAGAGTACACCTAACAGCACTAACATTACATGTCACCCCATGGCCTCCTTAAAAGAATCTCAAGGTACCCCAGGCTGCTGCAAGACCCTGGCTGAGAATCACTGATCTTAAAATTTTAAAAGTTCAGGCATGCAAGTATAAAAGACCAGGACAAAGTCTCTCTCCAATACAGTGAAAAAGTCACAGATAGATATTGATGGTTTTATGTAGTGATGGCCTTGTGCGGTTTCCATTGCATTATTATAGAATGTAAATATCCTAAATATATTCTTTATTGTAAAGTTTTGTCATTTCAACTGACCTAAATCAGAATATGAAGATCTCTCTCAAAAAATAAGTGGAAAAAAGTTTGGTAAGAAAAAGTTTTGGTAAAAACTTCAAACTTCAAAAAAGGGTGGAATTTATGTAAAGTTGCTGACTAAGACTATATTTCAGAGGGAAAAGAAAAAAAACAAAACTTGTCTGTCCTAAATTTCTAACCTTCTACTTCATGGAATTTTAAGTTTAGGTGTTTGATAAAAAAGCAAAGTCACGTTAACAAAAGCTTTGAAGTCTGACCTAAAAAAGATACCTATTTTTACTAATCAACAAATAAGTGAACGTGGGAATATACTGAAAGTGCAACTGCTAGGAAAATTCCTGCCTATCTATGTATTACCCATGTACAACATTCTTTAGGCAAATCTTTTTAATGTTCTGTTTAGCAAGAATCAAATTACTGCACATGTGCATACTGCCCCATAAATAACTTCTTCTTAGCTTTCAGATCACACCCGACCAATTCTATATTTTGTCAGCAAAAGTCCTGATTTTAAAAATAATCTTTCAGCCATCTGCTTACCCATATGTGATACACATCACTGAATGTTAGTTTCCATGCAAGTTTTATAGACAATACCACAAACCTTGAATGTTTTTGCCTATAATTAGCATTTTACTGCCACATTAAATTGATCACAGGTAAACTGTTTCATTTTGGTGGGTTATTTTGATTGTAATCAAACTACTTTCTGGGAAGTGATTTTTGTAGCCAATAAATTCAGGTTATAAAGAGTTTCCTTCCCTTTTTATAGCAAATACATTATTTTAAAGGTCACCCTTGTCAGTGTAATAAAACAAATTCTCAAGCTAGCAAATGTAAAACATCCTCTGGAGCATCCATCAGTGTTTACACTGGGTTTGGGAATGTTGTCTTAGCTGCTCCATCAGTTTCAATTACTGATGATGTCATCTTGATCAGCTGTTATATAGGCTGAGCTGCAACATGAAGGAAAGAGACTATCTGAAAAACGTCTTGCTTGTGATTAAGCTTTTATTATATTATGACAGTGCATGTTTTCCTCATGCTTTTGAGGCCTCAGAGGAAACCAGGGAAGCAATTTTAATGTTAATTGTGAAATGAGTTTATTTCACTGGGGAATACTAATGGGCTAAATTCAGATGTTGTACTAGTGCAACAATGGATTTCAGCAGAGCTGCATCACTATGGCTGGATACAGAATTTCTCCCCATATGTTCAGTTTTATTAGTGTTATTTCTAGATCATTAGGAAAACTTCCAAATGGAGGATGAAACAGTTATGTAATTCGGTCACAAAAAACTGAAACAAACCAAAATAAAAGCTACTTTCTGTGGGTTCGCTGGTGTCTAAGAAAACTGCATTCTTTTAAATCTGGTTTAACCTATTCCCTGAATTGTTCATGTGACTCATCATTTAACAGAAGCATTTTATGCAAGATAAGAAGAGGTAACAGTATCGCTCAACATAGCACTGGTTAGGCCTCTAGTAACCAGTATGTTCAGTTGGCACACTGCATTTTAAGGATACTGAAAAACTGAAGAGGGTCCAGAGATGAACAGAAAGATTAAGGGGCTGGGAAGCAAGCCATGTGAAGAAATGTTAAAGGAACCAGTATCACAAACCTGTGCAGGGGGTATCCCTCAGAGCCCCAAATTTCCCCCTGTTGTCTTACTGCTTGTTCCAGGGAACAGACCACGGTTTACCCAAGGATAAATCCTTATGCCTGAAAGCCTCAGCTCAGTTGCCCTTATATGGTACTCAACAGCTGCAGTAGGGGAATTTCTGTCTGCATCAGGTAATTTCCTCTTGGAGAGTAAGTATTTTACCTCCCCCTTTCTTTAGAATGGGCTAGCTTGGAATATCAGCCTGAGCTCAGTTTCTACTACAGGTAATCAGTATGGAGGTTAAACACAAAGCAAAACAAAATACAACGATTTATTATATAGGAGAAAAGAATTATATAAGAAAAGCTGGCCATATGGTTTGAAGATAGAACAAAAAGACAAGTTCCTTACCTTCAGAGAGTTCTGCCAGTATTTTCAGAGATCAGCCTTGCTGTTGGTCCTGCCAGCTCTAGGGTCTTGAACTCTTCCCAGGCCTGGGAAAATCCAAAGACTGCTATTACCTCTTAGCCCCTAAAATGCTTCCCAGCCAACCCTCCCTCCCCACCCCTTGCCAAAATCAGCACCTTTTCTTATGAGGTCAGAATTCTTTAGACATTTATTTCCTGCCAGGGGCAGCTGGAATTCTTCTACGTAATGGCCCATTTCTCCTAGATGTCTTAGGTATTGTGGGGTTGTTTTTCCCATTACAGGCAGACAATACCTTGGGGGCCAATTCCAACCATAGCCTCTTCTCCCTGTATTTGGGAGTGATAATTGTTCTTGCCCCAGTGACACATGGCATGAGATACTTAGCAGTTTCACCTAGTCTCTTTTTCTTAAGTATGCAGCGCTCAGTTCTTTAACTAAAATATGTCTATAATTACACACACACACACACATATATATACAGACAGCATAACATAATCCATACAGAGCTAAAATTGCCATAAATGAACACAATATAATGTTGGCTTTTCCATGAGACCACATGCTATATTAGTAAAACAAACATAAGAAAACCTGTATGATACTCTGTAAACCTCCCACAACCCCAGTTTGGTGCGGTTAGTGACACCTGGTAAGTTTGGTTTGAAGAAAAGGCAATTGTTGTGGCACAAGATAGCAGTTTTCAAATATTTGGAAAGCTAATATAAAGATGGAGAAGCATTGTTTCCCCCTGCCATGGAAGGGAGAACATGTGGGCATGGGTTTAAATTGCAGCCAAGAAGACTTGATCAAATCTCAGGAAAAAAATTCCAATTGCAAGAGCAATACAGGAATGAAGCATGCTGCATAAGGGAAGTAGTGGAATCTCCTTCCCAGGAAGTTTCCAAGAAGAGTCTGGGTTAGGCACCCATTCGGAATGGCTTAAGAACAGAAAATTTTCATGTGGGTAATGGGGTGGACTAAATGATCTTTGAGGTCCCTTCTAACTCAACGATTCTCTGAACTACAGAACCTACTATTATGCGCATTTGCACTTGCTTACTCTATGGTTTTTTATAGAAAAGATTCTGCTTTTAGCTTGATTTCTGTTGAGCTACTAAACTCTCTGGAGTTGGGTGGGGTTGAGGATTTGTACAGGAGAGCTGTAAAGAAATGTCTGAGTAGCTTTGAGTATCTTCAAAGCCTGTCAAGTCCTCATCTGAGGATCCTCAACAATGTAGAGGTTGAAGTTCTAGCAGTATGAGGCAGGGAGTACTTCTCATTCTGATTTAGTACTGAGCCAGTCCTAAATACCTATTACAACTTTTTTTATGGGTAAGTGTGGGGTGGGGGGTAGAGTTAGTCTGGGTGCCCTAGCTTTGGGAAACAACATGCTTTCTGCTTACATGTCTCATATTTGATTAGTTATACCTGAAGTCATTCCTCCATGGCACAAATGTAGGACACATTAGATGCATGTACATGTGCAATTAATGCGATGCAATAATCTCTGGAACACTTTGAGCCACAGTAAACTGCTCCCAGGTGCAGTATTTACATAGTGAGTCAAGGCAGCACTTTGAGGTGGGGGGGAGCAGGCCCAAACTGTGGCTCTTGACTGTGGAGCTAGTTAGTCAACTGTGCAGTAAAGCACACATGTAGATGCACCCAATATGACACAAAGGCTCAAAATCAAAGACACAAAAATTGTTCGTGCAAAAAACTGGAAATGCTATGAGATTCCTTCTATTTAGTGTGAATAACTCTCCATACTAATCTCTATTTCATTATTCTTGATTTCTGATATAACAGTTTGGCAGTAGAAATTAGGGAACATCAAATTTGCTAAGTATGTATCTTTATTTTGAAGCTAAAATGAGTGATGTCCCTTGAAATGAGGGACATTTAAGAGATTATGAATAAAGTAGATTTTGCTTTCTGTTTTAAAAAAACTATTTGGTAGTGTTGTGAATTGTGAAACACGTATCATTTTCCACACCAGGGGAACTACATTTCCTAGGAGTTAAGGAATAGATGCAGTTAGGTTAGCTATAATTAGACAGGCATAGCTTTGTTATGCATATTATTCCTGCAATAAGGATGCACATCACCCAGTACAGAGGACCAGACAAAATATAAGTACAATTTTAAGTTCTCTTATGAGGGCTTAAACTGGGTTAAATTTTATTTTGAATGTAAACAGGTTAGTTATGTGGGTAAAGTTCCTTGTAGGTATATGCATCTGAGGGGGCAGGGCCTCTAAAATCTGAGTCTCCATTTACTACTTTGAAGTGTGATATATATTTTCTGATGATTGAGATATATTTAGTTCCTTGAAAAATGATGACTAAAATTAAAGCATGTCTTATTTATTGAAGCTACTTAATAAAATCTAATTGAAAAACTATAATAGAAGATAATCAGAATCTGACCAATTTTTTTCAGGGATGTTGGTTGTAGTCATGTTGGTCTAGAGGCATAGGCAGACAAAACTCTTTGTGTATAGATGATATCTTTTATTAAAAGAACTAAATAGTTGCAAAAAAGTTGCAGCACATGGTTAGTTTTTGCTGCTACTTTGCAATAGCAGCACTCTAACATGGGGGGAGCATGTTGCTATGGTGAAGTAGCTGCTGATCACATGTAGATTCATGTGATCGCTATGTTGCCCTAGCCACACAGTAGGGTGATGTAGTGCATCCTTATGGCAATGTAGGGTGACATGTAGATGTGCCCTTAGTGTAAGATCCACACCTGGGAGAACTAAGTTAGATTGGGTGGCCACTTCTAATGCAATCTGATCTCCCCATAAGTTCCCCAAACATCAGTAGGCACCCTTAAACAGATGGGCAAAATCAGGCTAATATAGGAAGACCAATCAGTGCCTTAAGTAAAACAGGAATGGTTGAATTCATACGGTATCTAATATGTCTGAGGAAACATCATCTCTGTCTCTCATATCAACCACACTTTAGGGACTTAGCCCCGCTTTGGTATGATCTCAAGAAAAAGGGAGGTAAAGGAAGGAAAGATTTTAAAATATCATAAAAAGAATGTTATCCATAGAAAAGGGGTCGTGTGTGTGTGTGAAAAGTGCCTGTATTTTGTGAAAAAAAATGGAACAAGTTTTTCATCTAAGAATGGAACATCACAAACCCAAACCTTTTCAAAGGAGAGAAAGAAAAGGAAATGCTGCTGGAATGCATCATGGGATGTTTAATTTAGGTACATTATGGCATTCTGCTCTTTGAGCCAGACTTTACTACATTTTCCAAAATGGACCATAGCTAAAAACTCCTCTGATGAGCCTGATAGCTCAGCCATGGAGAAGTTGTGATGATTCGTAAGAAATATATTTAATCAGGGAGCCAGACCCACAGAAGAGAATGGAAGCATGAAACACGCAACCTTCAACTCCCAGGAGGAATAACTGTGTGATTTTAGTATATATATTTCAGTTTTTAAATGAAAAGAATTCAGCAAAGACTTTTCATCTTGCAATTGTATTTCTTTTTTTAATGAAAGGTAAAGTTTTTTGGTTTTTTTCTGTGGAAAAAGACATGCCAACTGACTGATTCTGTGTCATCCTTCTATGTCAAGGACCCATAAATGAGGAGAGCTCTCCATTTTCAAAGTTCAACTGTACCCCCTCTCCCTTTGTCACATGGTTCATTCTGGATTCATCTCCAGTTTTTGAATGATTACTTAATGTGTTGCTTTGCATATTGGGGACAGCTAAACAAAAAAGTTTGTGAACATGTCAGTCAAACAACCTCCTCAATTAGTTCTGTGAAAATTTTCTCTACCTCTAATGCCCCAGTTCATTCTTTACCCAATTCTGCTCATGAAGTGGGCATAAATGAATTTTTGTTATGAAAGTCATCCAGATCTTTCTAAATGGGGTTTTATGTTGTTTACCAAACTTAGTCACAGAAAACTGAATAATTTCAATGGCATTGCATACTGTTTAAATAGCATTGCATACTGTAATAAGGGTGGATAGCATCTTTCCTTTTTTTTCCTCCTTAGGCTATTAGCAGCAAAGTATGAAGTAACATTACCAGACTTTCACTTTATAAACTATTTTAGACTGCAGTGCAATGTCATGGCCAACTCCCCTTCAGTTATTAGAGGGAGTGAGGAAAAGGCAACTCATCAGCTGTCGGGAACATATTAGCTACTGATACTTTTTAACCAATAGAGCCACTGCCTGAACAACATAGTGCAATTGATGCGAGTAGATTTTCTTCTTCTGGTTGCAATACAAGAGTTAAAACCTTAGAGCACATTTGAAGCTACAGGGAATTTTTGATTAGCCAGCCCCATATATATATTTTTTTAAATTTCTCGGTTTCATGCCTATGAGGTAGCAGTGGAAATTAAAGTCAGAGACTTATCCACAATCTCAGAAGATGTAGGAGAAAGATCGGTGGCCTAAAGCTAAGGAAGGAAATGTTTAGGCTTGCCATTAAGGAAAAGTTCTGAACTATATGAGGCAATTGAGTTGACTCCCAAAGGACAGGATGGAGACTTCATCAGTGAAGATATCTGAGGTCAGATAAGAAATTATTGGGGCTGTAGGATGTTGGTCAAACTGGAAAACAAAGTAGAGGAATGGTATCCATATATATAATCAAATTGTTCTTCATTACTCATAATATTTCCCTTCTTTTCTCATAGAAAACTTGTTTCAGTTATGATGTGAAACGTTTTAATACTAGCCTTGGAATCTGATTTCGATATCTTAATAAGATCACTGGCAGTAATACCACTAATGCTCATTCATATTAGACACTATCAGGTAATTCCTGTATATTATAAATGCAGTCAATACAATTCAGAAATAACAAGTACAGTATGACTAATATTGTGGCTAATTTCTTTCTGGTTCTGGCTGTCATCATTGAAGAAATACCATGGTATGTTGCAAGACCTTCCACTTTGATAAAGCTTTTCTACCATACATAAAATTACTTTTACCAAAACTGACTCACCCTAATGAAAGGAAGAAAAGAAAAACAAGTGAGCATATTAACTGCTAAAATCCCCAACCTAACCTAAATAGAAACCCCCTCATCAAGGGGAAATTAAGGAGCTAATTACTTGAAGACCACTAGGAACTTTGCTATTACAAACCTATGTAAAATCAGAAGTGCTTAGATTCTGTGGATATCACTAAAAAGCCAAAGCGATATCCCCTAACCCCCTCACCATTTTGGTTGCTCTCCACTGGACTCTACAACTTCATATTTACAGATATGAATTTACCAGAACAAAACTCTAATTAACCCTAAACTCATGCATAGGCCTAACTCCCTGTGGCCTTCGGGTTAGACTGCAGCCCCTGTTCATCATTCAGAACCCTCCAGGCCTGGTGAGGAAGGGGCACTCAATGATACAACAGAGGTTAGTGATGGGTCAATAATTAAACATTTACAAAAAGATTACATCAAATACTACATATGTATACCCAATGATAATGGATGTAAACTACCCAATGATAACGGATATAAATTAATGATACAAATACCTGACAACAATAAGACTATATCTATATATATCTCTATATATCATATATAGATAGACATGTGTGTGTTTGTGTGCGTGTGTGTGTGCATGTGCGTGTGCATGTGTGCACACCATTGCTGTGGCTCCCTTCATGGCGGGGCAGGGACGCAGATGCTTACTGCTTCCCATTTGGAGATAGTGTCTTCAGGGCACTTCTGGGTCAACTTCTCTGCCCCACTGGCCAACTCATCAACCAGCTGTTCTCAGCCCTTCTTCATCATCCCTCATCAAAGCCTCCCATGTATTGAACACGCTGCCTTTTTCTTCCTTCAGAAGGCTCCACCCCTGAAATGGCAGCAGACCAACACACACACACTTCCCTGTGCATCAAATATTCAATACAATAAATACAAATACAAGACAGCTTAAACACTCTTCTAATACAATAACAAAGGTGCAGGGCTACAACAAGTTCCCAGCAACATAGAAAAACCAACAGGAATAAATAACTACCCACGCAGGGCACCCTATCACCAAACAGGACACCCTTACCCTTGCTGGGGATATTGAGCTGGTGGGGCCCTTAACCTGAAAACCCCCTTAAAAAACAGGACCCCTGGATCCCTTGCTATACCCCAGGGTGAATTTTCCCCACCCATCAAGGGAGTCCCCCCAGCCACTCGTAGCCTCATGCAGTTGCTGCGGTCCCTCCACACTATGGCCTTGTGCACTGCTCCGTGCACCGATGGCCCTGCTTATGCCTCATGCAGGATTGGAGACCCACGCTGCCTCATGTAGCTGCCATGGTCTCATCAGTTCCTGGACCCTCCATGCACCATGTAGTTCACTTGGCTCTCCAGCCTTTCTGTACTGGTCCATGCACCGAATGGGGTGGGGCTCCTGCTTCACACCTTGTGCAGCTGCTAAGGTCCCATCCGCTCCTGGACCATCCATGCACTGAAGTGTGCACCATTGTGTCTCCCTTGTGCAGAGGTTGGAGACCCATGCTGTATAATGCAGTTGCTGAGGTCCTATCAATTTCTGGACCCTCCTTGCACCAACTTGTGCACCATTCCCATGGCTCCCTTCATGGTGGGGTAGGAGCGCAGCCGTAGGCAACTGGTAGGGGGTGCATGGGGCTGCATATGTCCCCCCCCGATAGGGCTGATGCCCCCATGACTGCCAACCTGGATGCTGTTGGTAAGGCTGATGCCCCCCCTGACAGGGCTGCCATCATTGGCAACTTCTGTGGGTACCCCCCAGATTCAAGAGGCACCAGTCACTCATGGATGCAGCTGCTTGCCACTCCCTGATTGGAGAAAGCATCTTCAGGGCACTTCTGGGGCAACTTCTCCATCCCATTGGTCAACTCAACCAGCTCTTCTCAGCCTTTCTTCATCATCCCTTGTCAAAGCCACCTGTGTGCTGGGCATGCTGCCTTTTTATTCCTTCAGAAACCTCCACCCCCAGATTGGGGGCAGACCAATTGAAAACCCTGAAGCGTTAGTTCCCCTTCAATTCCTTCTCTTCACCTTCCCCCTAGGTCAGTGTGGGGCAAGCCTCTCTTTCCTTTTCCTGATTTGTAGGGAAGGGAAATTCCCCCACCAATTGCTCTGATCTTTCTGGCTCAAGCTGGAACATATTCAGTTTATTGTCCACTGTAATCCCCAGGTCCTTTTCTGCAGATTTGCTGCCCAGCCAGTCATCCCCCTGAATGGGATTGTTCCTCTCTAAGTGCAGGATTTAGCACTTGTTCTTGTTAACCTTGTTAAACCTCATGAGATACCTTTTGGCCTAATCCTCCAGTTTGTCTAGGTCACTCTGAATCCTCGCCCTACCCTGAGACCTCTCTGCTACTCCCACAGCTTGGTGTCATCTGCAAACTTGCTGAGGGTGCACTCTGTGCCATCTTCTAGGTGTTTTATGAATACATTAAACAAAATTCATTATGAGATGAATTCTAATTTGTTCAGTGTAATTATTGACTGAGTTCTTGTTTTCTTTCATTAAACTTATTAGTAGAAACACTTGAGCTTACACTACAGAAATTTCAAATGGCATACCGCTTCAAGATAAATTTTCAGCGTGATGCCTACTGGCTTTATTTGCTATAATAGAGAGACAATAAAAGCATCAGAATTCACCTAAAATGCTTCTTTTTTTAAACAAAAAGGGGCATTAGACCAAGAGCCTCCAACTTTTACACATTTTTGTTCCTGATTTGAACAAGATTCATCATGAGATGAATTCTAATTTGTTCAGTGTAATTTTTGACTGAGTTCTTGTTTTATTTCATTGAGCTTATTAGTAGGAACACTTGAGCTTACACTACAGAATTTTCAAATGGCATACTGCTTCAAGATAAGTTTTCCAGTGTGTTGCCAGCATATATATGTATTCATACTCATCCACACTAAAGGGGTAATAGAATCATAAACTGCTGGCACAGACAGAAGTGTCATTTTTTCACAGGATCTGATCCCTGAAAATATGGCCGTGTTATATCATGGCTGCAGAGCACTTTTAAAATGTCCCATCATTTGAAAAAGTAAGCCTTGTTAAATCAGGGAGTAAATGAAGGGACTCTGAATTAGAGTGCTTTAGGGTACTTGTATACAGTTCTCTTTGAGGGTTACTTGTCATGTCCCTGGTCTGCCATAGGGAGAAGACATACCAACCCCAGCCCAGCTGCTGGTTTTCTATAGTGTGTCCATTTTGGCTGAGCAGCTGGCTGGCTACCTGAGTCCATATGGGCAGGTGGTAGGCAACTAAGCCAGTAATCAGGGGAGGAGGAAGGGCTGTTGGTAGGTTCCGCCCATGAAGATGGCCACTGGTGCCCAGTGTCACCACTGGGGGGAGGTTGAAATCCCCGGGGGGACCAACATGGGGAAATGCTGGGCAGGCAGAGGAGGGAGGGCACAGTTGGCACAGCCAGCCAGTTCCTGGTAGTGCAGCGATGGGGGGCAGGGAGCCTTAGCTGGCACTCCTATGCCAGGGAGAACTTCCCTGTGACTGAGGGCATGGGGTTGTCCCCACCACCCAGAAAATGGCTTCCCGTTATTGGGGGAGAGATTCTGCCCCCACTTCTCTTCCTCAAGCCATCAGGCTCTTTGTTGGCCAGAGGGAGGAGGCAGGGCTAGGACAAAAGGCTGTCACTGACAGTCTGGCAATGAGACTATAGCTAGCCTTTCTCCTCATTGTCCTCTACCTTGGGGTTGCAAAGCTATGAGGTGTCCCTTTGCCTCCTGGCCTTAACCAGCGCATGGAGGCTCCAAGTCTGTAGCACCAAATACCAAACATCTGTTAAGTTTGATTGCACTGCACTTTAAGTGCTTTGTATAAAGCACAAAAAGTTACAGTGCAATCAGAAGTCCCTCCGATCACTTATGACTGTGCCCTGTGTGTAAGTGTCAAAAGGCTAAGTGCTTTTTAGATGTACAAAGTGAAAGAGTTAATGTTGAATAAAATAAACCAGTATATGCTGCAGACATGTAACCATAACTCTGTTTCTTGGAAGACAGGAATAGGCACCAAAAATGGCATTAACTTAACCATGTTAACAAAATTGCCAGTTCATCAGTGTCCACAACAGCTTTGAACTCACTGATTTTTGTTTATACAATCTTTTGAACTCTCAGGGTATGTCCAGATGAGTGTGGTCATGCAGCATGTGTCATCTGCAAACTTGCTGAGGGTGCACTCTGTGCCATCTTCTAGGTGTTTTATGAATACATTAAACAAGATTCATCATGAGATGAATTCTAATTTGTTCAGTGTAATTATTGACTGAGTTCTTGTTTTCTTTCATTAAACTTATTAGTAGAACCACTTGAGCTTACACTACAGAAACATGCCAGCAAGGCACAGCTAGCGGTGACGGGCAGGCACAGCTGTTTGCGCCAGGGGCAGACGTAGCAAAGGGTCAGTGAACCCCACCCTGTGGGGCGAGACTAGAGAGAAGCCCTATCAGGGCAAAGGACCAAGACGGTGGTCCTGGGGGGCCAGGCACGGCTGCAGCCACCTGAGCCCCAACCGGGGTAGGACCAGGAGAGAGTCCCAGAGGGCTCCACAGTGCTGGGGACTCTAGTGCCACAGCGGGCACAGTGAGCAAGCACCAGAGAGGAGCTTGGCATATAGGGGTTGAGACCCCAGCCCGTGAGGTTGGTATTTTGCCCAGCGGGGCAAGTGACCCAGGAAAGGGTCAAGGGGCCAGGCACGGCTGCGGCCATCTGAGCCCCAAGCATGGGAACGTGCAGCATAGGTCCCAGAGAGGGGGCGACGGGCACAAGAAGCGCGGCATAGGCCCCAGAGAGGGGGTGATGGGCGCGAGAAGCATGGCATAGGCCCCAGAAGGGGCAACATGTGCAAGAGGCATGGCATAGACCCCAGAAGGGGCAACAGGCACGAGAAGCATGGCATAGACCCCAGAGAGGGGCAACGTGCGCGAGAGGCGTGGCATAGACCCCAGAAGGGGCAACGTGCGCGGGAAGCGCGGCAAAGGCCCTAGAGGGGGCGAGAGGCTCCAGAGAGAGCGAGGAGCGGTGGAAAGGCCGCAAGACAGGCCCAGGGGGGTGAGGCCTGGGCACGGCAAGCCCAGAGGTGCCGGTAGTGGGGTGCAGGTTGCAGCAGCAGCCCAGGGGCGCCAGTATCAGGGTGCAGGTTGTCTAACCAGCCCAGGGGCGCTGGTAAAGGGGCGACAGGTGCGTGACCGACCCAGGGGTGCAGGTAGAGGGGTGCCAGGGGTGTGGTAGGCCCAGGCAGATTGGAGAAGGGTGCCGGGAGTAACAAGCCCCAGGGGCGCCAAGTGAGTGACGGGCCCGGGGTGCCAGAGAGGGGCACCTGGGCAGGACGAGCCCAAGGGGTGCCAGAGAGGGTGTCAAAGGGCAAAGGACAGGATAAACATCCAGGAAGAGCTGCGAGGCTTGGGGCATGCTAAAGGGGAGGTAGGAGGCACGCATTGCCCATAAGGCTGGGGGTGTTGGAGCACCCCACTTGAAACGGAGGTAATACCAGCGCGGTGTCAAGGGTGAAGGTAGGCAGCCTCCCTTACTGAACTTAATAAGAACAAAGACGTGGCGGGTGAGAAGAGGGTGCCGGATCACCCTAATTGACACGGCAGGGGGCGCTAGCGAGCTCACGGCCGCTTGCAGGCCCCACTCCGTGACACAGAGAAAAAAGAAGAAAGGAAACAATCGAGTGGAAATTGTTGGGAATCTGAACAAGCAGGACCAATGGGCATTCAGCTACAAATATTGTCACAAAATGAAGACAGTGATGTTAATTTTTTTTAAGGAAAAGTGAAGCTGAAAATATTCACAGAACATATTCAAGAGCCAGTAAAACTGTTACTTAAACGTAACATAGCAAATGATGTAGTTACTGAAAATTCTCAAATGAAGGAGAAAGCATGTGGGCAAAGTTAGATCAAATAAGGGATATGATAAAGCATCTCCCTGAAGAACTTCTGAGACCAGGGATCAGATGGTTTTAAATATTTATAGTATACTGATTTGCCAAAACATGCTTGTGTGTTTGGTTTTCACTCTAGTGACTCACTTCAACACTTCTCAGATAAAAATATTTCCATGATTTATCTTTTAGCCTAATGTAAATGTTCAAAAGTTAAGTGGTCCCCATTTATATGTGCAGCTCTATCACTGCTTTTCTAATGTTTGTGGTTTGCTTGCTGTCTTACTTTGAACCTACTTCCTGATCTTCAGAAGTGATAGTCTTCACCTAGAGCCAAACTCTCATGTTCAGAAAGGGTATGAGACATCATCAAGCGCACAGCCAATCTCTCTCACTCTCTCTGTCTCTCTCTCTCAAATTTATATGGGGGATGCAGAGACAACCTGCTTGATGGACTGGGTTGTGCTTTCATTATAAAATAGCTAATTGATTAAATCATTGGTGCATTATTCGTTGATCCATGGCTTAGGCTATGTAAGACTTGTTAGCATGATATTTGGAAAAATGTATCCAAATATAGACTATAAAAGTGATTTATTGACTATTGATATGAGGAGTCCTGTGATGCCAGGTGTGACATTTCTTTCACCTAATAAAAAGGAGAACTCTTGAAAAGAGTCATAATTAGTTTCCATTGAGATTCACTTGTGTGCAGAAATGTTGAAAGTAGTAAAATGAGAGGTGTGTTCGGCATGATGAGAAAAATATATTAATCACATTTAACAAATGGGTTAAGACTCTTAGATGCTTTGATAGCAGACATTTGCCTGGCAGGTTATTTTCTACTGTGCAGCACTGCCATTTGTGTGTTTGTGTATGGACTTAGCACATGACCTGGCATTGCAGGAGTTAATATTCTTTGCCGGATAAATCTTTCAGCTGATAGGAGTGGAGGTAAGTTCATCAGTGGTATAAAACTTGTGAACAGAATGAGGAAATCTGATGGGATCAATTAAGAGAGAGCTTTAATATAAAAGGAGAAAGAAGAAGGGGATTGAGTATTTTTTAATATTATGCAAACTTACTTATGAGAAAGAACTAAGCTGAGAAAGAAAAGGCTTTTCTTTGAAGTTGTTTCTTGTGAATTTAGCACTCATGAAAAATACCAGATTGGAAGCCATAGATCCTGAAGTCAGTTGGTCACAGCATGAAAATCATAGCTTTGAGCTTCGCCCACCAGTGCCTTAATTCGAACCTGGAAGATGTATAGAAAATACATAGCAAATATTAAGAAAACTACAGGCATTCAGATATGGTGAGATTTGTCTTACCATTGATGAAAAATTTGATAGTAGCCTGTGGCTGGTTAACCAAGCTATGAACTTCAAAAAATTGCTTTCTGAGATGAGATACCATAATAACTTCTCTGGAAACAACCAGTGTCCTACTCTTCTCAAAGGAAGTGTTAACATGACTGTGTCTTTCATCAAAGATCTAGAACTTCCTCACTAAGTTTGAGCTGTCAGAGACAGCACAAATCCAAACCACAAGTTGTGTCATAAAGTTTCCCCAACACATCCATGATGGTTTTTGGTGAGAATCCCTGGAGTTTTAATACATCTTCCTGGAATTTTAGTCCAACTCTCCTAAATTTCTATTTGGTGCGGAACCCTTAATTGTCCACTATGGTCTGGGGCACCTTCTTGTTGGCTCTAATATTGTGTGCACTGTCTGCTTGCCTGAGAAAGGAAATGAAACGAGGTTTGGGCCAAACCCTGTGAGAGAATGATCAGCCTATCTCACTGTAGAAAGTGGAGAACTGAAAATGCTAAGCATGCCTGTGGTATACATAGTAAGCCAGATTTGGGCATGTTATGGTCAAAGAAACCAAGCATCAGCCACAGGCCAGAACATACTATGGAGCCTTTTTTTTTCCTCCTTTCATCAACAAATTAAAACACATTTCTCTTCTTAATCATTTATTCATCTTAAAGCTCTTGTCTGAAACCTCTTAGTCATGAAGAGGACCAAGTTCAGTATTTGTGAATGCATTCATTCTGTGTGGACTTAAAGTTGTACTAAAACCCAAGAGTAAAACAATTGGTGACTTTTATATCAGCTAACACAGCGATTCTCAGCCAGGGTGATGGGGAACCCGGGGGTGCCATGAGATACTTTGAAGGGTGCCACAGGAAGTGTGAATAGATTATGGCAGGCTCAGGCTCTCCCTGCCTGGCTACTCCTCCATCTTCACTGCCTGGCCCCTCTGCAAGGAGGTAAGTACTGTAATACATCAATTAGTTTATGGAAAGTGGTGCTGCTCAATTTACAAAAGTTATGGAGAGGCGTCTTGAGTCGGAAAAGGTTGAGAACCCATGATCTACAGAAAGACAGACAGTAGGAGCAGAAGGCAGATATACTTAGTATCATGTGCGTATTGTATTGTAATGGATTCAAACAGTTTGCAACCTCCTTCACCTACATATCACAGGAAAGTTGTAACAGGTGTACCTTCAAAATTCACTGAGATTCAGATAAGTATATGAAGATTTAGATATTTATCCACTCTGCCCAAAGAGTCTTTATTTGGAATGGTGGGCTGAAAATCTTACAGAATCTTCCTTGTTCATTACCTGTCCTGACCTAAAACTACTCTTTAAAATAATAATAAAAATCAGAACTATAGAAACTTATTTTAGCAAACTCTTTATGAAACCATAAAAGTACAACCTTGCTGTGGAGTTTTTCTGTGAGCAGCAGTGCATGTGTAGATGCTCTCCAGCTGGCTGGGGCACAGGGTGCTTCAGTGCATGGCTAGCCAGCAGGCAGCCCCTAAAGCACCCTTATGCCCCAGCCAGCCCCTCTGCAGCATGTGCAGCCCAGTCAGAGTAGCCCTCAGCTGAAAGTCTTACAGCCAGCCCAGGACTGCTCTGACTGGATCCATGTGCTGCACACAAATAATAAATTCCAGAGCAATATGCTCTGTATTTCTTTGCTCCTGGGCACACATTCAAATGATGTGCCCAGAAGCAAAATACTCCAGACAATAAGCTCCGGAGTTTATTCGTGCACATTAATGTGTAGATACACCCTGTGCTAACTCTCCATATGGACACTCTTAGAGCTAGTTTCTTTTCCAGCTCTTAGGATTCTAAGAGGATAGGCACCTAAGTATTATTCTATTCCACTGTTCAAGTGCTGAAAAATTATTAATGCATCCATTTCTATAAAACACCATAATATTACTCTACATTTTTTTGATTCAGCAAGGAGGAAAAGCCACCTATCTTTTGTATTAGCAGTTCTTTATGTGGAATAGGATCATGTTTATGTACTTAAGTCCACTTACATACCTAATAGGTGGAATAAAATCAGGTCCTGAGACTACAGTAACGGTGCCTTTGTGCAACATAGTTTGCAGTACAAATTAAGGATTGGGAGATTTGACAGGTTTGCATTGGTGCAATTTACATCAATGTTGTACAATGACCAAAATTACATCAGGATCTGAAGCAGACAGCATTAGCTATCCCAGAGTATCTGGCAATCACATATTTGTCTACATTGAACTATCTTAGGATAGCTCTGGATAAATGACACTTCAAACAGTTTAACATGCACAAGTATAATTTTACTTCTGATGATTCCCCTAGACAGAATTCCAGTAAGTTACACTGGCGCAGAGCTGTACATCATGTTGCCACTCCTTGTTTATACCTCAATAATGCTAATTACATTGGTTTAAAGTTGTGTGTTCAAGCCATCATCATTAGTGCAAACAAGTCAGATTGCCATACATTCACACCCCAGCATATTCCACACTAACTTTTGCATGGAGACAAGTTTTAGAAAACTTTCCTTAAGTAAGATTAATTAAGCTACAGAAAAGTTTTCCTAAGGAAGGTAGAGAAGGCTCATCAGTTGAAAAAACTGAAAACTGGACTGAACAAAGCATTAGGAAATATACCATATGGAATAAGCCTGCATTAGCCAAGGACTGAACTAGGCCTTTTCCATCACTGTGACTGCTATTGGTATAAAAATGTGATAAAAGAGGATGAAGTAGTTTGTTAAAATATTGCTCTAGGCTTGATGTTCCAAAGGTTACAGATCACCATGTAGCAACATCACTGCTTTTTACCTTCCCTTTTATGGTCTTTTTAGATATCAGGGTGGTATGCATTCAAACAAGAGGACACACAATTTTGAGGGCACAGTAGCTCTTCAGTGACTACTTGCTCTTCTCAGTAAAAAATTACCAAAACTGCTCCTGTTAAAGAATTCTTGTACCAAGGGAAGTGCCCCATACTACCTCCTATGAGAAATTAGATCTTATCTTTTCTAAAACAGAGGCTGTCAGATGTTTCTTGAGCGGGGAGGAGACTTTTGCTGCATCATTGGTAAAACAATATTGAAATATCACTTTTTTATGATGATTTAAGTAAGAAAACCCAAAGTGCTTGCCCTTATTTGGTCATTCTGGTATAAACTAAATTGAATTCCATCATTATGGATTTATAGCAGTTGAGGGTTTGCCCCCCTTAGTGCTTTTCTGTCAATGATTGGAAAAGAAAGGAAATAGTGAAAAATCAATTCATGATTTAATTTTAACTGTTGTGACCAACGGTGCTCTCCAGCTATTCCTGCATGTGATTTTCTTTCAGTGTCCTACAGATTATCCTTCCTGACCTCCCCGCCGCGCATACATGCACTTTCTCTAATTTGTCTGCTCTGCTCTGCCTTTGTCCACTGCCTGGCCCATTGCCTGAAGAAGAATGCCTTCCCTCTCCCTAAACCTCACAATCTCCTTCTCTGTAGCTTGTTATTTGCATTCTCTCTCTCTCACACACACTAATATACTTTTTATGTTGTTATCATTTTGTCCGTTCAGCATGATGCTTGGGACTCCTGGCTCATACGCATTTTCAAAATTCTTTCAAGTTTTCTGGAGGGAATTGTGATCAAAGTGAGTAACATAAGTGTATGGAAAAACATGTTTATGTTGTGGTTCCCCATCCCCCTCTCTTTCTAATCTTGTTTGTGTATCTCTTGCTACCCACACTAATTCCTATCTGTTTGTTTGCATCTGAGCCACTTGACTCCCTTTGCAACTAAATGCATCATCTAATGCTCTCCATCACTTAATGCCTGCTACCTCACAGGACACTTCCATTAAAAATACATCAGTAGAAAGGAAAACAAATAGAATTGATGTGCTTACAATGTAATGGATTTCCCTTGTGCTGTATAGTATAATTTTGATGGCAATTTATTCTTGTTGTACTTTCTTCTTCTCCTAAAGGGAAGGTTGTACCATTTTTGGTCTTTCCTGAAAGCAATTAAACAGACACTCTATAAGCAGGCAAGTCTTCAAAGCTAGGAAGCAACTACAAGAAGTGAACTAATGTAGCAAATGCAGATAAAGGCAGTAAATGTATGCATACACATCCTCCCCTCACCTCCTATTACCTGCAAATACAATGTTCCACATTTATATTGAGCAGAATGTAGTCCCAAGTGTTTAGTTTGACTTGGACTTTGCATTATGCAGTGTTTCACTCCTAATATGCTCCAGGCTTTGGGAATCAGCAGCTCTGCAAAAAGGGTTCTAGAGGCATTACAGTAAGCTAAATATGAGCCAGAAGTGTGCCCTTGTCATAAAGAAGGCTAATGGCATACCGGGCTACATAGGTAGAAGCATTGCCAGAAGATCAAGGGAAGTGATTTTCCCATCTATTCAGAACTGGTGAGGCCATATCTAGAGTCCTGTGTCCAGTTTTGGGCCCTCTACTACAGAAAGGATGTAGACAAATTGGAGAAAGTCCAGTGGAGGGCAATAAAAATGGTTAGCGGCCTGAGGTACATGACTTATGAGGAGAGGCTGAGGGAACTGGGCTTATTTAGCCTGAAGAAGAGAAGACTGAGAGGGGATTTAATAGCAATCTTCAGCTACTTGAAGGGTGGTTCCAAAGAGGATGGAGCTGGACTGTTCTGAGTGGTGGCAGATGACAGAACAAGGAGCAATGGTCTCAAGTTCCAGCAAGGGAAGTTTAGGTTAGATATTAGGGAAAAAACATTTTCACTAGCAGGGTAGTAAAACATTGGTACAGGTTACCCAGAGAGGGTGTGGACTGTCCATCCTTGGAGATTTTTACGATCCAGCTAGGCAAAGCCTTAGATTGGATGATCTAGTTGTAGATGGCCCTGCTTTGAGCAGGGCATTGGACTAGATGACCTCCTGGGGTCCCTTCCAACCCTAATTTTCTATGCTTCTAAGCATGAGATGATCCTTCCCTTCACTCCTTTATGGTCAGTCCTGGGCCACTCCATTAAGTTCCTGCAGCTTCTGGGTGTGTACAGCTATTTGCTGTACATGGTCTACATTCACAGAGTTTACTTGAACCTTCATGAACATAGACTGAATGGCACTGTAACAGGGACCCCTTGCCCTGTTACTGGGACAGGGCTACAAAGCCAGTACAACTGCTGAAGGCCCATTAAGAGAAGGGTTTTTGTGGTCTGGGCAAAGGCCAGTGTCAGGACAGGGACTTATGAGCACCCCCTGTGTTCAGACCAACTAATAGGCCAGTATGTCCAGAAAGAGTGGGGTTCAAGTGTAAATAGGTTTGACCCCAGGCTGGAGGAGAGTGTAGGCCTGACTGAGAAACGGGCAAGATTCCCAGGTGAGCTGCAAGGAGGCATAGAAGCAAAAAGGGGAGCCCTGATGAATAAGGGCTGAGAAGAAGGGGGTTTTGTGGGGGTTTTTTTTTCCTGCACAGGACTCAAAAGAGATAATGTATCGCTTCTGAGGGAGTACTTGTTTGTGAGTGTCCAGAGAGGCAGTAATTTTTGGTTGAAAGTGGTTGCTTGCATTTTTGTTTCAGTTTCTCTGGAGGACAGGTTGTGACTATAAGGGTAGATGGAGGTTACATTGCAAGTGACTTAAAGCACCCTGCAAGATTCACCCCTTTTGGGAAAGAAATCATACACAGGCAGAGGAGAGAGAATACGAGAGAGAGAAGAGTTTTAACCCCCTTTAAGGCTGGAGAATCATGAGGGCCTACCACCCATCATGGAACCTGATTCTCAGCTGAACCACTGCTACCAAACAGCCAAGGCTGAACTAGGTGGACCTAGGGCTGCAGGGAACAGCTAAAGCAACCAAGAGGGTCAGGGTCCAGATGATACCAAAAGGGAAGCCAAGTGCCCCAAAGGAAGCTCCTACTCTAAGGCCCAGGACTAATTTGCATAACTTGTTTCTTCAAGGCATGGCAAGCGAGATACATGGTGGCAGTTCAGAAAGGCTAGAGAGGAGGAAACGTGGGGAAGGCTAGACAGCCACTGTGGTTTATTACTTTCTGGTCAAGCTAGGCTTGTCAAAAGCATATGCAGCTGTTCACCACTCCCAGGAGCCACATGGGGAAACTGGTGTAAGTAATAGGGTAAGTGGAGGGCTGGCAGCATTAGAAGGATCCAGGGTGGGGTAAGATTGGGGGGAGAACTTATAGGTCCATGGGAGGGGCTGGTGGGAAGATTCCACAGGTTAAAATAGCTTAGTCAGGGTTGGGGAATGGTAGGAATATTGCAGGTCTGGCAGTAGGGTGAGTAGCTGGGCTTTCTCAGCTCTGAGGCTGTGAATGTGCACAGGTGTTCATGAAATTGGGTTACCCTTTTCTTAGATCAGGTTAACCTAAACTCAACTCAATACCCAGGGGTCTAAAAAAAAATCAAAGTTTAGAAAAGTGGAGCAGGACATGGTGCCAGACTGTGCCCTGAGACAACCAGAGTCTTGGTCCTCCATGGAGATGCTCTGGCTTCCAGAGTGTCTCAGTGGTTGGCCCCTTGCCCTGGTGCTGCCAGCTGGCCAGGCCATGTGTTCAGCACCAAGGCTCCAGTGCTGGTGAGTAAGGGGTCAAGGGGACTGGAGGAGTGTGGAGGGGACCATAGGAGGGACCCTTAATGGCCCCACCCACTCCCCCAGCCCCCCTGCCTTGCCCAACCCCCCTGCCAGCCCCCCTGAGGCCCTGACTCCTGCCATGCTTGACCCCACCCCCTGCCAACTCCCCCAAGGCCCCTGCCCCCTGCCCTGCCCAGACCCATCCCACCAAACCCCCCTAATACCTGCCCTTCCACCCCATAGTTAAAAAAAAACCAAAAAAACCTTGGCACTTACCAGCATTTCCAACTGCCATCTGGCTGACTCGGTCCCCGCCCGCACAGGATAGGACAGGGTGCCAGCCCCAGAAGCCCCATCCTGGGCCCTCTTGCCCCTCTTCTGCCCTGTGCTTCCCAGGGTCTCTGCCAGGAGGCCTTGGAGCCCCCCTCCCCCCATTTCTTAGGTAAGTAGAGGCTTTTTTCCCCATTTTTCTGCTTTTTTTTTCCTGTTTTCTTTTTTTTTTTTAAGTGATAGTGCCTGGGGTTGTGCTGGTAGTCAGGGGGGCCTGGGGGTGCAAGCTGGGGGGTAAGGCTGGGTGAGGCAGCCATTGGGGGGGGCTGCAGCAGCTGGTGGAGGATGGGGCCAGGTAGCACAGCAATTGGGGGCCTGGGGTGGGGCATGTGGCCCTTGCAGGGTAGGTGGTATCCCCTGCAGGGTATATTTGGCCCACGTTGGGGGTTGTACCCCTTGTGTGGGGGCCCTACCCCTTGTATTGGGGCTGTAGCCCTTTTGGGGGGCCATAGCCCTTGTGTGGGGGCTGAACACCCTGTTGAGGCACTGAACCTCTTATTGAGGGGGCCATAGCCCTTGTGTGGGGGCCAAATCTCCTCTTGGGAGGCCATAACCCCTGACTGGGGGCCATCTCCCCTGTGGGAGGCCTACAAAATATATATTAATGAATTCATGAAGCATGTATTTAGAGTTCATTTTATTATGATGATAACAGACATGCTTTAACACTAGATATATCAATAAAACATTGTCTAACTGATTGGTGTCTCTGTCTCACTCTCTGTCTCTCTTTATAGTGGTCTTTTGTTTTACTTGTGGAAGAACATAGATTTGGGGGTATTTGACAAAATGGCTTTGGGATATTTTTATCAGGGATTTGCAGTTTTCCAATAGGGAACACCAGAATTCCTGCAAGGGAGGCCAGTGGCAGGACCCTGCCTTCTCAGAGCTGGCACCTTGGACCCATCTGGCTGTGGCTGACCTCCTGGCCAAATGGGGCTAGGAGGACATGCTCTGACAGTTTAAAGTAGGCCACCACACTAGGAACATCTTCTGGGTAATAGCTGCCCAGATGGCCAGGCAGGGGGCAAACATGGCAGTAGTGCCGCACAGATGCCAACCCTGCAACCACAGTCCACTTGCAGCTGGCCCAGAGGTGCAGATGCCTCTACTGGCTATGCAGTCCCCACCCAGGTCTGGCAGGTGCACAGCAGGTCACAGCCAGGCAGAAGCCCCCTCTACCAGATGGCTGCAGTGGGTAGAGGGTGTAGGGAACTCTCAGGGCTGCTTCAGCGGTCCAGCTGGCACAAGGGGTAGTGTCCCCAGGTACCAATTGGCTGGGTCCCAGAAGCTCCTGAGAGCTAGTAGCCCTGAGTTACTTGCCAGGGCAACTTCTTATACTGCTGAGCACAGCACAGGTGCTAGCCCTGGGCTCTAGCTCCCCCTGGCTGCAGATCCAGGAGGAGCCAGGCAAGTGGCACAATTTGCTCCACAACAAAGTCCATGTCCTAGCATGTGTGCTGAGGTAAAATGCCCCAGCTGAAATCTGCACTGCTTTTGTTTGAGCAGCTACAAGTGCACATGCTTGAATGTGTGGACATGCCCTCTGATAGCAGCAAGTTACTCATCAATGTAACTCTACAGTATCCCTAAAAAAGCCAATGAGGTTTCTCTGGATTCCCATCCAAAACTAGTATTTATTTCAAGAAAATCCTCAATATACAGTTTCCATTTTAAGCAATTATTAAATTTGGAAGAAAAGCATTAATGTTTGTATGTTGTTAGTAAGCATGACATTTGGAACCTGTCTGTAAACACATGGTTCCTTTCCACTCTTGATGATGTGTACAAAGCAAAGGCATAACAGTTTTCTTCACCTGCACATATACCTTTTGCTATGAATGCAAACCCATGGTTCCATTAACTTCTGAGAAGTTAGTCTACCTCTAGTGGAGATCTGCAGGTATGTAGACAAAAAGCAGGGGAGAGAGAAACTGTGTTTCTGTGAGGAACATCCTGCTGCTATCATTGCTCATTATGACAGAGTTCTTCTTTATAAGGTTTGTCATATCTCATCTAGTTTTAATGCACCTCTTTCCCTGAATTTCAGCTCAGTGAAGTTCTTCAGATTCCATACATTATATGCAGCACCAAAAGGAAAAAAGCTTAACTGAAACACTGTAGTCTCCTTACAATTGTCAGTGACAAGGCAATTTCCTATGGAACATATAAAGCAGAGGAAAATCTTTTTTTTTATACCCTACATGCAATAAAATCTTGATATTTTAATTATAATATATACAGTCCTGGTATATATTACTTTTCTTGCCAAATGTAAAACATAAAGTCTTGGTTAATGCTAGGCAAACCCTACAAACATTCATAGTTTGGGTTGAAAGAAGCACCTAAAAGCTCAGACAATACTGAGTTGGTATTTTTACAGCAGCAGATCTCTTGATGAGATTTTTTGCTATTCTCCTCTTGCTCTGGGTGTCATTAGTCTGTTACACACTGGGCACATCTACATGTGCATATTAATGCACAGCAATAAACTCCGGTGCAATATGGGCTCCGTGTTTCTACCTGTGCCCAGGATCACGGCACATTAAACAATGTTGGAGCAACCCTAGCTGGCAGGGGAGCTCAGGTGGTCAGTCTGCCAGCCCAGGGCTACTCCAACCTAGCTCAACGTGCTGTGAAGGGGCTGGCTGTGGCATACGGGTGCTTCAGTGCCAGGCTAGCTGGAAGGCAACCCCCAAACTGAAGCACCCTCATGCCCCAGCGAGCCAGGTCAGTGTCTACACGTGTATTGTTGCTCATGAAAAAACTCTATGGTAGGAGTTTATAAGTTTCCTGCAGTCTAATAGGGCCACATATAGACACCAAAACATTTCTGTGGAGCTAATTAGGCAAATCCACAGTAAATGTCTCATGTAGATGCGTCCACTCTATGGGAAAAGAGTGTACTGTAATTTCAAAAAGTATTATAGTATTGCAGAGTCAGAAAGGAAGAATAATATACTGCCAGGTATACATGCTTTGAGGCGTGGTCTCTTTTTCTGTTCACTCATCTCAATATGGGTTGTACATGTGGCTAAAGAAATATTGGAACCTATAGGATCCTACTGCTAAAGAAAAGTCTGGTGTCAATTGAATAAAAAAATATGAAAATAGACATTGCTGCTGATACTGCCTATGCAGAGTTTTGATTAATACAAAGATTCAGACCAGTTAAAGATGACTTCATAAAGAACTGTTTGCCAAAGTAAATCTTCATTAAATTGAAACGCTTGCCAAGAGAGACTAAGACCCATATTGCACCTGGGAGAATGCAATAACTTGGTCAAGGTTGCCTCATAATTCCTATATAGTGGTGTCTGCTAGTCCTACTGTGGTGTAGATCCTGTTAGTCTTTCCATTCTAATATAGTCCAGTATTTTACCATTTGGCATACAAAGTGTTGGCCTGAAAGCAATTTTTCTTCTTTCATGTTTTCAAAAAGTGAATCAGTCTTGATGGTTTTATAAGACAAAATTGCAAAGACCATACCAAGTAAAGTACATTGTGCATTTTGTAAATTTTAAACCAGAAATGTTTTATTTAATGACAATAGACCTAAGTATAACTCAGAACTGAAATCCACTGAAGTCATGGAATTATATCAGTATAAAACTAACCTCAATAACTTGAGAATTACTCAGCAAAATGTGTTTGTGACTCCTTGACAAAGGCAGAACTATGTTATCTTTGGAGCCTAGTCTTAGTTTTGCTGGACTGTTGGGTGATTGGTAGGAAATGTCTCCACAACCAACCAACTCGGTTTTTATCATCTTGCTAATTTGCACCACAGTGGGGTTCAAGACCAACAGAATAAATCTGTGGTTCTTCTAAATTTAACTCTAGTATTTAAAAGATCCATTCAGGATCAGCAAGAATTTATCAGCCAAATGAGAGCTTCTAATCTTAACGCTAAGTCTTGGCTTTGGCTAACTAGTTTCAAGTTTATGGATTCTCAGCCCTTCAATTTTTTGATGGACATGGTCAAAGAGTCAAGTTAGGGAAAAAATGTTTTCTTTAGAGACTTTTAAATTACATTGTTGTACTTGCTCTGAGTAAAACTCAGGTATTGAAACAGGGACTTTTGGAAAAGAGCTGGTATGCAATGGAAGCTATAACAAAGCTTTATCCACTATAGTGACGTATTAAGGGGCATGCTGCCTCACAACAGTATAGGCCTGCATATGGAATTGTTGTATTAAGATGATGAAACAGCTTAATGGCCTATTTCTCTTTGATGTCTGTATTCCTGTTATATGTCCTATTATGTACTAGTTTCCTGTGCAACAGTCCTTCCATCAAGAAAATGAGAGACCTATATTTTTTCTGGTAGTTCATCATTATTTAAAATTATCTATATAAAAAAAAAAACTTTTGAGGAAAAAAAATCTATCTGTAACTTGTCATGAACTGCTTCTAGTGAAAATTCAGTATTTGAACTTCAGTATCAGCAATAATCTTATTCACGGATTTATGTCAATGAGACTTAAGCATGCCTTTAAAAGCTTTGGTGCATCAGATAATTTTCTGACTTGAAGTGTCCATGAATTCAAAGAGTTAATGTGTTTCTATTCCCAAGACGAAGGAGTATTTGAGGACTTATGATCAGGTTTCCAGGAAAGTACTAGCAATTAATAGTTCAAAATTCACTTTCTGTAAATATTCTCTAATATTTGCTTAAAATTTATTCTTTCTAAGAATTTTATGCCAATCAACAAATTCACTTGTACATGCATATGGGAAATAATCATAAAATGAGCATAAGCACAGCTGAAGAACATTTGTTTAAAATTAGAACAAGTTTAACTGGGGCTATTTTTGCCTGAGTTTCTCATCTCTAAATTGGAGTCCAAAGTCTTGATTTTCTTCCCTGTTCTGCTACCAACTATCTGTGATTACTAGTCACCTCATCCTTGTCTTTATTGGTCTGTAGAATGGGTAAAACTATACCTAGCCCACAGAGGCTTAGAATAATAAGATCTCAGATCTGGGTCAGGTAATTATCAACATATGTTTTTTACTGGTATCTGCAGTAACCCACGTGTGACAATATCTAGTCACAATGAGGAAGGGGTCCTGAAGAGTGCTAGCTCTTTTCTGAATTGTTGTACTCTTGAGGGCTAAAATCAGATGCTTAACAGTCTTCAAACATAGCATTTCACTGTTTAAAGTACATTAGCACTTCAATAACCTCAAAAGAGATCAACTACCTGCCTCACACATGCTGACAACTTACAGGCTCGGATAGTCTTTCAAGATACAATAGTATTTTAGAGTCCTCCTTAGTGAAACAAAACTCATACTGATCAAGGCCTGTGATTTTCTTAACAGTATTGTTTAAAATAAACTCCAAACAGTCTGCTGAGCAAGGTATTCACAGCCAGATCTGGCTTAAGTTCAAGTATCCATGAATATTAAAGCTCCAATTACCTACCTGTAGAGAACCACAGATTTTTCTAGATGAGATTATTGTCCTAACAAGTTGGAGAGGCTGGCCAAAATCCAAATGAAACATCCCCTGAAGACCCCATGTTTGGCATCTGCACTATATAAAGAGCCAAGTAAGAGGAAGAATATAGAGGAATTCATGATCCCTTTGAGATCTTACAAAGCTTGATAAAACCCATGTCCTGTCTGCTTTGCTGCAGTCAACTTAGACAGAACCACCCAACAATGGAGGAATCAAAGGCATTGCTCCCAAAGGTGAATGGATCTGGCCAGTTTCCCAGGTCTGCACTGGCAATAACTACACAGAAAAAGCCTGCTTAAAATTTTTCTTTAGCATTTATATGATTATATATTTAGAAGTATATTAACTGGGACACTAATTCACTAGGAATGAAATAATCCAATTTTACACTTTGAAATTGTGGATGATGCTAGAGATCATAAGCTTAGTGGCAGGATTTCCCTGAGTGGACTGTCAGTCAGCCATTTCATTTTGGTGGTATTTAGGTATAGGAACTACAGTGGATATGGGAATGTTAATCCTGTATATCCAATACAAGATCATATTGCACCAAGATTTTACAGGTCCTGTTTGACTGCACTGAAACTTTGTAATTGTCTCAGCCACCAAGGGGAAAGTAAACAGCCCAGCCAGGCCAAAAGGATTTATACTTTGGAATGAAGAACTCATTAAGAAGAAGGAAAGCTGCTTAAAGGAGGTGGTCATGATAAATATAGGGGGTAAAAGAGCATACTGAAGCAGTAAATAGCAGATGTCCTGATTCCATATTTTAAAATAATGAAAGCTTGATTCCTAATAATGTAGTCCTCTACCTCTCTGCAATATTGAAGGGGGTGAGTCCCTGCACTTCCAGGGTGTACTCTGTAAGTGAAAATTATGTTGAAAAGGCAGCTAGATATGTGTAAGAAAAGTGATAACGCTAGGTCAGAATTTTAGATGTGTGTTGTTTATTCGTTAGGCCTGGGTAGTTTATTATTTAAGGATACTTTTGAAAATGATTGTTCATCATGTGTTCTGTTGCATTAACCCATTTTAGAAAGTACTTTTACTGATGGTATAACTCTGGACCAGTCTTCTAGAGTGTGCACAGATGAGCTATACTGTCTGGGATACCAAAACAGCTACCCAACAAGGATATACTATGTGGGAGAGATTTTTCATTAATTTTAGTTTTGACTGGTACATAAAATTAAAAATAAGATGCCAGTATTTTATTCTGATTATGCACTCTCATTTTCTGTAGTTGGACAGTCCATAAGAAACATTGTGTGAATTATTTCTAACTAAAAATAAATAAATAAAAATCACAGCAGAGATGGGGTGTAGATTGTGAAACAGTTCACTAAGTCTTGTATGCATATGCATCTATTTGTAAATGGAGACATGTTTGTATGTTTCCAGACTTGTGTGGCTGTCAGAGAGGACTGGAAACTTATCCAATCATTTCTTCAGTGGCACAGCAGGTTAATTTTATGTGTAATTCCCTTTTGTACCCAGATGCCAACTGTACACAGTCCTATGCAAATAGCAAACAGCTATTCTTTGTAGAATGCGCTTGCTGCTGAAAAATCAGTGCCTCTATCAACTTACTCTGCTGCACCTGAGCTGACAAACAGAACAAAAGACCCACACTTTAGAAGCCCTCACACCAGTATTTATTAGGTCTTCAGTGATGTGCATCTTTTTTATGGACAATGCTTGGCCATAGAATCTAATGTCAGTGCAGTATTAAGGATGACCTGGAGGCTTCGAAGAACTGGGGAATATCCTTTTATTTCAAGGTTACTGGATCCAACTGACAGGAGTTTGGCTTCCTAAGTAAAAAAAAAGGTTGATGTTGCCAATTCACATCACAGTAAAACATGGCCATGGTGAGTACAAATCTGAAATTCCTAAGGTAAGTTTCTTACTGATAAATAAACATAATTCCATTGACTTTGTTAGAAAAATGTTGATTTATACCAGCATCCATCACAAAACGCATACAATCACTTAATAGGAAGCACTTGTAGAGTATGAAAGTGTCTGGGGGTTTTTTGTTTTGTTTTTTTTTACCCTCTCCCTCCCTCCCTCATTTGGGTTAATTGCATTTTCTGTACAGTCATCCAAAACTCCAGACACGGCACTGCACCTGCTTACCCATTATAGCTTAATTATATCGTTTGGACATCAGAATGCTCTTTAACTTTCCACAGACTGAGCATCCACTGAACTTCCATTTGAAAACAAAGACATCACTCATATGTCTAGAAGTAGAGAACGTCTGAGTGGGGTTCAAAGATATTTGAATATCAAAGGTACAATGGCGGACTGATGCAATACCCCACTCCTAACTTGATGGCACTTACTTCTAGTCTAAGGATCTGGGTTTAACTTTTAGGACCTAATGGAGAACTACTGTTAGAGCTTGTTGTTTTTTGTGACAGAGAGTGGAATATCTTCAGATACTGGTTTGCTTGGGGAGAGGCGGGGGAAGAAGAAAAGTGAGCCTATTTCAAAAAATATTGTTTTAATATAGTGTCAGAGCAATTTAGGAATATGACTTCACTGGGAAATCACGATTGCTGTGGAACTGCATTATACTTACCTCTGTGAAAACTTTGAGATCTTTGAGATAAAGGGAACTATGTAAACGCAAAGGATGAACAATATTGTATGTGTATTAATATTATAGTTAGTATAAACACCTTGCTGCTGTTTGTTATTATACAGCACAATCTGGCCCAGCAACAGTAGAAATAGATTTCATACTCTGCTTGCTTTGAAGACACATACTTCCCGTCCCAATCTGACCTAGATGAGACTTACCATTGGCGGTTGGCAATGTGAAAGATACTGCATAAGTGTGCAATTCTAGTTCAATCCAGGAGGAAGTAGAATAGTAGACATAGGCACTAACCAATATATTGCATCGTTTTAAAGACAGACAGCAAAAGGCAACATGCTCCATGGTATAAAATTAACATTGTATTAACATGACTTTGGGATGGCAGCATTACTCATGACCAATAAAACCATAAGTTAGGAATTTACACTCAAATAAGTGCTGATCAGAATTATTATACATGCATAATACTTTTCTGTATGTTACAAAAATACTAAAATATTTCATAATGCTCTAGTTTTAAAATATTTTCTTGTTATATATCATCACATTTCCCAAAAAGTAAATATAGAAGGTGATATTCAATACTGAATAAAATCTGCAAATGTTGCTTTTGGACATCTCCAAAATCATGTCTTTGATCACGACATCAGGACCCAAACCAAACTGCTTATATACCAGGCTATATGTTGTAGATGATAGATAGATAGATAGATAGATAGACAGATAGATATGTATATCTCTTTCTCTATATATATATCTATATCTATCTATCTATTTTGATCAGGACTTATTTACGTGTAAATCCTAGATAGATAGATATAGATATAGTTCTCTATGTATAAAAAGAATCTCTCTATATATAATGAATATAGAGACCTATCTCTAGATAGATGGATGGATGGATGTGTGTATCTATCTATCTATCTATCTAGATAAATATAGATATTAGATCTCTATATACAGAGAGAATCACTAGATAGATATCTCTCTATATATAAAATTTTGGAAATCCTTGGAAACTAAAACTCCACTTTTAATAAAAGGAGGATATATATATATCCACCCATAAATCTAGAATTCTCTCTCTCTAACTAGAAATGATTAGTTTGTTTTGCTCAGAAAATGGAAAAGAACAAGCTCAGCAAATGGGCGGACGAGAACCTGATGGTGTTTAACACCGAAAAATGCAAGGTTCTCCACCTTGGGAGGAAAAACCTGCAGCATCCTTATAGGCTCGGCAGTGCTACGTTGGAGAGCACTACAGAAGAAAGAGACTTTGGGGTCATCATTGACCACAAGATAAACATGAGCCTGCAATGCGATGCTGTGGCTAGTAAAGCGACCAAAACGCTGGCTTGCATCCATAGATGCTTCTTCAGCAAATCCCGGGACATCATTTTCCCCTTGTACTCGGCCTTAGTGAAGCCGCAGCTGGAGTACTGCGTCCAGTTTTGGGCTCTACAATTCAAAAAGGATGTGGAGAAGCTTGAGAGAGTCCAGAGGAGAGCCATGCGCATGATCAGAGGTCAGGAAAACAGATCTTACGATGACAGGCTGAGAGCCATGGGACTCTTTAGCTTGGAAAAGCGTAGGCTCAGGGGTGATCTGATGGCCACCTGTAAGTTTATTCAGGGGTGACCACCAGGATCTGGGGGAACGTTTGTTCTCCAGAGCGCCCCAAGGGATGACGAGGTCGAACGGTCACAAACTCCTGCAAGACCGTTTCAGGCTGGACATAAGGAAGAATTTCTTTACTGTCCGAGCCCCCAAGGTCTGGAACAGTCTGCCAGCAGAGGTGGTTCAAGCACCTACATTGAACACCTTCAAGAGTAAATTGGATGCTTATCTTGCTGGGATCCTATGACCCCAGCTGACTTCCTGGCCTTTGGGCAGGGGGCTGGACTCGATGATCTCCCGAGGTCCCTTCCAGCCCTAATATCTATGAAATCGATGAAATCTATGAAAATAAATGTGTCATATCAACCCAAATATTATTGTTTTTTAATTTCAGCCACTGAAAGAATACAACAAAAACAAAAGTAGCACAGCCACATTTTTCATACCATCGTATTTATATATTTATGACTTTTCAATCAAAGGTATGGGAGCCTTGGACAATAGAGAATTCTATCTTTCCAGGAAGCTGGAAGTGATTTTTTGGTTGTTCTGGAAGATCCTAAGATATTATATAAGGTTTAAGAATTTTGGAAATTCTTGGAAACTATATAACTATCATATACACACACACACACACACATATATACACATCTCCCTTTGTTAAAAGTGGTGTGAAAATTGTGGCTGTACTACTTTTGTTGTTGTATTTTTTTGGTGGCTGAGGTGAAAAAAATCAAAATATTTGGGTTGATCTGAAACTTTTTTTTTTCATTTTCTGAGCAAAACAATCTAATCATTTCTAGTTACGTAAAATGTTTTCATTTCTGGTGTTTTTTCCCAATTTAGAAAATTTTGAGCAAAACAAATGTGGAAAACAAAAATAGAAAATTAACATTTCAACTCTTTTCTCATTGTATTTTTTTGTTTTAGTAATTGAAATTATTTGCTTAATTTGTCGTGAACCTTGAAACAGCGTTGTTGAAAGAAAAACTGTGATTTCTTGGCGAATAAAATATTTATCCAAAAATAATAGTCAGCATAATTCAGAAGTCATTGGCCCTAAACCTGATTTTGGTGCAAAAAAATAATATTTGTTGTACTAGCTTTTGAACCAATATGATTTTGGTGGGAAAAGAATATATTCATGACATGGTGACTTTGAAATAAAAAGAAAATATAAAAGTTATTTGAAGCTGCTCATAGGATTGGAATAAGTCACAGTGGGTACATCTACATGTGCAATCAGTGCCAACAGTTCACACCGGAGTCAGTTGCTATCCGGGGCAGCACCTTCACAGCAGTTTAAGCCAGGGCAGAGCAGCTCCTGCTGGCAGATATCCTGGGGGTTGGGGGTCAGCCTGCCAGCCCTGGCTCAGCATGCTACGGAAGGGCTAGCCAACAGTTAGCCCCTGCACTGATGCACCATCATGCCCTGCCCAGCCCCATAAGCACCTATACATGTGTTTCCGTGCTCTAAAGAACTTCTCTATAGAAATGTACTTGTATTTACAAGCCCTAGCCTGTGGTGGAGTTAGTTTCCTGTGGCCTAATGGGGCCTCATACGTAGATGTTAAAACTTTACTGCATAGCTAATTAGGCAGCAAATGTCTCGTGTATATGGGCCCTGCCTGACTCTCTCCCCAATCCTGATCATCCACTATTAGTCAGTGGAATTTTTCCTACTGGTGGTAGGAGAAAGGTCTGTCTAAACACCGGCCAATATATTCTAAGCTTATGTATATGTACAACGAATATCAAACTCATTTTGTTAACTACTTTTCCTTGAGTAATTCAGAGCCTCCATCTACCAATATACGTTAATCCTTTAAATCCACTGAAGATTTTTTGACATTTTGAACATCAAAAAACTTTGAACTTCACTTCTAGACTGAATCGAGTGGGAGAACTTGTACACTATATCACATGACAGAATTGCTTAAAAGCCCATGTCATTATCAGTGAACACAGGCATCTGATTTTCAAAACTGCAAGTATGGCTGAAAATAAAATATCCACAAATTACCCTTATTTGCATCAAATGCTATTGCAGTGCTTACAGCAGCAAACTCCTTATCTGTAACAGAAAAAGACAGAGACTAAAATAAATTCATGCTATGCAGCAGAACACTGGTCCAGCATTTTGGAGTTTAAAATCTACAAAGAACCCTCTGATGTGTTTAAATATCTCTGAATACAGTGCTTTATAAATAAAAAAGACAAAGAAACACACAATCCAGAGTCCCTTTGTGCCAGCAGCTTGTGCCATATCAGCTGTGTTCGGGGCCCAAAAGACTGAGCAAGAGGATACCAGGAATAGAAAAATAAATAGGGGAAGAAAATTTTGGAAAAATTATGGGAAACAAACAAAAAAAATCTTCTTTGTAAGCAAGCAAAATTTGAAATCTTCATTCCTGTCTGTAGCAACTCCCTGTCAGTCATTACATAATTCCATTTTGTTTCTCTTTTTCTCTTCTCTTCCAGAAGATGTGTAAAGAGAACTTTGATTCAGCCATGATTAACCTTCTACCACAGGAAGCTTTACAAGTCTGACCAAATAAATATTTATTAAATTGTACTTTCAGAAAAAATGTAGAAGAAAATTGGCATCAGCTGGATGATAAAAAATCCCATTTTTCTTACATAGAGCTAAAATAAAAGGAAAGAGGAAAAAAAGTGCTCATTAGTATTCAGGCAGCAAAACAGCAGTGCAAAACTACTGCACAGAAGAACCACTTGTTAGTCACTAATACGCGTTTCAATTCTGAAAATATATATAACAGTTAGCAGGATTTTTCCTTAATAAAGTTTTATTTACTTTACAGGTTTCTTGTAAAGAGCCTATGCAAGATGATGATTTTTTCACTCCATTTTATTATCATTAATTATTAGGGTCAAGCAGAGAACCGAGGCATTATAATTCAAAAGGAGTACAGGTTGATTTGGTCAATAGGATACGGAATTAGAAATTGGGATGCCTGCTTTCTAGGCCCAGCTTTTTCATTGAAGTGCTATCTGATTTTATCCTCTCAGTTTATGCATCTGACAAAGTGGAGGTTACAGTGGGCACATCTACACCAGACACTGACTGCACAGTAGCCTAATAACACAGCGTGCTGGGCAAAAACTGTGCTAATATGCTAGTACACAGCAGTATTAGGATACTGTGCAGTAAGCATCACTAAAAAAACATGTGCCAGCACTACTGAGCAGTAGTGTGAGTCACTGCCCATTAATTTAGTATTGGTTAACCAAATACTTAACTTAAAGCACATTAACTATGGCTCATTAATGAACACGTAGACATGCCTAGTGTTTCCTTATTTGATCAATGTATGTCTGTGGACATTTCTCTTAATTTAGTTGTTCTGCAAATGTCAGTAATGTCCAGAGAATTAGTAGATATTCTATATAATTTAATCCAGCCACAATTGGTGGCAGTGGCTGCGGTGGCAGGTCCTAGATACAAGGATGACAGCCTTCTAGTAAATAGGGAAGTCATCAGTGAGTCCTGAGATGACTAAAGAGATCATTCCATGATCTAGGCATGTTGAACTGAAGGAAGGAGTAGATCTTTCTGCTTCCATAGTGAGACAAATTTGCTCAAAATCATTAGTAGTTTGGCATACATCAGGAATAATTCAGTGCCCAAGTCTCCCAGGTATTGATGTTGACGTGGAATTTCTTCAGATTCACCTTCAAGGTATCCTTCGGTATCTTCTTTTGCCCACCTCTGAAGTGGTGACCAATGACCATTGATGAGTTGGGATTATAGGACCCTTTGGGGGGAGGCAGTTGACAGGCATCCTCATGACATGTCTGGTCCAATGGAGTTGGTACCATATAAACATGGCTTCAACGCTCATGGTATTTGCTTGATACAGAATGCTAGTATCCATTGTTCTGACCTTCCAGTTGATATAGAGGATTTTCTGAAGACATCAATGATGGTAACATTCCAAGGATTTCAGGTGTTTCTGATAAGTCATCCAAGTTTTACACCCATACAAGGGGGTGGGGATGGCAACAACCAGTTGGATAAGAAGTTTGGTTTGTGTCTTGAAGTTATGATCATCAATTACATGATTTTGGAGATATCTAAAGACAACACTGGCAGATTTTATTCGGTGTTGACTATTATCATCTAGGTTTACTTTTTGGAACAGGTGACTATCCAGGTATGAGATATGCTCAACATTCTCCTAGGACTGCCTTCTAACAGTAATATGTGGGGGAGCAACTGGTTGGTTGGTTTGGCATAGTTTGATAAAGTATCTTGGCTTTTATGAAGTTGTCAGAAAGTTCAAGCATTTCATATACTTCACAGAAGCAGTCAAGAGTGACTTGGAGCTCTTTAATTGAGTGGGAACACGTAACACTGTTGTCAAGGTATTCAAGATCAGTAATAGGCATGTTGGTTATATAGAATTTGGAACATAACCTGTTGATGTTAAAGAAATTCCCAACTACATGATCCTGGATGCTCATTTCAGCAAGTAGTCTATCAGTGGTGAGATGTGGGTAATACAGATGGAAAAGAGTCTTGGTGCAATCACATATCCTTGCTTGACTCCCATTCTGAAGGGGAGGGTTTCAATTTCTGAGCCGTTCTGTAGGATGATTGCTGTCATGTGGTCATGAAGGAATCTGATGACAGCAAAACATTTTGGCATGCATCCAAATTTCATCAGCATCTTCCATTGGGCCTTTCTGTTGATGGAATCAAAAGTCTTAGTCAGGTCAATGAAGGCCATGTAAGGATTTTGGTACTGCTCACAACACTTCTGCAGCTATCTAGCAGCAATCATTACATCTACTGTGTCTCTTAAATATCCTGAAACTGCAGTGATATTTAGGTAGACTCTCCCCTGTGAGAGGAGTGAATCTATTCAGAATGCAGATGAGGATCTTCCCAGGTATGAATAGGAATGCAAGACCATAATAATTGTTGCAATCTGATTTCTTGAATCTGATTACAACACTGCACCTCCCATGACATTGTAAATCTGTTCAAGTTTCCAGATTTTCACAATAACAGTAGGTAGATGATGAGAGATCTTTTTCCATCATGTTTTGAACTTCAGCTGGTACTCCATCATGACAGCATTTTTTTTTAAGTCTTCCTCTGCTAGTGACTTTCAAGGTGTCTTGTTAGGTTGATGGATGTGTAAGGTAGTCCTTAATGGAGTGTTTTGGGTTGCCTTTGGTATTATTAGAATATTGGTTCAGAAGCTCTTGAAAATGGTGGAGTGATGATGGTCTATGGTTTTGCTTGTCTGCAGCTTGAGTGTCTTTAAAGAGTGTTGCTCCATTTATGGACCCCAGATGGATAGCTTCATGTATTCTTGGCCCATATATAGCTTTGGCTCCCCTGAAGAAAGTATGCATATCATGGCTGCCAGAAAAAATTGGATCTCTTTTTTGTCTTGCCACCATGTGTTCTTTTGCTCTCAGATTTTCCTCTGGGTTTTGACTTCAGTGTGGCAATAATATGATAGCTAGATAAATCAACTTCTGAGTTTCTCTGAGTAAGATAATAATGCCAGGAACAACATAAACCTCTCTAAATGACCTTTTTTGACCTCATAAAAGCCTTTGACTGTCAACTGAGAAGCACTATGGAATATCCTTCTGAAGTACAGATGCCTACAGAAATGCATCATCATTCTTTCCCTACTCCATGATGGTATGTGAGCAATAGTTCTCAGTAACAGATATATCACAGATCACTTTAAGGTTAAGAAAAGCAATATGCAAGGCTGCATCATTGCTCCAACACTCTTCTTGATATTCCTTATCATGATGCTACATCTGACCACCAACAAGCTTCCAGCTGGAGTGGAGCTAGCCTACCAAATGGATGGTAAGCTGTGTAATTTCAGCTGACTCCAAGCCAAAACCAAGACCACCCTGACCTCAATCATTAAGCTCCTGTATATTGAGGATGCTGTAGTCTGTGCTCGCTCAGACACAGATCGTCAGAGAATTATTGATATCTTTACCCAAGGCATACAAGAAAATGGGACGGAAGCTTAACATTTCGAAGACTAATCTCCTGTCAACAAGGTGTTAATCAGCAGTTCCCAGTTCCAGTAATTCAGATTCTTCTTGACACTGGAAAACATTGATTATTGTCTGTACCTCAGAAGCCATCTCTTGCAGAAGGCTGACATTGATGTAGAAATTCAACATAGCCTCAAATGTGCAAGTGCAGCCTTTGGATGCCTGGGGAAACAGGTGTTCAAAGATTATGACATCATGCAGGATACCAAACTCATGGTTTATCAAGCAGTTGTGATCCCCACCTTAATGTATGGATTTGATATGTAGACAAAATACAGGAGATACCTCAAGTCGTGGGAAAAGTATGACCAATGCTACCTGAGGAAGATCTTTTCAATCCAGTGGGAAGATAAATGCATCAACATTAGTGTCCTCTTGCAAGCAAACACCATGAGCACTGAGGAGACAATCATCGGACATCAACTTTGCTGGGCCAGTCATGTTTGCTGGGCCAGTCTGACTGCAGGCTCCTGAAGCAAGTTTTATTCCTCCAACTCAGTCAGGGCTTATATTCAAGAGAAGGTCAGAGAAATTGCGTCAAGGACGTCTTCACGCCAAGTTGAAAATTACATCATTGACATTAATTCGTAGGAGATTATTACCCAGGACTGTCCCAAATGGAGGAAGAGACTGCTGCAATGATCTCAGTACTTTAAAACCTTACAACAGCAGCAGGAAATGGAAAAGTGGGAGAAGCAGTGAAAAGCAGGAGCAGCAGAAACAGCGTGTTGCAAACTGAATCAAGCATTCGGAGCCACCCACCCTGCAGGGAAACACGTTTCCAAGTTGCAGCAGAGTCTGTTGATCCCAGATCAGTTTTGTCAGCCCCCTTTGCACCCACAGATAAGACAGTCCTGGAAGACAATCATCCTTGACTGCAAGGGATTGTGGAAGAAGATTACTGTTTTTCCATTAATTTTTTTTTATTTATTTTCTCACCTTTCACTGAACTGTTAGAAATATGGGGAGGAGAAAAGGTGAAGCTGTATATGGGATTGGGTTAAGAAAATAACAAAATGTCTCAGTGGGATAATGTCTGTTCTTAAAGTCCTTGCTCTTAGGAGACCTTTGTCTGGGTCCCGGAGTCTCCTTCTGTATCACTTAATTGGAATCAGAATTAGCAGTGGGGAAGTCTGCATTTTATCAGAACGATCTGGACAAAGCCATTGAGACTGTGGGCTGACTCACAATGGGAAGAAATGTGACCTGGTATGAGAGGATAATGATGAAAGAAATAGAAGCCCATGGGGCATGAGAAAAAAAAAGTTAGATTAAAATAACCAGAACATACATTTTTTTAAGAGGTGGCTGAATTGCAAGCCTGTCTAGGTTTTGCTAATCGAAATTGACTGTTCTGATTTAATTCTGATCCCAGCATGAGGCATTTTTCAGAATAAAGGTGTGGTCAAAACTTTGAAAGTTCTGATGCACAGATAGAAATTATTTTCCAGAGTCCAGCCCACACAATCTTTCCACTCTATCTACTCTTTAAATAGTTTCCCCATACACTTCATCTTTTAGTATTGAAAGGTGGTGCCAAAGCTCCATGGCAACTTTAATACTTTTGTTATATAGATCATTTTTATTTCCACAGCTAAATGTACTGCTGGTGAAATATGCCAGATTAACACCCGTGGACAGTAAAAGTATTTATTCAACAAATAGATACAGCATGAACAGTAGCAGAATCTGTTTCCCCCATACACATGCTGCCATTAAAGGCAATATGTCATTCCTAACTTGAAAGATCTTAACAGATTTGGTTTCAAAGATACTGGAACCAACTTCCAAGAGAAGTGGTGCTGGCTCCTACCCTGGAGGTCATTAAGAGGAGGTTAGATGTACACCTTGCTGGGTCGTTTGACCCCAGTTCTCTTTCCTGCCATGGCAGGGCATAGGACTAGATGATCTACTCAGGTCCCTTCCGACCCTAGAAAGTATGAAACTATGATACCTGGTAGGGAAGAGCTTCGGATCTGGAGAAACTTTGGATGCTTTGGCATCTGAAGCATCATGTCTGGATCTAAGCGCTGGCTTTGTTAGGCTTTCCAAAGTGGTTCAGAGCTCCTGAAGCACTTTGGAAAAGCTTTAGGGCTGCTTCAGAGATCTGGCTATAGGATATAATGGGCAATCAGTGAAATATCTATAACGTTGTTGTTTTTTGTATGATTTAAGTGAAATTTGCAGGGATTGTAGTCTGTGCTGAGAGCATAAAGTATGAGAAATGTCAAGATTGATGAAGGGGGTTTGGGGGAACTGCACCCCAAATTCTTAAAAGCAAAACTCATGTCACTTCTATGTATTACACTACAGCGGGGTGAAAACTGCAGGCGTGGTGGCTCCTGGTGAGGCCACAAAGCCTGACTAGTTTCAAGAAGATTGGTGCAGGGCTTTTCGGCTCTGGGGCCCTGCACCTCTAGCTGCTGACAGACAAAACTTGTGCCACGGGTGCTTGTGCAACTGACTGTCTCTGTCTTGGGGTGGGGGTGACACTATTGCAGGCCTGGCTGCTAAGCTACTGTGTTACCAGTTACCAATCAATCATGATTCACTCAGGGACCAGCTCAATACACAGTACAGGCTAATGTAATCAGTTATTTACCATCAATTAACACCTACAAAAGCAGAGACTAAGGGGAGGAAATAATCAATACCGACAATCAACTGCCCCAAGACAGAGACAGTCAGTTGCATAAGCACCCTTGTCACCAGTTTTGTCTGTCAGCAGCTAGGGGTGCAGGGCCTCAGAACCCAAAAGCCTTGCACCAATCTTCTTGACATCTGGCAGGCTTCACGGCCACAGCAGGGGCTGCCATCCCTTCAGCTTTCACTCTGCTACGCCTTTACATGCACAGTGTCACCCATGTTACGAGTTTTGCTTGTCTGCAGCTTGAGGTGCAGTTTCCCCCAAACCCCTGCACCGATCTTCTTGAAACTTGGCAAGATTTTTGGCCTCACCAGGAGCCAGTTTTCACTCCCCCTGTAGTGTAACACATACATGTGACATGAGTTTTGCTTTCAAGAATTTGGGGTACAGTTCCCCCAAAACCCCTACACCAATCTTCTTGAAACTTGGCAGACTTCATGCTCTCAGGAGGGGCTACCATTGATGATGGTTTCTTCTAAATCATGCAAAAAACAACAAAGTTATAGATATTTTATTGATCCCCCATTATACCCTATGGCTGGATCTCCAAGGCGGCTCTGAAGCTTTGGAGCCACTTTGAAGCAGAAACCCAGTCCAGAGCTCCAGACTGGATCCCTGGCATCTCAAATGGCCATATCTAAAGCTGGGTCAGAGCACTCCGGACTCGCACAGGCCTAATACCTGGTAGCCTGAGATGACTAACAAGGCTGAAGCATGATGGTGAATTTGATGACAAAGACAGCTTGAAAACTATCTTCAAGGATTGCATCTGCAAAAAAGCTATCATTAATTCATAACAGTCCTGCAAACAACTATTATTTTTTACAATTGGTCATTAAAATAATTTTTCAAATACACAGCATCTATATCAATACATAGATGGCCCTTTGCAAACACAAATCACTCATAACAGCACATAATAAATAATGTTCACTAAGACATAATACTTTCATGCCTATAATGAGCTGATCTGAAGGTGTTCAGAACCTGACAGAACCATGTTCTATAATGGAAAAGTGCAAGGGACACAATTTATGATAAGGGCTTTAACTCCTCATTCTGAGAAGACTTGTTACACTGCAGCCAGGGAAGCCAAGTAGTATTTATTTTGTGCAGAAGAGCTCTACATTGGTGGAAAGCTGGAGAAAGCAAAATTGATTTTTTTTGTTTCTGCTTGTTGTGATCAGAGGAGAGCAAATTCAGGGAAGAGGTAAATTAACTGAAGGAGGGAAGAAGCACGAGTGGATCAGAGCTCTCTTGTACTTAACACTCGGTTCCTCTGTAGCGTTAATGTAAGTATTTGCTGTCTGGTTAAGGTTCTAGGAGCTGCAAACAGATTTATCCTTTCACTGTATCTGAGAGAAGTGGAGAATCTTATCCTCTATGGAGTCACCAAAAAGGAAGTGATGAAAGATGGAAGGAACTTACAACACAGGAGAAAGTAAGAAAGCATTTGAACTGAAAGGAGTAAGTCACTGGGCACAGGAGAGGTGAAGAAAGACGAATTTGGCAGACAGCTTATGATCTTCACAAAGAAGAAATCTGGGTTAATGAGCTCAAAAAATGTATAACATTCAGTAAAGATCAAACAAGTAATTCAGACAACTTCCTAGGGAGTTAGTTTTGAGTTCAAGTGGAATTCAGAAGGCAATAGGTAGAGACATTAAAGTCACTCATGCACAGGAAAAATTATTTTTTTTCTCCCAGTCCTACTGACCCACACTGAACTCAAACTGTGACCTTGCACAGAAAGCTGTCACTTGTACCTTGTAGATATTGGCCTAAGACACAAAGTTAGAACCTTGAGTTCACCTTCCACAATTTCAGTGGTGCTGACTTCCAATCTGGGCATTGAGACCATATTTTGAAAACACTAGTTCCCTAAACTGTTATGTCCCTATTGTCTTTTTTTCCTTACCCTTTTATTTTCATTAAATTATGTATTATCTGTCAAAACTTTTAAATGTTCTGAAGCAGCAAGGGCCAACCTTTTTGGCAAACATGCAACAAATTAGCTTTATACCCTCCCCAAGTACTATGATGACCCCCTTCAACTCCCTGAACTGCTTTTCTTTTGTTCTGCTTCTAGCCCTGTGCTTCCCTGCCTGATCTGCTGCACTTTCTACTTCCTTTTCTGCCCTTCAGGGCCATTTTGCTATTTTTCTTTCTGCTTCCTGCCCTATCTGCCACTATGCTGCCTGTCCCTTTCCTGCCTGTCCCTTTCCTGAGCATCCACTTGCCACACAAAGAATCTGCTTATCCCACTCGTGGCACCTGTGCCACAAGTTATCTGCCCCTGCTCTGAAAAATCACTGAATCTATAGCCATGTATGGACCAGAAGCTTACCATGTCTGTCAGAAGTGACCTAACACATGATGTGCATCTCTGCACACACTCTCTTGGGCCAGAAACAATATAGTACTATGGTACTGATGCTGAGCTATATGGTACTGCTGACAGAAAGTGCCAATTAGCATATTTTAGGTACTCCACAGAAAACTGTCTAGATGGCATATTTGAAGGTGTCACTGTCAGACATGTCCTGTGACTGTAGGAGTTACTACACTTTCCCCTCAAATGTGAAGTGGAAATACAAATCAGGGGAGTAAATAAAATGTAGTGTACAGAACTAAAACTATGTTAGAAAAGGAGAAAGAAACCTACATTGAGTTTGTTTTACTTTTTCAACTTCAAATTTGGCCAAGAGATAACAATCTTACTCTTGTAAAATGATATGATGAATGTAAGAGGCAAAAGTTTCTGCTACCAGAATGCAGGTGAAGCAGAAAAAAGTTGAAAAAATAATAGACTCTAACTTGCTAATTCTGACACTTTTTTGTCTTTAAAAAAAGGACAAAGTATAGCATTTGTGGCCTTGGGAAGTCCATTACACTGTCCTGGATCTTAGACACTGATTAATTTTTTTTAAAGACACTCTGAGTGAGCTGGATGTAACCTCTGGAATTTCTTGGAGGTGCAATTTCAGATACCTAAAGTATTCTGAGATGGTGCATAAACATGTACCAAGTTGACTTAAAATAAGGCAACTTAACTAAGTCAACTTAACTAAGGCGGCTTAAATTAAGTCATGTTGGAGCATATGCATGTACAGCTCCTTGATATGGTCTCAGCCGTCTTGTGAGCTAAGTCAATTTAACTAATGCAACTTAAGATAATTCACCTTGAAGTGTATTATCTTGTGCTGCATTTCAATTGGTTCCACTCCATATATGGGCATATCCTCTGGCAGTTAAGTCACCTTAAAAAAGTTAAGTCATTTTAACTGTTAGAAACTTAGTACATGTGTATACACCCACAGATATTAACATAGTAAAGTATAAAGAAAGAAGTAGATAATGCTCTCTGAGTATTATACATTGGGTGCATCCCTTCCTTTCATTTTTTTGACCACTCTTAGGGGCTGAGACTGATGTACAAGAGGAAGTAGTTGTGTGAATCATCTTGGTGTGAAATTATGATTGGCTGATAAAATTTTTTATTAAGATCCTTTTACTGGTAAGTTTCCAAATGCTGGTTGTTCCTATTACCAGAACTTTGAAATCATCTCTGCTTTCATGCTTGCCCGTACTTCCACAAAGAACATTGCAAAAATAGGGGAAAGGGAAAATTATGAGTGAACCTGAACTCTCAATTTATTAGTCTTGAACATCTATGTCTAATGCATCTCAAGTCATGCCATTTTTGTTATTCTAATCTAAACTTTAAGGGCAATCAGTAAGACCCTAGAAGAAATCTGGGAAATAAATGGGCAGATGAAAAAATACAAAATAAAAATTTTCTTAATATTCAAACAGCTAAATGTCTAGATTTCTGCCCCCCCCCCCAGCAATGGGTGATCATTAATCATTATATGGCAGATGTACACACCTGATTCACACGTGGAAACCAAGTGGCTACATAAAACTTAAAACAATCATATAAGAAATGAGTTTTCATAAATAAGTTTCCAGAAGGGATTTAATATCTGCTGTTGATCTTGATTTGTCATCAAAACTCAATCTTACATTGTTGATATTTGCCATAACAGAGAAAGAAGGGAGGGGACAAGAGAGAAAGTGAGTGAAGGAGAGAGATCTGATATAGAATTATAATTGAATTCATGTATTTGGGTAGGTGTGAGCCCTCTCTGGGACAGATTTTTAGCTGGTATTAACTGACATTTCTCCACTAAATTTATAAGGCTAAGATAACTCATAACTTGTGAGGATCTAGTCTTCCCCAAAGGGAAAATATCAGTACAACTATATTTCTGTCTCACCAGTCTAATTCTTGATTGTCTCAATTTATGCCTGTCCAACCACAATAGGATAATATACTAATAGATAGGCAATATCCCAGTCTATTTGGACGGGGATAGAAAGGTATCAGGCAGAATCATCTTACCTAAGGATAGTCATACTTCTTTCTCTAGATCTAAGTACAGACATTCAAAAAGCCCAAGCCTGAATTAATTCAATCTTTGCAGGTTAGTCTAATCTGCATAGATTGAACCAATTTGCAATAGATATTCACTTGCAATTCTGGATATGCAGGCACATACCTGCAGTGGCTCAGGCTGAAGCAGAGGGGCACCAGACTGAGTGCTCCTTTCCCTTTGGCAATGGCCAAGGGTCACTGAGATGAGGTGTGTGTCTGGAGGGGTGTGGCTGGGCCCCAGCAGGCCTGAGTATGATTGGGGAGGGGTTTAAACCCAAACCCTGGCCTGCAGGGACCTGAGCCCAGGTGTGCCTGGAAGGGGAGGGGAGAAGAAGCCCTTGCCAGGTTTTTCCAATGGTGGGGGGAGAGGGAGCCTCTGGCTAGCAGTGAGCAGCGAGAGGTGGGCATTGCCAGAACTCCCCCATGGCAGGGAAGGAGGAGGAGGAGGAGGCAGAGAGCCCTTCCCACCACAGTGGGTCCTGGACAGAGTCAGTCCAGTGTTTGGTGAAGCGCTGGTCACTCTTCAGATGAGGGTCAAAGATGGCCCAAGAGGCTGTGTGCTGGTCAGCCAAGGAGTGGGAGTAGGCAAGCCTGATAGCCTACGTGGTTGCTTAAGGGAGCAGGGCAAGTTGGATGTGGCCCAGTGAGGGGCAGTATGCAAGAAGCCCAGTGAGAGAGGGCAGAGTGAAAGAGGCCCGGGGGGAGGAATGGGGGGGGTATGATTGAGGCCCAGAACAGCGCAGAGTGTGAGAGGCCTAACAGTAGACTGAGTTTGGCACATGTGATGTGTGGTTCCTGGACTCCAGGTCTGCTGGCACCTCCAAGAAAATCCAGGCAGTAATGGGCATAATTAATATGTCCCATACAGCCAGTCTGGCTGCCAAGTTACCTGTAGGTGTAGTGGCATCACCTGCGTGCCACTGCCTGGCCAGCTGCTGCTCATATGTGCCAGGTCACGATGTCATAGAGCCACAGCCAGCTGGGAAGGGTCCTGTCCCCATGGCCAGCCCTGATATTTTCCCACCTCAGCTAGGGATGAGCAGGGCTGGCTGCAGGCACTGCTGAGGGCAGACACAGAGGGGCTGGCCCAAGTCAGTATGGCATATGGGGGCAGAGCCCTTTCCAGTTGGCTGTGGCTCCATGACAACCCAGCCTGGCCTGGGTGTATGGAGCCAGGACCAATTCAGGCACACAGTTCGTGTGATCCCAGCCCAAGCCACAGGCAACTGGGAAGGGCCCTGGCCCCATGGCCCAGCCCAGGCTGGCCTCTCTGCTTTTGCCCCCAGCAGTGTCTACAGGCCAGCCTGGCTCAGCCACCCATCCCCAGCCACATCAACGTCCCTACATCTGTAGCAGCGGCGGGGCGGGGGGAGTTCTGACAGGGCATGCTCCACCCTGTCTAGGCAGACCCTGGTTGCAGTCCCTGGGAAGAGAAGGGACAACAAGTGGAGTAAAGTCCCTCCTTGCCCCCTAAACCTTAGGGAGCCATGCTGGGCTGGTGTGTAGCCATGCCCTCACCCCTGCTCTGGCTAGAGAGCAGAGGGGCAAGGCCAGCCCTGACCTCTGGAGCAGACAGCCCAGCCCAGCCCAGGGCTGAAAAGCCTGCTGGGATGCTGGGGAACTGTGGTTTAACTAAAACCAGAAAGAGACCTGGGACAGAAGTTCCAGAAACTGGTTTGAGCCAGATTAGTAAAGTCTGATACTACATTCAGCCAGGTTTATCTTAAACCAATTTTGGCCATTTTGAAACTGGTTTATGTGCACTGAACTTATGTTCTGTTACAGGTTCAAACCAGTTCTGATCACTTAAACTGGTTTACGTGTAACTTTTGTCTCTACCGAAGATTTCAACTTTCCTAGGAGGAACAGAAACAAAGTGACATAAATGGTTGACCATTGCACTAGGATCTGGCACACTGAATTAGCATATAGTCCACTTATATCTATCCAGTGTTAAAACCAGGAAGGGAAAAAAATTGCAGGAGTACCCAGCAGAAATAATCATATGCAGGTGCAGATATAAGAAGGAGTCAATGTGTTAGTTTTACTTAGCTAGAGTGGGTTTTACTTGGATTTAAGATCTGTTTTAAGTGAGGACTTAAAAAACCTGAAATAAATGCATCATTACCTGGAGTAGTTGCAATTGCTTGTGGCATCTCAGGCAGAAAATGGAATCCAAACAAGCTAGAATTGCTGATTTATAGATAGTAAATGTGATAACTAAGGACAACTGATCTAGCATAATCAGATTTTAAATTATCTTGGGGGGGAAAGATACCATAATAAAGAAGTTTACTACTTGAGCACAATGCAAAAACTTCCAAACCTTGTGATAGATTTTTTTAGAGAGATCATTTGTTTAGGTTTAGATATTATTTTTCCATTATTTTTCATAAGCAGTGTAAAAACTTTAGATTACTTATGAAGAGGAAGAAAATATTAGAAAAGAAGATCTCTCCTACAAAATACATCAAACTAAGGGTAATATTTTGCCCTCGTGTATTACCTGTCATCTGAAAATTCCAGAATATGGTGGAATTATTCATTCAAATGCATGGGCCCTTATGTGGAGGCAGTGATAACAGCCTCATTTCAGAGATGGGGAAACAGAGATACACAATTTGACATTCCTCTATAACTGATTAGTTACTTTACTAGGCCCTTTAGGGAAATTTGTCAGAGAATTGAAAATATAAATAAAGTATTTTTTAGCTCTTATTATTGACATACTTAATAAATTCCAGTAGATAAGTCATAATAAAGGCATAATTTGATTGACTGATTGATTGATTGACTGATTGATTGATTGATTGAAATCATGCTGATTAGACTCTATAATCTTAAAACCTTCTAGGTGTTTTATTATTTTTATTATCCTTAGATTAGTGAGTGATATGTTAAATCTATATTGTTATTAGTTGGCTTGAACATTTAATAATTATTATCTAAAAGAGATTTGTCACTGTTATAGTCTGGGGACTGATGTTTCACTACTGAAATCAGTAAGAGATTTGCAAAATACTTCAGTAGGCAAAGAAGCAGAGCTTTAGAAACTGCTGTGTTTAGATGGAGCAGAGGCAATTACAAGTTAAATCTCCCTCACATCTCTCCACCAAGGAGCTTCAAAGTGTCTTATTTGTATCCTATAGGCACCGTTTCTAGGATTGAAAGAGAAAATTAATCTTGCACCATTCAAAATTTGCCATTTCTGTTGAAGTTTCTAAGAAAGGAGCCAATCAATAACAAAAGATTGATGATTTTAGTGATGTGGATAGCCGTCTTCTAAAATGTTTACAGGCCCAAAACTTACATTCAAATATTGAGCCAACAGTCTTCAGATAGTATGCATTTTATTTATTATCCTGAATCAGATCTGGAACATGAATTAAGAAATCAAGGACTGTATTGCTCATTTCCATTTATGTCCCTATCCGCTAATTTATATTTATGTCGTAAACATTTTTTTGTTTTTTGCTGAGCAGTTATTGGCATTTCTAGATAAAAGTCATAAATATGGAAATGTTCCATGTATGAAATTAAAAATAAATTCTAACATAGTGATTTGTGATTTAATTTATATTTTTAAGTTTTTTTTTTTTAGAACTGACAAGAAATATATAGTATAATTAATTCATTGAATCACTTTGATATGAAAACAAGTTAGATAGCTGAGTGGAATTTTAAAGGATGTTAATATGTAGTATAGAAACTGTATATTATCTTGTTAGTTAACACTGATTACAAGGAAAATAATAATAATCTATAATGACTGTCAAAGTTAGTTGGGGTGATTTATAGTGATCTAAAAGTATATTTTTTTCATCAAAAAGGAGTGATATCTGCCAAAGGAAATTTTAAGGTGAAATCAGGACTATAACAGTAAAGTCTGTCTGACTGTGGTATAGTCTCCAAAGAGATACCCTGGCCATATCTACCTGTAATGCCGACTGTGCAGTAGCCCAACACTACTCCAAAGTAGCGTCCCATGGTAGAAACCAATTCATGATGCTACTGCTCAGTAGTATTAAGCTGCTGTGCAGTAGCATCATAAAAAAAGCATTTGCATGTACAAGTGGAAACAAACAAGTACTAAATAAATGTTCAGTATAAACAAATACCAAACAAGCACTAAATAAATGCACAGTAATGACTGCATAGTAGCGTCTCATGTAGATGCAGCCCCTGTTGCTTAAATTATTTAAGTCAGTATTTAATAAATCCCTGTAGAATATAATGTAGGGAAGAATCCTGCACTGAGGAGGCAGGAGACATATATTTGTGTGTGTATCAAAAAGTTTGATACATTTTCAAAAACAAACTCTCTTCTCCATAGTTCTGACTCTAAAGAGAAGAACAAATTAAGCCTGTCAAAGAATTATTTCTCCCCATTAATGTTGCACTATTGAGCAATATATACTGTTTTCTTCTCAAATTCACATACTTTATCAAGGCCAGGAAACAGCTATAAGCAGCAGACTGGACTACTGGCAAACTGGTCTGCTGTGAAGTAGCAAATTCTGTATTTTTTATTCCATTCAAATCAGGATCAGACTTCCTATAAAAGGAAAAAAAATCCTAACTATTAATTAAGTCATGGAGCAATAACAATTTAAATCAGCCGAGAATGGTCCACTGTATAGGTACTGCTTTGTGGTAACAGAAGAGTTTAAAATCCTTCAGAAAGATGTATATGCCTAAAGAATGCACATCATTTTCTATACAACTGTAACAGGAATCTATTTTTGCTGTAGGTGGTCTGATAGGGCATACACATATTATGGGTATTTATCAGTTCTCAGTATAATACCCTGCTTTCCATTATTTGTAAAGGTTTCAGACTAAACTTTGCCAGGTAAAATGTTACATATTAGGTACTTAACCTCAGGCTGGTCTTTTTTTTCTGGAGGAGGGAGACTTCAGTCATTTCTGAAAAGAAAGAGGAAAATGCAATATTTATCAATATTATGCAAATCTGGCAATTTTTTTTCAAAATTTCTAGTGAAGACTTGCTTTGGATTAGGGAGTTGAAATTTGACCTTGTGTTAGAGAAGATTTTTTTCCTGTCCTTTTAAATATCTGCCTCAAATTTTGCCATTGTAGTTCCTTTTCAATTCTCTGTTCCTATGAGAAAAAGGAGGATATTGAGGTAAGAAGGGTGCACATGGAGACTAGAACTTGTAGGTGGTTAGGCAAGAGGATGTCTAAGCCATTAAGTCCAGTTCCCTCTATGTGCAGGTAACCATTTTTCCGAAGTGGTCTATTATATCTAATTCATCTAGGAAACTGGCTGAGTGCAGAGAGAAACAACTAAATATTTACAAGAAAAAGGCAAGGAGCCTGGACAACAACATGGAGGGATGAGAACTATTGGTATAGTACACACAACCAGATAGTTTATGGTTATCAGAAATAACCATGGTGGAATAGTTTTCATGACAAGAATGCATATCTTAAAAAATATGTACCGTCCAGGAAATATAAAAATGAAGGTAAAGCTGTGTATTCATGAAGCAACACTGTGTTAATAGGAAAAGGTAAAATGTATAAGATTTCTTTAAATCAAACATCCAAAACAACCTGGGAATTTAATCCTAAATAAGTATAAAGTTCTAGAACTAATTGGATGAATGAACTCATTTATAAAGATAGTAGAGTTCAGCAGAGATACCACGAGTAATGAAAAGAGACACTGACCATCAAAGGACATTTGATGGAAGTCAAAAAAATGAAAAGGTGAGACTTGCCAAAAGTCAAGTTGAATTAGGCCCTGCAAAAGAAATTTAAAGAAACAGTAAAATATTTCCTATCCTTATAAATAAAAGAGCAACAACAATATCTGTTGTACAATAAAGATGGAAATTCAAGATAATGTATGCATAGCCAAAAACTAAGAAAATATTTTGCATAAGTTTTCAGTAATGTGGGACATGAGGGAAAACAGATTAGCTAATGGGAATGACTGTATAGATACATACCTTGCCACATCTGAGATAGAAGAAAATTCATAGAGTTTAATATGTTCAAGTTGTGGGGACTGGGTAATATTTGTCCTAAGAATTCAGGGAGAATTCAGGGGTCTGAAATTAGAAACATGACAAATTAGGGGGTGATATTTTAGATTGAATTAATTATCAAGAAGCATTGAGAAAACTATCAAGGAGCACATCTCCAAGGGCCCAGCAGGGGAGGTAATGCTCAGGGGCAACCAACATGGGTTCTTTGAGGGCAGGTCCTACCTAACTAACCTGGTTTCTTCTTATGATCAGGTCACGAAGTCATAGATTCATAGATGTAGGGTTGGAAGGGACCTAAGTAGATCATAAAGTCTGACCCCCTGCTCTGGGCAGGAGAGAATACTGGGCTTATATGAACCCGGCTAGGTAACTATCAAGCCTCCTCTCAAAGACTCTCAAGGTAGGAGCCAGCACCACTTCGCTTGATCCTAGCCACCCTGACTGAAGTAGTGCCTTCTAATTTCCAGCCTGAACCTACTCTCAAACAACTTATGGCCGTTACTCCTTATTACTCCAGGAGGTGCTGGGGGGAACAGGGTCTCTCCCATTCTCCACTGGTCCCCCCTGGTAAGTTTATAGACAGCCACTATGTCCCCTCTCAGCCTTCTCTTGTGAAGGCTGAACAGGTTCAGGTCCCATAGCATCTCTTCATAGGGTCTGCCCTGCTGTCCCTGGATCATGTGCGTGGCCATCCTCTGGACCCTTTCAATGCTGACCACATCCCTCCTAAAGTGTGGCGCCCAGAACTGGGCACAGTACTCCAACTGTGGCCTGACCAGCATTGCATAGAGGGGAAGGATCACCTCCTTGGCCCTGCTTATGATGCATCTGTGGATGCATGACAAGGAATGGTTAGCCTTACTGACTCACATTGGTGGTCCATGTTCATTTTGGAATCGATAATGACTCGAAGATCCCTTTCTGTCACTGTTCTTATGAGAAGGGAGTTCCCCAGCCTATAGGTATGCTGCTGGTTCTTCCTGCCCAAGTGCAGTACTGTAACTGGTCGCCCTCCCCACTGCCATCTAGCCTGTTAATCCATGCCTTAAGTGGGGCGCCCTTGGAGTCCTCTTTAAGGTTCTTATGTCCTGGTCTCTACTCCCCTGCCACATCTTGATGGAAATTATTATGCTGATGTTCTTGTAAGCAGGAGACTGCCTATTGTATTTCATATGTTGGGGCCTTTCGCCTCCAAATTTCTTTCTCTAGCTAGGCCTCCTCATCTAAATCCACCAAACACAATTTGACTCCAGGGCTCTAGCCTTTTTTTTGGGTCTTGAGGCTCATGGCCCTCTTTTCTGCTCCAATCTGGAGCCAGGCCTCCCTGGCCTAGAGGCCTGGCAACTGGCCCCACAGCCAGGGGGTTGCAAGTAGAGATAATGGACACCTGGTGGGACTCTACCCATGACTGAACCATGGGTATAGATGACTATATGTTGTACAGGACAGATCGAGTATATAAAAGGGACAGGGGTGTACCTCTCTATGTTAAGGAAAGCTACGCATCCCTGCAAACTGATGTTGGCGATCAGGGTGGAGTCCAGAGAAGAGCCATGCGCATGATCAGAGGGCAGGAAAACAGAGCTTACGACGACAGGCTGAGAGCCATGGGGCTCTTTTGCCTGGAAAAGTGCAGGCTTAGGGGTGATCTGATGGCCACCTGTAAGTTTATCGGGGTGACCACCAAGATCTGGGGGAACATTTGTTCACCAAAGTGCTCCAAGGGATGATGAAGTCAAACGGTTATAAACTACTTCAAGACCATTTGAGGCTGAACATAAGGAAGAATTTCTTTACTGTCCGAGCCCCCAAGTTCTGGAACAGCCTGCCATCGGAGGTGTCTCAAGCACCTACATTGAACACCTTCAAGAGTAAATTGGATGCTTATCTTGCTGGGATCCTATGACCCCAGCTGACTTCCTGCCTTTTGGGTGGGGGGCTGGACTCGATGATCTTCCGAGGTCCCTTCCAGCCCTAACGTCTATGAAATCTATGAAAATTCAAAGCTGGGGAATGGCCCTGAATGCATTTTCTTAGTCCAAAAGAAAAATAAATAAAATTGAACCTCAGGTGCACCAGACCACCCCAGCCTTTTAAAATCATGCCCCCACTGGTACTGGGGTCTGTGCCCCTCCTAAAAACTGTGCTCCCACTGATGCTGGGGTCTGTGCCCCACTAAAAGCTGCACCCCTGCTCACGCCGGCATCCCCACTCTGTAGTAGGCCCCCAAATGAGGCCTCCTCTTTCCCTAATAGCCTCACCCAACCCACCGGTGTTATTCATTAAAAAAAAGAAATATGAACAATCCTGTCCACAGGCAATAAATGTACCTAAAAAATGTGATTAAAGAAGGCAGCAACCAGCTTACATTTATGCAGGGTTTGTGTTTCGGCTCCCCTCCGAGTGATGTAGGCAGTGGAGTCCCCCAGGGCTCAGTCCTGGGGCCTGTACTGTTCAACATCTTTATCAGCAATCTGGATGCGGGTGTGGAATGCATGCTGTCCAAATTTGCTGATGACACCAAGCTGTGGGGAGAGGTAGGTGTGCTGGAGGGGAGGGACAGAATCCAGATTGATCTAGACAGGTTACAGAGGTGGGTAGATGAGAATAGGATGGAATTCAATACAGACAAATGCAAGGTATTGCATCTAGGGAAAAGGAAACAGCAACACACCTATAAGCTGGGGTACACCCTTCTTTTCAACATGGTGGCAGAAAGGGATCTTGGAGTCATTGTTGACTCCAGGATGAACATGAGCTGCCGATGCAAGGAAGAAATCAGTAAGGCTAACTGGACCTTGTCGTGTATCTACAGATGCATCACAAGCAGGTGGTCAGACTTGATAATCTGTTTAGGTCCCTTCTGACCTTAAGTATTATGATACTATGATAATAACAAATATAGCTCTTATATTTAAGGAGGGAGGAGGGGGAAGCTGTCTGGGCCATTGGTCTAATCTCAGTTGTTTGCATTGATTTAGAAAAATAAAATTGAAGGAAAGAATAATTAAAGACATTTTATAAAGAGAAATTTTGATAAATGTAACAACAGTAAAGCATGTTAAATAGTATCACATGGGGAATTATTAATGAGGCAGGAGAAAAAAGAGATTAGCGCTAGAATTGGAACATGCATAAGGAATCAAAGGATACAAGGGAGACAATAACAGATTGCACATTACGGAGAACTATTGGGCTGGAAGGAGTTTACTAGTAGAGTTCCATAAAAATTAGTCTTTGTACCAAGTTGTTTAATATTTCATTAGTTACCTGGCACAAAGAATAGAAGTGTTCTAATGAAATTTGCTGGTAACACAAAGTTGGGATATATTGTCAAAAAAAGAGGAGAATTGGCTTATCATATAGGAAGAGCTGAATGACTTTGAGAAACAGAAAGGGAATAAAATTTAATAGTACAAGGCCATGAACTTAGGGATTAATACTGTAATAAGAATTACTGCTGTGAACTGGGATCTCATCAATAGGAAATAACAGAAAGACTTGTGATAGTGATGTGATAGTCAATCACAGGATGACATTCAGCCACCAGTACTATGTGGACTTTATAGCAGAAGGCTTGGTGCTCCTGATACTTTAAAAGAAGTCAAGTGGCATAAGAAGCAGCCTGCAGAGGGAGCTGGAACCAATCTGACCAGAAGGTACTGGGCTTGAAACATATAAACCCAGGGCCTGGGCAGGTCAGGTAACCTAGCCCTGACAACCCCAAAGAGAGGAGCTTCTGACAGCAGAACTGCAGCAGGGTTGTTGTGTAACTCCTGAGCTGGGGTAAGCAACGCTGAAGGTTTGTGTGTGAGACTAAGCATTGGAGGGGGTCCTGACAGGCCTGTGAGTGGAGAGGTTTGGGAGCAAGCTGGTAAGCCTATAGCCCAGAAGGGTTGGAAACAGGCCTGGGGAATAGAGAGGACTGGGAAATAGGGCTAGAGAGCCCATAACTTGGAGAGGGGAAGGAGAGAGCAAAGAACCAGAGCACTGGGAAGCAAGGAGGGCCAGGATGCCTGTGGTCTCAGCCAGTCTAGGAGCAAGGCCAGGCTGTAGGGAGACCAATGGTCAGGGACCACTGATGGAGACTGAGAGGGGGTCAGAGGACCAGAGGTAGGTGTAGACAGAGTGAGGGAGCTCAAAAATCAGGCTGAAGGACCAAAGCCCTGAGAGGGCAGGACACAGTGCCTGGGAGTAACCCTCGTAGACAAAGTGCCCAGGTGGGGTGTGCAGGCTGAGATGCTGGGCTCAAAAGTAGTTGTAAGAGGTAAAGTGCCTGGGTGCAGAAGGCAAGCATGGGAGTAGCCAGGCTAGGTGAAGTACCCAGGTAGGGAGACCCAGTCACAGGGACTAAGGCCATGGCCCATGGGGCTGATGATGGACATAATTGATAACATCTGTGAGGCAGGGCTTGTTGTAAGGGGCAGTTGGAACCATGTTATAAGTCCTTAAGGTGAAGAAGAGATACCTGAAAAATAACAGGACCAAGGATCCCTCAGGCAGCCTCCCTTTCTAAAGATCTAAGAACAGCAAAGCCTGGCAGGAAAGATGAAGGGGAGAAAGCTGAGGAGTGAGGGGAGAGCAGGGGGTGTTGTGGCCACCTCTGGGACTAGCACATTACATCCTGAGATATATAAATATGAACCTGCTGTGAGCCTTCCCACCACCTTTAGACTACAGTGTATGTCTATGGTCAGCTATATTCACAGAAATGTAAACTGGAATAAGTGAATAGAAGTTGTCTGAGTATGAGCAAGGAGGCAGAGAACCTTTCTTACAAGAGGTTAGCCTAGCAAAATGAAGTCTGAGAGGGTATATGATTGAAAGAAGGAAGGAAGAAGGATGCAGTTATTCTGCCTACCTGGTCACGAAATTTCAAAACACGTTTCAAGTGCTCTGCTATGAAAACACATCTCTCCCCTGCCTTCACACATGGAACTGCATTCTGGCTTTATAATCACTTGGTCCTTCTGAATTGACTTTTCGAACTGAACATATCTGGCTGATAATCTTTTGGTAAGATCATGAATAAGATGATATAACATTGTTGCCCACCACCTCAGGAGAGTGGACTTCATGATCCAAGAACCCTGCAGTTCTTTGTCATATTCCTCTCTACAAATGGTCCACAGAGTAATGGCATCCTCCTACTTCTGTTAATTCTTCCAGCAGCTAAGGTATGCTAATGGATATATATCCTGGGATATTATAAGTGGGAAAATATTGAGTTTGCAAAATGCAACATATCAAAATTAAGAAATTAGATATAGGATTACTAATGTGACCTGAATTTTACCTTTAAAACGTGTATCAGGATAGTGTTTGCATAGTATGTAGGAAAGAAGACATGGGTCTATACAATGAATCAACAGGATTCTGAATACTTGCTCACTAGGTTAACACCATCTATTCTGTACACTCAATGAGACCAGGATCTTATGGGACATAAAAACACACTTTTGTTAATGTAGATAACAACTTTATAAAAATGAAGGCAAAATAAGGTCTCATAGACAGTCTGACATTTCCTGAACACTTAGTGTTTGACTCTTCAAATGTCATAGTTTTTTCTAACATCGATTTGCTTGTCTTGCACTACATAAAAGTCCAATCATGTGTATTATAACAAACATATAGGTAGCGCCACCCTGGAAAACCTGAGTTAACATTTAAGGCCTGGATTCAGGACATCCTTATTCAGGGAATTGTGTGGAGTAGGTGTGAAAGACATCCTTTTTAAGGTGGCAGTGTTTATATTTGTGTCACTTACCATACAAAGTAGAAGACAATGGGATGATAAAGACCCCCATGCTGTATATTATCTAAAAATCAAAAGAATTCTAATCCACATTCAAGGTGCCTTAGTTGGTCTAATGCAAGAACTTTGCCTCCAAGGTGCCTCTTTGTATTTATGTACTATATAGGTGTATCTATAGCAGATGCATTTTTGCACACCAGACCAACTTGCTGCGTAGCAAAGCATCACCATAGATACGTGTGTGGCAATTAGGGCTCAGCAGAGTAAATCACCGTGCTGCTAGATAATCCTATCATATACAAGTAGTAACACACTTAACTACTGTGTTTAAATACATGTAGATGGTGATGTTGGGATTACGTCACTCCAGCTCAAATTGGGCCAGAGTATATTCAGTTGTATTAACTGCACATTTAGACATGCCCAATGGATATCAACTAATATTTAATAAGCAGTAAGAAGCCTTCCACTCCCCCCACCCCACCCTCAAAAAAAATCTAAGGCAATATCTGAACTAGTAATGCTAAAGTTGCTTCTATTATCTAATCTGACCTTGGTATTGAATCTGTTTTCCCTCCATTATTTTTTAAACAACAGATTACTTTTAATAGGATTTTCTTACTTCTAGTAAGATAGATAGATATCAGAGTTGGAGTCTCTCCATATCAGGGACCCATGGTAACTGTTAAATAAGAATGTCAGACAATAAATGTAATGCACATGTAAGACATGGTTGCAGTATGTTCAGAGCATTTTTCTCTTTATCATCACTATACAAGAGGGACACATTATTCAGGCACACCTCTGATAAATCTCCAGTCCCACAACAAAATGAAATTGGAGCTGTATCCCTTATGCAATCTCCTATATTAGTAGGAATAATTTTGAACTTTGGAAAATGATGGCAAATCAAAATAAATAAATAAATAAAAAAAAAATAAAGCAGGGGAACAAACAGTATCTGATTAGGGCAGTGGCAAGCAGCCCATTTTATTTTAAGGACTTGATGAATAGTTTTTATTAAGGGCAAGCACAGTTCATAGAAGGGTTTGAAACAATTGCAAAGCTCTAGGAAAAGCACAATTGCATCTATTTGTCATAGATGTAGAAGCCATAAAGTAAGTATGCAATATGATTATTTTTTGGCAAGAAAACCAGCAAGCATAATTAACTTGCTTTCAGATCAACATTTTCAGGACTTTTAAAAAATGGGCATTCTGAATTAACTACACTTCCAGGACAGTGAAATACCTAAGGTCACTTCCTGGTACGTACATGAGTATATATTGTAACAAATCTTTAGTTGAGATGCTTCAAGCTTGTCATTATGTCTTGGTTGCATAAAAATCCATGGTGACAGCAAGGAAAAAGCTGACATCTTCCTACTCTAAAAATCATAGATACCCTGAATTTGACCATTTGCGGTGGCTATTACTAGTATTGGTTCTACGGCACCAGTGATTCCACTCAGCCAGGGCAAGCTGTACACATGTAACCATTCATTACAATATTACACAGAAAGAATTAGGTTCCTTAAATTCCCCAGCTATCAATTCTGTGGTAATGTTAGCTGACAGTTTTTACAATCATGGACAAACTCTGAAAGTTGGAATAAATTCTTTAGGTTTGTCTCTCTTAGCTAAAGTCTACCAGAATCTCTCAAGCATGTAAAAAGTGGCTGAAATCTGTCTGACTCCCTGGATTGTCTGCTTTTGGTTACATTAATCTTTATGGGAAGGAGGAAAACTTTATTCATACAATAAAAACCCTGACAATTCTAAAATTGTCAGGGTTTGTTATTGTTATTAGTAACCAATGATGCTTCTTGGCTGAAATGGTAACTCAGGACCTGTGCTTTTTTAAAGTATGGTTGCAGAAGGCTGTTAAACTGAAAAATCCAGTCGGACACTGTGATAAAAGTGCATTTGAACTACTTTCGAAGTCAGTGGTCAATAGGTAAATTCTGTTCCTTCTCACCACAAAAATGAGATGCTGTTAGGAACTCTACCCTTTATTGCCACAGTCATCTCTAAGAAAATGCATTGGTTCTGGATGCTGCTGCAGCCCAGGAGCCAAAGGCCTTTGATTCCTTGTGTCCTAACATCTGTTACTTCATTTGAACTTTGTTTGGATGTTATTGAGATAGAAATACAGAGAGTATTCGTGAGAGAGATCATCATCATCATGCATAAGGAAAAAACTTGCAAACTTGGCCCACTTGAACTGGATTAGATCAGTAAATGCAGAACTGAGGTCCACTTATTCTAGTACTGATTATTGAAGGGCTCCCTCCCCTTATGCCAGTATCTTCACTACATATAAATATTTAACATTTTAGGCCAGATTCCTAATTGTCTTCTGGTCTTTATACCACTTGAGTGGTGTAAAGATGTTGGATAGAAGCCATATCTACCTAGGTGAAACATCCTTGATATAAAAGCACTATCCTCCATGCCACTATCATGTACATTTGGGTCTAAGCCATTGGTGAGGATCAGTGAGGTGGATCTTATAGTCTTCTCTGGTCTCTGAATGCAAATTCTTGGTATCAGACATCAGGCCCTTATATATCCAGGCATGGCATTCTGCAATACTAATTGGCAATGTGTAGGGGGTGCATGCAGGTGCACCTGCATCCCCCAAGCTTGGAAGTGCATCCCTTGCCTAAAGTGCTGCCAATGCTGTCAGTGGTGCCCGCAGGCAGTCGCTGCTTGCCCCCCACTCCCACTGCTGACAGCTCCATGGCTGCTGTAGGAGCCCTCCACTCAGCCTGCCCCTGTCTCCGACAGTGCCACAGCAGCCTGTGGGAGCTCCCTGGTTGCTGCTGCCATGCACCCACCGCCAAGGCTGCTGCTGCCTCATGCTGTGCCCCTGCCAGCCTCCAGGGGCACGCAACATTCATGGCAGTACTTCCATACTATGTAGCACATAACGCTCTGTGCTACAATCTTTTTCTTTTTTTTTAACCTCAGTGCTTCTCCAGCAAGTCCAGCCGCACTTGGAACCTGCAGTATTTCCTTCATAAGTCTATGAACATGGTGATCAGAGAGACCTCTTGAATCAAAGTATTGTCTAACCATAGGAATATAGCTTTTAGAGAAAAGGACTTCCAAACAGCAAAAAATGTGCAAGGCTGTGTCACCTACAGGTTGACCTGGGATGATATGTTAACCCAGCTTACTTGTTTCAGGCAACCCTAATGGTATTGAGAGAAAGAGTCCTTTTAACTGTTCTTAGCCCTTTGATCCTCTGGCTAGCACTACACAGCAAAATACTTTTTGTAACTAGGTTGAAGCCCTGAGGTAAAACTTTCACAGCTTTAGCAGTATTTCTTAATAACTCTGAAGTGTTAGTTTATCATACAATAAATATCCTAAGAACCAAGTATCATACACTGTTCATGGATTGTTACAGAGCAGCCTAACATCCATAACACAGGAAGTAAGACAAGGCCAGCTGGTGTTATATGCACATAACACATCTGATTTCGGCTTTGTTCAGATGGCTCGATACCTTAGGGACTTTAGCTGAGTAGCACAAGTTAGAGCAGCCCTCAGGCTTATATAATATATAACAGAGATGAAACTATGCAAATCAAGGAGCCTTAGCAGGTACCTTCTTTTCTTCTGCATTGAATTTCTGCTTGGGGCTGCAGGAGTTCTGGACCTTTATTTTCACTTATGAGCCTACTTTCCAGTGGGACCTGCTTTTTATTGGGCCATAACTTGCTTTGATAAATACATTGGGGTGTTTGCCCATCCATAGTTAAAATCTTGATTAAGGAGCACTGGATAACAATGCAAATCTTAAGCAAACCAATACCAGGTAATCTATATTTACTCCTGATATAAGTTTCACATTTCTTAATTCTACATGGGTATAAATCGGTTTGAAAATGGTAAGTTTAACATAAGGTATCTTTGTGTTTGAATGAGAGTATATACAAAAAATCATCACACAGTTTGTTGTTATTTGAATAACTTTAGAACTTCCTTTCTCTAAAGCTACTCAGAATAAGACACCTTGGACTCTGAAAAATAGATTAGCATATCAAAACATTCATCTTCATCAAAACAGACTAAAATGATGGTCTTGACCAGAGGACATAATTCAGGACAAAGGCACTGAGAGAAATGTTTACAGGCTGTAAAATATTTCTCCCTTAATACAAACTCTTATCATTATTCTGCTTTAATATGAAACATCAAAGTAGACCTTGACTAGCCAAGAAAAACCCTCCTCAAAGAATAATCTATTATGGAGGAGGGTGAATAACTCAGTATATCTGCAATTAGATATAAATTATTTCAAATTTATTACTGATCACATTCAGAATTTTATGAATACATCATTTTTTAATTACACATAGGCTTATATACATGCACAAGTGCATGCCCTCTCCTTTCTCCCATGTAAAAACACCAGAAGGATTGCAAAATCAATCATTCCAAATTTTAAAAATATCAGAATTAAAATGACTTGTATAACTTTAATTCACCCCCCCCCACTTTCTCTTTGTGCTATGATGAGTGTTATGATGCAGAGCAAGATCCAGAAGGTTACTAGTTGTGTCCTGCAAAACTAAAATTTAAATACAAACCCCAGAATAAAGCACCTAGTCTCCCTATGCAGTTCATAGGACTAAGCAAGCAATTTAGAAGTGGGTTCCAAAAAAACCACATTCCATTAGTGAGAGGCTGGCTAGATCTAGTCACTGGCAAATGCTGACCAAAGGGACATGTATAAGATCCTACCCCTTTTGGACTCCTAAATGCACCTCCACTTGCAACTTAGTAGCCTGAACTATTACCACAAGGGTGATGCTTCTCTTAGGTACAGAGTCTGGAGAACCCTCCTGAGGGTATGTCCTTATTGTTTCTTTAAAGAACAGAATCAGGCTCCCTCATTTGAAATCACAGCTGGCCTCTAGCCTGCTATGTGGGACACCTTCCTGGGAGGTGGGAGATAAATGTGAATGCCCTCCAGCTGAGGAGGGAATTGAACCACATTTCGTGTTCTGGCAAGTGCTCTAACTACTAGCCTAACACATAAAAGGAAGTGGAAACACCACAACTCCTCTGACTGTGTTTTAAAAAGAAATTAGGTGCAGCAGTATTTTGCGAGGGGCCCTGTTTTGTCATTGTGTTAGGCATGCTTTGAGGATGCCTACCATGCTGGGCCCTCCAACAACACAGGCACAGCTCTGTCTAGTTTCTGGATCACAGTGATTGTCAGGTGAGAGACAGGCACCGGTCTAAATCAGATGAGGGAAGTTCTAGGAGTATGTACTACACATCAGATGCCTCAAAAAATTTCAGGCCAAGAGGGGAGGTACATACCAAACTGAGATACTTCCAGGGTCAGATAGCTGCTGAGCAGGGTTCTTTCCAGATTATTATTTGAAGCCTTCCAGAGTTATTTTTTAGGGGTCTAAATCCTCCCCCCCCCTTTTTTTTTCCTGGATCTGGCTCTCAGACTTTAATTATATGATCACCTACTATTTTTCCAGATGCTAGAAATGTGCACTGAAAACTGTTCCCTGTAAAAGCCTTGTATTATTTGTCTCAGGGATACATGTTGTAGCTGTGTTGGTCTACACAGGCACAAGGAATCAGAACTCATGGCAAAAGTGATCTGTTTTATTAGACCAGCTAGATATTTGCAACAAATAATTATTTATTTGCAAGCTTTCAGGCACACTCACCCTTCTTCAGGCATAGGAGAAATTTTACAATCTTTGCATTTTCCTATGCCTGAGGAAGGGTGTGTGCCTGAAAGCTTGCAAATAAATATATATTTTTTTGCAAATATTGAGCTGGTCTAATAAAAAATATCACTTCTGCCACTAGTTCTGATTCTTTGTGTTATTTGTTTCATATATTGCAAGATGCAGAGACAGAGACTGCAGGAAAACAATGGATGGTCTCACAGCATCACCCCAGAGAATTAGATTGTATCTTCTCTACCATGCAATTCCAAAGTGATGTGCATGTGAAGTACACACAAACAAAACTTTTCAGAGTGGTCATTAATTTTGTTCTCATCATTTTCTTGAAGTGTGATTTACAGAAGGGCTGAGCACTCATAACTGGAACTGAAGCAATGGGAACAGGGCTTTGAATATATAAATAGCAGTATAATGCTAGGTACTTAAACAAATCAAGGTCTCGGTGTCTTAAATTTGGAATGAAAAATTATTGGAGATTTCTGACCTTCTGACCTTCAATGTCTCTGTGCCTACTCTCCATCTAATACCCATGCATCTTACAGAGCTGTTATGATTAATTAATATTTATGAAGTTTTCAGATAGTATGGAGATGAATACTAAAGGAAAGCTCATGAAGAAATTAATAATTATGTCTTCAGAGTGGAGTTTGCTTATAGTCTGCAGTAAATAAGGCGTATGTCCATATTAATACAATGAGGAGCAAACAGAATATTGAATAGCTGCTCACTGAGTGGGCACTACCCATCCTACTAACTGGCTCAGGCATGAGTCCTATGAAAAACAAACAGAACAAAAATATATATGATCATGCTGAAAAAGAGTGGATCATAAATGAGTGCTTGGCTCTGCATACTTAGCAGTGTGTCTGTGTTAACATACATTTATGTGTGTAATTACCTAAGGTACATTTCCTCTCTTTTGAAAAATCAAATTGTGGAATAGGGAATGGGGAGGGCAGGGAAGAGAAGCCTTCCAGAAATGCTATCAGTTCACATCACATTGGAACATGGCAATCAGCAACAGAAACTGAACATTTACATCTGCAGTACTTAGAGCTAATAAAGAAACTGATAGCAGTAATAGATTGTTATCCTCTACATAGACCAACACTACAGGAAAGGCAAATTTTGCCCACAGTTTCCAAATATATTTCCTGATGTCAAACATGGAGTGATATCAAAGGATCCTGTCTACTAGTCTACACTCAAGAGGAGTGTTTGCCTTCCCTTGAATTGTTCTACCACATCTCTTGAAACCTATCTGTGTTCTGGTCCAGCTTCTGTATCATACCAACGCCAGTCTTATTCTTCTCTCCCCTTCTAAGGGTCACCTTATCTGCACTTTGAAAGGCCTTGTTGCATGGGATTTTAGCACATATTTTATCTGAGACTGCAGTAAGCATTACCATGCTGTAATAAATGCTAGAACATTTTCTGAGGGGTGGTTTGGTAATGCTTACTCTAATTGAGAACTGTTGGTCTCAGCCCCCACACATCACCAGTTCAAGATCAGTGTAAGAGTCCAGTGTGGTAGCGGGATGGGGGGTGGGATTAGGATTGACAGGATTCTTATTTTCAGTCTCAGTTTGAGACTTCATTGCAGCTGATCGTATTATCTCCATGGAGCAGTCCCACATTAGCTCAACATACGTTACTTAATGCAATATGGAGATACTCCTCTCTTAAAAAGGCATAACTTTCCTACATTATATGAGAGCACTTAGCACATATTTTCCTGCTTGAATTCATGGATTCTGGCATCTTATCTGCATGTAACATGTGGTAAGTGTCCCATGCTTCTGGTTCTGGCCCATTTTTACTTCCCAGCAAAATCTATTTTCACTCTTCCAGATTTTGTGTTCCTGTCACAGCTCCAGATTTGACTTTCTCCCCATCTCCTTGTCCAGCAATTTCTAGTTTAATGACCTGTTCTGGAACTTGTCTTTTCTCACCCCTGCCTCCAGTCTCTTTGGGTACTTTTATATGTGCTCTGGGGGTGGGAGGGGCAGCACTTTAATTAGAGCAACTCCAAGAGCTGCAGCGTCCCATGTATCTGCATCCCTGTGCTTAAACATGGTAGTGGGAACACTTGAAAAAAAGCACGTTAGACTAAAGATTATTTCAAGCACCCCCACCACTGTTTTTAAGTGCAAGGACACTGATACACAAGATACAGGAGGCTGCTGGAGCAGACTTGATTAATCGAGTCTGCTCTGACATGCTGGATTCCCAGTGTGTTGGAGCAGCCTCAGCGTTCCTGTATAGGCACTCTTTGATTTCCCACAGTGGACAAACCTCATCCATCTTCGCTTCCAAACCTAGTCTCCTAGGCTGCCTATACTGTACACATGCTGGTTTGCATTCTAACTGGAATGTATCGGAGCACATTAGGATAATTGTGTCTGCTCCACATTCTAATTACAACGCTCCAGCATTGCCTCACCATCACATATATTATGCCCCCACATGATTTAAAATGGCTGTGGGGGTACTTTAGCTAAACCTTGTCAAATAAACTTTAGCTAAAGCATCTCCTGGCCATTTTTAAATGTGCAGGGGCTTAATACATGTGATGGTGAGCTGTTTTAATTAGAGCATCTCTCCAGGAACTGCTATAATCAAAATGCTCTCCCACCCCCAAGCATGTGTATAGGCAGCCTGAGTCTCCCTGCACCCCAGCTCCTTGTTGTATTTGTTCTCTCTCTCCCCTCCTTTCCCACTACTGCATTGCTTCCTAGTCTCAGTGCCCTTGTCTTGTTAAGCTGCCTCTTTCCAGCTCCTCTGATTGCAGTTTCCCTTGCTCCTGCTGACCCATTACTTCAAAAACCTTTTCCCCCGTGCCTCCTGGATCTAGACTCCTTGCCAAATGTGTCACAATATCTGCCCTCTTGCCAGCCTTTGGACCCAGGCTTCACCTCACTTTTTATCCTAATATCTTCCTTTCCTCCTCCAAAATGTCCTTGATCTCTTTCTAGTTCCCTTTGCAATTGAATCAGACAGCTCTCCCCTCCATTCTGCATGGGTGCCAGCTGTGAGGTGTGCTGAGCCCAGGAAAAACAGGCTCCCTCCTCTTAATTACAGTTCCTGCCTCCATTCTGTCCTGGAGCAACTTCTACGGGGTATGTCTGGCTTCATTCCTGTAGCTGTAGGATAGAGCATGCTCAGTTGTTTTGTGGGTTGTTGCATATATAGCAAGCCAGATATAGACCTCTTAGAGAATGGAGCATCCTTATTAATGGTGTAATCTTTGGGGATTTTAGCTGCTAAAAGTGAATAACAATTTACTGAGCATTTTTGATCCATGCTTTTTCAGTCTTCCAACTTGCAGGCATTTTATCTCCTTTTTCATGCCATTATCTATCTGTATCTCTACTCTTAGCTATTACTTACATCAGCCCCTTTGCTCTGCCAGCCTCATTGTTCTTAGCATTTCTCCTCTATTATCATCTTTGTGCTATCTGTCTTCTTATCTGACACTTCAGTTAGAACATCCTGTTCATAGTGTTCAGAAATACCAAGTATGCACAACTTCAAGAGAAGCCAAGTGGAGCTGCATTCACCCACTCTCTGTTGGAATTTCAAACTAAGCACCCAAGAAAGGGGAGGATCCTAGAGCATTGCCCCCTTATGAAAACATAGGCCCTAAGTACTGATGTTTGGAGATGCAGCTCTAATAGACATTGAAAAAAATCCTTTAAAGTTAGCTAAGTATTTTTTTAACTTAGGTTGAATACTACTTTAAGCCCAGATTCATCAAAGTATTTAAGAGTGTTCTTGAAATCAGTGGGACATAACTGTGGTAACCTGTGGCTGCAGGGGGCAGAACAAAAATGGTCTTAAATTAAAAAAAAAAACAAAGGAAAGTTTTGTTGGATATTAGGTAGAACTTTTTAACTGAAAGTGGTTAAACATTGAAACACATTACCTAGAGAGGCTGTGGAATTTGCCTCCTTGGAAGTTTTTCAGAGCAGGTTACACAAACACCTGAATAAGATGATTTAGAAAGAGATGTTCTTGCCATAAGTATGGAATTGAATTGGATGACCTCTACAGGTCCCTTCCAGCCCTCTGATTTCATGTGTTCTTTGTGCTTCAATACTTAGGAATAGGTTTATTCACATGCTTTAATTTAAGCACCTAAATGGCTGGCTAATTTAAGGTTCCAAGACACAGCTGGTTCCACTGAAATGAGGAAGTGTTCAGGCATTAAGATGCTACTGTCCATAAGTAAGGGTATCAATATACAGCCTTAGATTAACATTCAAAGTGATTGGGTTTACAAGAACAAACAAAATGACAACAACAACAAACCAAGATTCCCAGTTTAGTAGAAGGGCATCTTTTTTTTTTTGTTCCACCCTTCAGGAGAATTTTTTCTTTGGTGTTCTTACAAGAGCAAGAAATACTAGGGTGAGATTGCCAGCATGTGTCAAATATGTTATTTGCGTCACAGGGTTATAAAAAGTTCTTCCTCCTCCAGAATAACTGCTAAGATGATCACTAGGTACAGGTGGCCATGCTGACTTTCATGCCTGCCTAGAACAAAAAGAGAAAAGAAATTTGCCTGCATATCTTTTATATGCTGTTTTAGCTTGAACTGCTCTTAGCCTTTTCAAGTGTTGTTAATAGCATAATCAAGCATAAAACAACACCAGGGGGTTATTTTATTTAAGCTGAAGTAAAACATGCCCATATGAATGACACAGGCAAAATGGGTAGCAATCTTTTTTTCTACAAAATTGCTGAGCAGGTTGTTTCTCAGTAGATTGTTTATTATTGTTATCATTAAAATGTCTTATCACTAATGACACATATCAAAATATACCTTCAGCTGTCATAACCGTGTAAGCCACACAAAGGACAGTGGCAGAACAGCTTGTTCAAAATGGCATATCCTAAATTAACCCCATTCCATGTTAGCAAGATTTTGAGTGCCAAATATCCCACAGAGTCCTCTTTCCAAACTCTTGTATAACATTGTTTTATAGTCTATGTCATTTAATCATGGCACTTGAGTCTTAGAGACTCAGGCATATTGCTTCATGCCACTAAGAGATTATGTTGTTCCTCCGTGTGTGTGTGTGTTTGGCACATGTTTGCACATGCCAAGTGTGTGCAGAATTTGTGCTTGGGTATGCATTCACATAGGCTGTTTAGCATATGTGTCTTTATTGACAGAATGTAATCTTTCTTGTATTTAGGGTATACAGAGTGGTGCACAGGGTTTTATGTAATGATTTGGATCCAAATTCTCTTGACAGTCAATTGGGTCGCTAACTGGCTGGAGGGCCACACCCAGAGAGTGGTGGTGGATGGGTCATTTTCGACCTGGAGGGATGTGGGCAGTGGGTTCCCCCCAGGGTTCAGTCCTCAGGCCCGCACTGCTCAACATCTTCATCAGTGACTTGGATGAGGGGGTAAAAAGCACCCTGTTCAAATTTGCTGATGGCACTAAAATGTGGGGGGTGTGGGCATGCTAGATGGGAGGAATAGGCTGCAGTAACTAACTAACTACATTTCGTCAAATGAGTTTTAGTTAGAATTTCCCTGCTGCCATTTTGAAATGTGAGACACTGAATATACGAGATGCTGCTGGTGTTTTAAGTAGAGCAGTTTCTGAGAAACACCCATACTCTTTTCACTTTCACCTTTTTTGGTAATAAAGAATTTAAAAGTCATTCTTTCATTCTCTCTTTCTCTCCTCCTTTTTCTTTTAGCTCCTTCCCACCTTCCTCTTTTCTGTCTTTATATGCCAGCTCCCTCCCTTGACCCCTTATGGCAGTTGATAAAGAACGTGAACTCCCATCTGTTCAGAATGAACAGAGACCAGACCAGATGTGACCTGTGATTTACCAAATGGAAAACAAACACAAAGAATGCTGTCTACCATCTGTTGATGCAGAAACCAGTCAAGCTGGCCTGGCATTTCAGTAGAGCTCTCCCAGTGGGAAACTGCAAAGGAAACTCATCTGTTTCATTTTTCTCTCTTCTGACCTGACAGTTCCTTTGCACTGAGTGTATCATGCAATGAAGCTGTGAGAGTACATCCAAATGGCTAAGCTCTGGGGAGGAAAAAAAAAAAGAACAAAGGAATAATAATAATAATAAAGCTTTAAATCAGTTTATATATAATATTTCTGCTGCAGATAACAGTTCGGGGTGCTGCTTTCCCATACAACTAACTGCTCTGTGGAGGCCATCTCTAAAATAAGTGGTGCAAATGGAGACTAGATTATATCCCCCTCCCTTGTTTCAGCACACACAAAAGGTTCTAGAAAATGTTGAAGCAAATAAGACAGGGTTCATAAGCTGTTGCAAACAAAAGATCTGACTCCTACATTGTTTCAGTTCCAAGTTATACTGCCACTAAACATGTGATTCGCATTTTAAAAGGATGAATACATAACATAGCAAGGGGTTCTTTTGCCATCATGCTAGCTTGGACTAGAAGATTTTGGCATAAGCTTTGTTGCATCTTTATGTGTTGATCCAGACATTTAAGGGACAAACAGAGAACATACGGATACCACGTTAGACACCTAGGGAGTGTTGTAGACAAAACAGGGGCCCTAAATTGAAGCAGTAGGTTTTAAAAAACACTGCTTCAATTTAGGGCTGATTAAACCCCCACGTCGGACACACACCTGCCTCTCCAGTGGGGAGGGCGAGCTGCCAGAGGGCGAAGTGGTCCCTGGGCTGTGTGGGGGGCTGGTGCTTCCCTCCATGACAAAAGCGGCTTAACCCACAGGCAGCACCTGGCTTGGGTGGTCCCGGGGGCTACTGCAGCCATGGAGGAAAGCACAGGGCCCCTATGTAGCTCAGGCAGGCAGGCAGGCTCCCGTGGGGAAGTCAGGGAAGATCAGGCTCACTGCTTTTCTTGGCAGAGCCTGCTTTCCCAGCTACTATTGATGTATTGGATGGGAGATCTTGAGCAATAAGATCCAGAGGCTTCCATATCTAAGTCACCTCTTTCAATCCAAATCAACTGTCATTTTAACTAAGAACTATTATAATTTGACAGCTTGGTAGTGGTCAACAGAATGTTATGTGTTGGCATGTTCAGTCTGTTTCCTGATATATGATTGTATTTCTGAATCAAATCATCAACACAAATGATAGTAGTTTTCACCCATTTCCTTCTTAGAAGCATAAGCGTAGCAATGCAAAGGTTTAATTACCCACTTTCTGTTCTATAGGTCAGACAGTCAACACCAGGAGCAAAATATTTCAAGGGAGAAGCACATATGGGAACTCAGCTTGAGTTCAAAAGGAAGGACGCAGACAGGTGTGACAATTTTTGCCAGATCTGACCCCAGAAAGTGGTCTACAGCTCTGACCAAATACAAGTGCACAGCTGCAGACCACTTTAAAAGGGTTTGATCCCATAACAGTCTGAACCCTCATTGCATCTTCATTCATTCTTGCCTGTACATGCTGGGAGCAGGGCTCAGCTGATTCTGTCGAGCTCTGTTCCCCACACTGTTTTCAGAGTGGGAGTGGGAAAAGGAAGTGGAAAGAGATTCTGCAGGTTGCCCAGCTAGGGTTGGAGGGTGGGGGTGGGTGTGCCACCTGTGCCCTCCACTCCAGCGTGGCTGGAGAACTCCCAGAACAAGCTGTCTCCCCTGCCTTCCCCCGGCTCCCATCCAGACACAGCACCACTGCAGAGACACAACCTCTCTTCCTGGATCATCTACACCCTCCTGACCCAACAGCTAATGTTTGTTAGCTCAGGAGGATCAGTCTAACTCATGGCACTTTCTGTGAAGAGTCATGAGGTAGACCAGGAGCTACATTTCTATCTGTGCCCAGTGTTTCACATACTGATGTTACTGCATGATTGTCACCTACCTCTGAAGTGTCAGGTGAAAAACAGTGTTAGAGATAGGACAGTGAATGACATGATTAGACTGTAAGTTTCTTGGGGCAAAGATGACACTTTTGTTTTGCATTTGTTCAGTGCCTAGCACAATCAAGCCCTTTTTTACAAAAAAGGTAATCATAATATAAATGATGATGATGATTAGGTCCATTGATTTGTAGCAGTAGCAGCAGCAATAACAATAATAATACTAACAGCAACAACAATAGTAAAAGTAACAAAGGCAGATGGACCATAGTCTAATCCATTAGAGCTATCTATTCCTATACCTGTGTACCAAGTAGTTTCGTAGTTTCATAGTTGGTAGGGTCAGAAGTGACATGAGCAGATAATAAAGTCTGACCCCCTGCCATGGGCAGGAAAGAACGCTGGGGTCAAATGACCCCAGCTAGGTGGTTATCTAGCCTCCTTTTGAAGACCTCCAGGATATGGGCAAGCACCACTTCCCTTGGAAGTTGGTTCCAGATCCCAGCCACCCTGACTGTGAAGTAGTACTTCCTGATGTCCAGACTGAGCCTACTTTCAGTTAACTTATGGCCGTTATTCCTAGTTACTCTTAGTAGTGTTTGGGGGAACAGGGTTTCTGTTGTTCCCTGCTGGTTCCCCTTGGTAAGTTTATAGACGGCCACCAGATCCCCTCTCAGCCTTCTCTTGTGGAGGCTGAACAGGTTCAGGTCCCATAGCCTCTCTTCATAGGGCCTGCCCTGCTGGCCCCCGATCATGTGAGGGGCCCTCCTTTGGACCCTCTCAATGCTGTCCACATCCCTCCTGAAGTGCGGCGCCCAGAACTGGATGCAGTACTCCAACTGTGACCTGACCAGTGTCACATAGAGGGGGAGGATCACCTCCTTGGACCTGCTCGTGCTGCATCTGTAGATGCATGACAAGGTGCGATTAGCCTTACTGACCGTGTCCTTACATTGGTGGCCCATATTCATCTTGGAATCAATAATGACTCCAAGTCCTTTTCTGCCTCTGTGCTGATGAGAAGGGAGTTCCCCAGCCTGTAGGTATGCTGCTCGTTCTTCCTTCCCAGGTGCCTTGCACTTGTCAGTATTGAAACCCATCCTATTCTCATCCACTCACCTCAGTTGTAGCCTGTCCCTCCCTTCTAATGTGCCCACTTCTCCCCACAACTTAGTGTCATCTGTGAACTTGAACAAGGTGCTTTTCACCCCCTCATTGCTAATGAAGATGTTGAACAGTGTAGGCCTGAGAACCAAGCCCTAGGGAACCCCACTGCCCACATCCCTCCAGGTCAAAAATGACCCGCCCACCACCACTCTCTGGGTGCGGCCCTCCAGCCACATTTGCCTAATTTTTTTAATGAGAATGGGGTGAGAGACAGTGTCAAAGGCCTTCCTGAAGTCCAGAAAGATTACTTCCACCATGACAGCTGGATCCAAGGATTTAGAGACCTGGTTGTGGAAGGCAACCAGGTTGGTCTGACAGGACCTGCTTCTAATGAACCCATGTTGGTTGCCCCTAAGCATAATCTCCCCTGCTGTTCCCTCACAGATGTGTTCTTGCATAGTTTTCTCAAACAGCTTACCCAGGACTGACTAACAGGTCTATAGTTTCCTAGGTCCTGCTTCATCCCTTTTTTGAAAATGGGGACCACATTGGCCCTTTTCCAGTCCTCTCATGAGTGCTCATAAAGCTGTGCTTGGGGTCCCGCAATGACTTCTTCTAATTCCCTCAGAACCCTTGGATAGAGATCATCTGGACCTGCTGATTTGAACACGTCCAACCCCACCATAAGTTCACTAACTAGGTCCTCTCTGACCCTGAGCCCAGCTGTGCCTCTCTTGAGTTCATCCAGGATCCCGGGGGGGGGGGGGAGGGGGATGTCCCGGTCCCTGCTCAGAAATATGGGGGAAAAGAATTTGTTAAAGAGGTCAGCTTTATCATTTAGTGCAACCACCAGATTGCCAAGTGTGTCCTGCGGGGTCCCACATTACCTGGTGCCTTGTTTTTACTCCCTATGAATTTAAAAAACAACTTCTTGTTGTCTTTGATCTGGGTTGCTAGTCCCAGTTCTGTCTCTGTCTTAGCCTTCCTGACTGCCAACCTACAGTTTTGAGGAATGGAAGTATAATCCTCCTTGGTGATGGTCCTTTCCTTCCATTGGGTGTACGCCTCCTTTTTAGTTTTCAAACATTCATGAATGCCTTTGATGAGCCATGGGAGCTTTTGAGCACTCTTGCCCCTTTTGATTCATGTTGGAACTGTCACCCTTTGGGCTCAGAGGATCGTCTCCTTAAGGAACGACCACTCATCTTGGACTTCCAACTCCCCTCCCCTCCGGGACCTCAGTGCCTCCTCGACTAATCTTAACTCATTGAAATCCACCCTCCTGAAGTCCAGGGCTGCTGCCTTGCTGCAGGCCTTTGACACCCTCTGCTGGATGGTGAATTCCAGTAGGCAATGATCGCTATCGTCCAAGTGGTCAAGAACCCACAGTCCCCTCACCAGGACCAGGTCCAGCAAGGCATTTCTCCTGGTGGAACCATGCATCTCCTTGGTTACATAGAGGTCCTGTATCTCAGCTAGGAACCTATGTGAGTGTTCAGACCTGGCTGACTGCTCCTCCCAGCAGATGTCTGGGTAGTTTAGGTCACCCATGATGACCACGTCCCTTGACTTAACTGCCTCTGCAAGCTGACCTGAGAATTCTGGGTTCAGTTCTTCCCCCTGGTTGTGTGGTCTGTAGTAGACACCCACCATTAAGTCCCTTTCCCCCTGACCTCCTTGTATTCTAACCCAGAGCACTTCAGTCTGCCCCTCCTCTGACCCAGTGCTGTTTGTTAAGGAAGTGTATTGGTTCTTGACATAGAGCACCACACCGCCACCTTTCCTCCACATTCTATCCCACCTGTACAGTCTATAGCCTTTGATGTTTACCACCCAGTCATGGGTTGAATCCCCCCTCATGTATGTGAGCCGCACTATGTCCGGGTTTGTGTTACCTAGCAGGAGGGCAAGTTTCTTCTGCTTGTTCCCCATACTATAAGCATTAGTGTAGAGGCATTTAGGGCCTCCTGTGTGTGTATGCACCACCCTACTGATCCCAGGACTATTCAGACCCCTGCCACTTACCTAGATACTTCTTGGTCTCATCGCCTGTCTTGGCTCAGAAGCATCATCATTTCCCCCTGTGGCCTCATCCCCTGGTGAAGCTAGGATATAGTATGCCATGTGAAATCAGCCAACCTGGAAGAAAAGACACACTTGCCTTTAGGGGGGAAGTGAAGCCCATCCCACCTGAGCATGACCCCTGCATGAAAATGTGGGTCGTTGTCAAGGAACCCGAGGCCTGCCTGGTAGCACCAACTCTGAAGCTGCTGGTTGACCACTCAGATTCAGGCCTCATGGCACTGTCAATGTCTGCTTACCAGGAGAATAGAGGAGAATACTAGCTGAGCCCACGAGTCCTTGCTTGGCTCCCAGGACCTCGTAGTCCTTCATGATGTGATATCAACTGTTCCCCACCGTGGCATTTGTTCCCACATGGATTAGGACCATGGGGTTCTGGTCTGAGGTTCAAATGAGTTTCAGGATCATGTCTGTAACATCCTGGATCTGAGCCCCAGGTAGACAGCAGACCTTGCATACCATGGAGTCAGATCGGCAGATGGGACCCGCTCAGGATGGAGTCTCCAATGACAAGGACTCAACATTTCTTTCTCATGGTGTTCTGTCCCCATTCAGACTATACCATGCGTTGAGTGGCACCATCCCCCTGGAGACATCTCCTTCAACCTTCTCCTTTAAGGCTGCCAAGGCCTTTAATCTGTTCCCCAGTTGCACCTGCTAGCCCAAGCAGCCCTGGTTCTGGTGGTCCTGCTTCCATTCCTCGGCTGTGCATCTCTCCCAGAAGGTCTGTCTGTTGGAAGACTGATCCTGCAGAGAATGGAAATATGTGTCAATTTTATCCTCCAAAGCCCTGATCCCCCATAGCCTGCTCACCTCAGCCTGGAGCTCCCTCACCTGCTCCTCCAGGGCCTGAAGTCAGGCACAAGAGGGACAGTCAAGGGAGCCTCCAGACCCCTCTCCCACTCGTGGCCTCCAGGTCCCTGCCAAACAGCCCCCACAGGCAGGGTGGGGAGGGGACGCTGGCACCACCATGGGCTCCATCTGGGTGGAGACCACAGAGGAGCCCAGGGTAGGTGTCACCACCTGAGGTGGGGGGTGGTCCCTAGCAGCTGCCCTCCTCGTCCTTACCACTGGGTCGCGGTCCCTAGCAGCCACTCCCCATGTTCTTACCATGTCTGTCTGTGGAGCTTTGAGTCTTCCTCTCTGTCTTTCTGCAGGATCCTTCCTGGCTCATGCTGCATGCCTGCCTAGCGCAAATGCTGGCACACCCTTTCAGAGCACACCTGTTTGAGCATCTGTTCACATGTTGTTCAGAAGCACAGCTCCCTGCCAGCTCAGCTAAAAGGGATCCTAGGGCCTTCCCCTCTGGATCTGCCTCAGCTGCACTAGTTCCCTCTGCCCTACTTAAATTAGGGGGATCAGCTGCTGCTGCCCTCACCACTGCCTCTGCTGCCTCTGCTGCCAGTCAGGTATGAGGGCACACATATGTGCAGGGGCTCACGTGTGGCCAGCTCCCTCCTCCCCACTCCTAGTCCCAACAGTATTTCATAAACAAAGTTCCAGGACTGACAGTCTGATCCACTTCATAATCACTGCATTTGCTTGAATAAAGAAATAAAGAATGTCCTGGAGGGCTGGTAAGTTCTTCTCTAAAACAGTTTAAATTTTTTGTGTGTTTTATTTCCATTTCTCTAAATGAGAAGCTCTAATTTGACACCTAATTATTTATCTATCCTGTTCAAGAGACAAGGTTTGGGTGAAACATCAGGATGATTGAGTTCTTTCTAGAGTGTGGAGGGAGCTGTGCTGTCAGTGGGATTGAGAAAGAAGCTAAGCACTACTCCTCAGATGGTGATGAATGAATTACAAAGCACATAAAAGGATGCCCTTTTAAACCATGCACCTGACGAATCTCCAGGGATTAATCCAGTCACTTCAAGTCTCCTTGTGTTTTGAGGATGTCACTGTGAGCAGGATACCTGAAATGTTGTGTCAGAGAGGGAAGCATTTGCCAAAAGATAAATCTGCCTGCTTCTGCCCTATTTCTGTGTTGAGAGGCAGTGATCAGTCATTAGCAAGCATGCTGCCAAAGAAACTTTTGCAGAGGCAGGAGCCTTTCCAAATGGGAATTAATGGGGAAATGAAAATGATCTTTTCATATTCTTGGTCCTCATAATGTATGGCAATCCATCTCAAGGAGGGGCTGGGAATCAATTAAGCATGAATGATGTATAGAAGGGTGGAATGTGACCTTAACAAGTTGTCCTGTCTCTTGCCTTGAAGTTTCCATCTGTTTTGTGCAAAGAATGTTCCAATAATGTGGTGAGGAGGTAGATATGATTTCCAAGGGAACAGTCATTATGGGCCACTATCTTCCTGGACCTGATAAGTTTAATCCAAGTTGCCTGGGAGGTAAGAACTCATAAAATATTTTATCTGAGGCAAGTGCAAAAATACTCATAAACTCAAAGGTTAATCACTGCACCAGGAGAACAGATGAAGGAGACAGGGCAGTTTTATGTGTCTCAGTGTGGTGTCCTTATTAATCATGTTCCCGGTTTGCTTTAAATGTGTCCAATGTATTTTCTTTTGAAAACCAAATGAATAGACAGATAAACAGAGAAAGAGAAAAAGCCTGATACTATAACATGCTAAATGATTTTGTCTGGATTATCTGTTATGTTTAGAGGCAGAACTGAACTTCAGCAAGGACATATTTCAATTTGTTCATTTTCTGACTGAATACTTGTTTTGCTTGGATAATGCTTCATAGGGCATGTCTACATGTGCATTAATGTGCCATTGTTACTGTGCATTAGGTTTAGTACCTGTAATAATGGATACTAAATGTGCAGTAACCAGTGCTACTGCACAGTAGCACCAGCACATGGTCTTTTAGTGATGCCAATGTGCAGTAGACTAAATCTACTGCATATTAGCACATTAGCACAGCTTTTTCTGTATAGAATTAGTCTACTGAGCATTTAGCCCATATTTTCTTGGTAACTTTTTTTGTCAGTTTTTTGTTGTGTACCTGGGTAACTTAGTTTTAATAAAAAGTGCTGTGTTAAAAATCCCAGAGATTCAAGTCCTCCCTTTATCCAATGATCAGTATTGCACAATAGTGGTCATGTGTTTCTACTCCAACTTGATGGGACTATTTCCCTAGGTGAGGAACCCTAGATGACAAGAGAGACCTTAGACCAGATAATTCAAATGCCTATCTGCATTATTATAAGTCAACAGTTAAATTGTGGATTAAAGGTGGTGATAGCTTTGCCCACAAAATAATCTCCACTTATTTTCCAAAAAATAGGGATTTCATGAAAGATTTAAAATGTGGGGCCTGTGATAGCAGGACTCAATGTCCCAGAAGATCCTGTCCAGTTCTTATATTCCTCTTAGACATTCCTCACAGCAGATTCATCTATGGTGTCTGGAATCTATTGGACCCTTTGAGCATGGCTTCCTTTTCCCTTCCACTGGTGTCCAGGGTTTATTTTATCTCCCAAATATTGAACACCTGAAGCACCAAAATGAGACATAACTCTCAGGGAATTGTGGATTTAGGTGATCTTTTTTCCTTTCTGACATGAGAAATTAAACAGTTAACAGTTCTGACATTTAAACTATCTGGGTGTCTCAGCCAAGACTTGGATAAGATAAAAGTGGTAGCTCACACCTCCTAGAGCCCTTTTCATGCAGTCTGCAATGATCTCTGCAATGATTACAATTTTTTTCACATATATTGTTGTGTCTACACTCTGTGCTTTATAGGTAGAAGGAAAGAAAACAATATCCTATACTCTTAACATGAAAACACTATCCTAGCAAAGCCATTCTTTTAGGCTCCACTGGTTTTGCATTATACCTGCACCTAGGGATTTTCTGGCAGAGCTACTCTGGCCAGGGACTATTATGCCAGAAAAAGACCTAACATTTAATAGGTAGTGTCTTATTTTTGCATTTGAATGATAGCTGAGTCTGCTGTATTGAATAAACCCAAGATAAAGGCCTGTATACCATCCCACCATCTGTCAGCTGAATTTGAGTCCCGTGTCTGGTTCAAATCACTTTTACATGCCCCAAATGAATATACAGTATATTTATCAATGTGGCACTTTGGGATCAGTGCTAAAGGTTAAGGTGATGGAGCATCTGACTTACAAATAAAGAAATAACTTGTAAGACAGTTAGAAATACCATCACCCATTGCTAAGTCACTTGTAACCTATTTGGGAGTTGGACTAGATGAACCTAACAGTCCCTTCCAACCCTAATATTCCATAATTTTTAAAATCCTTTGAAGCAATGTCTCTTCTAGGTTGAGAGTAAGGAACTCTTGCACTTTCATTGTATCTCAGATGCTAATTCTTTCTCTCATCTTGTGAAGTGACAACCTATTTGTGACTCATTTTTACTTCTTAAGATAGGAGAGGAATATTTACCTTCAGTGAAGGGGTAATCTAAGGATTATTTCATGTTTATTAATTCATACTTGTAAAGGGTTTTGAAGGGCCCATGGTCTAAATCTTATCACTGCTATAATCAATGGGTTTGGATAAACATCCTTGATAGTTTATACAGGGTTTCTGTTTGTAGCTGTGTTGGTCTAAGGACATAGGCAAGCAAAGTTTTTTGCATAGATGTGATATCTTTTATTAGATCAACTGAGGAGTTGGAACAAAGTTCTTTGCAAGCTTTTGGGCACAGGGAGACTTTGCTGTTGTTGTGAGATCTCCAAGGAATGAAGGAACTTGAAAGGGTGGCAGGAGATCAGTGAGAATGTAAATAGGTGGAAATTAGGAAAACAATGGGAAGAGAAGAGAGGGGAAGGTGGGAAATGAGGAGGGAAAATGAGTGAAGGAATGCTAAAGGTAAGGAAGGAAGACTCTGCTGTAGTGATAAGTTCTCCAAGGTAGAAAAGAGGCAGTCTGTGAAAAAGTAAATAGCTGGAAATTAGAAAAACAAAGGATAGAGAAAGAGGGAGGGGGAGGAAGGGGTGGAAAAAAACCAACACTTTCTCCAAATCATGGGCACAAATATGAGCACCAAAATGGCCCCACAACATGCCAACCTTTTTATGGTCACCTGGAAGAAGAATTCCTCAAGAACTATACCATGAAACCCATGCTGTTTCTGAGATATGTAGATGGCATCTTCATCATTTGGACTGAAACCCTGCAGTCTCCAGTTGATTTCCACCAAAAATTTAATGATCATCACTCCTCCATCAAACTATCTCATGAATTCTCTAACACACATTTCCTTTTTGGACACCATGATCAATATCCAAAATGGTAAAATACAAACCACCATATACAAGAAACCCATGGACCTATCTGTACAGAACCAGCAGTCACCCTAAACACACCAAGTAAACTGTAATTTACAGCCAAGCTCTCTGATTTTGCACCAAAAAGAATACCCATGATCGCCACCTCACAAATCTCAAAAGCGCCTTCATCCAACAAGAACGCTCCTTCATAGAGATAGATCATACTTTTGAAAGAGACACCTGGATACTGAGTGAAGATTTGCTCTAGTACAAAAAATAATCACCATGAACCACACACCACTAGTTATGACATACCATCTTTCCCTGGAACCCACGTGGAAAATCTTCAGACAATCGCAACCTATAATAGAAGACCCAATTCTTAAAGAGATCTATCCAGAACCACCCATCCTAGCCTATAAACAAGCACCAAACCTCGCTAACCTCATCACCAAAAGCAAACTCCCTATGACCAAACCACACCAAATGGATCCAGACCATGCCAGGACAACAAATGTAAAACCTGACAACACATCTCCACCACTCCCAAGAAAACCACATTCCACAACAAAATCATCACCATTCCTGGATCTTACACCTGCACCTCCAGAAATGTTATATACGTCATCCAGTGCACCAAATACCCTGATGGAAAATATGTAGGTAAAACCAAACAACTACGACATACCAGAAAGAACACACACCAAAAATCTATCAACGCAAAAATATCCAATTACCTGTTGGGGAACACTTCTTACAGGATAATCACTCCCTCCCTCTCTGATCTCTCAGTTCTAATCCTTAGGGGAACTTACCAAACACCTTTTGTAGATGAGCTTATGAATTTCACTTCATAAATCTACTGGATACAAAAAATCATGGACTCAATATAGAAATAGAATTTATGGCACATTACAACCTGCCTAACGTGATTTACTAGATACCTACCTGAACTTACCATTTAAATGTATTTCCCCCTTGCTCCCCACCCTTACCCTCTTTCTCCATACTTTGTTTTTCTTATTTCCAGATATTTACTTTTTCATAGACTGCCTCTTTTCTACCTTGGAGAATTCATCACTACAGCACAATCTCACTTGCTTACCTTTGGCATTCTTTCACCCATTCCTGTCCCCCCTCCCCCTGCTCCCCTCTTGCCCTCCCTTGTCTACCTATTGTTTTCCTAATTTCCACCTATGTACATTCTCACTGACCTCCTGTCACACTTTTAGTTTCTTCATTCCTTGGAGATCTCAACAACAGCAGAGTCTCCCTATGCCTGAAGATGGGTACTTGTGCCCGAAAGCCTACGAAGAACTTTGTTCCAATTATTCAGTTTGGTCTAATAGGAGATATCATATCTACTCAAAGAACCTTGCCTGCCTTGATAGCTTATGTATTTATAGGGCTACAAAGGTATGATTCAGAGACACACTGCTCCAGTGAGAGCTAATAGCCATGAGCTGTAAGCAGGTTTTCATGGGTTAAAAAAAAAAGTTCAGCCATTGTGACATCCTTTGACAGCTGTATACTCTTCCAGATACCCCTGGACAGTCTAGTACAAGACCTATTCCCAGCCTGTGAGAAAAGGTGCAGGTATGGAAAATGGCATTTTTCATCCTTTACCTCTTTGCATACGTACAGTGGCAGGCACAAAGAAGTACTCAGGATATGCTTGCTGTTCCAAGATGATTATAACGGTGAATATGGTGATTAGCTGATTGCATTTTCATTGCGCAATATGCATGGTGATATAGGCCAATTGTTCTAAACAGCTTCTGGTTGATCCAAAAGCAGGAGATACAGTAGAGAGCAACACAAAACAAAAACAGTATGAGTTTCTTGGTGGTTCACAAACTCTGACAGATTGCATACCACCAATTTAAAATGATACAGTCTAAAGTACTACTAGTTATTTTTTTTCAAATTTTCACAAAATTATTCAGGTACTTTGTATAGTTGGGGGTGGGGATAGGGTTTATGTGCGTGTGTGTGTGTGTGTGTGTCGGGGGATTTGTGAAGTTATGGGGAGCTGGGTGTGTGTGGGGGGGGGTTGGAGCCCGGGGAGGGGGGCAGGAGGTTCCTACATGCCCTATCAGGATACAGGGCATTGTGGGTCAGGAGTGAGGGGAAGCAGCAGGGCTGGAAGGCTGTGGCTTGGGAGTGACAGACAGACATAGACACAGACACAGACACACACACACATACAGATACACATATACACAGACACACACAGCACCCAGCAGGTAAGTCTATGGAGGGGGAGGGAAGGTGAAGAAGGAAGTGGAGAGCAGATTGAGGCCCACACAGTGAGGGAGGGAGTGGGACAGGGGCAGGGGCTGATGCAGGTCATGGGATGGAGCCATGGGAGGCTTATCAAGGGACACTGGAGGGGCGTGGCTGCCCACCATTGCACACACCCCTGAGGTAGGCATGGGGGGAATGTGGCCACCAGATTTGTGCATGGGGTGTAGGTAGGCTGGTGACTATACTCTGCACCCTGCTGCCACTGCCTTAGGAGTGACGCGTGACACCATGTGCCTCCTGCATGCTGGCCACACAACATCCCCTGCCTGCTCAGCAGCAGGAGTCACAGCATGATGCCATGCACAGCTTCTGAGGCAATGGCAGTGGGGTGCAGAGCCCAGCATGCAGTGGGCAGCCCACCCTTCAGGCCTGCCTGCCCTATCTCCCTGGCAGGGCCAGCACAGAATGACAAAGCCCTTACTACCACCCAGGCCCTTCCCAGGACAGCCTGGACCTTTCCAGGCATGAAGTTGGGGGGGACTCCCACTGCTGAACGCACCCCAGGGGAGGCATGGGGGCTATGTGCCCCCTGGATTTGAGTGTGGGGCAGAGGGGAGCTTCCTGTTGTGTGCTGGGCTCTGCACCCTGAATCCACTGCCTTTGGAGCCATGCATAACACCATGCTGTGCATCCTGCCACTGAGTGGGCAGAGGACACCGCAGCCAGCATGTGGGAGGTATATGGTGTTGCATGTGGTTCCCAAGGCAATGGCAGTGGGGCGCAGAGCCCAGCATGCAGCAGGCAACCCACCTCTGCTCTGCACAGAAATCTGGGAGGCACATGCCCCCCTTGCCTCCCCCAGGGTGTGTACAGTGGTGGGAGTTCCCATGCAACTCTGGATGAGCCACCCAGGGCTCCAACTGTCCCACTACTTGTCCCAGGGCCCCACTGATCCCAGTCCCTGCCCCCACCCCAGTCTCTCCCTCACTGTGGCAGCCTCAATCTACCCTGCCTGTTCCCTCCCTTACGCCACTTCCCCCCAACACACTTACCTGCAGGTCGCTGCTCTGCACATGGCCAAGCTACATTCCTGGCCACCTGTAGCAGGCTGTGGCTGGGTGTCTGTGTCTGTGCATGCCCCTCCCCCCCAGCCTTCCACTGCCTATGTGTGTACAGCTCACAGGTTGTCTGTGTACCACTGCTGGTACATGTACCACAGTTTGGGAATGGCAGGTCTGGGGAATAGGCAGGCCTTTATAATATATATAAGCCCTAGGAATTTTGTTTATTTCATTATTGTTATATATACATCTGAACTGCAAAACTGGTATCTGGACCTTCAGCCCCTTCCATTTCCATCCTGGGATTTGGGGTAACTAGAGTTTATTTTTACTATCTCATAAACATAGGAATTAACTGAGAAATTCACACCCAGCTCTGATCAGATTCTGAACCCTCAACATTGGAGATGTTTAGTTAGGGGTTTGATTTGGATCCATCTCTTTCTGGTGTATGCTATAAATATGAAAATCATTCAGAACAAGGCTCAAAATCCAGTGTTAACAGAATCCCTTCTATTTCAACTTAAATGTAATCTGTTTGCTGTAGGTTATTCTCTTTGAAAGAGCATGAATTGCACTTCTGTACTATGTTGTTAGTATAAAGTGCCATGGGCTGTTTATTGTGAAAAGCATTCAGCATGATTCTGTTTTTTAATACAAGCACAACAAATAGCTCCTATTTTTTTCCTTTTGTTTTGTATTCAGGATTTAGTATTCTTTTGTCCATGTGTTACAAAACAATTACATTTATTTCCTGCAATACAAGAAAGCATGGAGACTGCAGATCTCATTTTCTGTAGTGGCCTAGAACAGAGTTTGAGTTACAGCAGTTCATAAATGACTTCATTTATATTTTATACCCTTATATTGAAAGGATCCAGCAACTTCTATGGGGAAAGGTTAGAAAACAGTCTCAGATGCCTTACAAGCCTGTTACATTATCAGCTATGTGACTCAATGTCATAACAAGAAGCTGACAATTCTCCATAAGAACACTCTCATAGTATTTATTTGTAAAGGTACCTTCATTGCATTGTAGATTTCAAGAGTCCAATAATACTTTTCTGGAGTCCAGAATCCATAACCAATGATTTTCATAGAAACAGAAAGTAGAAAATGAATTATATGAAATGAAAGTTGTTGGGCTTGTTCCATTTGGCTATAATCAATAGTACGAAATGAATATAATTCTTGGTATTTTTTAACATAAAAGAGCATGCATATAAGGTACTGTTAGCAATGTATAGAACTCCTTTTCACTTTAATAAAAAATGTATGCAGAATGTGAGCTAAAACTTCTTTCCTATTTTTCCCCAACTCAAATTCAAACTTGTATTCAAAATTTAGGGGAGGGAGGGATACCTAGGCAAAATAAAAACATCCTTTTGCCAAGATTTTGATTAAAAAAGGAACTGTATATCATTTTTGAGACAACATTCTGAGGAGAACAAAACAAAAGATTGCTAAGCCATGTCTAAAGAGAGCTGGTCATATTAATCAATCATTCATGCCAAATAAATTATGTGAGAAGTTTCATTTTCTTTTTCTTCTTGTGAATCGTCTCAATAGCGATCCTGACTATCTACATAGCTGTACTGCTTAGTCACAAGTAACTACCAGTGAAGATATTTAGATCCATATGTAGCTCAGTTGGCCCTTAACTAGAAATATTTCAATCCATTTTCCAGGTCTTGAAGCAGGATGTCTGGAATACGGGCATACATTAAGGTAAGTGGGTCATCATCATCAAAGAACAGTGGCCTAGGTATTTGTCTGAGCATTTTACAGTTACAAATATTAAGAAATCCAGGAAGATAATAAATAAAACACCATCTAAATTTAGGATTTGAGTCATGCATCTCAAATATTGACTGTAAAAATTAATATTTGCTACAGACTGTTCTGAACTGCTCTGGAACTGAAGAGGAAAGGTACTCATCTGGTTAAGGCAGTGGCCTGGAACTCAGGAGATTGGGTTTAATTTGCATATCTACCATAGATTTCTTGGATGATCATCAGCAATTACTTGGTACCTCTTTTTCCATAGCTCCTGTAATATGGAGATGAGAATGTGCTGGTATGCACTCTTCCCCGCTTTTTCCACCCCATGTCTTGCTTATTTGCACTTTCGGATCTTCAGAACAAGAACTACTTCTTTCTATGTGTAGGCATGGTGACTAGGGCAATGGGACCCTGATCTTGATTGAGACTTTTAGTGCTACAAGAATACAAAACTTTAAGAACATCCAAGAAAAAAGTTAAATTTAAAATAAGGAACAAATCGATAAATATCACTATTTGCAGAACATTTATGAGGACAAGAATGCTCCACATGATGGATACATATTGTAGCCACGTTGGTCTAAGAAATAGAGACAAACAACATTATTGGGTTACATGCAATATCTTTTATTAGACCAACTAAATAATAGCATAAAAATATTTGTTTGTAAGTTTTAAGTTTCAAACTTTTTTTTTTGCACTGAGTAATATGATACCACAAACAGTGAAGAGAGAAAGGGGAGTTTTATCCATAGACATCAGAGAAAATACCATCAGAGAAAATATCCTCCAAGACTAAACTGGAAAGGTATTTTTAAGGCTCAGTGTGAAAGATACACAATGAAAACTGTAGCAACTCAGTTTATCCTCCTTGAAATACTGAGAATATTGTTTAACTATGCTTTAGTTTATTCTACATTAAGCCTATCCTCCAGCAAAATATTTGGTGAATCTTATTTCTATTGTTCTATTTTTGGATGTCCATTTTAATTATAAAGTAATTTTCCAGCTGTTTTTTGTTTTCAGTTGTGTTTTACTTAGGTTGAACAGGGTGAAAACTCTTGACTAATCTCCTGTGGCCATTTAATAAGGAAGATCTTTGTGACTGCTGTCATGAGGCTAGTCATAAGTTAAGGAATGAAAGCAAATACCTGCTTCAAAACTGTATCTTATCTGAAGGTTAAAAAAGTCAATGCTTGCTCCATAAACTTTGCCATGACACGTGCTGGGATGAAGACACATATGGCAGCTTTAACTACTGGTGTGCACTCTTCCCCCTTTTCATTTTTGCTAAATATTGCAATCACAATTCACAAGTGACACACTGACTATTCAGACAAAGCCACCCTTTGATCACATGGTGAGTTGTTTACCCCTGAATATGATTTATGTATATTCCAGGGTGTAAATCCCCTCCTAGCTGCAGTACCATCGGGGGGGGGGAGAGTTTGAAGTATGGTTGCCTGATTCCTAGAGACAGCTGATGTTCTTAGAGCCTTGCATTTTGTTTCTCTACACTTTATAAACTAGATTTCATATTTCTATACCTCTCTGAAGTTAGTTGGATCCACAGCAGTTGCCAAACCTGTCACTTTGAATGTTCAGCACTTCTGAAGCGAGACATTAAGGCAACTTTTGGTTCTGTGCCAAAGGGAGGTTTCCATTATTTAGAATGGGAATTGCAACTCCCTGGATAAATACAGAAATATCCAATGTGCTCTGGGGGTCCAGCTTAATGAACAAACATGTCTTAACTATCACCTCATTCAAAGCCTCCACCCATGTCCTGGGTTCTGCAACTTCTGACTGCCTCATCTGTTGCCTGCATACATTCCAGAGTTTGCACCTTCTTTCATCACATTCTGGATGCTTAGAATAGCAACCCAATTATTTTTCATAAATCCCAGATTCCTCCTTCTTCAAGAAACTCCTGAAGGCTCATCTGCTCTATGAAGCATTTGGTTGTAATGACACACATCATTGTATCCTTGTAGTGTACTATAGCATCATGCTTTGCCTTCAGTGTTCCTTTTTATGCACAGGAGGGGGCCAGATTTTCATAGACACTAGGGCTGGAAGGGACCTCAGAAGATCATCGAGCCCAGCCCCCTGCCCCAGGGGCAGGAAGTCAGCTGGGGTCATAGGATCCTAGCGAGATAAACAACCAAATGTCTCTTGAAGGCATTCAAAGTGGGTGCTTGAACCACCTCTGGCAGCAGTCTATTCCAGACTTTGGGAGCTCAGACAGCAAAGAAGTTCTTCCTTATGTCCAGCCTGAAACGGTCACGGGGGAGTTTGTAACTGTTCAACTTTGTCATCCCTTGGGGTCCTCTGGTGAACCAATGTTCCCCCAGATCGTGGTGAGCACCCCTGATGAACTTATAGGTGGCCACCAGATCACCCCGAGCCTGCGCTTTTCCAGGCTGAAGAGTCCCATGGCTCTCAGCTTCTCTTTATAAGGTCTGCTTTCCTGATCTCTGATCATGCACGTGGCTCTCCTCTGCACCCTCTCAAGCTTCTCCACATCCTTTTTGAATTTTGGAGCCCAAAACTGGACACAGTACTCCAGATGCGGCCTCACCGAGGCCAAGTACAAGGGGAGAATGACATCTTGGGATTTGCTTGAGAAGCATCTGTGAATGCAAGCCAGCGTTTTGCTTGCTTTACTAGCTGCAGCATCACATTGAAGGCTCATGTTCATAAATTTATGCTAATTTACACCAACTAATGATCCAGCCTAAAATTGTAGATTCCTTTGGAGATGACTTGTTGCTTTTTCAGCACTTTTCTGCTGTCACACCGTACCTTGTACAATAAAAGTGTTTATATTTCTAATGGTGGACTAGATTTTCAATTACTGGCTTTTGAATTTTTGGAAATTACAGGCACAAGCAATTGTTGTTGCTGTTCATATAATGTTTTGGTTTTGTTTGTATTTGCACCCCTAAATGAGGCATTTAGAAGTCTAAGTGTCCAGCAATGCCTGAAATTATTTGCACATGTAACTTTGTGAATACAAAACAACAAGCTGGAGTAAGGCAGATCAGAAATCTGACCTGAAAGTCCAACACAAAGTATCATTTTAAAGTCCCATTGCAATAGTGAAGAAGTTTACACTTTCTAAAATCAGTCAACAATATATATTTTTTTCCTTATTGTAACTTCCAAGTTTTCATAGCAATGTACAATTTAGTATTTGACATCTGGCTTCAATTCATGAGTACTGGGATTCCAAAGAATGATGCTTTCTACATCATATGAACTACAGCCACACTACCTCCCATACTCCAACACCTTTTACCACATTTCTCCTTAACATAGGTTTGATCAAACCTCTGGATGTTAAACAGACATTTTGCTTGACCTCCAGCCAAAAAAATAAAACTAACTGCAATGAGTTAAAGTACTTTATTTCCTTAGTAGACTACCCAATGCTTCAGGATTTAGATATTTGCAAGATTTGTCAGCAACACAATTCCTCCCAGTGTTATGTCCCATGACTCTTATCATACATGCAGCAATCCTTCTGCAACTCTTGTAGGTTTAAACCTTAAATGCTGACCATCGGATGGGGTGGGGGAGGGCAGGGAGGGAGGCAATGGGAAATCCTTCCTTTGCATTTTGAGGCCTTGATCCTGAATGTCTATTTATTGCTAGTAGCAAAGTAACCAGCTCATCTTGAAGGTGCCACCCTGGCCTACCTTCTGCTTGGAAAGAATGCAATCTTGTTGCATGCTAGCATAAGTGGGCCTATAGCTGCAAGTAACAGCAAAGCCTAAAACTAGTCATTTGCATTGATGCAACACAGTCTTGGGTGGCTAAAAAGAAGAGTGATGCCACTGAGGAAACAAGGATCTGAATGAAATCTCGTGTACATTCCTAAGACGTTTATCAAAATATTCTCTTTAGAGCAGGGCTAGCCAAACTTCAAGGCGTGGGTGCCACATGTGGCACGAGCAGCCTGTGTCTGTGACAAGTGGTATATTGGGGAGGAAGCAGGTAGCACAGCAGCATATAGGACAAGAAGCAGAAAGCAGCATCAAGGTGGGCAGGGGGAGAGGATCAGAGTGACACACAGGGAGGGTGTGACTTCACTTGTGGCATGCCTGCAAAAAAGTTGATCCCCACTGCTTTAGGCCATGCTGCTGCTATTAGCGAAGTGCAACTGGATGACAATACAGATTGAATTCCCTGCTTCCCCTTGCCTGTTTATCACTTTTTAAGTTATGTTATGGGTTTGACTGTACAAGATAAATGTTATTTGAAACCTGTGGGGAAAATAAAGTATCCTTTCCCCCATGACTGCTTGCTCCCTTTATAAGAGCCTCTTACTATTTATCCCCTGAGGGCCAGACTCTATTTTGCTTGTTAGGCTTGTAAGTACGGGTGGTATGGGTACTAAGGTGCATAGTTGACAGCCCAGAGGTCTGTCATAAATTTGAGGTCATAGCAGAAGTAATTACAGAGCAGCCCTGTCAGATTTCAATGAATCTGTGAATTCTGCTTCATACCTTGTCACAAGGATGGGAAAAGAAAGGAAGTCCTGTAACGGACTTAGTCAGCAAGTGCAAGTACACACTGCACAAGTCCCTGAAAATCCATTAACATATTTACTTTTGTAAAAACTGCCACCCTTAAGACTGAGTCACCAAAGAAAGAATAATAATAATTTAAAAAATTAGCAAGGAAAAGGAGGACTCATCTACCTTTAATATGATTACTGGTACTGCTGCCTTACTATAAATATCTCTCAATTCCTATTCTAGCCCAAAGGTTTGTTCCCCTTCTCAGGTACACATGTTCCTTCCCCATGCATGGCCAGTTTCCCGGCCAATGCACCAGTTGTCATGGGACAGGGTCCCTAGGATGGGCGTGATCTTCTAAGGCCCCTCGACCATGCCAATACAGCCCGCCAGGCACCCTCTATTCTCGTCTGGTCTTGATGTAAAAATGTAATGTAGAAAGGCTGCCTTCACATCTGGTCAGACATGGTCCTGAAGGACTTCCCTGGACCCCATGGGTTCCCAGCCTTATGGGTTATATGTGTGGCTCCAACCACCCCTTTACTATGCCCCAAGCCTCGCAGATGACACTGGCATTGTCTTGCCTAGGCCTCATTATGATTCAGCCCCTTGTCCTTGCTGGGCTCTCCATAGCCCTGTCTCTGTGCCCCTCAGTGCTGCGCTCTTCGCAGCCCTGTCTCTGTGCCCTTCTCTGGCACTGGTGTCTGTGCACCCCAAATGCTATGCCCTCTCTGGTGCCAGGGTCCCTGCACTGCAGTGAGCCCCCAGTGAGGCCTCCTCATTCCCCAGATAGCCTCACCCAAACCACCGGTGTTATAAAACAACCAAACATAAGCCCCTGGGATATAACATAACGCAAGATACATAAGGTGTGCTCGGCCCCTTTACATAGCCTGGAGCAGAATTTAGGCTTCTTCCCTTCACTTGCTGTAGGAGGGCTCCTTCTCCCTTGGCTGCCAGCAGAGGACTGAACTCCCTAGTCCACATCCTGGGGTTTATATGGGCCCAGGACCCTGCCCCTTCCAGCCAGCTGACCAGTTGCAGGTGCAGGTTTATTTCCTCATTAGCTAGCTGCCATGGTGACCTGCACCTGGGCTCCTGTCTGGCTTTTTGGGCTTTCCCCAGGCAGCTTCTGCTATTCCAGGAGCAAGCACCTAAGTGCCCTGTGACAGATGCTATAATTTATTCATAGAATCATAGTGTTAGATGGGACCTCACTGGTCTTCGAGTCTAAGCTCATCCAATAAAGATGCAAGTACAAGGTTTCCATATACTTTACATCAATAATTTAATGTTATGGTTTTCCAAAATAAAACCTATGAAAACTGTCCTTAACTGGCATGAAATATAACATGCACTAGTATTTCTTCACACACATACAAAGAGGAAATGTTTTTGAGGTGCACTCGATAGGTCTAGTAAAACATGATTCTACTACAGTATTAAATTGAGGTCATTATCTGAGTTTTAATCCCTATTCCTACTTTCAAACCACTCACAACACCCCCCTCCCCTCCCTGCTCCAGAGTAAGGTATGGAGATTTGTTAAGGTCAATTTAGCATGCCAGGCAGGGGTTTGGATTAGAGCTCAGGCTCTGTTTTAATTTGAGCCAAAACCTGCTCCATTGTCAGTGAAGATTCTGGCTAAATCATTTGAGAGTTCATAGTTCTCCAATGTCTTCTCACAGTTTCTCCCAAAAGAGAAAGAATTTGTCCTGTAGTTAACACAGTTGAGTGGGAGAAAAAAAATGCCAGAATTTCAACACACAGAATTATGATGTATGCTCCTGACATACTGATATAAGATAAAATCAGTAAGGATAAAATAATGCAGGTGGTTCTCTGCTGTGGGAACAGTCCCACTTGACCGAAGTTAACTTGGGTACTTAGAGTTAGGTACTGTACCAGTCATGTAGTATACCTGGACAATGAAGTCAAACCTGTCTGAGGCAGCTGAAACATGCTACAAGCTAAACCACCTGTGAAACAACAGTATTTTATGCAACAAAATGTTACTTTACTTCCTAGACAAACTCCCATAAAAAATAAGAGAAATTATCTTAGGTTCTCTCTTTCTTGTTTTGTTTATTCTAATTTGAGGGCTGTTCTTGTAGGATGAAATTCAACCCTGTGTAACAGGTTAGCCCAAAGTTTACTTAAGCCCTCAAATTTTCCTTAAGTGGATTTAATTAAGTGGTGTATAGTTCTTTGTCAGAGCTCTGTATATGATGAATTTCACCAAGAAGGAACATTGATTTAAGGTGGGTATTAAATGGCACTGGAAAGAGCCATAATATCAACAATCAGTGGGGAGCTCTTCTGGAATAATACACCCATCACAATCAATGCTGACTGTCTAAATAAAATGTCAGCAGCAATTTCTTGTTATTTACAATTGAGTTCTTGTTCATTCTGTCAATACAGGAAAGTACTTGATACACCCACAAACAGCACCACAGCTTTCCTTTTGTTCTCACAGCTGTTCAGTCAGTAACATTTTTTGAAACACCTGTTTGGTATAAGATTATTGACCTCTAACGAGTACCATCACTTTAGGCAGAATTCCTTGAATTTACACATGTGTAGTTAGCAGCTGGGGAAGGATATATGGGTTTATCTAGGAATCTTGCAGGTGACTCATGATCTAAAGATGGTACCATATATTTGGTGTGGGTCAGTCCACTTTCTTGTTCATAGGTATCCATCGCACAAAATCTACTTCAACTGGTAATCTTCAATACAGAGAGGAAGGGCTGAGTGAATTCAGAAAATAAAATCCCCACTCACACCTAGGGCTAAGCCATTAAGGTAGTCATATGGTTATTCATAGATTCATAGAATGTAGGCTGGAAGGGACTTTGGAAGATCATTGGGTCCAGCCCCCCCTGCAAGCAGGAAAGACAACTGGGGTCAAGTGACCCCAGCAAGGTGACTGTCCAGTCTCCTCTTGAAGATTTCCAAGATAGCCAATTGCACCACCTCTGATGGGAGCTTATTCTAGCTATGGAAGAGCTGGCAGAGAGACCCTAGGTGTGAAGAAGTTTTTCCCAATGTGGAGCCTGAAATGATCTTCCAGGAGTTTGTGACTATTGCTCCTTGTGCCCTGGTGAACAGTTGTTCACTGGGTCCTTGATGTACTCCTCTAGTGTAGCGGTAAACTACTACCAAGTCCCTTCCCAGTCTTCTCTTCTTCAGGCTGAAGAGTCCCAGATCCCTCAGCCTTACCTCATATGGGTGGCCATACGAGTCTCTGATTATACACGTGGCCCTTCTCTGAACTCTCTTGAGCTTTTTCATATCCTTGTTGAAGTGCAGCGACCAGAACTTGATGCAGTACTCCATATGCGGTCACACCAGTGCTGAGTAGACTGGAAGAATCACTTCCTTGGTTTTGCTGGAGATGCATCGATGGATGCATGCCAGAGTATTATTTGCCTTGCTGGCTACAGCATCACACTGCAAGCTCATATTCATACTGTGGTCAGTTATTAGCCCCCAGGTCTTCTTAATTCGTAGTGCTGGTCAGATTGGCATTGCAAAACCTGTAGGTATGCAAGGGGTTGTTTGTCCTCAGGTGAAGCAGTTTACATTTCTCAGTGTTAAATGTCATCTGGTTCTTATCTGCCTAACTTGCTAGTGTGTCTAGGTCTGGCTGTATCTGCAGTCTATTTTCAAGTGTGATCATGTCTCCCCATAACTTGGTGTCATCTGTGAATTTGGCCAGCAAACTCTCCACTCCCACATCCAAATCATTGATGAAGCTGTTAAAAAGCATTGGACCAAACACTGACCCTTGAAGGACACCACTGGCCACTTCTTGCCAGGATGACACAGATCTGTTCATTAGAACTCTCTGGGTCCTACGCCATAGCCAGCTTCCTACCCACCTAACTGACTCACAGTTAAGCCCACAATCCTCCAATTTTCTCCTGAGAACATCGTGGAATACGTGATCAAAAGCTTTTTGGAAGTCAAAGTACACAATGTCAGCTTCCTCTCTCTTGTCCAGGTGGTGAGTTACCTGATCATAAAAAGACATGAGGTTGGTAAGACAAGTTGTTCAGAGTCCTACCTTCTGCAACCCTATCGCATATCTCCTTGGTGAATTTTTCCAGTTAGGCTAACTGGCATATAGTTACCTGGGTCTTCCGTCTTACCCTTCTTGAAGATGGACACAACATTGGCCCTCTTCCAGTCCTCAGGGACCTCTCTGGAGCACCATGAGTTTTGGAAGAGCTTTGCCAGGGGTTCCCGGATGACTTTGGCCAGCTCCTTCAGCACCCTTGGATGAAGTTTATCTGGGCCTGCTGATTTATATATGTCTATTTTTTTTAATTGCTCACAGACTAGTTCTATGGCAATATTGGAGGCAATATTGGTCACTCCTACCCTGCTCCTTCTGTACTCTATCTGGCATGTTTTTCCCCTTGGCCCTGTGAAAGGCTGAAGCAAAATAGTCATTCAGGAGTTCAGTTTTCTCCTGAGTGCTGGTAACCAGCTGTCCTGAGTTGTTGAGCAGTGGCCCCACACTCCCATTTGTTTTCCTCCTGTTCCTTGCATACCTAAAGAAAGAATTCTTGTTGTCTTTGATCTCCATTGCTAATTTTAGTTCAGTTGCTGCTTTAGCCCTTCTAATCTGTGCCCTACAAGTGTGGGCCAGTGTAGCACATGTTTCAAGTAAGTGTATATAGAGTTTTCCATGCCATAAGTTGTACCAGCTATGTCACAGGACATAGCTATCATGTGATAGTGAGTCTCACCTGTCATAATTCATAACCATCTGCTTTTTTAGGAAAGAAGGTGAAGGAAATATAATTGTTCTCTTGAGAAACTGTCATCCTAATCTGTCCATCCAGTTTTATGAAGATAAAATTCAGAATATGATCCAATTGTTTCTGTTAAAATGGCCTTTAACGGTGGATTAAAACAGACTCAGTCATTGAACTACCTCTGTGACTCCCACAGGGAAACCCAGAACAATCATGATTCTTGGATCCCAGGATGGTTATATTTAGTACTGAAGCAGAATTTAATAAAGGGATTAAACAGCAGCATGGACGAGATCCTGGACTCCAGAAGAGGGAATATATTTAATAAGCTGTAGAGTGGAGTTCAATAGGAAATATGTGCCTTTACTGTTGAGCTAAAATCTACCCCTGATCAGAAATATAACTTTCATAGATCAGAGTAGATGCAAGATAAATTAGCATGTGGAACTATAAGGTGTGTTGTGTTGAACTACCAAAAAAGACATACAAATGAGTTTAAATACAGAAGAAATGTATATAATACATATGATTAAATGCAGACATATTTCTTATGATCCTAATAAATGTGCAGCAACCTGTGAAGCTGTGAATTCATTAGGTGGCAGACTTCCTCCAGAAAGTCTCTTTTGGGACTGCAGTGAAATAGGTGAAATACCCTAGGCTCTGCACTAATGGACATCAGAGATCCAAAATAGGGATATTCTCAAGGATAGCATTATGAACCACAGGGTCATGAGCAGATTTCAACCTGAACTCTTACATTTTTCCTCTTTTAGTTCAATTAGGTTATGCTTTTTTACTACTTATTCAATGCTTCTGTTCAGTATTGCTTTAATTGTGAGGGTGGCTGCATTCGAGTAGTGACTGAAGTGATTTGTTTATCTATGGCTGGTTGGTTTGTGACAAACAGGTATCCTAAGGCTGATCTAATCATTGGCCCGCCCACTTGTCTCAAGGCTAACCACCTACCTGCCTCTCCTGCCATGTCTTTGATGAAATCACACCCTTCCTTTGTTCTTCAAGGTGTGTTCCCCCTAGCCTTTCCCCACCCACGGGGTAACCCACATGGTAGTGGGGCAAAAAGGCTTTCTGGTGCCCTATACTCACTCTTCACTGGGGAGGCACAGGTATGGTATTTCCTGAGGACTGTCCTACCACCAGCAGGCCCATGACACTACTCAGCCCCAGGACAGTGTAGTTTTAAGTCATGCCCTAGGACCAGGAGTCTCCACCATCCCCACAGCTCCTGCTTTTACCTCCAAAATGTTATGTAAGCAGCAGCTCCAGCCAGGTTATGCTCTCTCTCCATCTGCTTGCAGCAAACTGTTGGCTCCACTGCTTAGGGCATGTTCTTAACCAAAACAGCTGGGCCGTATTCCCAATCAGGCAGTCATGTGCCTGATTGGGAGTGCAGCCACATGCATGCTGCTTTGCCCGTATCTATGCCCCTTTTAATGACAGGCACAAGTTGTGCCTTGTCACAGGTTTCATACATGTAATATAAGATCTGAAATTTAAAAGGATATTATCCCAAGCTGTTATTTTGCCTACTGAGAAGGACATGTGGAAATATAACTAACCAATTTGTGATTCCAATCAGTTTGTTAGATATCTATGCAACCCTATGCAAATATATTCACAATTATAGCAAAAAGGGATTGATAATAGGAAGTCAGACTTAAAAAATATACAATCAACATTTTCCAATGTACCTCCTAAAACTAGGTAACTAACACTGTTTTTTTTAGGTATTTAAATAATTGGTTTGTTTTTTTAAAGTTCTGAACACTCAAAATCCCAATAAAGTCAAACTGAGATCCAGGTTCTCAGCACCCATCAAAATAAAGCCACTTGGTCAAATAATTTGAAAGCAATTTAAGTTTGACCAAGTTTTGGTTGAGGTTTATTAAGCATGTAAGCACTGGATTCTGTGGGTATGTGAAGATGTTACATTTAGATGGACCTAACTAGGGTTAGATTGATCTAAATGCCAGTCTGTGAAGACATTCTGGGAAGTTAAATCAAGCAAAAAATGTGGTGGGCTCGATCTAAATTAGCTTACCTGAGGAGTTGAATTTAGACTAGGAAAGGGTTAGCCCAACTTAGTGAATGTCTGCACATGTTCAGAGCTCAGTCCCAGGACTGTGAAATCTCAGATGCTCACGCTATCCTTGAGCCCTTCCCGTTGCTCTCCAATCCCATCAAATTCCCCACAGACCTGCCAACTCCCTATCTGCAGACCTGCTAGCCCCCTTCCCACTCTGTCCCTCAGTCTTCTCCTCCCACCCTGAGTTACTTGCACTGGGTTTGTTGCACAGTTCCCAGAACTAGTGAACATTTACCCATGCTTCTTGCAATCTATTATCATACAGCTTAAAGCAAGCCATGTGATCATAGACTTAGTGTAGTGAATTTCTGCACAAACCCTTACATGCTGGCTTACCTTTATAAAAGTCCACTTGTAAATCTTTGGAGAGCCAAGGCCTAATTATTTTTAGGATCCTTTGCTTTGAAATGTTTACATGCCTTAATTAATTATTAGCATATGTATTATTTCTACAATATTCACAGCATGAGAGGTGCATGATAGACAAGTAAGAAGACACTACATCTGCTTAGCAGCTTAATAATTGAGGACTTTGATTCTGCAAATTGTTTTATGAATGGATGGGTACCTGCACACATAAATTAATTAATTATAGAGGAATCAGTTAGCAAAATGTATATTTAAACATTCTAAAACTTTTTGTAATAATAATAAAAAGACTTTTGTAAATTCTCTCCCTCTTTCTCTTTTCTCTGACAATCTTTAGTTCCTCTTCTACCTCAGGTCTTTGAAGTCTGGAAAAGAAAAAGTGTCTGGAGCTAGTGACTTGCCTTCTACTTTTCCCATGTTCAGTATTGTCTGAGTTATAAAGTGGTAAAAGTAATTATGTTGCCAGAAAGACAAAATAAGTCAAAATAATAACTGAACCTAAACATTTAAAGAGCTGGGCCCTTTTTCACAGGAGAATCAGCAACACACATGTACTGGGAGTAGGGGGGAGCTACCAAGCCTTTTTGTAGGGGGAAGAAAAGGTGGGCTAGGCTCTTCTATTGAGCAAATACCTCCTCAAACCCAAAGTATGGCCTCAGTAATCCATACCTACCTGCATGGCTGTACCTTCCTCACCATGGCACAGTGAACTGGACAATGCTCAAGGTTCTGTGTTCTAATCCTATTGAGGAGAAGGTGCATTACAATTGTTTATAATACACAGAGCGAGCTTTTTATGCTTTTGTTTTTTGAAAATAAACGTAGGAAATGATATATGGAACACAGACAGAAATGTTTTTAGACTATAAACTTTGTAATTCAAAAGTTAGAAACACTAGATTCTTGATTATTTATGCAACTATAATTCTCTCCCCTGCTGCCCTGTACATGAGCTTGAACTGTTCTTTCCACAGGATGTCTGCTTCATTTAGTGCACAGGTTGAATGAAGAAAGGGACAGAAATAAGTTTTCATGGGCAGTCATGAATCTTGTTTTTCCTGACTTCCTTTTACTTGAATTTGCAAACTCTGTTTTGTGTATGTGATAGATATGCATATGTAAGATATTTATATTGTTACGTAACAACATAGGACATTTGCCAGAAGAATGAAGCTTAATGTTTTTGTTAATTTTTTACTCAAGGCAGATTATGTTGATCCTGATTCTAAGTAAAGTCTATTTAAATTTACAGGGTGAGCTTACATTGCACAAAAATGCATTGTGATTGACGTATGACATTTCTCTTGTCCATCTTTATATCCAAAGGAAAATGTGACTTGTTCATGCAGTATCTTCTTCTTCCCAGAATAAGTTAACTATAAAGACTCCTTCCACCAGAGTCAAATACTTGGAAATTTTATTTGCAATCACTTTAAAATGACATCTTCTCTTTTTAATGGGAAGCAATAGCAGTAGAAATATTTTTGTTGGTTTTTTCCCCTCCAGTTAAATACATCTGGATTTCCATAATCCAGCTGATGATTTAACCATGGAACATGTTTTTTCTCAGTGAAATGATGTCTTCATTAATTAGATTAAGCCCTGTTTGTTTCAGTGAAATAACTGTACAAAAAGTGTCTCTAATTTGGACAACAGGAAAGGCATAGTGTAATGACAGTTCTACACACATTCACTTCTACTTTACCTTCATGTCTAAAAGGTTTGGGATCAAATAATTTCTAAGCCTTTTTTTAACATTTTAGGTTAACTTTTTTATTTTTTTTTACCTGATGAGATTTATAACTTAGTTTGCAGCTATTTAATGGTCACAGTACAATAGAGGAATGTTAGCAAGTTGCATCATTCATCCAAAGAGTGAAACAGAGAACCTGGGAAATAAAAAAGCAAAGGTAAAATGCTTCAGGGCAGCTTTGAAGCACATGTAAGGTAAGCATTTGCAGAGCCTGATTTTACAGTGCTTTGCACTTCAGCCAGATACAAACACTAACTTTTACCAGAATAAGTGATTGGAAACTGGTCTGTACCCATAATAGAACAGAAGTTTGGCATGCAAAACCTGTCTACACCCGTAACAGAACAGATGTTAAGCACACATAGACTGGTTTAAAAATGGCAGAACCCAGTCAAAAATTTGCTGCCCCCGCCACCAAAGGGCAGATGTGTTTTCTTTTTGCTACCCATCTAAACTACATGACTTACAGAAAACTGCATAACTTAGATTGATTCTGTCTCAGGCTTTTTACATTTCTGACCTAGACTTAGTGTCATCATGTATACCAGTTCCAAGCAGGTAGCAAATGCAGCCTGAGTGCCATTGCTTTACATCTTGTTTGTACGGATGTAAATGACTACCCAAAATGCAAGGTAATCAAGTGTCAAGTAACTCACAAGGACACCAGGTTGAATAGCACAGCACTTTTACTGATTGCATGGCCAGGAACAGACATTACATGTTTACTGGTATAAAGGATTGGAAACTAGTCTGTCTGTACCCATAACAGACAGAAGTTCAGCACACAAAACTGGTCTATACTCATAACAGAACAGAAGTTCGACATACACAGACTGGTATAAAAATGGCAGAACCCACTCTACACTTTACTTCCTGAGACAAAGCCCCTGAATGAAATATCAATTGAGTCACCTCTTCAGTATCTCAGTAAGTCTAAAGTACACTGCATTTGAAGGCTTAGTATAAGACAAAAATAGTCTTTGATTATGGTTCACAGTTATTCATTTAGCTTAAATATAAATATTATGTGAATATAAGATATGATCAAAAAGGGTGATCTTGCACATTGAGCAAGCATCCTCTTAGAACTAGCCAGTAAAAAATTCTAGACACAGATGTGTGCACAAAACCCCACACCCTTCTTATGCTGAAGGAAGGCACCACAGTTCACTTGGGATACAGAGCCCAGAATTCTTCTGAAACAAGGTTCATTGTTTTAATTTAAAACAGCATAAGGTAGTAGCAGTGCTAAGGATACCATATACCTAGACAGGAGGTCGGGGTCCCAACCCCTTATCAGCATCTGGGGATTCATTTAATAGGTTTGGACACCTTCAGGCTTAGAAAGCCACTGAGTGTGGCTTTTTGAATCACATTTATGTCTAAGTCCCATTTTAGGTTTCTAAGTCTCTTTTTGATATGGCCCATCGGCATCTAAGCATCTTTGAAGACTAGGCCTTGGGCACCAGGAGGAATATAACAATATCTAAATACCTTTAAAAACCTGGTCCCTGGCATGTTACTGCACAGGCATTAATATCTCCCATACTTGTTGCCTATATTTATGCTAGGAAACTGGGAGAGTTTAATTTAATCTGAGGGTGTTTCTGCACTGCAATCTTAGATGGCAGTTTGTGTATGGATAATCCAGTTAGTCTTAATTTGGTTACCTCAGTATTGAGAGAAATGAAGCATGGAAACCATGTGAACTTCAAACATCAAGCAAACACTCAGGGTTCCCAGTGATTAATATGGCCTTGGCTGAAGACTGTGTTGCCACAGTTTGAGTCCACCTATCTTGATTAGGGCTACCTTGGGTATTAGGCCTGTGTGAAGTGGATAGTATTCACTTTGGATTCAGATTTGGCTGATTTGGGGGACAGTGATTCAATTTGGTCATTTGAATCACTGTCCCAAATTGATTCTGCCAAATCTAATTTGGATATTCGTCCGCCGCTGAATCAGCCAAATCTCTGAATCAAACAGGCCCCATACCCCACCCACTTTCCCACCCCTGTCAATGGTTGCCCCACATGGCTCCAGAGTCCCGGCTCTTTAAAAAAAAAAAAAAGGGTGGCACTCATGTCCTGCTGCCAGTTGTGTGTGTGTGTGGGGGTGATCCCCACTGCCCCACACTGCCTCACACTGTTGTGGGGGATCTGCCACAAGCCACCATCCTCACCCACTCTCCCAACCCCCCCATGGCTGCCCTGCCTGGCCTCAGGGTCCTGGCTCCGTCACAAGCCCCCAGAAGCCCCAGCAGCCACTGCAGCAGCTGGTGAGTGTGGGGCTTTTTTTTAAAAAAAAGAATTGTGAGCTGGGACTGGGCAGGCAAGTCATGGGGAGAGGGGCTTGGAGAGTGGGTGGGGGATGGGGCTCATGGCAGAACCCCCCAACCAGCACAGGGAAGTGGGAGGCAGTGAGGATTGCCCGACTGGCAGGAGCCATTGAGTGTGAGGCTTTTTTTTTTTCAAGCACCAGGATGCTGGGGCCAGGTGGGGCAGCCATTGATGTGGGGGGTGTTCAGGGGCTGCGGAAGCAGGCAGGGGATGGGGCCTGGCGGGGGTCCCCCAATGGTCCCCTCCCCCCTCCTCTAGCATCCCCACCTGCCCCCTACTTATTGGCATGGAGTCCCAATTTAGCCATCTGTGGCAGAAAGTGGGGACTGCCCAAATCTCTGAAGCTCTCTGAATCTTTTCTGAATCAATTTGAAGATCTTTGAATTGATTTAGACCTTTTTATTGGTCTCCTGATTTGATCTGGGTTCAGAGATTCAGCCTCCAAATAGGGCCAAATCTCCTCCAAATTGAATGAGCACCTGAAGCTTCACACAGCCCTAGTATTTATGTGTGTGCTGCAATCACATCTTGTCACTGCAAAGTAAATATTGTTTTAGTGTCAGCTGGAATCAGATAAACTACATTTTTATTATATAGTTCAATGGAATTTTTTTAATTAGTTAATTTTGTGCATAAGAGAGAAGTACAATCAGAGTACCTGCTGAAGGAAATCAGAGTCAAGAGGACAATGATGTCCAAGAGGTCCGACATCAAGAGAATACCAAAAGAAAGCAAACATGATCTCATAACACAGAAAAGAGAAAAGAGACTGCAGGCCCAAGCAAAAATCTCTCTGTTTCTCTAATATTATTAAAACATTTAAAAGAGAATTTAGTACTTACTTGGTTAAATTATTTCCCTAGGCAATCAACCACTTTTGCTAAAAGGGATAGAGGCAGCTGCAGATGAATTGCATAGGAATGCTAACAGCGTTGATCATCAAGTTTATACAAGCATGGAGGCTTTCATATAGTCTTCCACAACAATTTTGCAAGCAAACTAAGGAAGTATGGGTTGGATGAATGGACTAGGTTGGATAAAAAAAAACTGGCTGGACAAATTGGAGGATTGAATTAAAAGAAATCCCATGAGATTCAATAAGGACAAGTGCAAAGTCCTGCACATAGGACAGAATAGAATTTGTTTTGCACTTAGGACAGAATCCCTTGCACCCAAACAGGCTGGGGACCTACTGGTTAAGCAACATCTCTGCAGAAAAGGTCCTGGGGCTTACAGTGGATAATAAGCTGAATATGAGCCAATAGTGTGACCTTGTTGCAAAGAAGGCTAGCAGCATACTAGGCTGCATTAGTAGGAGCATAGCCAGCATATTGAGGGAATTTCTTACTCCCCTCATATTTGGCACTGATGAGGTGAGTCTAGAGTACTGAGTCCAGTTTTGGGTGCTCCACTATAGAAAGGATGATAACAAATTGGAGAAAGGCCAGTGGATGGTGGCAAAAATGGTGATTGAGGTGAGGTACATGACTTATGAGGTGAGGCTGAGGTAAGTGGGCTTATTTAGAGAAGAGAAGACTGAAGGGGGATTTAATAGGAGCCTTCAGCTACCTGAAGGGTGGTTCCAGAAAGGATGGAGCTAGCTGTTCTCAGTGGCAGACAACCGAACAAAGTCTCAAGTTGCAGCATGGGAAGTTTAGATTAGATATTAGGAAATACATTCTCATGAGGAGGGTAGTAAAGCACTGGTACATATTACCCAGAGATATTGTGAAATGTTACTCAGAGATGTTGAAAGACCCAGCTAAACAAAGCTTTAGCTGGGGTGATCTAGTTGGGGATGGTCCTGCATTGAGTAGGGGTTTGGACAGATTAGGGTTCATCTCTGGGTATATTTGTGTTTCTAGCAAAACATATCTGCTTGATTTCTGTTGCTGTTGGAGAAGAGAAAAGCATGTGCCTTTCCTATCTTGTAGAAAGAAGAGAAGATACCTATTAAATGTTAAGATGATCCATTTGGCACTTATATTGTGATCGTCTCCTTAGGGCTCATAGTTTTGGACAGACTGGAGAGAAACGCTAGGTTTCTGCCCTAAGAAGTTTATGATCTAAATAGAAGCATCTTCATTTGCCAGTCTGTACTTATTTTTTCTGTATTTTTTTCTCTCTTTGTCCTTCCTGTCTGTAGTGAAATAAAAGACCACTGTGTGAATGTCAATGTTTCAATAAAACACAGTCTTTCAAACCTACATGCTGGAGAAGTTTCAAAATTAGACATCACCAATTTACACATGTCCTCCCAGTGTTGTATAGGGAAGCTGCCTGCCTCAGTGTATTGAAACCTTGTTTATCGATGACTTATTATACATACAGGATATCCCAGGCTTCAGTATGAGAATCCAAATATATAAATTAAAAATGAGAGCTGTACACCTTCAGAAAATTCACTTTCTTTCCTTAGAGAGTCAAGACATTGTGGGTTCATGTTCTATTTTAAAACAGAAATGAAAGATGACTTGGATAAGTTGGTCCATCACTCTGAAGTATTAAAGGTCTAAATAACTGCTAAGTATTATTAATAACACTCAAATGCCAAGCTAGCCATGCAAAGATCATTGTGTAAGCTGTTACTGCACTTTCCAGTGTGCTGAAGTCACCAATAGCACTGTCCTAATAGCACCAATAATGACCTCAAAGTTTCAGGATAAGGCAGAGGTAGCAATGAACCATATGTACAGATTTGGAATTAATGATGATATTGCATCACATGTAGAATTTTTTCATTTGAGGATGATGAAGTGCTTAGAGCACCTTGCTGTACCCCTTTTGGGAAGATCTCCCAGTGTCAGAAAAACCCACTATATTGCAAATTCTCAGTGCAGCAAATGGGTGCAGGTGTGCAATGTACAGTTTGTGGCACCTCAACTACAATGGGATGTGCCCCATAAGTCTGTCTTAAACGAAGCAGACCAATATTAAAGCCAACATTCTGCTGTCGCATTAAGTAGGGCTCCTTTTCTCAATTATCTTATGGGAATATTTGCTTAGAATCTGACAAAAGCTCCCAAATCATTGGTCATTGGTTCTGAGTGACTTATACAAGGTTCAATCAAGCTTGGAATTGACTCAGCATGTCTTTATCTAAGCATTCGATCACATGGCTGTTATCATGCTGGGACACATTTCTGTGGCAAAGCTACTTTTCCTGCTATGCAGAAGCACTATTAGTTTCTATTAACTCCATCTTTAGTATAATCAGTATCAGCTTTGAGTTACTTTCTGCTCAGTTTTATCAATTAATATCAGGATATCAGGATAGATGCAATAGCAAAAGGCATGAGATTTAGCCCCATCTAGCTGAATGTGTTTTTAGGTAAATTTTAAAACAACTTTTAACTTTGTTTTCTCCACATTATTTTAGTTTTCTTTACTTCATTTCTCTGAATTTCTTAAATTCAACCAGAATGTTTAAAGAGTCAAAATATTATGAGGCTGTTCATGAGCTATTTCCAATACAATCAGCATTTCATAAATGTCACAAGAAAGTTTGTTCAGATTTATCAGACAATGGATTCAAATTTAGACTCTTATCTGAAACCCATAACTGCCTATTTCAAACTTGGCTTGGAGCAATGGTTATGAATGAGAGACTTCCACATTCCTACAGGGGTAACTGGAATTCATTTAAATATAGTCCATAAAAAATGAAATAAATGAAACCTGTCAGTTTTGATGTATTTGTCAGGCCTTGAGCAATTTACCAGTGGCACCTGTAGATGGTTGTACAGTCTCTTCATTTCTACTTTAAGGATGACTGGATCAGTTGGGCTGATAAAACTGATGTTCTACAAATACTGGTAGTTTGCTTTTTCTACTCTCTCATAAAATCTTAAGGTTGGAAGGGTCTTCTAGACAACCCTTTTGCATGAATACAGGAATGCTACTCCTAAATCATTTCTCTTCAGCCTTCTGAAAATCTCCAGTGAAGGAGATTCCACTCCCTTATGGTTTTAACAGTAAGGAAGTTTTTCTTGGCGCCTAATTTAATATGCTTTACTGCAATTTACATCCATTGCTTCACATCCTGCCTTCTGCAGCGTGAGAGGACAGATGTTCTCTGTCCTTTTGTGGCAGTCTTACATATTTGAAGACTTTTACTACACAAAATTGCCTTTTCTCCAAGATAAACATGCCTAGTTCTCTTAACCTCTCCCCATGCAACTTTGCTTTCTAACTCCTTTATCATTTTTGTTGCCCACCTCTGGACCCTCTCCAATTGTTGCACATCCCTAAAATATGGAGCCCACATATTCCGAAAGTACTCTACTTAAGGCGTAACCAGTGTCGGGTACACTGGAGCGATTGCCTCCTGTGTTTAGATTTAATACTTCTGTTGAGACAGCCTATAATTCTGTGATACACAAAAATACCTAGATCCTTCTCAAGAATGCTATCAACCAGCCAGTTACATACTATTCTATATTTGTGCTTTTGATTATTCTTTCTTTGGTGTAGTACCATAACATTTATCAGCATTGAATTTCATCCTATTGCTAGCCAGCTTTCCAGTATGTCAAGATCCTTCTACTCTTGTCTTCCAAAGTGTTTGCAATCCTTTCTAGTCTTATGTAATTTGAAAACTTGATTATAAGGCTCTCTATTCTAGCATCTAAGTTAGTAAATAACATGTTAAATAGTACCAGACCAAGGGCAGGCCTCTGTGGAAACCCACTTGAAACCTCCTGCCATTAAGACATTGATCTGTTTATAATTACCCGTTGCTTACCGTTATTGAGCCAATTATCTACCTTATAGTAATTGTATCTAGCCACAACGATTCTCTTTGAATCAATAGCTGTGATTGCACTGGCACGGTATTATTTACCAAATATGGTGTTAGAAATGTAATGTATTATATAACAAATGTATACATGATATATCAAAATGTCATGGTGACAACAACCGACTTAGTTCTGAGAACCTTCTTCTCCAAAAACACAGGGCCTTGCAGTTTTAGTGTAGAATAATCCTCCTTATCTGTAAATGCAGGGTTCAGAGGCATTTAAACTTGCACAGTAGTCAGCAGCCATTCTAGAAAGTTCCTTGCTACACAGCAGCAAAGCAACATCTAGTATTTTGGTGCAACTAAGTGGCTTATCGGAAAGTGACCTGTTGAGCATTTGTGTGGAATCTCAGCACTGCAAGCTTACCATAAAAACATAACATTGAGAGCCACACAACTGTATAGTTGGCCCTTATATTTTATATGATAGGCTGTGATTGACAGATTAGATATTTATATCTTGTATGCAGCTGCAGACCTATCATTCTGCCTGACTTTGGGCCATAGCAGGTAGGTGTCATTTGCACCTGCTCAGGTGTATTCAGGGCTGCGAATGCCTCTGAGGCAAGCTAATAGCCCCCAAATTAATCAGTTTAGGAAGGAATGTAGGGAGCGTAAAGTATTTGTTTTACTTGAATTACAAATAGACCAGCTGCATCAAGGGGACCCTTTGTTGTGCCAGGCAAGAAATATATTTAAAGCAGGAACTTGGTCCCTCATGGCTTGCGTTCCATGAGGACTGTTTGTTCTGAACATAACTTGGATTGGATCTAGAACCTGGACAGATTAAGATAGTGCTCACTCTCTCGAACCTACATATGATCTGATCAAAACTGGGACAAAAATGACCACTCGCTTGTACTGCTTGTGCATTAAATTTTTAATATTACACTCTAGTGCATCTGATGAAAACCAAAGGGACTGCAACCTGTTCACGCTGCTAAAAACAAAGTGAAACCTTCAAAATGCCCAGCTAGAGATAAGCTCTAAGAATGTCCAGATGTCCCTTTTTCAATAAATTACAAGCATGAGAACCCCTTTGCTTGAGTCATTGCAAAAGGCAGGTACATTTAGAGTAAAAATCCCTTCTTCTAGATAAAAAACCCAACAAAACAAAATCTGTTACTGGAAGTATGAACTAAACAGAAGGGAATTCCAGCCATGTCCATTAGCAGATAAGACACTATTAGGTGCTGTCATTGTTATTAATTTAACAAGTCTCAAACTTCAGAAAATGAGACATGCTGTAGGTTTTCTGTTTCTTTTCTTTTCTTTTTAAACCTGCAAATCTCACTCTGATAAAGAAAAAGGGTGTCAGGGAAAGGAAATACTCTGATACACTACTTTTGGTATCTGCCTTTGTTGAGGACTTTAAAATGACAAGTAGGTGCAGACCTCAAGAACTTCACAGTAATTGATCTGTCAAGCAATTAAAAGTGAGAGATCACTTTATCAACACAGGAACCCCAATGACAACAAAAATTATGAGATCTAAGGTATAACCAGAATAAGTCCCTGATGTAATTGCTATTCTAATAGGCAAAGCTTGTTTAAGGACAGAAGTATGCTCCTTGCTGTTTGAAGACTGGATGTGACGAGAACAAAAAATAAAATAAGAAATCTGTTAAATCTACCAAAAGTGGCAGATGGTTTGGGAATGAGCTAGAATCTTGCTTGGGGAGAAACTCTAAGCTGGAGAGTTTCCTCTGCATGCTGCTAGTAACTTGCATTTCAAGAGTTAGCATTATTTCTACCCTTGCTTATGTGCAGAACTTGCTCTGGGTCATTCATGTTCCTTTTTTGAAGTGATCTCATTTGATCTTACAAATCAAGCAGAAGCAAGCCCAGATAATGTGTGGTCATTTCAGGCAGCACTATTTTCCTACAATGGCCAATTTGATTCCAATATTATCTATTTCCCACCAGTATCAAAGGAAAATTATTATGGAAAGTTTAGATAGTTAAAAGAATATATTAGAAACCATTTTATATTGAAACATTGTGCATTTAGTAGCATTTGCACCTCATCAGTTTCATTGCTTGTTACCCACCCACTGTACAGTCTCATGAGCTATCATTATGATACCATTTTCATGAACTGCTTTAAGGGAGCTTACATGCAAGTTTTTTTTCCCCAGTTTCTGCTGGATGATGCTTAAATGTTATTGCAGCAACAAAGAAAACCAAACAGTAAACAGGCAGGTGTGTACATAGAACTAAACAGGAAGCAAAAGCAGAATTGGTAATCACCATATTTAGTAAGGTCCTTGAGAATCACAATCATAAAAGCTTGCCAACTTCAAATCTTAAAACAATGATGAGATTAGCTAAAGAATAATGATATTTAAAAACCTATTAAATTGGATTCATTTCATTTTTGGTGTTACAGAATTTAATAATCAGATTTATTTTTTTTAAATCTGGAAAACATGGGAAGCTAGCAATTTAAACAATTGAAAGAAAAGGGGAGAGAGAGAGCGAGAGAGATTCTCAGATATAATGACTTAATTTTAATACCTGGAACCTTAAGAATTTCCAGCTGCAGACTTTTAAAAATGTTAGGGTAGGAGAGAGACCTTTGCTGCTTTTGTAATCCTATAATAGGTACTTTTAGATATAGACGTATCTACCATATTTCTATATTTTTGGAAGATGCTAAGGATTTATATATTTGCAATAGTGCCTCAGAACACCAATCATGAATTAAGCCCCAGCGTGTGCTAGCCTCATATAAAGTTATAAATGCATATAAAAGATGAGATGTACCTAAATAGCTTCCGATCTAAATGTTCCAATGCAAAGTTAAATAACATATGTTACCTGAATATGTCCAGTATATTGCTGTGAACTTACATCAAATTTCCGCTTGTAAAAGCTCCTTTTATGATTCCTTTTGATAGATACTGAATGATAATACCTAGGTACACACAATGTACGTCAACTTGAAACAATATGTAGGCTATTCTAAAATGGAGGAAAAAAAATCAAACTATATACATTTTTTGTGGGTTTTGCCTACTTTCCCTTAAGGTTTATTTCAGGCTTTTATTGCTACTGCTTTGAACCTGCATCTCACAATGCAACTCACAATACCAGAAACCTAAAATTAATCATCTATATCAGCACAACACTGTGAAGGGAATTAATGATATATATTCCATTTGGTGATTGCTTTCCAATGCAGCAATTTGCCAGCTTTCCAAAGCACTTTTTTCCACTCTAGAGATCAGAGTCAATTAAACTGGACTTCCTGATATTATTGTAGTTATAATGGTAATACAGAGTGAGACCTTACAGACCATCTTGTTCAGGGTGAAGACCTTCCTGATTTCTGCCTGATTTCAGACTAACATGGCTAGCTACCTCTCTTTATAACTGTAATAATGCTCTTCCCTTTTCTTCCCTTCACTTTTCTTCTTCTTTAATAAGGCCCTATTTTCAACCTTGGTTTCCATAAAATATTGACAGAGGTATGCTTCATGGCATTTCGGAAAGGGCTCTCCAAACATTTAACCAGTGTTACGTTATTCTTTTGCTTTCTGGGCAAGTTCATTACTCAGTGTCATTATTCTCACAAACCCAACATATGGGCTACTGGAACTTTATTCTTTCTTTCTCCTGCTGAAGTGTGCTTTAGGTCTGTTCTTCCCAAACCAAAAAGCAGAAGCACTGAAAATCTTTCAGGAAATCCTGTTCTAGTGAGGTTTGGAGTCTCTTCATACAGCAGATCCAAGAGCTTTGAATAATCTTCTGATCAAATACAAAGTCAGAATACTTTGAAGTTCATCCATGCTAGTACCAAGGTTGCTGATCGGTGTATAATACTGTATTTTAATTTAGACTGGAAGATAGCAGAGTAGATTTTGAACCTCATACACTAAGTAAATCAGAGATGCATAAGCTTTCATAAGAAACAGCTTGCTTCATCAGAGGCTATGAAGGGATTACAGGAAGCTGAGATTCTAAATGGAAAACAGTTTTTAGGATACAAAGAATAGAGAAGTAGGAGGAGAAGAAGCAAACACTTCCGGGAAAGGCAAGGTAGGTAGAAGAGAGGTAAAGAAGTAGTTACCCACTGAGGGACATACAGGTTAGAAAAGCTAACCTAGGTAATAGGATAAGAGACCATAGTCTTGGTTTGGATCAGTGTTTCCCAACTAGTGTGCCACGGCATAACAGTGCGCTAGCAGAAATGAACAGGTGTGCTGTAGAATTTTGCTGTGGCAATGAGCTGTAATGAGCTCATAAGTATGGGGATGGGGAATGCCTTAATAGTTGCAGAAAAATGTTATTAATGTAAGTGTGCCTTGGGTTGGAAAAGGTTGGAATACACTGGAGACCATACAGAACAGTAGGTGGATGATCTACTGCTTTGCAATTTTTCCACTCGTTTGTTTTCGAAGTATTGTTTTCGAAGTAAAGCGACCAAAACGCTGGCTTGCATCCATAGATGCTTCTCGAGCAAATCCCGGGACGTCATTCTCCCGTTGTACTCGGCCTTGGTGAGGCCGCAGCTGGAGTACTGCATCCGGTTTTGGGCTCCACAATTCAAAAAGGATGTGGAGAAGCTTGAGAGAGTCCAGAGGAGAGCCACGCGCATGATCAGAGGTCAGGAAAACAGATCTTACGATGACAGGCTGAGAGCCATGGGACTCTTTAGCCTGGAAAAGCGCAGGCTCAGGGGTGCTCTGATGGCCACCTATAAGTTTCTCAGGGGTGCCCACCAGGATCTGGGGGAACGTTTGTTCACCAGAGCGCCCCAAGGGATGACGAGGTTGAATGGTCACAAACTCCTGCAAGACCATTTCAGGCTGGACATAAGGAAGAATTTCTTTACTGTCCGAGCCCCCAAAGTCTGGACCAGTCTGCCAGCGGAGGTGGTTCAAGCACCTACATTGAACACCTTCAAGAGTAAATTGGATGCTTATCTTGCTGGGATCCTATGACCCCAGCTGACTTCCTGCCCTTTGGGCAGGGGGCTGGACTCGATGATCTCCCGAGGTCCCTTCCAGCCCTGATGTCTATGAAATCTATGAAATCTATTGTTGCCTAAGAACTGCCACAGTGCTACAGCACACATGAAACATTGGTAGAGGAGCAGGTGAATGAATGTTGGATGTTATAATCCATGCTTTTTGGCTCATTTGCTGAGCGGATATAACTGGCATCTAGGTCCATCGCAAGGCTTGGTGTATTGGTTAGAACGGGAGTTAAATAGCCTGTTACTGGAGAGATGCTGCTTGAGGTTAGGGGACTGCTTGTAAGCCAGGAGCTTGAGATGGTCATCATTTTTCCAGGAGGAGTTGTAGGTTGTTAATGATGTGTCTAAAGCAGGAGTTGACAAACTGTAGTCCATACAGTCATTTGATTTGGCCGTAGACATGAGGCTTCAATGGCATTTGGAAATGGGGGCTTCATCAGCAGTTTCCTTTCCCTGCCTCTGTAGGGAGAAGTACCAGATGCAGGTGCTTTCACTGTGCTGCAACTGGGGTCCTGTCTGTCTGCCCACCTCTGACCTGATTTGGGTCAATCCAGCCCACTGCTTTAAAAGGTTGCCGCCTGCTGGTGTATGGTGTTTAAGCTGGGGGATGTAGGTGACAGCCAGTGGGACTCTATTGTCCTTGTCCTGGAGTTTGTCTTATAGCAGTTCAGAGCAGGGTCTGAGTCTGGCTCTGTTGATTTGAGTGGCAGTGGTTTTAGGGTTATAGTGTTACGTGTAGGAACCTTGTTCTTAAGGTGTGCATCCTGGTGAAAGGAGATATAGCTTCAGTGTAGAAGATGGCCACTCAGTTTTTCTTCCTTAAACTCATCAGCCTGGATAGACAGTGACATAACTCCAACTCCATTAAAATATTGCCTGCACAGTAAACCTTGCTCTGTAGCATATGCAGTGGTATTAATAAAGGTATTAATAAAGATATATTTGTGAACTGGTACTCAAATAAATTAACAATAGGAAATGTGTGTGTGTGTGTGTGTGTGTGTATATGAGGATTAGTCTTACTTAGTGAGCAGACTAGGTAATCATTTGCCATTTGGTACTCTGAGTGTACAAATGCTTAACACTTCATCTTTTTATCAAGAAGGATGAATGATGACTAGACAATAGACATTTTTTCCACACTTGAAGGATATTTTTATACATCCAGCACAGTTCAAATCTTAAACAGAATGCCTAGACCTTATACTGAGATCCAGAATCTTCTCCCATCAGACATTAGAGACTTTGAAAGTACAAGAGTAGATTTTTATTAATCAGACCCCAGCAAATGTTCACTCATTTAACCCATCATTAGACCAGTACATTTAAATTCAATTGCAATCTTTTAGTGTCTTGCTTGACGAAGTTTAGTCAGTGAAATAAAGCACACACAGATCAGACATAATGCTGGCTGGAATGAACAGGGCTGCTTCTGCAGAACTGTGCATAGCACTTGGCATGGAAATGAAAGAGAATTACAGTAGTCCTAGTATAGCTGCTAGCACTGCTTTTCCCCTTAATTAATTATACACACTCTATGATTCTTTAGGGACGTGCATGAAGGTCTTAAGACACAGATTAGTGGCTCTTGAATGTCCCTGAAAATGTTTCGTTTTGAATCACAGGAGACTACTTGAGTTCTACAATACTTCTATATTGATTCTGAGATGCTTAATTTGGAATCTGAGTTTTTTATCTAACACTACAAGTGCCTGCTTTTCAATGGTTTCATGACTCATATGTGCACCAATTCCCCACATGTCAACAAATAAAATGGCTAAATTTAGGCTGCTTCCTTTACATGTGTGGCAGGCTGGCCACTGCACACACCTCCAGTCTAACTTACTGGTTTAAGCCTGAATGGCTCAGGCTAATTGGTGGGGATATTTCCCTTCCCCACCAATCAGGAGGAGGCAGGAGGCACACTTGCTGACTCAGGGGTGAGGTGAAGAGGACCCGAGAGGGAAGTAACTCCTCAGGCTTTCCTAGGTCTGTTTTCAGTCTGGGGCAGAACCTCCAGAAAGGATAAAAGCCCATGTGCCCAGCATGTGCTCAGTTTTGACGAGGGATGATGAAGAAGGGCTGCAGAAGAGCTGGTGGAGCTGACCAGTGGGGCAGAGCAGTTGCCCCAGTAGTTCCCTGAAGATGCATCTGCCGAGCGGGAAACAGCAAGCGGCTGCTTTGCAGCTCCACTGTGGTGGGAGCCACACCACTGGTGCATGGATCAGTGCATGGGAGGTCAGGAGGAAGCTGATGGATCCCCGCAACTCCATAAGGCAGTGCAGGTTCCCATCCCTGTGAGAGGCAGGAGCCCTCTGGTGCACAGACTGGTACATGGGCCTGGATGGAGCTGAAGGGACCCCACGGCTGCACAAGGCAGCATGGGTCCCCCTCCTTGCATGAGGCAGGACCCCCTAGGTGCACAAACTGGTGCATGGAACCTGAGAGGGCTGACAGACCAGGTAGCAGCATGAGGCAGCTTGGGCCTTTCTGCAGCAAGTAACAGCAGGATGGAACAACCATCCTGCCAAGGGGGGAAGCCCTGTAGCCAGTCCACAGAGAAAAGAGAGATGAGCCAAGCCCACCAGAACTGTTGGGAGTCATGAGTTACCTGAAAAGGGGATTGCAGTCCCAAGGAGGGGAGGAGATGAGGATTTCCATAGGGAAGGAGGGGCCCACCCTTTTTGGTGATTGAAGGGAAGCCCCATGACAAGGCGAGGGAGGATGGCCCCTTTGTGGCAGAGGGAGTTAAGGGCCCCCATTTGTTGGAAGTAGCTTCACAGTCACTGGGCAATGCTAGTCATGTGGCCTAGAGGAGGGAGATAGTGTGTCTCTACCTGCTCTTTTCCCCTGGTATCAGTCCCTCTTTTGGGCACAATTGCTGTACCATTACTGTCGTCCCTGCTCCTTATAGCGTTGGGACCTTTGCTGTAAACTTGTGTACTTAGTGTTGTATTATGAAATGATTATGAGCTGCCTTATGAGTAGGCTAGTGATTCAGTTGCTTAAGGTCCTGATACAGCATCCCTTACTCAATATTTGCTTTCATTGAATTTGTTATGTTTATGTATTGAATCCTATTAATGTAATCTCACTTACGTATGTTTAGACTAGTGATTTATTCCTGGCGGGTTTCATCTCCTGACCTACTGTTTAACCTATGTTTTACTGTCAGGTGCCCCTTGCCTGCCACCTGGAGATCCTGCTGAGGGTAGGGGCTGTACACTGAGGTAGTCACTCTCCCACAGCACGCTCATACCCACTAACATCCCTTCGATAGAAGAAGAGGTGCTAGCCGCGTACCACCCGGGCTACATATGCGTAAATATTCATAATCCCATAAAACATTTTTTTGCTTTTTTAAAACTACTTGCCTGTGGTATTATGAGGATTACCTATCAATAAAAGAGACAAATTTGCAGCCCCACATAAGATCAGAAAAATACTTGATCCCAGACTAAAAAGGAAAATTAGTCTGTTGCACTTGGAAGTGTATGTCAGTCAAAGTGAGAGTGCTGAAACAAAAGTACTACAACCTTATCGAAATTAAGTAGTTTGGCCTTATTGTTAGAAATACTTAAGTAGTTTTTCATTAAAAATGACAAAATCATTAAGTTCTTGAAAAATGTTTTAGTTCTACTGAGTCAGCATTTTCTGAAAAACTCAGAATGTTTTTATTTCCTTCTAAATAATACTTATGAAACCTCATCAACATTTGTCTAGTATCTGACAAAAGCTCATCCTCTCTGAATTGGTTAGTCTCTAAGGGCATTTTTACACATGCATGCATCACAGCACTGCTGAAAAAATGGTGGCAGCGGGCTTTTGAACTTAAACCCCTTGGAGGTGCTTAGGTTCAAAAGTGCACCACTGCCATTTTCTGCATGCTGACATGCATTTCACTGCTTTTACAACTGCCTGCAGCACAGTGGCGTTCACCTCAGCTCACATCTGGAGCAGACTCAGTTAATCAAGCCTGCTCCAAAGTGGCAGATCTCTGGCACGTCACTGGGAAAAAAAAGGTGTATACACATCCTAAGGTGCCACTCTGCTCTACATCCTGCTTGACTTCAGACTAACCTAGCTAATCACTTCAATAATTGTCTAGCCACAATACTGCCCCCTAACAAATTCAGCCCAAATCATTATTTTTTTTAATGACAATAAATTGTCCTCCAATAGATGTGCCTACGCGTGCACTTATGCAGGCTTAAATTTACTGCACAGTAAGCAGGAGCAGGCTGGCATCTACATATGAAGGCACTAAAGTGCATTAACCCTGTGTGTGAACTGACTTGGAACTAAAGTTAGTCCCAAGTCAGTCCGCACGCACAGTGCTATGGTGTAGTAGGACATCTGTACATGCATTATGGTGCAGTAATTTATCAGGCACAGATTTGATACCTGCATGATGCAGCCGTGTTCACTATGCAGTATGGGTGTGCACATGTAGACACATGTCCTTACTGCACAGTAATTTTGGTTACTGTGCAGTAAATGGGCATGTGTAGATGCACCCATGCTCAAGAAAGAATGTATTACAATCTATAAAGTGCTCTGAGAACTCTGTAGAAAATGTGTGCAATAAATTATATCCCACAAGTGAGTAATTAAAAAGCAGTATATTTGTGTTTCTCATTCTCTGCTCATTTCTCTGTTTATGAGAAAGAACCCAGGTGATTTTACTTAGTATTAAATGTGATGTCACACCTTATTTAAGAAAGAGTAAGATGCATAATGCTTTAATCTTGCTTGGACGATGAAGAAAACTACAGGTATGTCAGCTGTGTAATTGCCATGTACATATCTAAGATGCGCATTTCAGTGTATTTAATAAATTATGTAATGGTTTTGACTTTTTTTCTGTTTATAACACCTTTCTGCAGACTTCTGAGGGATTTTAATAGCCAGTCAGTTGTTCCTGATCAGCGTTGCAGAGGACACACACACACACACACACACACACAGAGTACTACACACACACACACACACACACACAGTGTACTACACACACACACACAGAGTGTACTTTCTCTTGGAAAATGGTTTTACTCTTTTGTGTTGAAGCTCTCATAACCTGAAGCAATGGACAGAACATGATGTACCTGATGTTTTCTGAAACTTTTTTTTTTCATTTACACTCTGTTAAGATTGTGTGTAACCAAGTGGTTTATGTGTTTCCTGATGTGCAAATCCAGAGAGGAATTGTTAAAATCCCTGGCTATACAGCCTCAGATCCACAATCCCACTGAACAGTTGCTCTCTTTGTGTGTATGCCCACACACATAGACTATGCAAGATCATTTCTGAAATTCTTCCTCATGTGATAGCTCCATTGACTGTACATGGTCTCCATAGTCTCACCACAATGCACAAACTGAAAGTTAGTTTATCTGCTGCTTCCTATATCATTCTGCTTTCAAAAATTGAATAAGAAAGTTGAATTTTACCTCCTCTTCTTCCATTTTGGAAATAAAGTGCACAAAATATAATCATATTCACTTTCTAATTACTTGTTTGGGTTTTGGATTGGCCCTAATTGTTTTAGTCAGCAGTTAGGTAATAAGCTTAATGAACTTTTCTCTCTTTCTGCAGATTATAGGATCCAAAAGGTCACAGGTTTTATTTTTTTACTTTTAACCTGCATGATTTTTCCCTGTTCTACTCATCTTGTTGTTGAACAATAAAGTAGTCTCCAGCTGTATCCAGTAAAGAAATAGCCTTAAAAGGAATAATATGTGGTGCCTGTTTCTTTAGGAAATGCTGAACAAATTTAAAATAATGCAGCATTATTGAAGTGGCATCTACTCAAGAAGGTGTATTTCACAGAACTGGATAACAAGGTTACACACAGCTGTGGTGGCTGGCATTTTGATATTCACCATCTGTAGAACGGTACTTCATGTGTATCATGTATTTATTGTGCTGGAAATGAACATCAGCAATAAACTTTTATTTTTATGGCTGACTGAGAAATACTAAATCCTTCTCATTTTTCTTGTTCCTTTCCTTTCCTTAATAGAATACCTGCATTACTTTTACTTAAATTCAAGTAACAGAGAAAATAAAGGTCATATGAACAAGTGTTTATTGTCAAAAAAGACAAAGAAACAAGCTGCATTATGAATGGATAAAAAAATGTAGGGAATTGAATTTACTCCCAGTGAAGCCTATGGCAAAATTCTTGCTTTCTACAATGGTTTGGGTAAGTTCTTAGTTCTAGAAAAGTCAATGGGAAAACAAGTGTTGGGAATTGTGAATCTAAATTCTCTTTGGTGATAGTTTGTGCAAGTCACGGTTTATATCAAACAGTAGCAAAGAGCAGATTACAAAACAACACTAGTGTCAATTGGGAACCTTGGAAGACTTGATGAACCTTCAGCTCTCTTTTAAAAGCCACCCTTGCTATGACTCTTGAATAAATTAGATAAGTAAGGATATCTATGCATATCTATCTACCTGCATATACAGATGAATCTATATTCCTTTCCCAGGAACCCATCATCTGTCACTGGTTTTAAAAAAGAAAAAATAACTTCCTTTTCTTGTATGTACAATACTAGCACATGCTGAAGCCTGATTTTGCTTGAGACTACTATCATAGTATACATAAGCTATATGTTGAGCCTCTCTGGGAATGTGCATTTCTGCTTCCTTTTGTCTCTGACAACATAGCAAAACCTAATTGGCCTGCAAAAACAATAAGGGAAAAAGCAGATAATACACTAATTGCATGTGTAAGAAACCATTCTTGCATTTTCTAGGACATAAAGTACATGCTACTGATTGCATTAATGTGAAACAGTCTAAATTTGGGAAATAACTCACTATATTTCATGAACTGTTACAAGAAAGCAGTGTCTAAACCGGGATGAACATAGGATGCTTAATGTCATTGCAGATTCTTTTTCCCTTTATGAATTTTTCTTGAATTCAAATTTAAGGAATATTTGCAGAATCATTTGGAGGTATGGACAGATACTTCATACACTATAGCTATTTGTTACTATAAATATGTGCAGTTATTTATACAAGTGTACATTGTTTGTTAAAGGCTATCAGCATGTTAATATGGTAAAGACTGTGAGATTCAAGGCCCCAGGTATCTAGGTCTTTACTGAAAGCATGTTCTATGATTATTAAGTCTTCTGGTTCATTCAGGAAGTAAGAATCAGCTCTCGAGGACAGTAAGTTAAATAAACTCTTGAGCTCACTATATTGTTAAAAATAAATGGTAATTTTCTGATTCTTTTTTTGTTTATTTTCATTAAGACCAAAATATGAAAATTTATTACAGTAAACTTAATTTTCACTGAAAATATTTCCCAACATAAACATGGAATTTCTGGTCAAAATGATAATGCAAGAGACCCTGTATCTAGGCCAAAAATCTCCAGTAGCTTCATGATTAGGACATATGGAATACCCAAATTAATATTTTTGTTCTAAATCAGGCTATTCTGGAATATTTTTCTCTTTCTCTTCACATGTATGACTTTTTTTTAAGTTTTTGATTTTAGTCCTTCTTGCACGAAAAACAATTTTCAATACTTCAGATATTTTTGCAGATTAGAATTCTTGTTTTCTGACCATCCCTAAGAAGAATTTATATTTTTAGAACTTTGGTGCACACAATTAGTGCACATGTTTATACATTTATGCCTCATTTTCTGAAAACAAGGACTAAAAAAGGTTTAAATACAAAAATTATCAGATTGTTTAAAAGCTCACAGACTGTTTCTAAGCTGATGGATTTGGACACTTCTGAAATTCTGGATTTTATTAGATGCCTAAATGAGAGGGAAATTGTTTCAGAAAATTTCACTAAACTGTGTGTGATAGATAACCTCTTAAAAATCTAGTCTGATTGGCACAAAGTAGCATTTTTAACCACTGCCAGTATTTCTACAGTCATAGCAAATGACTAGGTCATGGATACCTGTCCTATAAGACTATGCTGTTAGTACATGCATTCTGGTGACTCTGAGGCTAGATACAGACATTACACATAAACTGGTATAAGTGTTTTAAAACTTAAACCTATAACAGAACAGAAGTTCAGTGCACATAGATTGGTTGAAAAATGGCAGAACCTGGTCTAAGATAGATCTAGATGAATGCACTTCAGATTGAATCAGTTTAGGTCAGACTGGTCTATCAAACTTCTACACCAGATCCCCTCCCAACTTACTTAGGTTGCTGTCTGCTGACATCCCATAGGCCTTTTCGGCACCCACCCTGCTAGCTCTCCCTTGCAGGGAGTCATGCTAGCACTTGTTAGGTGCTTGGCTGCTCTGAGCTATCACAGACCTTAGCCAGCACAGATACAGGCAGGTGGGACGGTTGGAGGAGGCGGGGAAGGGGAAGGAAAGGCAAAAAGGGGCATGATTCTTCCTTCTATGGAAAACTCCTTTTGCTGCTGCCTGGCACAAGCTTCCTGGGCTGCCCAGTGCATCTTGCTGCTGCTGCTGGTGCTGAACTCTGGCAAGACATACCAGGCAGTGTGCAATCCATAGAAGGAAGGATCAGGCCTCCTGGTTGCCACTGGTGCTGAGCCCTAACAGGCCTGATTCATGTTTCTGTGGAGCACTTCTGTCCCAGCTGCTTGGCACAAACCTACTGGGGTGCCTGGCACATCTTCCTGGCTGTAGCTGGTGCCAAGCTCTGGCAACATATGCCAGGCAGCTCAGGACACTTGCGTTGGGCAGTGGGAACAGGGACACTCCATAGAAGAAAGGATCATGTCCCCAGAGCCCAAGCTTTCCTTCTGTGGAGACAGATCTCCCCTGATTAGTTGTCAGGCATGTGCTTCCAATCCCCTGCACCCCTCCTTCCTCCACAGCCAACCCTAGGCTTCCAGGAGAACCCCGGAGGGGATCAATATGGCACACCAAGCAGCCTGGCTGACAACAGCAGAAGCTGGGGGGGAGGGCATGTGTCATGGAGATCCCCATTAGGGCTCTGCGGGAAGCCTAGACCTTGTCACAGGGAAGGGTCTGCAATGAAACCAGGGGGCTGGGGCATGTGTCAATCAGGAGTGGCACATGGACCCAACAGGGGAGGGTTCGCATGTGACAGCCAATCAGGAATGGCCCCTGCTTGGCAGCATGCGGCTGTTCTCAGCAATCTTTGGCAGGCCGGGAGGCATGAAGGATTGCCCCCCAGGTTCTGGCCTTGGCCAGTGCAAGGTATCTGTGTGCCCCTCCCACACCAAAGAGCAAACCTGTGTTTTGCTCACTCCCAATCCAATCTATGCAGCTTAGAGAAACCTGCATAGATTGGATCAATTCTGCCTCAAGCTTTTTAAATGTTCTGAACTTAGCCTTAGAGTGAGATATGAATTTCTTCATGGTATGAGAATTTCAGCCTCTCAAAAACCATTTTTTAGCTCTGTATCTTGGCCTTGTCTATGGAAGGTTGGAATGTCACCTCATTCTTATTTGAAAGATTCCTCTCTGCATACCCTTCATTATTTCACTATCTTTCCCAAACAGTATGCATCAACTCTTGCCACCACTCTTTGTTCCCCATTGGGATTAAACTGCTCAGCTCTGTGTCTTCAACACAACCCAGACTGGTCCAGTTTCCATGTGGGTGCCTAACAAGACCTAATCCCTCCCAAGCAAGAAGAAAACAGTGAAAGGGCAGGGAGAGAGGCCACCGGCAACTCCAGTTAAATCGTCTGCATTACATTTTTAAAAACATGAAGAGTGACTTGATTCAAGTGCAGAATGTGACATTAAAAAGCCGGTCTCAAAAAAGCTGGACTGCCTAGCTTGTCACTGACATTAATATCGGCACATTATTCTCAGCCCAGGCTCTGCTCTTGATAAAAGACTGTTATTTTTTTCAATGCGATGAATATTTTCTATCCAAGCTGTTGGATAAAAAAAGGGTTTTTTTAAGCTAGCAATGCCCTTGATAAAACCTCTTATTTTGTCAATATCCTTCTTCTCCCTCAACTTCCTGCTTGATAAGAAAACCATATTTCCTTCAAACCCAGAGAAAATGTTATTTTCAGCAACAGGACTTGCTTCTGCAAGTAGCACACTTTTTTTTCTTTTCTTTTCTTTTTCTTTTTTTTTTTTGGCAAAGCACTTCTTCATGTGAATGTAACTTTTTGTGAGCGGTCTCCGCCTGAGAACAGCTTTCTTTGACTGGTGTCCTGTTTTTGATATAAAAACAAAATGTCATTCATACTGAGTCTGATTTTGATAAGTCATCACCCTTGCCAAAATTCTTCCTGTTCCCAATAAGCCTGTCTTTGAGAAGTGATGATATATTAATTAGCAAGTGTACAATGTCCTAGGCTTCATTTTGCCTATGGGCTTGCAACATGATTAGTGTCAAAATAACTAAATTGCATCATGTTGGTTGTATTTATTTATTTATTTATTTATTTATGTAGGAATAATTAGAGATGTGACATTTCAGAAAGTTCTAAGGCCTGGCTTGGAAAAGCATCTCACAGTTACTGATGCTTCTCTGATGATATCCCTCATTCAAAATACTTTTTGAAGGGGAGACAAAGACTTTTTGGAACGTAATAGTGTTGAAAGACACAGGAGGTGGTAAGTGAACAGACAATGCATCCTAGTTAACAATGTGATACCAGCCAAAAGAGCTATGATTTGGGGCTGTGTAATCATAATATTTAGCATGCCATGTTTTTAAAGAGCTTGATTATGTGATAGCAGTGGTGCAAAACCCCTCTCTCAAGACATTTAAAAAAAGATTCAGCCAAACAGTAGCAAATGTACTATAAGAAACAACTGTATACTGGTAAGGGAATGGAATGCACAGGGTAACAAAATATGCTTTAAAAAAGTTCTATAGTGTCAGCCTGTGGCGAAGCCTGTGCTGAAGTCAGAATGGTCTGCTTCTGCCAGTTCTCTTGGGCTGTTATGTTACTTGAAGTGAGGAGAAGAATACCATGGAATCGGAATGCTGTACTAAATAGACATGAGCTCTTGGTGCACCTCAGATGTAGCCAACTGAAATAAATTTGTGCATTTTTGCCTTTACTATGTTGTTCGTTTTTAGTTGCATTTGAATCTCTGAACTGGTTTTATCATTTGACGTAATTGTGCAGGAAGGGGAATCAGCTGAATATTGTTTGGTGACAGTATGCAGGAGGCAGCGAGAAATGCTATTCTGCATTAAATGGTATCTTGCATACAGCTGTGAATAATTGTACCTATGCCAAACAGTCTGTAACGTTATCATTTGGGAAGGGGGATATTAGCCAGCATATATTTAGAACCATAACCCTTGGGAAAAGCAACTAGAGTCATGAAGAAGCTTTTTCAAAAGGTTTATCTTGCAGACTTGAGTCTCTCTATTTACCAGTTCTGGGCCCTAAAGATAGGAAGAACTAACCTTAGTTATAGCTGTTTAAACAGACTGCTGCATCCACTTTCAAGAATTATAAGTTTTTAACCTCATCCCATAATGATCACAACACAATGAACAAACGTTTACATAAGACTGAAATGAAGCCATGTTGGCTGAGGTTTCAATTGGCAGTTTATTTGCCTATTATGCAGCCAGAAAATACGTGGTAACTATGAGGGTTATGTGAAGCTTTGGTCTACAATTTGATTTAGAGAAGATTCAGCCTGATTTGGAGTCCAAATCTCCAAATCGAATCGGAAGAAGACAAAAACCCTCCGAATTGATTTGGAGGCTTGGAAGGCAGTCTTTCAGGGGACCAGAAAAACTGAGAAGAGGAAGGGGGAGCAGGGGAGGGGGAGAAGACTGACATCTCTAGCTGGTCAGTTACTGTGATCTTTCACAGTGCTCTTGGGGTTGGATGTAGAAACAGCATATAAGCCTCTGTCTGCAGGCTTTCTGTGCCTTTTGTGAGCTGTTTTTGTCTGAGAAACAGTTTGAAAGGTACTGGACTGGCTTGACTTCCTACCTACTCAGTGTCCTCGTACTTTTTGTTCTTGGAAAGGTTTGAATATAGCTTTCTAGCTAGAATCCCTCTACTTATCCCTATCCAATTCGTTTATTTCATTTTATATTTGTTCTTGGTTTTTTTCCCCAACACTTTTTAAAAAGAAAGATGTGTTTTCCCTGGCAGTGTGATCCGTCACTGTGCAGGGAAACACAAACATTACACACACTCACACACATAAATCTTAGAAGAATTCAGTTATTATTACAGGGGCGGGCAATTATTTCAGGCGGAGAGCTGCCTACCCAGTTTTGGAAAGCTGTTGAGGGCCTCATGGGTAGCCCTGCCCATTGACAGGCCATGCTAGGCAGGGGCTTCTGGCTGGCGGGGGGGGGGGGGTGGGCAGGCAGGAGCCCACCAGAGCTTCCCTTGGGTCCTACTGCCACTGGCTCCTGTCAACTTTGACAGGAACCAGGGACAGGTAAGTATTAATTTTCTAAATATTTTTAGGGACCCCATGGGCCAGATAGAATGGCTTAGTGGGCTAGATCTGGCCCCCGGGCCATATTTTGCCCACCCCTGTATTATTACAACAGAAAAGAAGTCATATATTCATAGAAGAGACTATATATAGTTATTAATATTATTAGTTATAGTTACATACAGACTAAAGACAACAAAGAAGTCAAACAGAGATTCAAATTAACACAACACAGAAGTCAGAGAGTCATAAAAGAAGAGATCAGATTATATGTAGTTATTATTAGTTATTGTAACGGTATGATTACAAACAACACAGAAGTCAGAGATTCAGATTAAACAGAACACAGAAGTCATAGAGTCATAAAAGAAGAAGAAGACATATTATTTTAGGTATGCACACAACAGTAAACACAACACAGAAGAAAAAGTGAGACACAGTCATACATCAGAGAACAAGGCATATATGATTAGTTAGTTACCCACAGAGACATATTTTTCATCACAGGAAAGATTAACGTGAAGCCTGCTGGAAAGGCAGGTGCCAGGTCTTCTGGCAGGGGAGGGAGAGGGGCTAGAAGGGGTAGGGGGAGAACTAGAGCTGCAAGTCCTCCCCCCCCCCCCCAAAAGACACATCTTCTTTCCTGGAAGTCATGAGTCTTCTGCTGCCACTGGAAGCAAAGAGATGGAGCAGTACTTGTCCCTGCACCTGCGCCACCTCTCCTAACTCCAGAAATAGGTACCAGCAGCAGAATGACAATTTCTTTCACCCCAATTTCATCTCCCAACATGAGCCTCCCACTGACAGAGGAGGAGCTGGAGCTGGAACCAGGGGACCTGAGCACCCTGACTCAAGCAATTCTGGGGACCAAGGGGGAAATCTGAGTTTGTGCTCCACAGCTCTCAAAGTTCCCCTAGACATAGGTCTCCTTGTCAGGATCACATGTCAGAGGAGATTGTGGAGGCAAGTGGCTCAGCTGATCCAGCTCCTCCTGCTGTTGTGCCTCTGCCTGCTGAGACGTAGGATAAGGCAGGATCCCCACCCTCAACCCAAAATCAGGGAAGTAGTATAGTAGGGATCATTTTGAGGTAGCAGATGCTCCCAAGTATGCTATCTGCCAGCACTGTTGAATGCAGATCAGCTGGGGCAAGAAGGTTAAACACTTCACCACCACAGTAATGCAGCTGCATCTGAGGAGGCAGCCACCCCTTGCCCTTCTTCTTCCTCAGCCTGGCACCAGTGAGAGCATGCCCAAAGGACATCTGACTCCCAGGGTACCTCCCCACTTTTACCTGCTCTGCTACATTCCCCTCCCCTCACTACCCCAACCTCCCTCACCCCCTGATGCCTCCATTTCCATTTTCACTTACTGGCTTTCTTGCCTGCATTGCATGCCAGGCCAGCCTCTAGCTTATTTACTATTCCTTACAGCACACACCAACTGCACGTGCTTCTTCAGCCTGACTAAGGGCTTTTCAACCCCAAAGCTTGCTAAGATACATTTCTCTAACTATTCAGTTGGTCTACTAAAAGATACCAGATTCATCCAAAGGACCTTGTTTGCCAGTGCAATGTCCTTAAACCAACACCCCTAGCACCTTACCGGAAGGAGGCAGGGCCCTGCGCACATCTATGCCCCAGGGAGATTTCTCTGGCAGGGAGATTTCTCTGGCAGCTGCTAGAGAAGAAGCTCCTGCAGGAAAGGAAGGAAAGGTTCTGTCACTGCTTGGCTGCCTGAGATGCTGCTGGTGGTACTGTGCTGCAGTGCACTGCTTATTACCTATTGCTATTTAAAGTGTTGGACCAGGCTGAGGCTGTAGGAGAGGAGGAGACCTCATTGCAGTGCACTACCATCCTGCATAGATTCCCCAGCACCAGTGAAGGCACACCTTAACACACAGTGTCTTCCATATCAGGAGTTTTGCTTGTCAGCAGCCTGTGGTGCAGTTTGCCTGAACCCCTGCACCCAACTCCTTGAAAGCTGGCAGGCTTCATGGCCTCATGCTCGGTTAGCATGACTGCAGTTTTGACCCTGCTGTGCCTTAACACAGACACGTGAAATGAGTTTTGCTTGTCAGCAGCTTTAAGTGCAGTTTCCCAGAAACCCCTATACCCATTTCTTTGAAACATATGCTTCAACATACATGCATTATGTGAGTTTTGCTTTCCATACTCTGAGGTGCAGTTTCCCAGAAACCCCAATACCTATCCTTTAAAGCTAGGCAGGCTTCATGCCCTCAGAAGGAGATGCCATCCTTGCCATTTTTATCCATATCAGCCAACACATGACAAAGTTATAGGTATTTCAGTGATTCCTCATGATAGCTTATGGCTGAATCGCCAAATCAGCACCAAATCTTTCTAAGCCAATTCAGCCAGATCAATTCAGGACAATGATCTGAATCTCTGAATTGAATCTTTGCCCTTCAAATTGGCCAAATACGAATTCAAATTGAATACTTCCATATTTGCACAGTCCTAGTAACTATCAAGTGTGTAATGTCTTGAATTCACATGTAAACTGATTGCTTGGCATCTTTATTTTGGGGATTCTCTCATTTGACTTTATGCGTACATGAAATGAAGACCCTGAATAAAACCCTGTTCAGTGGAAGGCAACAGGACTTTTACTATTCATTCTGGATTTATATTCGTATTCATTTTGCAACCAAAATAGAAGTTGTCCAGTCCCTCCATTAAGACCAAATGAAATTTCAGGACAGTGTGACAATGTTTAGAGTTCTTTGGTGGGGAAGCTGTTAAAGCAGCCTGCTATAATAAGGCATAAGATTGAGCCTTGGTCAAAAATACTTCCAAAGTCTGCTTGTGGTCACCCTTTTCTAAGAGATACATGACTGTTTGAACCAGATAACTCAACGCACTGAGATATGATGCTAGCCATATCACTCCTTTGTGAGTGCCATAACCATATGAGCTCAATGAGCCTGCTAGACTTAGGCTTTTTTTACAGGCATTCTGGAACATTTGCTTCTCTTTTATTTAACAGTTAGAACTGAAGTGTTAAGATCCACTTTCTAGGTTCCCACGGCATAGATAATTAATTCACTTCTGTAGCAAAGTGGGTTTTCCTCAGGCCAGCCATCTCCAGCCTTCCACTTGCCTCCAGGCATGCCACCCACCTCTCTATCCTGCCACAACTTGCTGGAAAATTAATAATTTGTTAAATAAGGTGGGAAGCTGCCCATTTCTTGCCCCAATGTGCCAGATTAGGGAACTCTAGGCAACAGCTCAGTGGCTGTGCTCCATTAGGGACACAGAATAGGATCTGGATTCTTACTTTCAGGCTCTCTACCCAATGGCTCATTAAAAAAGGCCAGAACCAAGGAACTGCCATGAAGTCCAGCCTGGGGTTCCCTGGACGACGGTGTGTCCAGCCCAAAGAGGCACCACTCCTCTGGAGCTGCACAACCACTTTGCACCTCTTGCATCAATGGAGCCAGCAATAACACCGGCTCCAGAAAGTAAGGACGCAGGGTGACTAACAGGTGCAGAGTTATTGTGGTGGGTGACTCCCTCCTTAGGGGGACTGAGGGACCGATCTGTTGCCCTGACCCCCTGGCCTGTAAGGTCTGCTGCCTGCCTGGAGCTCATGATTGGGATGTGATGGAGAGGATTCTCAAGCTCATCAGGCCCTCCAACCACCATCCAATGCTACTCATCCACGTGGGCACCAACGATACAGCACAGAGAAATCTAGGCCGGATCATTCATGACTACAGGACTCTGGGAGTGGGTCTTAAGGGTCTGAGGTTACAATACTTTTCTCTTCAATCCTCCCTGTCACAGGACTTGGGCTCCAGAGGGATAGGTGCATTGGCAAGGTGAATAGAAGACTCCGGTGATGGTGCCATTGTGAGGGCTTTGGCTTCCTCGACCATAGTCAGCACTTCAGAAGGAGCAAACTGTTGGGAAGGGATGGCCTTCACCTGACCTGGAAAGGTAAGAAGCTCTTCTCAGCCAGAATGGCTGACCTTCTCTACAGGACTTTAAACTGAGTCCACTGGGGGATGGGCAGTCTACTAACAGTTCTAACCCAGCTACATGACCAATAACTTGGGCAGCCCAAGGGAGACTGCCCAAGGAAAGGTTCTGCTAACCCTTCAGGTAAGCAATGGGCTTCTCATGGCTGACTTAACTGCCTGTACACAAATACAAGGAGCTTGGGAAATAAGCGTGAGGAACTGGCCCTTCTCCTATGTGACCTGGTAGGAATTATGGAGATGTGGTAGGACTCCACCTATGATTGGTCGGTGGCAATAGGGGGCTATAATCTGTATAGGAGAGATCGTGTCGGGAAGAGGGGCAGGGATGTAGTTCTCTACGTCAAGAATCAGCTCAAATCCCTGCAGATCAAGTTTCCAAACCAAGAAGGGCATTTTGAGACCCTCTGGGTCAAGATATGAGGAGAACATGGGGAGGATGACTTACTTCTAGGAGTAAAGGAGTATAGGAGTATAGACTTCTCCACCAAGAGGAAGACCTAGATCATGAATTCAATAGGGAACTGGTCATGGCCACATGCTCCCGATTCATGATCATCATGGGGGACTTCAACTTCCCTGACATCTCTTGGGACAAGCACATGGCCAAATCTGACAGGTCACATAGCTTCTTCACATGCATCGATGATCTCTACCTAACTCAGGAGGTCTATGGGCCAACTAGGGGTGAGGCATTGCTTGAGCTGGTCCTGGTCAATGGGGCAGACCTAGTGAGCAATCTGCAGATTGAGAGGAAGTGTGGTAACAATGACCATGAATTGGTCACCTTCTTAGTTCACCAACGAGCAGGCAAACCCAGCAGTAAAGCAGAAATCCTTAACTTTGGGAAGGCTGGCTTTTGCAAACTGAGAGAATCGATCAGTCAGGCAATTGCTATATCCCACCCAGAAAGGGGATTACACAAGGATTGGTTATTTCTTAAAAACATTAGCCTTTAAGCACAGGGCTAAGCCATACCATCTCATAAGAAATGCAGTCAATGGGCAAGAAAGCCCCCATGGCTGAATAAGGAACACTTGGACCTTATTAAGCTCAAAAGAGCACCCTACATCAGCTGGAAAACAGGAAGCATTACCAAAGAGGATTACTCCACACCTGTAGAGAGTGATCAAGGAAAGCCAAGGCACAAACTGAACTTAGGTTAGCTATGGGAATCCAGGACAAAAAAATGCCCTTCTTCAGATATGTGGGAAGCTGGAAAAAGAACAAAGATAGCATTGGGCCCCTGAGAGATCCAACGGGGCAACTGACATCTGATGCCCAACACAGGGCCAATCTCCTAAATGACTTTTATGCATCAGTTTGTCACCTGTGTTACCTCTCAGCTCTGTGTTCTTGGGGAACCCTGGCATAGGATGCAGCCTGTCTAACTCACAAAGAATTTTCCCCTCCTTTACCTGCACAAGACCTAATTAAGAAAGACAATGAAGATGCAGTGGGAGATGCACCTAAATCCATCCAGAAAAGGAAACAACTGCTCATTTGCTTCTGAGATGGAACCACATGACAATTCATTTACATGGGAGATGGAGAACAGAAAGCCCTACGCAAAGCCCGCACTGAATTCTGGGATCAGAAAATCAGGGGAACACTGCAGGATGGAGAATCTGTGCTCCAAATGCTAATCAACCCACATTTACAAACACCCAGCTCAGCATTTATCAGACCAATTCTAATCTGGATTTACAAAGGACTTCCCCCACCACGCACACATATACCTCATCTAACCAGAACTAAGCAGAAGTAATGTTTAATAGGCATCTCGGGCTGGACATTTCCCGGTCCCACTATGGGAGGCCTATTTAAACTTGATTGACTAAAACTCGATTGCCGGGTGAGGGAATGCTGAGACAAGAGACCAAGTCAGAGGGGGGTATGGGCAACATTTGAACAAAGGTAAAAGGTTCATCACAGCGTCCAGCCCATTGGAGCCCTGACCCCAAATGTTGTCATACTTTTCCCAGGATGACTGGTGGAAGTCTTCCCCATGAAGTTTATGAACACTCCAAGTAATCCCCTTAAGTCTGTTAAAAGACTACAGTAAGATCTGGAAAAGTCATCCTAAACTGAGGCTTATTCACAACAGGTAAAAATACAAAACCCTGAGGCTGCAAGTGTTGCCTTGAGGGGTCAGATTAATACTCAGGATCTTAATATTGTGCTGTTAGACAGGACGATGTGGTGTACAATTGCACATGCACACATAAAAATCAATTAAGCACACATACACGCACTAGGTGCATACACCCCTACTAGGCATACATACACTAGCAACTCAGATACACACACATTTAAAATAACCAGTCTAGGTTCATGCACACCTATCACCAGTTTAAGTTTAACTCAGGTTGAAAATGACTGTGGTTTTATTGAACAGGGGAGATGGTGACACAATGTCTTATTGGTTCCCTTGCAAGCACGCGCACGCGCACACACACACCAACACAGACACACACAATGGCAGCAAGGGTTAGAGAGGCTTGGTGCAGGGGCTGAAGTTCACTGACATCCAGAAGAAGAAAGAGAGACAGAGAGACAGAGAGAGAGTCAAAATTGTAGGAGGAGGTGTACAGGTAATATCTACCTATTCCAGGCTGGAAGTTGATCCTCAATGGCCAGTCAGGGTTTCCTTCAGCTCAGTGTTGTCCAGAGCAAGGTCACCGGCAGGGCCTCTGAGGTGGATAAGTGATGTGAAACTGGTCTGTTTCGGATGGAAATGGCATTCCCACTGGGTCTGTCTTCATTGCCCTTTTTTATAGGGGCAGACCTTGTGTGACCCTAGTGACAGGAGGCATACCCAGGCAAAGGTCAGCCCCTGGCATACTGAGCATGTGTGCTCCATGCATGCAGGGATGTGAAGTTTCTGGTGTCTGTAATAGTGGGGTACAATGGTAGAGTTGCTGGTTCTGCAGGGTCTTTTGTCTTTCAAATGCTGGGATCTTGTCTCTGTTCCTGGGTGAGGTCCATGGTTCCTGGATGAATCAATGTGAGGTGATGGCCCAGTCATTACAGGCCATTCATTAGAGGCCTGCTACCATTGTATTTCAATCATTCCTAATCACTCTCATTCATCCGGGAACTAATTTACATGGGAGAGGTATGTGACTCATACAGTTGCAACACAGGGGATGCCTGGGCAGGCAATACAAGATGGAGACTTGACATACAAAATGGAAACTTGACATTACTTTGGTTCACTTACAAACACAGGCCTAAACCATACAATATCCACATGAAACAATAAAAATCAAGATGAAAATGATAATAATACAATATACAACAATAAGAATTAATACAAACCTAATAATAACACAATATAAAACAGTGGATATCCAAAACCAAAAACTTGCTACCAAAATAAAAATGTTAAAGCTTATCCTAAGTCTGAGCTCACTTCTGCTTGTCTATAGGGATTAGAGAGGGAGAGAAAGAAAATCCAGAAATAATTGGGGAAGGGAATGCATATCTATTATATGTATTAAAAAATAAAAACTGTGGGTTTTGCTACACAAACTATCTATTGTTTCTGAAGAAACAATGAGGTATCCCTTCCAGTATATCTGCTATCCATAAGAATTTCAAACTGGCTTCTAAGTGTCTGGTTACTCCTTAAAAACTCATGTTTTTCCTGGTTGTTAATCAGTTTCTTGAGATGTTCTAAACCAGATAACCCCTTTTCAATAAAAAGACAATTATTTACAGTATTAAAATGCTTTGAAGAAGCTGAACTGCAGGTGTAAAAATCTGTAAAAGCAGCAACCTGTGTGCTTCAAGAGAATAAATCTCTATGACACCATCCGCTGTTGTTCTTGAGAAGCTGGAAGAAACAGATCATCTCCCTTCAAGGATTGTGCTGAGAACTTTACCTGTTTGCACTGCAACCTGAGTGCCTTGGGCTGGTGAGATCCCAGCTCTTTCTTTCTCTCTCTTTCTCTTCTCTCCAGGCGATTTCTGAACCTGAATTGTATTAGTTAAACTTGAGCTAACTTTCCCCAAATACTTAGTGAAACCAGGGTAGTATTGTAATTGTTTGGGTTTGTTTTCCTTTGCATGTCTATTACTACTAGTACCATTATATATTTCATGTACTTAGCAATAAATAACTTTTATAGTGAAACTGGTAGTAACTGGGTATATTTTTTCTTTACTTTTCCTTACTCACTTGCTCTGCAGCAACACTTCTTTTACCTAAGATAAAGATCCTTGTGAAGCCCAGAAATACTGTGGGGTCTGCTCATCATGACGCTACCACTGCTAGGACAGTTAAGGCAAAAGATTGGGACATGCTGAGTTTGAAACACATAAGGGGATCAGCTTGTACAGGCTCATTGACCCAGTTTGGCTCAGATGTGCCCTAATGAACTGAATGCTGGCCCATGAGGGTGTCAGCTGGACACCCAGACTGATTCAGAGGTATTCTGTTCATCTGTGTGATTGTGTCTGACTCCATTTCATTGTTACCTTAATAAACTGATTCCTGGAATATGAGGGTGTCAGCCTGTCCACGCTGATCAACCCAGCCAGGTCAGGCATGTCATGTTAATCTGTGTGTTTGTATGTATGACTGATTTGGTGACTGATTTGGTGAGAAACCCAGCCCCACTGAAACTGAGTCCTGCAAGATAGCTCCACTGGGGGTGAGGACTTGCAGAAGGGAGATATACAGCTCCATATAGAAACACAAGTAACACAAGCAGCACATTGATAGAATTACAAAGACCCTAGAAACATATCCCTAATAAATGACCACACCCCAAAGTGATGGGCAAGTCTGGTAACACCCTCCGAAGAGGTTCACACTGTTAGGAACAGCACAAACCAATCTGGGAGTGGGCAATGGGCTAAAATCGATGTGGATCAGGTGAGGGAACATCTTGAGGAACTGGACATTCACAAGTCTGCGGGCCCTAATGGAATGCACCCAAGAGTCTTGAAGGACCTGGAAGACATCACTGCATCCCTCTTGGCAGAGATATTTGAAAAATTGTGGTAGTCAGGCAAGGTCCCGAATGACTGCAAAAGAGCCAATGTGGTCCCTATCTACAAGAAAGGGAGGAGGGATGACTCAGGGAAATATAGACCAATTAGTCTTACATCCATCTCTGGGAAAATATTTGACAAAATTGTCAAGGGATCCATCAATACCAGACTGACTGAAGGCAAACTTCTGCATGCGAGCCAACACGGCTTTGTGACTAGCAGGTCATGCCTGACCAACCTCTTCACCTTCTATGACCAGGTAACATGTGCCAAGGGTGATGTGGACATCATATACCTGGACTGCAAGAAGGCCTCTGACCTAGTTCCCCATGATGTCCTCATTGTTAAGCTGGGGATCTGTGGCCTTGATCATCACATAGTCCGATGGCTAGGCAACTGGCCATGGGGTCAGACACAAAGAGTACTAGTTGAAGGGAGCAAATCAAAGTTGCACAGGGTGACCAGTGGAGTCCCTCAAGACTCGGTACTTGGGCCAGTACTCTTTAAAGTCTTCATTAATGATCTGGATTCAGGAATCAGATATGAACTCGCTGAGTTCTCGGATGATACCAAATTATGGGGGAGGGTGGTCATACCGCAGGACTAGCTGGGGATACAGCCTAACTTGGACATGCTCTCAAGATGGGCCGATCAAAACCTGATGGCATTCAATGCAGAGAAGTGTAAGGTGCTACACCTCAGTAGGAAGAACCCCCCAGCACACGTACAGGCTTGGTAGTGCTATGCTTACAGGCTCAGCAGTGCTACATTTGCTAGCACCATGACCAAAAGCAATTTGAGCATCTTGATTGACCACAAGATGAAATTGAGCCACCAATGTGATGCTGTGGTTAGCAAATCTAACCAAACTCTGGCATGCATCCACCAATGCATCTCAAGCAAAACCAGGAAGATATCCTCCTGCTGTACTTGGCCCTGGTGAAACTGCAGCTGGAGTACTGCTTCCAGTATTGGGCCCTCCACTTCAGGAAGGATGTGAAGAAGCTTCAGAGAGTCCAGAGGAGAACCACTCTCCTGATACAAGGTCTGGAGAGACTGAGGGACTTGGTGCTCTTCAGTCTGGAAAAGAGAAGGCTCAGGAGGGACATGGTAGCAGCCTACAATTACAAAAGAGGAGTACATCAGGACCTAGGAGAACACCTATTCACCAGAGTTCCCCCAGGGATAACAAGATCTAATGGCCATAAACTGCAGGAAGGCCAATTTAGACTAGATATAAGAAAAACGTTCTTTACAGTGCATGTGTCCAGGGTCTGGCACAGACTCCCCACCCCCCACCCCCCCAGAGGTGGTGCAAGCACCTACTCTTGACTCCTTCAAAAAGCAGGTGGATATATTTCTTGCTGGGGGTCACTTGATCCTAGCTGACTTCCCGCCTATGGGGGGTGGGCAGGACTGGACCCAAAGATCTCTTGAGGTCCCAGCCCCTGATGTCTATGACATTTATGAAATCTGAAACTTCTTGCTGATCTTTTTTGCTAGAGAGAGTCTCAGAAAAGGACATGCTGAACCTGGAAAACTTAAAAGCACAAAACTAATTAGACCTGGATGCTGCTTCCAATTTTAATTGTATGTATGGCATTTTCTTTCTTTAATTTTATGTATGCCCTAAATGTATGGCATTTTCTTTCTTTATTAAAACAATTCAAAGAGAGAAAAAGGAAATTCCAGTTGTGGTTCAAAGGTGAGATCTAGAATACAAATTAAACTTGGGGCTGCTACTTGGATCCCTATTTCCTGAGAAGCAAATACTGTTTTATTAACTTAATTAAGAGGAGAAATGATTTAATTAAAGTTTCCATGTGTTTTTGTTTGCACTGCTTAATTATGTTAGACAACTGATGACTTCATCTCCAGTCTGTTTTGGGTTTCTTTTCCTAGACTACAGTCCTTTCAAGCTACAAGTCTTAATCATTATTACTTGTTTTTATAGAAGGTCTTTCTGGTGGGACATGATTTTTCTGAAATTAGATATTTTTGTACAAGCTGGAGCCTGGATGCAGTATTAATAAAAGGAAGGGTTTAAGTTATTTCTTTCCCATGTGTATGCCTGTTTATATCGTTATATGTATCTCCAGTTATTTGTTTTTGACAATGCTCTTGGTATCTCCAGCAGACGGAAATTTTTTAGGCTTACTGTGTTGCCCTCTGACCCACAATATATAGACAAAACTGAGGCTGTTTTACATGCTTAATAAAGAAACACGCACACACACACATTTGTATATGTATTTTTTAAAGCTAATGTTGATCCTGATTTCTTTCTCTCCTTATTTTTCTATGCTTTATTGCTGATCATTAATGGACACACCATGCTTTTGTATCCCATATCTCAAAGTGCTGTACAAAGAATGTTAAATATATTTTTTGCAGAGGAGAACGCTGAAGAAGAGAAAGGAAGTGATCAAGGATTTAGAGAGTTGATCATTGAGAAGGAATTGTGTAAAATATGGAACATTTCTAACGCTTGAAAAGGAATTATTTTAAGGAAAGCGTTATAGAAAAAATATTTCTTAAAAAGAAATGTGTGACAATTTTCATTTTCTAATTATTGGTTTTCCTTGTTTCATTTTTTCCTGATGTTCTTTTTAAATTAATTAATGTATTTCTAATTTATAAGGGAAATAATGATGTGGGAATGATGATAAAAGAAAAAAACCCCAAAACTCTTCTTCTCCCCACCCCCCTTAAGAGGATATCAAAGAATGTGGGGCATAATTGTTTCTAATTTTATTAAAAATAGAAAAAAATTTAAAGTTATTTGGAGAATGTTATATCTTAAAACAATTAAATATATAAACTTTTATGTACGTTTACTCTTTCATGGCTGAGGATAGAATTGCACCTTTACAGAACATGGATAGTCACTGTCTCATGTTTCACCACAGGGTAAGACTGAGGATGTTGGAAGGTAAATCTGTTTTCCAGTCTGTCATTGTCAGCTATCAGTGTTTTACATCTATCTAAGAGCATCTCTATTTTTCTCCATATTTTTGTGCCCTAAATGACTTGGGGCGCAGCAAACTAAAACTCCCTGTATGGCTGCAGTGCCCCTCGGAACCGCCTGAGCTGGGTACCTGTGGGCAGGTGCTACCGGGGCGGGGGGGGGGTGGATACTGCTGCCACAGAAGGAAGCACCAGCCCCCTCCCCGCCACAGCCCAGGGACCACTCCACCCACTGGCAGCTCTCCCTCCCCTCCCTGCCTCTGGAGAGGCAGGTAAGTTCGGGTGCGTGCATGACACAGAAAATTGAAGTGGTGTTTTTAAAAGCCCACCACTTCAATTTAGGGCCGCCTTTTTGTCTACACATGCCCCTAGCTGTCTGGAAACTTTGGACCTTTCTCAGCTTTCTGGGACTGATTTGTTTTTTATTGGGAAAGATTACAACTGATTTTCAGGATATTCAAGTTATGTTTTATAGTGATATGCAAAATTTCGCTGAGTGTTTCATTTCTGAAGCTGTTTCAACATGTTTTGAGCTCGAACCAGTGAAACTGAAATGAAACAAAAAGCTTTGGAACAGCTTTGAAACAAAATGAATACAATCTAAACATTTAGAAAATTTCAAAATGTTTCAAGTTTCAAAGTAGCCTAGTGGTGGGAGGCAGGGGAAAGGCAGGGCTGCACTCCAAATGGCCTCACAGCCCCATGGAGCACAGCCCTGGCTCTGCCTACCTCCCATCACCAAGCTGAGCTCTGTGGGGCTGGCGGAGTCAGTCGAAGCGCAGAAGTGGCTCTCCCCACCTTCCACCACTGGGCTGCACTCTGAGCAGCTCCACTGCCCCATGGAGCTCAGCCTGGTGGTGGAAGGAGGAGCACAGCACTGGCTCTGCCTGCCTCCTGCTGCTGGGCTGAGCTCCATGAGGCTGTGGAGCTGCTCAGAGTGCAGCCTGGCAGCAGGAGGTGGGGAGAGCCAGGGCTGCGCTATGCCTCCTGGCTGAGCTCCATGGGGCTGCGGAGCTGCTCAGAGTGCAGCCCTGGCTCTCCCTGCCTCCCACCACCAGGCCCAATGACAGGAGGCGGTCGCTCCTTCCTGGGGCCAGTGGCAGTATCAGTCTTACCCAGCATTGGGTGCAGGCTGTGCCCAGCTCCAGTCCCGGGTGGCAGCAGCAGCCTCCTGTTATCTGGCACAGATCTGGGAGCCAGCAACCCCAGGAGGAGTCTGGAACAGCCCCTCAGCCCTCCCAGGGGAGCAGGCCCCCGGAGCTGCACGCCGGATGACAGGACGCTGCTGCTGCCGGCAAGTGTCATGAGTTTTGCTTTTGACAGTTTGAGATGCAGTTTCTGAGAAACCTCTGCACCTACCTCCTTGAAACTTGCCATGTTTCATGCCCTCAGAAGAAGTTACCATTCCTGCAATTTTCATCTGAATCAGACAAGAAATGACAAATGTAAGGCATTTTCATGATTCCCCATTATAACCTATGGGTGACGTCCAAACATTGAAACAGTGAAACAGTTTTGATGAAATGAAATGGGACAGTGTTTCAAAATAAAACAAAACAATGAAACAAAACACTGCCCCTTGGAAATGGCAAAATGGGCGTCATAACAAAATGATGTTGTTTTGCACAGCCCTAATATTTTATGTAGTTATGTTTTCTGTGTAGCGCACCTTTAGAAAGATCGAAGTCTGCCTCTGTCTGCTTTTGGGTACTTCATGTGTAAAATGTCTTGATGATTGCACTAAATGAGTGTTTCTCAGACTTTTTTGATTCCAGGTATCCCTGGATGAACTTGAGACACCCTTCAAAAATGGTATATCTTACCATCTCACTTTTGTTTTTGACTAGATTGTTGTTTTCACACTGTATTTATAACATGTGGACAACAAATCTTTTTGAATACTCTTGGTGAAATAAATGAACAAAACTAGTTACGAAACAATAGAATTCAGTGTTTTCTCTTTTAGATGTCTCAGCAGCAAATGTGCACTGGATTGCAAAGGAATCTTGTATGGTGCCCAGATTTCTGGATCTGTAGTTGACTCAGAATTGCCATTCCTGCACAGTCCCAGCTTTGACTCTATTTAGGTTCTTACATAAATAATTTAACTTCCTGCTCCAGTTGGCCTATTTCAGGACATGGATGAAAATAGTTTGTAATAAATAGACCACTGAACTATTAATTATGGTTTGCAAATAACTTCAAAGGCTTAAAACACTCTTTATATTATTTATTAGATTTATATGCCTCTGTCCCTTCTGTGAAATAGGGGTTTGACTGTTAGTTACATTAATATTCCTGGTAGCATGATCACTGCAAGGCATTGGTAACTCATTGGTAACTTTGAGGCATTTTGGAAGGAAACCCTAAGGGTATACAGTAGAGTATAGCAAAAATAATTCAGAATTTCAAAATTCAGCATCAAAGCCTGTACAAAAATAAGTACAATGATTATCATTATGCAGGACATAAGCTAATATACCATCTGTAGGCAGAAATTTGCTGCTTCTGCATCATTGCTTTTTCATTCAAACAGAGATAATGAGATTGTTTAATGATGATCTTCATGCCACAAAAACATTAATCTGCAGGCCAAAGGAAAAAAAATACTCTCTCATCACTTAAGGGAGAATGGACAATTTCCTCAAATGTATCAAAATGAGTATTTGCAGCATAAATATTCCCATTAACTATATCCCAGAGCCTATGAGCCATTATCTTATAAAGAGTTTGTTTGATATTTTTTATTGAAAGACTGTCATACTTGTTTTATAAACTGTAGCATAATCTAATTTGTATGGGCCTCCTATAAAACAGCTTGTGAATATTTTCTTTTAATTAAAGAGATGATAAGAGGGACAATAGCTTAGCTGGGCAGGTTTGGGAGGGAACTGTCATGCTTGTCTGAAATTCATCAGGCATTGGAGGCTACTAACTTAACAGACAAGTAAATTCAGAACTGAAAGGTATTATGTATTTTATTTAAGGTTTGAAAACAACAACAATATGAAATGTCCAATTATTTCTATTTGAGTTTGAGCTATTTGAGTAATTTTGAGCTGTTTCATTCTCAGAAGTCTTTTGAACACCATGGTCTGTCTTGTCTTTTTAAACTGAAATTTGAGAGTTTTGTTGGGCAGAAGGCATGGTAGAGTTGTATCTCATAGGGCATGTGTAGATGAAATGAGGGGCATGTGTGCACAACATTTTAAAGTGGGTTAAATGCTTTTGCACTGCTTTAATGGTGTTGGTGTTTGCACGTGTCGGCAGTATATTGCGCATTAATTCCAGCTGCTGTAGCAAATTCAGCAGTGTAATGCACCTTAAATGACTTTGTGGTGCAGCAAACTAAAACATGGCATGTGGGTTTACTTCACCCTAAATCAAAGCAGTGTTTTAAAAAACCCACTGCTTCAATTTAGGGGCCGCATTGTGTCTACACATGCCCACAGACTAAATCAAAGAGAGTTATGTTAGCCAAAATAAATGTAATCTCGGGACCTTGTTACTAGTCATTTTTGGTGTCTCCTGGAGCTTTCATTTTTGGCAGCTCCTGGAGCTCTTAACTCATGGGGTGTCCACACTTTAACACCTGAAACTAGTTTTAAATGCTCATTAGGCAGCTCAAAATTAAACCACACCAGGGCAGGATTATCTCTGTTCCATGTTATCTAGCTTGTGTTACACTAAGGTTTAGCCATTCTAGGCTATAGCTTAATGTAAACAGTCCATCTGTCACCCTTTCCCTGCTGGCCCAGACTGGGCCCACTGCCCCATCCCAACCCCCCCAAGTACCCCAGATCCACATTCACTACCTTCCATCCACCTACTTACTTATGACTGCCCACACTGTCTGTCCCTGGAGATCAGGCAGGGAAGGGTTAACCTGCTGTCCTGGGCCCCACCCCATCACTGCTGCTCTCTCAGCCTGGCTCAGCCCAGAGAAAAGCAGCAACCTGGGAGCAGTAGCAGCAGCAGCAGGAGCCAGGCAAGCAAGTTAACTCTTTTCTGCCTGCTCTCTGAGGACAGACAGCACAGGCAGACACACATAAATTCAGGTTGGGGTGGGGGCAATCCCCAGGAGCAGGGGGCAGGGTGGAAACCCTGAGGGGGGGGGGAGCAGGGGTACCCTAATGGACAGGGGGGACACACAGAATGGGAGGGGAGGATTTTTACCTTTTAAATCCTCCAAGCCCTGCTTGCCTGAAGTGTGACTTCTCCAAACTGGGAGGCAGTGTTAACACCCATCAACAATGCCCCACTGGAGAGAGTCTTTGTATAGGCACCATGAAAATGCCTCTAACCAAAATAGTAGTAGTATAATAACTGTAGAAGCTCTGTGTATTTGTGTGTGTCAATCATGAGTAAAGTTATTTGGTGGCTTGTGTGAAACTACTGGGTCTTATCCAGTTTCCGTTGGGCAGATGCCACAGTACAAACATGTTCCATTGCCATAGTTGGAAACCAATCAGAAACTTTGATAGCTTTTCCAGCAGAGGAGACAAAGAATTGACTGAACAGGTCCTTGAGACTGAATTGCCCTCTCAAGTCCTAGAAGAAGATTCCCCTGCATTAATGATGATACCATGACGTGCAAAAATATGAAGTAATTCAACATCAGTGTAGAAAGCTGGGAGGAGTGCACAGAATCCCATCCAACCTGGAGGAAACATCTAGCACTGAGTGCAGCTCAACATGAAACAGCTTTGATCCAGAGAAGCAAAGCAAGAATGAAGAAAGCATCATGCTACAGACTTGGACTCCAGCTCAGACAGCACATGGATCTGTGAAACTTGTAACAATCCCTGTCACTCTCAAATTGGGGTTGTTAGGCACAATTGAATTCTTCAGGCACCTGACTAGATATCCTATGCCAGGGATAGGCAAAAGATAGTCCATGGACCATATCTGGACTGCTATGGGATTTTATCTGGGCCATGGTGAGTCCCTTAAGGGAGTAGATCACAGCTCTGCCCCAGACCCTGGCCCCCAGGCCTAGCTAACTCTACACACTCATCCCATTCTCAGACACTGTTCCCCGCCCACCTGCAGACCCATGCCATCCACCTGACCACATGTGCTTTAATTGTGGGGCCCTAGACTGATCTCCATGGAAACCCTGCCTGCATGCCCACTCCTTCTGACACCGTCCAAAGTGGGTGCAGGGCAGAAGGTCTAGGGCTGGATAGGACTAATTGCTCCCTCCCTCCTCCCCTGTTCTGCTGGGACAGATCAGCATCCACTTCCCCAGCCTACAACAGCTCACCCAAACTCCTTATGTGGCCCTCCTGCCTAAACAATTGCCCACCCATCTTACACATACACCATGATCCAGAGGATCGATGGTTGCCATGTTAAATCTGAGCAGTGGTGAAGAATTTGTGCTCCTATTGCCTATCTTGTATTGATTTATGGATGGAAAAAGTTTCTAGGTCTGCTGTTCTGGCCTCTTTTACAAGTAGTAAAATGTTAAAGTAAAATCAGTGCCCCACTCTTGCTATCTTTATTCTCTAATGCCCAAATAAATGCAACTTAGCAAAACTATCTGTTATAACAAAAAATAAAAATGAATAGTAATAATGGGATTAGGTTATAAAACTCCCTGAGTGCCACTGAGGATAAATTTTCTTTATACAGTTGTGTTATACTAGACTTTCCAGCAATTGAATATTAGGGAAAGTATATCCCGGCTAAGCATGTGTCCTGCAGCCTTCTTTTTCATAATGTTGTAAAGGTGCACACACTTTTGTGTCCTACCAGAAGTTCCTTTTTTATTATTCATTCATCCAAGATAATCTCATAAATTTAAAGACAGCATAAATAGAAGCTTCTCTGATACTGAATTTCTGTTCATTTAGCTTCAATATGTTCAATTTTCATTCTAATTAAGAGGCAAATAGTAAAAAAAAAACCCCTCAATTTCAGTTACATTTGCTTTAATGCCAGAAACGATTCATCTGCTTATTAAGAACCAGAGCACTTCAAAATATTTCCTCCAGCATAAAGCTGAGGCAATTTCTTGATTTTTTTCCTTCAAAATTTGCAAGTTTTGTGTATGTGTGTACACTTGATAAAATCACAAAGTAATATTAACATATTTTACTCTTAAGAGAGAGAAAGTAAAGCCCCAAATTTGGGGACATTTAAAGTAAAATCAGATCTGTCTATACCACAAGTTAGCATGGCACATAACCACCATGAATGCATTAACTTCCAGGAGACACCTAATACAAAAAAACATTTGGAAACAGTGGTTATGTTGTGCTATTCAATATGCATTTATTTTATCTTTCAATTTTTTTCACTTTCACTATAATATATACTATCCGATTTGTTCCCAGGGTCTCTGCTTCTCTGGATACTTCCTCCATTCTCTTACAGTTTTCTGCCTTTGAATTCAGTTTTCTGCTATGACAGAGCTACTGTTTGGCACAATCTGACCTCTGTTAGACAACAGTTTCAGTCACGGACCTCTTGCAGAAATACTAGCAAGTGAGGTAGATTCACCTTCTGTGGACCAAATGACAAATTTCCAGCTGGCACTTTTGTGCAGGTTATAATTTTAATACATATGTGCAGTTTGTGATTTTGTAGTATGAGTGTAAGTTGAGGATTTATAGATTCATATATCCTAGGGTCAGAAGGGACCTCAGTGGGCCATCTAGTCTGACCCCCTGCCCTGGCAGACAAGAAAAGGGTCAACAAACCAGGGATCATGTGACCCCAGCCAGGTGTCCATCCAGTCTCCTCCTGAAGACCCCCAAGAATAGGGCGAGTACCACCTCCCTTGGAAACCCTTTCCAGATCCTGGAAACCCTCACCATCAAGAACTTTTTTCTAATATTCAGTCTAAACCTACTCTCTAGCAGCTTATGGTCATTGTTCCTTGTTGTTCCAGGGGGTGCCCCGGTCAACAAATCATCACCTACTTCATGTTGCTCTCCCCTTATGAATTTGTACACTGCCACAAGGTCCCCACTCAGCCTTGTCATAGAGAGGCTGGAGAGGTTAAGGTCCCTTAGCCTTTTGTCATAGGGCTCTCCCTGCAGGCCTCCAATCAGACAGTGGCTCTTCTTTGGACCTTCTCCAGGTTGTCCGCCTCCCACTTGAACTGTGGCATTCAGAACTGGACACAGTACTCCAGCTGTGGCCTGACCAGTGCTGTGTGGAGAGGGAGAATCACCTCCCTGGACCTGTTTGTGATGCACTCACAGATGCATGACAAGGTGCAATTGGCTCTACCAACTACTTCATTACATTGACAACTCATGTTCATCCTGGAGTCAACAGTGACTTCAAGATTTCTTTTTGCTTCAGTAGTGCTGAGAAAGTTGCCCTCCAGCCTATACATATGATGCCAGTTCTTTCTACCTACATGCAGCCACTTGTACTTGTCCTTATTGAATTGCATCCTGTTGCTCTCTGCCCACACCCCCAACCTGTCTAGGTCAGCCTAGATCTGGTTCGTCCTCTCCAGGGGGCTAGATTCACTTGATATTTTTGTGTCATCTGCAAACTTGGACAGGGTGCATCCCACCCCTTCATCTAAACCACTGATGAAGATGTTGAACAGGACTTACCCCAGAACTGATCTCCGAGGGACTCCACTGCACACATCTTTCCAGGTTGACACCAACCCATCCACCAACACTCTCTGAGTGTGACCCGTGAACCAGTTTGCTACCCAGTCTACCAAATAATCATCCAAAGCAAATCTCCTCAGTTTATTTATAAGGATGGTATGGGATACCATGCCAAAGGCCTTTTTGAACATCTACCTTGACTCCTGCATCTAAACATTTGTTGGCCTTGTTGTAAAAAGAAACTAAGTTGGTCAGGCAGGACCTGCCTGCTATAAACTCATATTGGTTACCCCTCCACATCACATTAGCCAGCGGGCTTCCACAGATGCGTTCCTCAATAATTTTTTCAAGGATTTCCCCAGGGATAGATGTAAGGCTGACTGGTCTATAGAGTTCCCTGGTTCCTCCTTCCTCCCCTTCTTAAAGATTGAGATGACATTGGCCCTCTTCCAATCCTCCAGGACCTGACCCAAGCACCATGAGTACTCTTATATCCTTGCTAGTGGTTCAGCTATGACACTCACGAATTCCTTCATTACCCGTGGGTGGAGTCCCTCTGGTCCCAGTGATTTGAACATATCCAGTCCCTCCAAGTGTCCTTTTACCATGTTGGCACTGACCACTGGTCGGCTGATGTTCCCCTTGTTGGTGTCTGTTATGCATATTGAGGGTTTGTCTACATTCCTATTTAAGAAGACAGAGGCAAAAAACTCATTGAAGAGCTCTGCCTTGTCCCTGCTATCCATCACTAAGCCCCCCTGCCTGTCCTGTAGGGGTCCTATGCTGCCCTGCACCCTCTTTTTGCTCCCAACATACCTAAAGAAATACTTTTTATTGTCCTTAATCCCTGCTGCTAGCCTGAGTTCTAGAGCTGCCTTGGCTTTCCTGACTGACTCCCTGCAAGTGTGGGCCAAGGAAGTGTACTCCTCCTTGCAAGCTACCCCATGCTTCCACTTTCTTTATGCTTCTTTTTTGCCCTTAAAGTGTCCTGGATGACCCTGGTTAGCCAAAGGGGCTTTCTGACCCCTTTGCCCCCTTTCCTCTGCAATGGGATTGTCTCACTCTGAGCCCAAAGAATGGTCTTCTTGAGGAATGACCACCCATCCTGGACCCCCAAAGTATCTAGGCTCTTGGTTCCTAGCACCCTGATAACCAATACCTTGAGTCTATTAAAGTCAGCCTTTTTAAAGTTTAGCACCTGTGTACTGCTAGGTATAGTGTCTGGGTGGTGAATTTTATCATTTGGTGATCGCTGTCCCCTACATTGCCTTGAATCTGCAGGTCCCCCACCAAGTCATCCCCTGTGGCCAACACCAAGTGGAGCAAGACATTACCCCTGTGGGACTCATCTTCTGTGTTAGGTGGAGGTCCTGAATACAGGTTAGAACCTGTGTGAGCGGTTAGATCTAGCTGACTGTTCCTCCCAGCATATGTCTGGGTAGATAAGTCCCCCCATGACTACCATGACTCTAGACCACACAGCCTCTGAGAGCTGCCTGGAAAATTCCTCATCTATTTCATCCTATTGGTGCGGAGGCCTGTAGTAGACCCCCACCACCAGGTCCCTTTCCCCCCGATCCCCTTGGATCTTAACCCACAGAGTCTCTGCTTGTCCATCCTCTGATCCCAGTTTGATTAGGGAAGATGTGTACTGTTCTTTGACATAGAGGGCAACACCCCCTCCTTGTCTCCCTCTTCTGTCTCTCCTATACAACCCATAGCCCACTGTTCCTAATACCCAGTCATGAGTAGAGTTCCACCAGGTTTCAGTTAGTCCCACTAACTCAAAGTTATTGCTCCCAAACAAGAGTTTTCAATCCTCCTGCTTGTTACCCATGCTCCTGGCATTTGTATATATACACTTAATTCCCCTGGTGGCTGCCCCTGGAACCCTCTTATACTGCTAATAGGTTCTTTGATACTTACCCACAAGATCAGCCCAGATATCTCATGGCTCAGTGTTCTGTGGATCCCTCCGTCCTCCTCCTTGCCTTCCCCCAATGAACCTAAGTAGGGGGGCAGGGTGTCGCCAACCCCCCATGGGCCCCATCTGGGTGGCAGCCTCAGAGGAGCCCCAGGTAGGCGGTGCCCCCAGATCCCTAGCAGCACTCTGTGTCCTTACCATAAGTGTAGTGTGTGGTGCCTTCTTCTCTCCCTTGCTGAAGACTTCCTCCTGGCTCCTCTTGCTTGCCCACCTGAATGAATTCTGGCACAAACACTGGCATGCCCTTAAAGGGTGCACCTTTGTGTGCACTCTGTTCACATGTGTGGCTCAGGAGCACAGCTCCCTGCTGGTTCAGTCAAAAGGGATCAGGGGGCCTCCACCTCCAGATCCTCCTTAGCTGCGCCAGCTCCTCTGTCCCACTTAACTTTGGGGAATCAGCTGCTGCCTCTGCTGCCTCTGCTGCCTCCACTGCTGGTAAGGTTAGGGGGGCACATGTATGTTTGGAGACCCATGTGTGCCTGGTTTGCTCCTCTCAGCTCCTCGTGCAAGACCCAACTGCTGGGAGATGTGACAAACTGCGGCATTTAAATGCGTGGTTTGAATCTCCCATGGCTGCCCTGCAGCCAATCAGGCATTCCAGGCTCCCCAGAAGTGCCTGCCAGTTGACCATCCCCCTACATTCCCTCCCACCACAGGATCCCAGAGTTCCTGGGGTCCGGTACCACTGCCTGAGAGGACAGCCTCTGGGGGTACCCCTCACCTGGGGGAAACAGTTTCCCCTAGCCTGCCCCCTGTTTGAACACTCTGTTCTTGTGTGCGGCTCAGGACCGTGGCTCCCTGCTGGCTCAGTCAAAAGGGATCTGGGGGGCTCCCCCTCCATATCCTCCTCAGCTGCGCTGGCTCCTTTGCCCCACTTACCTTCAGGGGATCAGCTGCTGCTGCCCCTGCCACTACCTCTGGTGCTTCCACTGCTGGTAAGGTTAGGGGGCACATATGTGTTTGGAGATCCATGTGTGCCTGGTTTGCTCCTCTCAGTTCCTCCCACAAGCCCCACCTCAGAGAGTGAGTTATGCATTAACCACGTAGGAGTGCATATAAGTGGGCTCATACCTAGGTTTAACTTTCACAAAAAAATAAGAACCAGGAGAAAAAGGAGAAGGGCCTTCCCATGTTTGAGCTCCAGTGGCTAGGATTCCAGAAAAAGGGAGACCCATATTTTAGCCGCTCCCATCCCCCACTAGAAGGAGGGTTTGAACTTGCAGTTCTCTGACTTCCTAATACATTATGGTATTCTAGCCACAGGTCAGACATTATTCAGTCTCTTCTCCAGAACCCCACCTGAAACAGAGTCATTGCACCTTACATTTAATACATGTTGGATAAAATGGATGGAGTGAAATGCAAATGCAAGTTGCCTCCAAGATAGAGACAAGGCTTCCTCTTTTTAAAATCATCACCTATGTTACTAAACTATACAACCTCTAGCTTAGGCATGTCCACTTGGATTCACATATCACTTTCTCATCGTTGCCCTTGAGGAGTAACTTTAACAGGAGCACTGGATAATGGCTAACCTGTGATATGGTGGTTAGAGCCCTGTTTTGGGAAATGCACGTTCAAATACCTAACCAAATCCCTAACCTAGATCCCTACCCACTCAGTTATTGGGTTTAAAATGCAGGATCATTCTCCTGCTACGTCTGTCACCTGCTAGTCATGAGTTTTTGTCCAGTTCAGTTTCATGATTTACCCATCCACAATGTTTGTGTACATAATCATGTATCTGCCTGGCCAATATACTGTATAGCTTATTGCACACATTCAATATTGACATATATGTTTATGAGAATGACATTATGCATACTCCCTTCATACAGGTTGGTCTCCTGGGGTAAGTACAGGCAGCCAAAAAGCCTGAGGCTGAATATATTCAGCCTTTTCAGGTTAGTCTAAACTACAGAGATTAAATTGAGAACTAATGGGACATACATTCACTTTTGATCCAGGTAATGTAGCCCCATGCCTGCAGCAGCTTAGGCCAGAAATCGGGGGGGGGGGGGATAAGTCAGGGGGAGGGGGGTGATGCTAGTGCACGGCTTTCTGGCACACAGCCAGCATGGGCTGTGTATTCGCTTCCTCTTTCCGCTGCCCCCCCAAGGTCTCTGGGATTTGTGTTCCAGAATCACAGAAGCAGGACTCAGCAGGGTTGCTCATTACTTCCTCTTCCTGCTGTCAGATTTCCTTTGGGTTTTGTAGTCCACAGTTGCAGCTAGCAGTAACTTTCAGTAAGATGAGCAAGGCAGGACAGCTCTGTACTTGGGAGAAGGTGGATTTAACTCTTTTCCCTGGCTCCAGACCCCAGCTGGGGTTTGTCCTGTGGGGGGACAGTCCCTGGCTCCCCCCACCCAACACTTCTCTGCTGGAGCAAACAACACAGCACAGCCCAGGGCTGGAAACCATGCTGCTATGCTGCGGGACTCTGCTTTAAACTAAACCAGGAAGCGGACTTTGATAAAAGTTTCATAAACTGGTATGACCCAAATCAGTTAAGACTGATACCATATTCAACCAGGTTTATCTTAAATCAGTTTCAGCCATTTTGAAACTGGTTTATGTGCACAGAACTTCTTTTCTGTTACAGGTTTTAACCAGTTTCAGATCACTTAAACCAGTTTACATGTAACTTCTGTCTCTAGCCCTGTTGCACTTCCCATTCTTCAAGATAACCTGCTCCCATGCTCATAAGACAGCCTGTTTAAAATACAGCTGGCTCTCCTGGATGCCTTTTCCCCTTCGAGTTGCCTCCCAAGGGATTCTGCCCACTAGGTGCTTGAGTTTGTTAAACTAGCAAGCAAATAAGAGGACAATGCTGTTTGCTTTATATATAAAACCACTGAGGTATTCCAAAATAAAAACCTGAAATAGTGACACCAATATTGAAACCTACTGCCTTTTACTTTTTCTGTATATATTATAGCAACCTGTAATCAAGAATGCTATAGATATTAGTGAAAATAGAATCACAATGAATGTAATAGAGATCTGGGTTGTACTTATGATGCATTTTATTCATGTAAAGAAGGATTAAACAATGAGACAGCATTTTGTTAAGGTGGAATAGATAAAATATTCTTTCCTGCCAGACATTTTCCTCTTTCTTTCTCCCATTTTGGCCCTAGCTAATATGGGCCAAACAGAGCCTGTTTTAAGAGCTTCCATCTAGTCCTGAACCTAAGCTATGACAACTGCCCTTTTTGGATGATAATAAAGCTTCTTGAGTTAATCTTTTTCCCCTGTGCCTTATTGTCTCAGGCATTTATGGATAGAAACTGTTCAGTCCTCTGACCAAGCATAACAGAACCCATCTCCTCATGTGGTACTTCCACACTGCTATTCACAGGAGATACACTATATTTAGCAAATCAAGTCATCTTTGCTCATGTCTCTGGGTGCCAGTCAAGCAATATACTATCAGTACTACTAGAGAGTTCACATATTATAGGCAAGCAGTGTTTTTCCCAAGGAGAGTGAAGAGAAACATTTATTTAAATGCTTTTAGTCCCTCTTGGTTTCAAGCCAGGCAGGAACTAGATATTTTTTTCTCTAAGGTGGACATCCAAAATGATAGGCTAGTGCCTCACTGCCACAGAACAGGATCAGTCAAAATGACTCTCTTATTTTTCATTCTTTCTTTTCTAAATTCAATAGCCAAGTGCTTTTCTTTGAGCAATTAAACTACATATTCAGTGCAGGAACCAAAATAGAATAATCACTGCATAATTTGACTAGGAATCATGCCACTGGAGGAAAAGCTATTGTGATACTCCTGGAAGCAAATGTGCTGGCAAATTCATTTTTCTTTTACGCAGGAATATTTTCTTGGGTTGAGTGAGTTGACAAGCACCCTCCATTCTTGCTGAAGTCAACAGATGAAGGGGTTCAAGAGCTCTCATGAGGTGCTCAGCACTCTGTATGACCAGAATCTCAAATAGAAAGGCTGTTATGATCTTGTGTAAAGCAAGGTTCTAATAGAACTGATTTGGAGCCCATTTAGGAGACCCCTCAATGCTGGAATGCAGGAGCACGAGACAGGGAAAATGTTGCATTCCATTGACAGTAAATAGGTGAGACGTTACTTATATAAAGCTGAAAAATGGAGAGATCTCTGTTTAGGAAGAGGCTTATATAAAACACATAATTCCTTTAAAATCAAAATTTCATTTAAAATGTTTTCCAGGTTTTTACTCATAAGGAGCTGAACTAGTATTTGGAGATTAGGAGCATTAGCTTTTCCATTTATATCTTGATGGTTTCTTTCCTTTGGGAAATAATGGATCTGCTTCTCATCTACCCATAAAGTATACAAGAGCCTTAAAGTGAATTTATATAGCTATGAGGCCCAGAGTGGTGTAAAACAGCCTTGGTACAATTGTGAATTAGGTTTCTCATATCTGACAGAGCTGAAATCATGACGTGATGGGGAGTGGCCAGCTTGCATTGATGAGGAGTGGCCAGCTGTAACAGAATGCATTGTTAGCATGAGGTAGTCTGGAGTAGATTTGTAGGCACCCAGGACTAAACTACCTGTGTTAGGAATAAGGTGCATTGTAGAAGCAGCATGGGTCTTCTAGGTATGGGATAGAAGACTATATACACAGTTTGCAGTACCCCTCATCCATGAAAAGCAGGTTAGTGGCACATAGTAACTAAGTTGATTTGGTAGGGTCATGAAAAAAAAGGCTGGAGCAGTTCCTGAGTGCAAGATACTTCCTCCAGATATTATTATTTATTAATAGGTGTCATGACCATCTATTTCATCCAGTGAAGTGAACTCAAGTTCACGTGATACATATTCTCTATACATAGATTATTTAGTTAGCCTATAAGTTGCATATATACCTTGCCTTCTCTCAGTTTTATCTCCAGTCTAGAGTTTGAACAGGGTATGTGTATGTGAATAAATAATAACAATTTAAGACACCTTTAAATAATGTAGTTACTACAAGAGACATATTCAAAAATTATATATGGTACAGTCCCCACCGTTCACCTCATGTTTCAAGGCAACAGCCCTAGACTTTAGGAGGGCTGACTTCAACAAGCTAAGGAGGATCGTTGGGGAAGCGCTGAGGACCCAGAGGGGAAGGGAGCCAGATGTCCAAGGTGAGTGGTTGCTCCTTAAGGAGACGATCCTCCATGCCCAAAGGGAGGTAATCCCAACAAGGGTCAAAGGGAGCAGGAGGGCACATAAACCCCCATGGCTCACTAGGAGCATCCGGGAATGTCTCCTTGCTAAAAGGGAGGCATACACCCAATGGAGGGATGGGGTCATCACCAAGAAGGACTATGTTACAGTCGCCCGAGGATGTAGGGGGGCAGTCAGGAAGGCCAAGGCAGAGATGGAGATAGGACTAGCTTCCTGGATTAAGGACAATAAGAAGTCCTTCTTCAAATACATAGGGGGTAAAAAGAGGGTCCCGGGTAATGTGGGGCCCCTGCAGGACACGATGGGCAACTTAGTCGTCATGCCAGATGACAAAGCTAACATATTGAATGATTTCTTTGCCTCTGTCTTCCTAAGTAGGGACCAGTTCAGCCACCTCCCTGCTGGGCCCCCCTCGGGCCCCGGGAGAGACACGCCTGGGCCAGAGGTTAGCGAGGAGTTAGTTAGGGTACTTCTGGAGAGGCTGGACGTGTTCAAGTCCGCTGGTCTGGACGATCTTCACCCTAGGGTTCTACAGGAACTGGCCGAGGTCATTGCGGGACCCCTGGCGCGGCTCTATGAGCACTCGTGGTGCTCTGGTGAGGTGCCGGAGGACTGGAAGAGGGCCAATGTGGTCCCTATCTTCAAAAAGGGAAAAAAAGAGGACCCGGGAAATTACAGGCCAGTTAGTCTTACCTCAATCCCGGGTAAGCTCTTTGAAAAAATTATCCTGGCACACATCCAGGAGGGCCTTGCGGGGGAATGCATGCTCAGGGGCAACCAACATGGGTTCATCAGTGGCAGGTCTTGTCAGACCAACCTGGTGGCCTTTTACGATCAGGTCACCAAATCATTAGACGCAGGGGTTGCTGTGGATGTAGTCTTTCTGGACTTCCGGAAGGCTTTCGACACTGTCTCTCACCCTGTCCTCATCAAAAAGCTGGGAGACTGTGGTGTCGATGCCCACACGGTCAAATGGGTAGCCAACTGGTTAGAGGGCCGCACCCAGAGGGTGGTAGTGGATGGGTTCTTCTCGACCTGGAAGGACGTGGGCAGTGGGGTTCCGCAGGGCTCGGTCCTCGGGCCCGCACTGTTCAACATCTTCATCAGTGACTTGGATGAGGGGGTAGAAAGCACCCTGTTCAAGTTTGCTGATGACACTAAGATGTGGGGGGATGTGGGTGCACTAGAAGGGTGCAATAGGCTACAAGCTGACCTTGACAGGTTGCAACGGTGGGCGGATGAGAATAGGATGGGGTTTAACACTGATAAGTGCAAGGTGTTGCACATGGGGAGGAAGAACCGGCACCACACTTACAGGTTGGGGAACTCCCCTCTTGCCAGCACGGAGATGGAAGAGGATCTTGGAGTCGTCATTGACTCCACGATGAACATGGGCCGGCAGTGTGGGGAGGCAGTCAAGAAGGCCAACCGTACCCTGTCATGTATCCACAGATGCATCTCGAGCAGGTCCAGGGAGGTGATCCTCCCCCTCTATGCGGCACTGGTCAGGCCGCAGCTGGAGTACTGCGTCCAGTTCTGGGCGCCACACTTCAAGAGGGACATGGACGATATGGAAAGAGTCCAGAGGAGGGCCACTCATATGATCAGGGGTCAGCAGGGCAAGCCTTATGAGGAGAGGCTACGGGACCTGAACCTGTTTAGCCTCCACAAGAGAAGGTTAAGGGGGGACCTTGTGGCCTGCTACAAACTGGTCAGGGGGGATCAGCAGGTATTGGGGGAGTCCCTGTTCCCCCGTGCGCTGCCAGGAGTGACCAGGAATAACGGTCACAAGCTGGCGGAGGGTAGGTTTAGATTAGATATTAGGAGGCGCTACTTCACAGTCAGGGTGGCTAGGGCCTGGAACCGGCTTCCAGGGGAAGTGGTGCAGGCTCCTAGCCTGGGGATTTTTAAAAGGAAGTTAGATGAGCACCTTGCCGGGGTCATCTGACCCCGGTGCTCTTTCCTGCCAAGGCAGGGGGTCGGACTAGATGATCTTCCTAGGTCCCTTCCGACTCTAGCTACTATGAAACTATGAAACTATTTAGCCTCTCCTTCTTTCCCATTTTTAAGTGGTTTTGCCATAGAAATGCATGCAAATTGCTGAAAGTTAAAACAATGTATCTATTAAAAGTCTTATTTCTGCCCTATTTTTTTGCACACCTAGAATACTTGAGAAACAGTATAGTTGCTTCATAACAAGTATAAAAATAAGTTTAAACATGAAATATAAAAATCAAGTCTAGTTCTAGTATTTAATGCAGCTCAGGTTCCTGTCCTATTCTCTTCCCTCTGCCCCTGGCCTCAGTTTCCTATCTAGTCTCTCCTTTCACCTACCATGCACATATAGGCCCAATCCCTCCCACTTTTCTTCTTTGCAATATGGCTGCTTCCTTCTCCATATTATCTAATTCCAGAAGGAGGATATGAGAGCACGGGAAAGAGAGAATCACCCTGCTCTCATCCTGGTGTTTGTCATCATAATGATCCAGATATCATCTGGTCAACCCCTGTAACCTCAAGTTGGAGCATGCCGCAGTCAGTTAGAAACATCAAGAGTTTTTAGCTGCCAGATTAACATACTTCTAACATGAATGTGAAAATTGAAGTGTCCCAAAGGCCTACACTTTAGCTAATCTTTTTCCAGTCTTCAGCAGCCTGGGAAAAGACACGTCAATGGCACATAGGAGACCCTATTTTTTTCCCTTTGCCCCCCTGACATTTTACATGGGGAAATGTGCTACTTCCAAAATGAAATTATGAGTCATATACCCACAATTATTAAAAAAAATAATAATAATGCTCAGTGATGTGGCTGAAGAAATTCAGTCCAAGCTGTTAAATTTAAGAAGTATATAGGTAACTGAAATTATGTTTTTATAATGGGAAGAGTTAAGGGACCTTAACTATAAGACTCTACATCTGCCTATAATTACTATACCTTTTAAGGCAGCAACATTTAGACTACGGTTTCCAGATATAATCATCCTTCATAGTCATTCCTTTGAAGAAACTACTATGGTATTAGGTGGGCTCTGTTTCTCATCTCCTTTCCTTTTTCTTTGCCTTCTTAAAATCTCTGATGTTTTACGAAGCCCAACCTGATTGCCAGAAACAGTACTAACACATTGATATTTTCTGACTCCCTTTTTCCTATTTTTTTCTATGGATACTATTTTTGTAGATGAGAAAATAAGAAGGCAGAGACCCAATCAAAACAATGGCCTGTTACTCTGTTTCACTTTCCAAAAACAGGTAGAGCTTCTATTTGGAATGTCTTTGCCTTCTTTAAAAACTAAATCTCTTTAATTTTTTTCTTGATAACAGGATTCTAATCTCATTGCATTTTGTGCAAATTTACCATAGGAACTTCAGCAAATGAAACTTCTATGATTCTGCATCTCCAAGACTCAGAACATTGTCCTTTACAGACATAAGTAACATTATTTCTCAACATCCTTTTATGCAAACATATAAGTTAACTAAAGCCCAATAAATATAATACAAGCCTATCAATTACTATGACAAGTAATCCATACTTGTTCTCACCATTTATCAGGCATCACTGTAGGGATCCTCAGCCTATATTTGGGTCTATACTTTCTTTCCATGGAACTGATGTAGTAAGCACACTTAGATTAAAATTACCATGGAGCACTGCATAATTTCAGGATGGCAGATGTATCTTGCTTGCAGTGGAGAATAACGGTGTCTGTTACCAAGGCTCAGCAACATCCATATGAAGTGTCTATTTTCCCCTGGAATGGAGCAGGCAATGATTTTGGGTGGAGGGCCGCTTACCAAGTTTTAGTAAGCTGTTGAGGGCCATGTGGCCCTGCCCTTTGACAGGTGCCCCACCCCCTTGTTGCCGTCTTGGAAGTGGAAGTCCCACCCCTAGGCCCTGACCTTTGCCACCAGAAGTTCCTCCCCTTGCCCCCGCAGGTACTCCTTTGCTATCTAGGAACCAGAAAAAATACCAAATAATTTTTATATTCTAAAAATAAAACATTTACTACAACATTTATTAATTTCATTTAAAAAAATAGTTTAGCCCTGATTTACATGTGCTTGTGCAGTGTACATAGAGGTGATTGCACAATAGCTTAAAATGAAGTCTTGCTCTTGTATATTGTGGAGGGGTGCTGGTGGGTCGGTATAGGTTTCTGGATGTAGGTAGAGGTAGGTATAGGTCTGTGGTACAGGTTTGTGGATGCGTGGGTATCTGGGGTGTGGAGGAGGATGTGGGGGTGTGTGTGTGGATATGTAGTGTGGGTGGGTATGGGGTTTGTGGAGGGATGTCAGTTTGTAGAAGGAGGGTGGCTGGGGAGGGTTGTAGCATGTGTGGAGGGGGAGAATTTGCTCACAGTCTCCCTGCAGCAGGCAGAGCCCCCCACAGTGCTCCTGCCAGCCCAAGCTTGGTGCTTCTGCTGCTCCTGGCCCCCAGGCACCTGTGCAGCCCTGTGCTCCCACTCACAGCCATTTCCCCCTGTCTGCCACCACTGCCCTTCTGCTGCTTTTCTGTTCCCCCACTCACCACTCTGGCATCATGTTCTAGCTGCATGGCCAAGACTGCAGGATGCAGCAGGAGCTGGTCCAGCCCAGCCAGCATCACATGGAGCCAGCCAAGAATTGGAAAGGCTGGGTCAGCTCCTTCTGCATCCTGCAGCCTGGTGGAAGGGAGCAGTTGCAGCAGCAGGCAAATGGCTGCTGTAGGTGGAGGGCAGTGGCAGCAAGCAGGCTTTCAGAGCACAGTGACAGCAGGGCAGGAGAATGGGGTCCACCCTGGTATGACAGGCCCAGTTCTGGTGGGGCCAGAATGGGGCATCAGGAACATGGGACAGGGGCTGGAAGGGCTCTATGGAGGCAGACTGGGCTGTGCTGGCAGGGAGAGGGGGAACCGGCTTAGCTCCAGAGCCCCTGGCAGATCAGCCCCATACTCCTGCCACCCCACTCTGGGCCCTGCTGATGCTGGTCTCAGCACACTGGCATGGGCCCCGTGCTCCCATGCAGCTGTTGCTGCACTCTACATGGCTGCTTGCTGCTCCTTCCACCCACCTGCTGCCACTTTCACCTCTTCCCTGCCCATGGCTACCATCAGATGCTCTGGCACCACTTGTTTCCTGGCTGCAGCTCTGGGACTGCAGCATCCACCTCAGCCTGGCCCTGAGGACTGGTGCGATTGCATGTGGTCCTATTCTGCTTCTCCCCGCTGCTCCCTTATCTGAATTTCCCTTGGTCATAGAGAGGTAAGAACAGACCCACACTCCCAGGCCAGAAACCTCTGCACAGCATGGGGCTTCTGGCTAGGAGTGAGTGGGCCTAGCTTCTACAGCTGCTTGGCCCTCTTAGTGGCTTCCCCTGGGTCCTACTGTTCCTGTCTCCTGTCATCATTAACTGGCAGCCAGGGGCAGATAAATATTAATTTTCTTAATTTTTTAGGAGCACTGCAGGCCAGAGTTGATAATTGAGTTTATCTTGATTTGTCAGAGTGGATTGACATTTGTTTGTTTATTTTTAAACAATAAATATTCAGTCTAAGTTCAGTATCCCATGCATTCCATACGTTGAGTGTAAGAGAATGTTCTAAGGCTAGAAAAACTGGTGTAAATATAAAATATGAATCAAAATGGGGCTTCAAGTTAGACTTCTCAGGCACACGGAGGATAGAAACTCAAGTGTTCCTGACTTTTAGATCTGACAGATACAGCAAGCATCACCACATATTTGCTATACAGTTCTGGGTCAAGGCATCTCATTTCCATCTAAGAGATCAATTCTCGGTTTCCATCTCCAGCTTTCAATATTTCATGACCTTTCTTTTGAGGTTCTAAATAATGGTGTTCCTTATTACACATAGCTCTTGTGATGTAATATACCTAATTCCCACCTAGAAACTGGAGTGAGTTCTCCACCATATTTTGAACATCAGAGGTAGAACTCTATTACCCAGCTGTGTAACTGGCATTTTTGGCACTTACATACAATTTGTAATTCGGTTACCCATGCAGTATGAACATGTAAGCTTACACACATATTGTGCACATACCCAATAGGCTCTGTACTATCCAGGCAGGTATGTGGCTTTGTACATGTATACACCTGGGATATGTACCAGGGTGGGAAGGAAGACATCTTTCCAATGTTTCAGTCATTGGAAACATTCAGTTGTGTGGTGTGGGTATTCCTGCAGAAAGGAGAAAGACTAGGTTCTAGCACCTCTTATACTGAGGAGGTTTGCGCATGTCTCCCTCTAAGTGTGTGTACAAAGCTGCATACCTGCCTGGTCAGTGTGTAGGCTACTGAATATTTTCAAAATATGTGCATAGTGCATAGGCAAAAGAGGTAATAGAATTGTAAACTGTGCATAATTCCCCCCAAAAAGGCTACATTCAGAGCTAGAAAATTGCCATTTAGGTGCACAGAGAATTCTTCCCCAGGCTTATTTATCAGAAAAAGCTTAAGATTTCTAACACTCCCGGCAGTATCCCATATAGTCAGCTATAGTAAAATTGAGAAGCTCCTAAATCTATGTCCTGACCTACTCAGTTCACTTTCTAAACCTTTTATTGTCTAATTTAAGAAAAGTCATTCGAAATGGTGTATTTCTGATATCTTCATATGTCCCTGTCATTTCCTCTTAATTGGCAGTAAAACACAAGGGCTGTAAAAGGGATTCTGCAGTTGTAAGAAAGAACTGACCTTTTATGCTGTTTTGCATAATAGCAAATGAAAAAAAGAAAAGGAGAGAGAAGAGTGAAAACATCATCCTTTGAACTCTCCATATGTTTACTGTCACCTACCTGTTTATATTGTTCAGGTCAATATAATATAATGGTAAAGTCACTAGTCAATGTAATGACTCCTTGCTTATTAGAAGGACATATCTTCTAGCAACAGCATTGGCTGAGTAGCTAGGATAAATCACTGACCTTCAAATCAAATAATATTTCGTATTTTATAAACTCCTTCTATCCAATTCATGTAGTCCTCCAAAAGTCATCCTTATCTCTTGCACTTCTACAGCCCCTTACATCAAAGCATCTCAGAGCTCTTTAGGCATTGTAAATGCAAGACTCAGTTAATACACCCTTAAAATGCAGCTTACTCTGGGATGTAATGTGGCAGAGAACAGGAATGTTAAACCACAAAATTGCTCAAGGTATGATGCTCCAGGGAATTTATAGAAGCAGAATGTAACATAATTTTAATTCTTTAATTTGTTGAAAGTGTTATAGCACCTATTTTAATTATGAAAATGAGGACTTATGTCTCATCCAAAAGATGGTAGCCAACTGCAAAAATCTAAGACATTACAAAACAAAGAGAAGTGCATTGTCTACAAACCTTGTGTGATGCATATGCATTTATGCTTTTGTCACTGAGAAAACCTTCTGTCTTTGAGAATACAATTTTCTACGTTGAACATACAAAATGAAGCTCTCCTGGTATGTGGGGAAGTTAGACATTTTCCCCTTCGCTATTACTAAGTTTATAGCAATATGACAAATTGGTGGCCAGTTGGTTCATGCTTTGGTTTCAGTGATGCCTTTTTCTAGATTCTTCTTCTTCTTCTCAATACTATAAAATCAACCATCTGAAACTGGGGAGGGAGGGCAGGTCAAGTACAGGGCTTGCAAATAAACTGTAAAAGGCTGGTATTTAGGTTGTCAATAGCCATTCTGATACCTAGCTTTCATGTATGGGAACCCCCACCCTCCCCCTTCACAGCATGGCTCCAAGTAAGGTCATTTCACTGCAGGTATCCATAATATCTTGACAACATTATGCTAGCTAGTCTTGAGGGACAAAAAGAGGCAACTGCTACTGCATTTTAAAATAGTTGTTCACTTAGCATGATTTCTCAAGTTCAGAACAACATAAAAAGAAGGCTGGTAAGGCCAAAGATTCAAAACAGAACTTCTAAGAAAGGAATTACTTGAATAAACAAGTTCTCCAAATAACTCTAGTCTGGGGGTGATACTCATAACCTACCTCTTCATAACAGAAATTCAAAGATTTTTTTTGGACTGGTTGAATATTTTTATCGACAGAAGACAAAACATTAGCAGTCTCAGCAGATGGGGTAAAGACTGACCTACATTCTGAGTACTTACTTGGAAATGGGTGTTCTGGGTCAGTGTGATAGCACGGCGAAAGCCTCTATTGCTGATATACATGCTTTGTATAAAAATAAAAATACATAGTACAAATAAATGATGTATTTCTATTCCCAAGTATACACAGGGACCAGCCCCTTCCATCTGTTTGTGCTCACTAATTCAGACCCCCGTTCTTCCTTCCAAACAAGTAATGAGGTATTATCCCCATTTATAGTGACATGAAGGAGATCACACACAATTACTGAAAATAAGGATGCAGGAGTCTGTAAACGAGGCAATGGTTTGTTCTAATCCTTAGGTAAATCATCTTTCCCTGGATGGTAAAGCCAATCTAGAAATTATTTCCTAAAAACAAATCTGCCTGTATCAGTCATTTCTGTCACTCCTGTGAATGACTGTCCTTTCTCAGTACAATAGGAGAGAGATCTTTTTGTTCTTATTACTCAAGGGTATTCTGGCTATATCTGCAGGTAGACAGGTGGGCTGAAAAGCTCAGTCCCAACCCATTTGTGCTGTTTATATGGTTTATTAAACTGCTGAAAGGTTCTGAATCTCTCATTTCACTGTAAAATCCATTTCTTCGCATGAACAATTCTCTTTAAATTAACTGCAGCTTTCAGATCTTGTAATGTAACTCCCCAAACTCCCTGAAATTAACTCTTTCCATTTAAAAGTGAAGATTCTGGTTTATGCAGAAAGAGAACACAGAGAGCAGCAGTGAGCAAGTATTTCCTCTCCTTATTGCATTGCACATCCGTCTTATAATGCTGACCAGTGCATAATGCCTTATGATGTAGCACAAGATCAAGCACATAGTTCTACTGTTGCTTCCCTGGAAGGCTGAAGTTTCCTCAATGTGGGAAATAGGGTTTGTTAGTATAACCCTTGTTCTGGGCACTAGTAGGCAGCAAGAAGGGCCAGGTTCACATTTCAGGACACCTCATAAATTATACCATTGTCTTCAGCCCCCACTAAGAAATCTGGGAATGCTAAATTTGCTGGGGCATCCCATATAAAGAAAACCCCCTCCCTTCCAAACAAATTTATTAAAGAGACTAAAAAAACCAAAAGAAAATAAATATAATGTGTAGACACTATTAACTACAAAACAAAGTATATAGGTGGCACCCTCTTGGGGAAGGCCTCTCCCATACCCAGAAAATCTGAGAGCTGGGCTCCTCCAAGGGTAGTTCTGGGTGCCTACACCTCTACACCTGCCCTTCAGCAATGGGTTGGAGAGGCGAGCCCATACCAGAGATTCCTATTAGTTGCTCCTTGGGTTCACTGCACCGTGGGGAGCTGCTCAAGAGTATGGGTCCTTCTACATTGCATGGGGCCCAGTTGCTCCTGGAGAAGTGATAGAGCATGAAACTTTGCTCCTACAGAGGTGGTGTATATATGTGTGTGTGTGTGTGTGTGTGCGCGTGCACGCACGCGTGTGCATGTCGGTGTGCATGTGTGTGTGTGTGTGTGTGTGCGTGCGTGTGTGCGTGTTGTCTGTGTGGTGACTGTAGCTTCAGCCAGCATGCACACACCCAAAAACTTCTGGGCTGAATTATATGGCCTGCTGAAATGAAAACTGCAGGAGGACAAACTCAAAAGGGACCCAGGTCGATTATTGGCTACAGCTGACCTAACCACACAGTTTGGCTGGAGCAAAGGATCATCCAAAGAAACAAAGTGGAGAGAGCCAGGCCTACCCTCTAGTCCTGGGCTACAGGTAATTTGGGTCATATAACTTCAGTGGGAGCAGAAGGTTGCAAACCTCAACTCCAGGCCAAAGCTGGCAGAGTTAGCAACTGCCAGGCATAATTCCTAGCCAGCGAACCCAAAGAATCAATACCCTCCTTCCTGGTATTAATCCTTTAAAACCTCAGAAAAGGGGAAAGGAAAGGAGGAGAGAAGAGTTCCCAGACACTGAGACAATTCTCCTTATCTCTCTCCTCGACCTGAGTTTCTCCTCTCACTATCTGCCAACTCCTTTTCCCTTGAAGAATTAATTCTTCATCAGCTCCTAGCAGCTTCTTCTCTTCCCCAAACCGGCCCAGCTCACCTTATATCCTTCCACATGACATCAGCGTAGCCTTGTCCAGTGAGGGAGTGCCACACTCCAGTCTTTCTCTTAACCAGTCTGCCTGAAAAGTCTTTGCTCCCCTTCACCAATCAAGCTGTAGGATTTTACATATTTTGCCCAGATACAAGGTGGGTATTACATTAGTTAGAGTTGCTGAATTATTGGCTTTCCCCCGGCTCTATTATTCTCCTGATATGACTTGTCTTTTCCTTCATTTGATACCTAATGCATATTTTATACTGGGGGACAGCTAGGGAGGAAACACCATTGTCAGAGTAGGGCCATAAATTCGATGCCACTTTGGTACTAAACTGTTGATGCTGCTTGTGGCTGTTATTGTTAAACAGTAAAACTAAAATGCTAGAAATGGGAATAAAAAAGTACCATCAAAAGTACCATCAAGTAAGAAAACAAAAGGAAACTGAAAGATCTGTCTAGTGGTTTCCCAGGTACATTTCTCTTTGTCCCATTGATTCACCAACTATGAAGCCAGTTTGCAAAGAGTTGATTTCAAGCTTTATGAGAAACTGGATTGAAATGTGCGTCTCCTCTCTTGAGTAGTGAAATAACAATGACCTGCAATTTCTACTCATGACAATAGAAAACATCCTTAGTTGTTGCTGCTTTCACTTTCAAGCTGACCAGAGCTTGGATGACAGCCTGGATTGGGTGCAAAAGGCTTAGAATGCCTCAACTCGTCTATTATTGAGAGAGAGAAATCAAACTTTGAAATCTGCCTTTTACACACACATGCACAAATCTTGCCTTGCCTGTTATTTTCTGCTTGAAACCCATCTTCCCTTTAATAGACCCTGCAGTATGAAAAATGGGCTGAAGAAGGCATCAGATTCCTGTTCAATTCCCCTGGGTGGTCTATGATTTACCTCAATCATAATATTTTAATTTACCCAGACGTGTTAGTTAATAAGGCTGGGTAATTTCCAGATGATGGGGATAGGCTTTCATAATAGATGAAGTGGGGACATAATGGTGCTGTAAATAATGGACTCTCTTTATACATAATTGACTTCCACCTCAAAGATCTTGGCTTCCTAATTCATCCAAGAGTAAGGAGAGACATTAATAATAACTCAGTTTGGAAAAGTTGTTGGTGTCAGAAACTAGCCAAAAACCTCCTTTTAGTTTCCTAGCTTTTCCAAATATTTTTGTAATATCAGAAGTATCCCCAAGTGTTGATCAAAACTAAAGCCACATGCTTCAAAATACTGCTGTGCCCATTTGTTTTCAGGAATTGTTTTTTTGATCTGTTTAGTAATACAATATACTGAACTGAATTTTATCAAGGAAATACAAATATTTAAATTACAAAACCACTGGTCCCTTCTTGTTAGCTATAACAGCTTTGTAATAGACAGAAGCCTGTCTATTTTGTGGGCCTCTAATTTTGTGGGCACAAGTTTGTATCTCAAATAGCTCTATCCACAGTCTTTTACCCACATTAAATTATGGCACATTTGGGAGCCATTTTTGCATCTGTTACCTTTTATTTTTCATACAAAAATTGCAAGCTGATATCTAATTTTTAGATTAGGAACAGAACAAGAAAGAACAAAAGTAAAGTTTCTGTGACAGCTGGACTACACACACAGGGCCAAGGAATAATCCTGTTTCTTGTGTTTTCCGACGTAACAGCTCCGTTCGAGGAACAGGGAAGGACTGGTATATCTCTGTAGAGAGATCCTGTTTCACTCAAGCTTCTCCTCTCAGTCCCTGGCTGTGTGGTTTGCAAGGACAAGGTTATGGCAAGGGTGATCTCCAAAGGGGCATGCAGGGGAGAGAGACCACTGAGAGTGAGAAAGGGAGGTGCAGGACCTCCTCACTGGAACCTGGTCCAGGAGTCTGGTCCAGGAATTACCAAACAGAAGAGGACACCATCCTTTCCCAGTGAAGACCTCACAATTCGTGGGTCACTTATTGTTTCATTTCCCTGTGGTAGCCTGCTTGCTTCTTGAGACCCTGCATTAATGCACATCCAGTCAGCCAGCTCCTGGCAACCTTTGCATGGTCCAGGTCACGGGCAATTGCTCCTTCAACTACAGATATATTTGAGACTGATACTAATAGAGGTACCAGGAATTTTCCCACTTTGCATACTTGGAGCACAAGGTGTTTGTTCAGGTGTTTCTAACATGTTGTGATATCACGTGTTGTGATAAATGCTAAACAGTTCCTGAGTCAGCCTGGCCCTGACTTCTGTCCTGTGCTTTTCTTTAACTTTTGCCAGTGACTCCTTTTCCTCTATGCCAGGGGTGGGCAAAGTCTGGCCTATTGGCTGGATCAGGCCCACAGCAAACTGCGTCTCCCAGCAGACCCTGCCTGCATTGCAGTAGTTGGTTTCCAAGGAACCCCAGCAGCAGTGAAGCCATGGCAGTACTGGGCCAGGACTGGCCCCAGCAACTCTGGCAGGGTGCACAGCTGGGCAGGGAGCTGCTCTGGGTCTGGGATCCTGCGGCAGTGACAGCACAGTTTGGAGCCAGGGCAAAACTGCCTGCATGCCCCGGGCAGGAGTGTTCAGACAGTGCATTGTGGCTCTGCACTGGGTCTGGACTGTGCTGGCCCCGGAGCAGCTCCTCACCCAGCCATGCACCCTGCACCACACTTGGGGCTGGTCTCCATGGAAACTTTGGCCCTGTGTTGTCACGGCGCTGCTGCTGATGGGGTCTCCATGGAAACTAGGTGCAGTGGCATGGGCAGGGGCTTCTAGGAAATGGAGTCTGGCTGTAAGCTGGATCTGCCATTTTTCCCATCTTGCTCCATGCCTTCCTGAATGGCACAGCAACATGTCCCTCTTGGTCTGTTTCCTTGTTGGCTCAGAACCGCTTCTCCTGCCTTGTCAGAGGTTCAAATTCAATGTTGTTCCAAGAAAAGCCACCAGGCTTCCTTATCTCAAGAGTTTCAGTTTGCAATTGTGATAAAATTGCTTGCCATGCACTTTTTTAGGTCTAATAACTTAAGAGGTATTCAGCCCAGTCACAGCCCCACTTTAACTCCCTGGACTTGGAGACCTGAAAATTTCCTTCCATTATGAGGTTCTGGGACTCCATCATGCCTTACACCTCAGCCTTACACCACTTTGATGTTTAGTGTCTTCTCCAATAAATTGCATGTCTAAGCCATCACAATCCTGTTCTCTTCAGATACTTCAGGCCCAATGTCTGTCACACGCTGCCACCCTACCTCCTTTTGGCATGTCCAGTACCACGGATTTTCAACTATTGCTTCTCAGCTGTATCTGAACTGCACATAGCCTTATCAGTTTATCACCTTCCTACTGAATCTTAAAGTGTAACAAAGTATAATCTTGCTCCTAAATTATAAGGAATAGCTGTGCCACCATATCTAGCTGAGTGCTAGAGGCAATGTAAAGTACTGGCTACTGAAACCTAAAGAGCTCAGCAGGGAAAGCTTATTTCCTGCCAGCTTTCTTTTACCTAGAAATGGCTGTGTCCTGCAGCCCACTTAGCACTTCTTTGCTACTTGGTCTCAGATACCCTTTCTGTTTGCTTTCTGAAAAGAAGAAAAAAAAAACAAACTTCCAGGAAAGAGATTCTTGCTCTTGTACTAACGCTGTACATGACGGCCTGCTCTGGAACTCTCTCACCAGATCTGTGGGACCACAGGAGCCTTTTGCTCTGCCTCCCTCGGGGCTCTGTACCAGCCCCTGCATTCCCCCAGTGCAACTGGATCCACTGAGCATCCTCACTCCTCCATCTCTCTCACATCTTCTCTGAACTGCCTTCTTGCCCCTTTTTAATTGCTGAGTCTCCCTATGCACCTGCGAGTTGCTTCTCAAAAACAGAGTTCCCTTGTCCCCTTTCTGGTATTGTTCCAGCTGATCTCCAGGCTGCTTCAGGCCCCACAAGCAAAGTAAACTTTTCTTTAACCCTGTGCCCATCTCCATTCGATGATCTGTTCTCGTGTCATCAGGTGGCTGATCTTGTGCACCAAGTAGCCTTGTGTAAACCCCAGAGAGTTACTCAATCACTTTCGGAGTGGCCCCCAAATTCTCCTGCCATGACTTCGGATGGATCTTCAGTGGAGGGGGTCTCCACTGAGGATGCCTCTAGAGTTGTGATGGCCCTTGACGGATGTCCACAGGGCTCCAACCTCTCCTACACTCCAGCCATGTGCCAACCTTCAAGAGGGGCCTCAGGATCTTTTGTGGCCAGCCCTTGGATGATGTCTTCCTCAGTACCCACGCTTCCTCCTCTGTGGAAGGGCGGCTGGGGCTCCAACTGGATATGGGAGGTTCAAGATGCCTTGTCTTTGGAGAGATCCCCACTGGTGCTCTAGATACTCCCAGAAGGATGCTGCTGATCACTGCTGTGTTCACATATCACCCATGATCTCCTGTCAGGGCCTTAGTTTCCCGAAATTCAGCAAGAGAAAGCTGGGTAAACCTGTGCTAGGTGGGGAAAGAAAAGAGGGAAGAACAAAAGAAACCACACCACAACACAAGATGAGCACACAAAGGGGGACCCCAAAGTAGGAGGGAAAAGGATCAGGAGGAGAAAGGAAAAAAGAAAAGGAGGAAAACAGGAGGGGAGACTGTAGAGCCAAAGGCTCTCCTTCTTCCCTGTCTTAAGTGCCTTAGGCAAGCGTGTTCTTTGGGCTGCGACCCACGCTTCTACCCCAGTTGGGGTCTTTTTCAGCTCTTGCCAGAGCCCCCTTTAGCTCGGTGTCTCAGCACTGCCCACCACTGATGCAAGCTCCCATGGTGGTTCCTGCTGCCGCCACCGCCGGTCTCTCCACTGGTTCCTCCAGTCTGCCCCAGTGCCAGTCACCCCCAGCCAAGGAGATTTTTGCAGCCCCTGCTGCCACGGCTGCTTTGGCTCCTTGCGGGTACTGTTCCCTCCCAGCATGGAGAGACCTTGCAGCCCCTGCTGCCGCAGCCATTTCTCCCCACGCCGGCTCTTCGGTTCGTTGCTGGTGCTGGGATCCCCTGCTGCTTCTCCCACTCCTGGCATGGGTGTTCCCGCGCTCTTGGAGCTGGTTTTTGTCTTCACCAGGCAGCGTCTCCTGTCATCACCTGGCCTCAGCTGCAGATGGGTGTGGCTGATGAACTGTGTGGGCGTCTCTCCTCAGCCAAATTCCCCACTTCCCCGGTGTCCTGCAAGATGTGAGTTTTTTTCTTCCTTGTTCGTCTGGGGTTTGTCTGCAGGAGTGGTTTCCCGCTTGCCTGTTGTTACATCCCTGAGACAAACTCCTTCTTCTCTTCCTCTTTCTCACATTCCTCCAGACTCATACCCCTGGAAAACCTTGGTTTGAGACTGCCCTCCTCTTTCTCCTCCAGGGACAGTTTATTCGTCTATATTTAGCCCCACAGGCTGAGGAAGGCTATGCTGTGCACAATACTAGATGCCATGAAAATCCTACTGACTTTTTGGGGATATCTTATAATGTGCCACTAGATGGATGGAGACAGCATCAGCACATTTTGTGCAAAATTATGCACTGATTTGTTGAGGTTCTGAACATTGTTTTATTGTATTTCGTCATATGCCTTGAGATGTGTCTCAGGTAAAGAGTTATGGCTGGAGAGGATAGCCTCAATAATCTGCCCATGGGTAACAGAAAGGCAGCAATGAGTGCTGCCCAGGATGCCTTGCCAGAGACCCCATAGACATAGCTCTTAATGTAGGCCGCAATTAAAACTGGTGCAGAAACAAGGCAGGGGAGAGGATGATGAACTCTTTACCAAACATCTGTGTGGTGAAACTGCTTGATGAGGTCTGATTGGGGCCCTACTACTCCACAGAAGAGTTGTGGCTGGAGCTGGGGAATGTGACCATTACTTTGGTGACATTGAGTTGGGGGCTTCTGACCGCTATTATTTTCATGTTGTATGGTGCCTGTTCTTGAACAACTAGGAGTCCTGCATGTGTTTCCTGATGTTGACATATGGATATGGATATTCCCAGCACATGGATATTTGCATTTTGGAGAAAGTCCCACAGATTATGTCTGTGGATTCTGGGATTCACAGAGAAGGGTATGCAGAATGAAAGGACTGGCTCAGGAACCTAGAAACTGGACTGGGTGGGATGCCTGTGGTTTAGGCAGCAACCCTTTTAAAAGGAGCTCAAGACCAGAATGTACTATCTTTATTGGAAGCTGATGGTAAAATTGGTGTGATGGGATGCTTCCAGGCTGGCTGCCCCCACCATATGTCACAAAGGTGAGATTCTATCCCATGTAGAAGTTGTGTGGTCACATAAAGTAGAGCCAGGTCCAGCTAGGGCTAGGACACCCTTGGGTAATGTATTGCCATCAACAAGCCAATTCCATGGGGTATGAAAACATTTCCTCATCCCCTCTCCAGAGCCCCTCCCCAGCCCTCCTTCAAGACCCTCACCACACTCCCTTACCAAGTGCCTAGCCATCCAAAGCTGTCCTAGTAGTTCCCTTCCATCCCTGTTGGCTTGGTGTGTCCTGCTTTCCCAGCCTTAACTGCCTATCTCCACTGTCTTTATTCTGGATCCAATACCTCCCTACTTTCCTCTAGTCCTGAGACTACTCTCTTGCCCTGATTGTAATCCCTACAAGAATCCTGCATGTCCTAAATGTAACTCACTACTCTCTTCTAGTGTCCTTCTTAGGTACCAGGCTCATGCTGATTCCACTTGATGCTCCCTCTACAGCTGTCTCAGGTCCCCAGGGGTTCTTATATATGAGCTGAATAAAAATTGATGGCAATTGATGTCTAGTAGCAGCATTTGTGAGCAGGTAAATCCTGTGGTTAGCAGCTAACTGAGTAGCTAAGTCCTGCCAGTCCTGATTTTTGTAGAGCTACTTTCTTCTTCCCCTAAAAAGTGAGATTTTCTTTGCGGTTGCAGCTGTTGTGGCTTTTATTCTATTTTGTGACAGGAATATCGACAAAAATGAAATGAGATAAATGCTTATTTAGAACAAGACAGAAACCACCACCTAAGGTCACATGCACCTATAAAGAGACATCAACTGGTTATGGATTTCAGTCACTGCCAGCCTAGGTGCTATTCAAAAGTGTGATCTAGAGCTGAAAGTCCAGATCATATTACCACCCCCCTGAGTCATCCAGCTCCAGGACCAAGTATATTTGTATGGACTTAACTTAGAATGATGCTAGAGCCCACTAGCTACACAACAAGTTGTTGTCACTATGCAGGTCATTCCAGAACGAAAGCCATCTAACAACATTGTTCAAATCTATTGATTTCTTATTTTTACTGTGCTCAGTAAATTATTACAGAATGATTATAGATACATGGTACAGCATAAAACAGACCAAAATCATGTTTCACACTCTATCTTGAGAGCAGACTGATCATTTGAGGCTCACTAACTTTTTAATGTGATAATGTTTTATTAGAAGTGGAGACAATTGACTGTGTATAACTGTATTAAGCAAATACACCATGCTAAACCATTTATTATATTTAATCAGGGTTGGAGGAGATCTGGAGCTGTCTCACAAATAAATCAATGACCTGGTACCATTGTGGAGAATTGTGAAGAAGTTAAAACAGGGGGAAATTGACAAAACTGGGAGGGTTGGGGGGATGACCTTTAGCTCTTAGAAGAAATTTTAAAAGTCTTAAAGAAATGCACATTGGTTATTGTTAACAGGAAGCCCAAATGGGAAACCATCTCATTTAATTATATCTGGAAAAGCAGCTAAATGCATTCTATTATATTAAGGTAAGTTATCAGATAAAATAATAATAAATAATAATAATGTTCACAGGATACAATTTATGGGGTAAAGAAGGATGCATTTCTGCTGTTATCTCTCTCAAACTACCAGTATACTTCAATGTATAATCATTACCACATGTTGCTTCAATTCCCGGTGCAAAGTAATCTACATTATCTTATTCCCTCTAGGATTCTTCTCCTGCAATGATTTCTTATTTATCTGTGTAACCTGAGTGGCACTCCAAGACGTACCCCCTCTCCACTTGACGGGATCAGAGCAGGTACATGAGCGCTGTGGGAGGTGTAGGGAGTGTCCTTCCCCTATAGATCAGAGCCAGATCACCAATGGCGACTTAACCATACACCTTTTAATGAGAAAAACAGTGGTGGGAACATAACATATATAAACCAGGGAGTATAGGGGACACTACAATACCCCCAGGGGACAGGATTCAATAAAGGTTAGGCATTCACATTTATAGACATATTAATTCAGTTAAGCAAAGACAGGTTTAACAAAGTATAAAACACAAACACCACAACAAACAATACTAGTTGACAAAATATAAAATGCACAAACTACAAAACACCAAATAACAAGACATATGGGGCATAGGTACCTGGAAGGGGAAAGACACTGACCCCACCTCCAACAAGAATCCTGTGCCCTGTCAGTACACTCATCCCTACTAGACCCAGCCAAGACTTAAACTCAGCTCTCGCACATTGTAGGCAGAAATGCTACTATACAGCCACCACAGCTGGGGTGGTACAGGCTGCTAGGGCTTTTGGCCTTCCAGGAGCCCCTGCCTCATGTCATGCTGTCCTGCCTCTTGCTGGAGAAATTGGAAGCAGAGCTGGGAGCCTCTTGTATCACCGTACACCTTCTTTCTGGGGCCAGGAAAACTCTCCTGCTGGCTGCAGCCTCTTGCTGGGGATCCTGGAGCCCAGCAGAGAGCCTCTCCTACAAGCCACACACCGTTCAACCACTGCCTATGGGTCCTGCTCCTTCAGGCTCTTCTGGAGAACTGCTCCTGCCCCAATGGCCCAGCTCTTGCCAGCTCTTTAAAATGCCTTCCTCATGATCCCCCACTGGTCTCTCTGAGTCAGCTGTGCTGCCCCTTTTATCCTCCTCCAGGTGAACAAAGGGGCCAATCAGGGGACATGCAGGGTGAGTCTCTGAGGCCTGATTGGTGAGGAAAGGGAATCCCAAACCCTCCAATCATTTTTTACCTTTTCAAAACCCCTGGGCCAAATCACTACCAGCTAGCCCATCACATCTGTTATACTAACTTTTGCCCTGCTCTTGCTGACTTTTACCAATCCCTGTCATGGGGTGATGTTAAAAGATATTTGTGTTGGGCAGCACCTAAGTTTAATCTTAAAGATGGTTCTCCATTCCTGAAAACCAAAGATCAATGCATGCTACTTTCTTTGTTAGTGAAACTTCATACTTCAGATGCATGGCATTTGTCTGCTTTAGTTTCCCTAAGAAAGAAACGTAAAGCCACAAGTCAGCCATCCTTCCTCAATTTGTCTACATTTATTGGTTATAATGGAAATCCATGTGAATAGTGCAAAGGAAGACAAAGTGCAATAAGGCAAAACCTAAAAGGCATTCTTTGTTCATTTTGGTGCCATTCTTATTCTTCTGCATTCATTTTTTCTCAGAATATTGAGAAATCATCCCTACCAGGGACCTGATGACTTCTGGGGGCTAAATATTTTTGCGTGAAGAGGATTTCTGGTCGGGCATTAACCATGAGACGTTCAAGACTTTCTGAACCTCTAGTGATCCCCTGGGAATGAAATATGATCAGCATTTTATTTTATTTTTATTTACTTTCTTTTATTTATTAAAGCCCCTGCTATTTGGTCATTTAAATGTTATTCAAGTTTGTTATATTAATTCTTTATTAAAATGTCATGAAAAATGTTACAAAAAGAAAATAATTTTAAAATGCAACACTTTTAGGGATAGGCAGAAGCTTTTAAAAGGGTAAACTTGGACCAGAAAATTAAAGATTGCATAATAATTAGGGTTTGGCTAGGAATTACATTAAGCCTAAATACTTTGAAACAAACCAGATGGTACCAAATTATTTTCCCCGGGGAATTTTATTTTATACTTTTTATATCAAATTCCAGTATAATTCCAAGGGGCTAAGGTATATAATGCCCTTGCACAACATTTGCATTTTGTCTCCTTCCTGAAAATTATACCAATTGAGCACTTTCATAAAGCAATACATTTAATATATATTTTGAAATATAAAAGTTTCCAACAAGGGCATTTTAGATACAATTTTAAAGTGGTTTTGCCTCCTGCTTTTTGGGTGTTAGAAAGAGCTTTTGCTTAAATCGAATGGGACATATATCTAAAGCCCTCCACACTTCTTAATCCCTCACATGTGACTATTTTTATTGCCCTGTTATGTGGTGACTGTCAGAGGCTAAGTGGTGGGAATAGCTTGTTGGGGAAGCCTCTTGTTACAGTGCTGGCAGTGACTTTCATAGTTTCATAGTTTCTAGGGTCGGAAGGGACCTGAGTAGATCATCTAGTCCGACCCCCTGCCATGGCAGGAAACAATACTGGGGTCAAACAACCCCAGCAAGATGTCCATCCAACCCCCAGGGTAGGAGCCAGGAGCACCTTTCTTGGAAGTTGGTTCCAGATCCTAGCCACCCTGACCGTGAAGTAGCGCCTCCTGATAGCTAACCTAAACCTACCCTCTGCCAGCTTGTGACCGTTATTCCTGGTCACTCCTGGCAGTGCTCGGGGGAACAGGGACTCCCCCAATGCCTGCTGATCCCCCCGACTAGTTTATAACAGGCCACTAGATCCCCCCTCAGCCTTCTCTTCTGGAGGCTAAACAGGTTCATGACAAGGTATGGTTGGCCTTCCTGACTGCCTCCCCACACTGCCGGCCCATGTTCATCTTGGAGTCAATTATGACTCCAAGATCCTTTTCCACCTCCGTGCTGACAGGAGGGGAGTTCCCCAACCTGTAGGTATGGTGCCGGTTGTTCCTCCTCACCTTGCACTTGTCTGTGTTGAAACCCATCCTATTCACATCCGCCCACCCTTCTAGCCTGTCTAGGTCTGATTGAAGCCTGATGCTACCATCTAGTGTGCCCACGTCCCCCCACATCTTAGTGTCATCAGCAAATTTGAACAGGGTGCTTTTTACCCCCTCGTCCAAATTGCTGATGAAGATGTTGAACAGTGCAGGCCCGAGGACCGAGCCCTGCAGAACCCCACTGCCCACGTCTTCCAGGTTGAGAAGGACCCATCCACTACCACCCTCTGGGTGCGGCCCTCCAGCCAGTTGGCAACCCAGTTGACTGTGTGGGTGTCTACACCACAGCCCCCCAGTTTCTTAATGACAACGGGGTGAGAGACAGTGTCGAAAGCCTTCCGGAAGTCCAGGAAGACTATGTCCACTGCTACCCCCACATCTAATGATCGGGTAACCTGATCATAGAAGGCCATCAGGTTGGTCTGACAGGACCTGCCACTGATGAACCCATGTTGATTGCCCCTAAGCATACAGTCCCCAGCTGGCCCCTCATGGATGTGTCCCAGCATAATTTTCTCAAACAGCTTGCCTAGGATCGAGGTAAGACTGACTGGCCTATAGTTTCCTGCGTCCTCCTTCCTCCCCTTTTTGAAGATTGGAACCACGTTGGCCCTCTTCCAGTCCTCTGGGACCACACCAGAGCACCACGAGTGCTCATAGAGCCATGCCAGGGGTCCTGCAGTGACCTCGGCCAATTCCTTAAGGACCCTAGGGTGGAGATCGTCCGGGCTGGCTGACTTAAACATGTCCAGCCCCTCCAGAAGCCCCCTGACTAGTTCCACACTAACCTTTGGCCCAGGTGTGCCTCCCCTGGGGCCCGAGGGGGGCTCAGCAAGGAGGTGGCTGTTCTGGTCCCTACTTAGGCAGACAGAGGCAAAGCTTCTGTCATCTGGTGTGATGACCAAATTTCCCAATGTGTCCTGCAAGGGCCCCACATTACCTGGGGCCTTCTTTTTGCCCCCTATGTATTTAAAAAAGGACTTCTTATTGTCCTTAATCTGAGAAGCTAGTCCTAATTCCATCTTTGCCTTGGCCTTCCTAACTGCCCGAGCAACTGCAGAATAGTCATCCCTGGTGATGACCCCTTCCTTCCATTGGGTATACGCCTCCTTTTTAGCAAGGAGACATTCTCAGATGCTTTTGGTGAGCCATGGAGGCTTGTGTGCTCTCCTGCTCACTTTAATCCTCATTGGGATTACCTTGCTTTGTGCTTGGAGGATCGCCCCCTTAAGGAGCAACCACACTCCTTGGACATCTGGCTCCCCTCCCCTCTGGGACCTCAGCGCATCCCCAGCTATCCTCCTTAGCTCGCTGAAGTTTGCCCTTCTAAAGTCTAGGGCTGCTGCCTTACTGCATGCCCTTGCCACCTTGCGCTGGATGGTAAATTCCAGCAGGCGATGATCGCTGTCCCCCGGTGGTCGAGCACCCGCAGCCCCCTCACCAGGTCATCACCCATGGCCAGCACTAGGTCCAACAAGGCGTCCCCCCTGGTGGGACTGTGCACCTCCTGAGTTAGATGGAGGACCTGCACTCTGTCTAAGAACCTACGTGAGCCTTTAGACCTGGCTGACTGCTCCTCCCAGGAGATATCCAGGAAGTTCAGGTCCCCCATGACTACCACATCTTTAGCCTTCACCACCTCTGTGAGCTGGCCTAAGAATTCCTGGTCAAGCTCTTCTCCCTGGTTGGGAGGTCTGTAGTAGACCCCCACCGTTAAATCTCTCACCCCTTGGCGGCCTTGTACACTAACCCAAAGCATCTCAGAGTGCCCCTCCTCTGACACCTTGCTATTTAACGAGGATGTGTATTCCTCCTTGATATAGACTTACTAGACAAGAATCAAGGGTGTGTACACTCATTCACCAAACCTACCTACAGTCAAATGAAGCTGCCTGAATGTAGGTCAGGAATGACACAGACAGGTAAACACTGGTCCCAGGAGCTGCACAGGGAAACTGGAGTAAGTAACTCAGAGGGGGGAGAAGGAGGGATTGGGGGTGGGGTGTAGTTGACAGGCCTGCAGTGTGGGTTGGTGGATCCATAGAGGGGTTGTCCATTGGGGGGAAAGGGGGAGAGGGATAAAAGAAGCCTAGTCAGGATCAAGGAGGTAGGAAGAGCACAGCCCAGGGGTTGGGCAAGTGGTTGGGCTTTCCCAGCCCTGAGGCTACACTCTGAATGCATACAGGGGTTTACTAGATTGATCTAACCCATTCCTGATTGAAGTTAGTTCACCTCCTCAGGTGAACTCATTTAGATTGGGCCCACCATTTTTCACCCAGTTTAACCTCCCAGAACATCTGTATGATAAGGCATTAAGAACAACTAATCCTACTTAAGTTGATCTAAATACAACTTTACATACCCAATGTGTCAAATCTTCCTAGCAAAATTTGGGCTTCTGTTTTCCCTTAAAGTTGGGGAGGGAGGGGAGGAGGGGGGTAAAATTAGTCTTTCTTTTTTTTTTTAATAAAAATGAGTTTCCTTGTACCTTTCCTTGTGTGCAATGATTTTTTTTTGCCTTGTCCATACACAGATATATAGCCCCCCCACACAATTCTTTTTGATTACTAATATAGTAAAGCATAGGAATTTAAACTCCTGCCTCTCAATATTCTTCTTTTGAGTACTTGAACATTAGCAATGTCTTTAAAGCATTGTTTAGGCCTCTAGTTTTTAAGGGGTAGAAGTACTGAAGGGACAAAGAACTTGAAACTCCTTCCACTAGAAAGGATAGAGAATCAGAACATTCTTGTACATAATAGTTTTAAATCAGCTGAACCAAACTTGACCATGCAGCAATGAAGTTTCTGAGGGACGGGATGAAAGCAAATGCTTTGCATCAGAAATCATATTGCAGATATCGTAGGACCATGACATAAGTTGGATTCAGGTTTGACAAGATATTCTGCTCTACATGGAAACTGCTTTGGAATCTTAACATAAAACAGTTTCCTGTAATCAGTATGGGATTACAGGATTAGGTGACCCAGTGCACAAATACAAGGTCATAGAAGTTGGTCATACAAGATCACTGCAATAATTATGGTATTAAGGAATCTTTGGACAGAGAAGCTGGCACAGTATTTCCTATGTCTCATCTGGAGCCTGTGTAAAGAAAGAAACAGTAAATGGTGAAATAGCACAATCCATTTGATTTGAATGCAAGTAAACAATAAACTCCTATAAATATTTGGCATCTAATGGGGAAAAAATGGCAGAGATATTGGGCATTTTGTAAGTCTTTTACTGGTGGAGGAGGAGGTAAAATGCCAGTGGGTGCAAGTTACACAGGTGCCCTAACACAACAAAGTCCTCTAATAAACAAAATCTTATGAAGAAGTAATTTTCTGAGACACAAGCTAAATATATTATTTATGAAATGTTGGCAATTTATAACTTCATCACTGCATTTGCAGAAGAAGGACTATAATCAACAGGCCTGATTAATTTAAGGATGGTGTCATCTTTGATATTCTCTAGGAGTTGAAATCTATTCTTTTTGCCCTTGTCTCTGTACCATATTTTTACCACCCACTCACTGTTTTGTAACTTTTAAAGTCCCTTATAACCACAGGAATTACATATTCAGAGAAAAACAACCTAATAATGCATATTAGAATATTTTTGGAACATTGCTGTTCATGGGTTTTCTTTATCTTCCCCTGTGCAGTTCAAATTGTTGCTACTTTTGAATTGTGTGTATTGTAAATAGAAATTGCTTCCAACAACATAATGTCCCAACAGATGTGACCATCATGTTCTTCACTCAGCAGCCTCCAACCATAGGTAAGTGTTACAATGGTCATTATTAGCATTTGATGATTTTATGCAACCATGAAAAAATGACGGGTAGATGCATTGGTTGCAGTTTGGTCCTATCTGCCAAGCACTTACAAGAATGAAAATCAGTAAATGCTGAATGTTTGCACAATGAACTGAGGTTCTTACTAGCAGTGCAGAAGCTAGATACACCCTGCATTGCTGTAACAAATAATACATTTCACTGTAAATGATGTAGCAGTGTGTTTCATTTATGAAGTCTGATTATACATCTATGATTATTATACGGTGAGAATAGAATATGCAGAGGAGGAGAGCTGGATTACAGAGAAAGATTAGGAAGACTATGAAAAAGAGAATGTTCCCTATTTAACTAACATTGAGAAATGGAACAGATCAGGACTTTTATCAACTGCCTTTCAGGCAAAGAACTTCTCAGATTCAGGATTCGCTTCACTTAGTACAGGGATGGGGAGTGCAGCAAGACAATGAATACTGTATACAACTGAAACTGTAGGGGGATGTTAGGTAGGTGGAATACTACTCAATTTATTGTTGTGCCAGGACATAAAAGCTGATTTTAATCCTACTTGACACTGTGCAAAGGCTTTAGTTTGATATTCACTCAAGGAGAGAAAGACACCATTTACTAAATCATTTGGGCCATTTTTGAAACCGTGCTGGCTTTTTCTTGGAAATCTGCAGGTCACCTACCAACTAGAACGCAGTAACTAAGCTTGTGAGAACTAGAGAGACCAGATCTAAAAAAATAATATGAAGAAGACACTTTTTGACAATGTCTTTAATGTACTGAACATTGTAGGAATGCCCTCCCTCCCCGCCCCCCCCCCAACCTTTTCTTGTAAATCTAATTTAGATGGAGTCTAATAATATTTTAAAATGTTCTCAAAAGTACTGCAGTATGGTTTCATATTCCATTGACTTGAACAAAAGATGAAGTAGCTTGGACCCTATGAAAAAAATAAGACTGTATACATACAAATGCATCATGGTTTTCTAAGCTGGCACAGTTCATTGGAATTCAGGACTATTCTCATATTCAAAAATTGAATTAAAAGCAGGAAACAATGGGTGATCTTTTACACTAATGACATTCCATTTAAAATGCAGTAATCACACCAGACAGTTACCTGTGCAAAAAACACTAGGATTTTATCACCTGCTGGGCAGCAAGTGTTTCTATCAAATTAATAAATGATGGGTTTTAAAGCAAGAAATTCATTGTGCCATACTCAGACCAGGGCATTTGCATACCATGATATGTGTTGGAAAGTATAATCATGAATATTAAAGAAGAGTGTGATAAAAGAAGAGTTAAGAGTAAAGATGATTCCACAAATTGAAGAGCCAACCAAGAAAATGGTGTACTTGTCAGTGGGTGTGTTTACACATGCATTAGATCTGAGAGTAGTTTACTCACAAGTAAACTATTTATGAGTAAATGTTCCTGGGCTTTACTCATGAGTAAACTACTTACGAGTAAGTGCTCCTAGGCAGATCTCTATGCATGTAGGGAAGTAGGAACAAATTTGTTGCTAATAGCAGCAAACTGTTCTTGCTTCCTGGAGCTCTGCAATGCCCACCCCGCCCCCAGCCACCAGGGGGAGCTGTAGGCCTGCACTGAGCCAGGAGATGGTTTTCTCCTGGCCAGAGCTGGGACATTGCTCCCTGCCTCCAGGGGGCTGCCTGCTATGAGCGTAGGGACAATGTTCCCCCACCCCAGCAGCAAGGAGCTCCTAGCTCCAGATCCCTGATTGGGGCAGGGGCCTTGGAAAGAGCTGCAGGGGAGGGATAGGTCTCAGCCCCCTGTCCCAATCCACTGGTGGGGCAGCTAGCAATGAGCCCCCACCCGGAGATAAAAATCTCTTAGCTCTGGCCCACAGAGCTGGTGCTGGGAGATAAAGATCTCCCAGCCCCCACTCCTTGATCACAGTCTTGGAGTGAGGGGCTTGGAGCTCCCTGCTGCCAGAACATGAGGACATAGTCCCTGCCCCAGCTATGGTAGCAGGGCCCACACCAGCAACAGGCAACTTCCTGGGGCAGGGAGCAATATCCTTCCCCCTGGAGGCTGGCTGACTGGGAGCAGATTTTCTTCCAGTCAGGCATCTACACAAGCACTACTGTGCAGTAACTACTCACAAATAAAGTGGCCTGTCCAAGCGCCCACCTTGCTCTGATACCTCCAGTGACACATCACTGAAGGAGGGATCCTTGGGCATTCAGCATCCCGTCCCACCCATCTCCCTGGCTGTGCAGTCCATCAGCAGCTCAGGGAGCCCTGGCCAGTGCCTGCATTGACAGCTGCATAGCCTCAGATCCCATCAAGGACTTTGCCTACCTGATCCTGCCCAGTCTGATGAGGCCCTACATAGGTCATCTGGACCTCTGCCAGGCCCACTTCAACCACTGCCTTGTCCAGACTCACACTCTGGTTGAACGCACCTTCATCTGCCTCAAGAACCTCTTGCACTCCCTCACCACCCACTTTGAGGTTGCTGAGGAGAATGCCCCCCAGTCTCTGTGTTGCATAATATCTGTGAGGCCCAGAGCAAGCTGTTCTGTGAGTCCTGGACAGATGGAGGAGGCACAGCACATGGAGGCAGCCTGGCAGCAGGAGCAACACCTGTAGTAGTAGCAGTGGGTCGGAATAGTTTTCACACTGGGAAGAGGGATTTTTATTGTTGGTGGGTGGGGAAGGTGGTTGAAGGCCTTGGTTTGTTGGGGAAGGAGGCTGGATGGGACTCTGGGTAGTGAGGGGGGAGTGGGGAGGAATGAGGGGTGTGTGGTGTCAGGGGAATAAATATTTCTTCTTTGGACATGTCTGGCATG